>NC_051263.2:1006870-1606870 GCF_015237465.2 Chelonia mydas | reverse complement strand
TAGTTAACCTTACAGAGTGGCAGAAAATTCAAAGAGCCCAGGGGAACCCCCTCTCACTTTAGTCTCAAAGTTACAACAAAACAGGGATAAACCTCCCTCTAGCAAAGGGAAAATTCACAAGTTGAGAAAACAAAGATAAACTAATCCACCTTGCCTGGCTGTTACTTACAAGTTCGAAACATGAGAGACTTGTTTAGAAAGATTTGGAGAATGTGGATTCATTTCCAGTCCCTCTTAGTCCCAAGAGCAAACAAACACAGAAACAAAGAACCCAAATAAAGCCTCTCCCCCCCCAGATTTGCAAGTATCTTTTGTCTCCATTGGTTCCTTTGGTCAGGTGCCAACCAGGTTACTTGAGCTTCTTAACCCCTTACACCGGGGACTGGGTCAGGAGGCTCCTTCCAGTCCAACGTCTTTGGCTGAAACTTTTCCAGCCTCAGGTATCCAATATCACCCCACCCCCCCCGCACCGATGTTTAGTCAACAGTGATACCAGTCAGCTCTGTGTTCTTGGGGAATCAGGGCGCAGTATCCAGCCTGTCTGACTCGTGAAAGACACCCGCCCCCGCCAGCCTCTCCTTAAACCAAAACCCATCAGAGAAAAAACTTGCAGAGAGCAATGAAGGGTGGATGGGAGACACAACTAGACCCCTCCTGACCAGGGTGACAAGATTAAGACATCTCCATTAGCATACTGAACGGAAAACAGAGGCAACTCCCCATGCCTCATCTGAAAGATGGGACAAGGAGACATCTCAATTTGCATACAGAATGGAGAACAGAGAACTGCACTGAACTCTGGGACCAGAAAAGCTGGAAAGCACTGCATCCTGGGGGATCTCTGCTCCAGATGTTAATGAACCCACACCTGCACACACCCAGCTCAGCAGTTATCAGACCAATTCTAGTAATAAATCCTTTATTGGTATCCAAAATACTGAAGCAGCCCAGTTGCATTGTGAGCTCCCTGCAAGAAAACACCACCCAGAGCCAAGAGTGATCAGCTCCTATTGTCTAGCCTAAAGAAAACCCTTGAGTCATCTGTTTACCTATAAACTTATCTAGTGTTCGCCCTTGAACCTTTGTTGTTTCTCCACAAAAACCCCGACCTATGTTCCTGTCAGTGTTCTGACCCATGGACCCAAACTCTGCCTCAGCTGCACTGGGACTTCATCTCCTGACTGATCGTGGTGGGGGCTCTGCCTGTCTCCAGCACTCAGGACCCTGAGCCACCTCCATCAACTGGGAACCCCGACCAGTTCAAGCTCCATGGAGTGGGTGAGATCCCCCTCTCTCTTCTCTTTCTCTGTTTTCTTTTCTACCTCAGGTATTAACCTTTCATAATGTAACTGTTATGTTTGTTTAGCCCTCCTTGTGTAGTTATCACTATTATTCAATAAATACCTTTTCTGGTTAAGCTGGTTGCTTCCCTCTCTCTCCCTGAACTTTACTTTTTTGGGTTTTTAGCTTCCCCCATTTACTCTGCAGCAGCGCTCCTTGTACCGAAGCTGAAGATCCCTGTAGTGCCCAAAAATCCTGTGGGTTTGCTCATCAGGTGGGTTACGGCCAGTACAATTGTGACGTGAAAGTGAGGACAGGGACGTGTTAAACCTGCGGCATATAAGGGAGGGGAGCCGCTGAAAGCGGTGTTTGATCCAGCCCATTTTGTACAGGGACATAGAAGGGGGTCAGCTTGAGAGGGCTGATTGACGCGGCCCACTCAGACTTGCTGTGCGTGTGTGTGTGTGTGTGTGTGTGTGTGTGTGTGTTCATCTGGTTCTAGGGCTGGAGGAACCCAGCCCGGGGGAACCGAGGTCCTGCAGGGTAGCTCCATTGGGAGGGCACTTGCAGAAGGAAGGAGTAGAGCTCCATAGGAACACACAAGTGACACAAGCAGGACGTTAACAGAATTACAGAACCTCCCCCCCACAGCGTACCCCAAAGGAACGGGCACATCTGGTAACCACTGGAAAAACTTCCCTGCTGTAAACTGGGGGTGGCCCGACGGGAGGACAGACAAACAAACTGACCCTGCTCCAGCCTCTGTGCCCCGGGAATCCTGAATCCCTCGTTCTACCAGCCCTACCCCAGGGTTGGAGGGAAGCCAGGCCTCGGTTGCACAAGTGGGTTACGCAAGAGAGGCCCCGATGCAGGGTCCCTGCTGGCCGGCTATATAACCGCCCGCAGCGCTGGATCGCGGGAGAAGGGCAGCGGAGCGGGGGAGGCTCCCAGCCAGCCATGGATCCCCTGGGAGCCATCAGCCTGTTCCTGGTCATCTGCCTCTCCTGCCTCCTGCTCCTCTCCACCTGGCGGCAACTGCAGGGCCGGGGGGAAATGCCCCCGGGGCCCATCCCGCTGCCCCTCCTCGGGAACCTGCTGCAGGTCAACCTCAGCAACATGCGCAAGTCGCTCATGAAGGTAGGTGGGCTTTTCCCGGGACGTCCCCGGGGCGCCCGGGCGGCCTGAGCCCTCAACAGCGCCACAGATAATGTGACCAAGCCCCCAGGATTGGCCCAGAGTCTCCAGGAATTAAAGATTAATCTTTCATTAAAGATTATGCCAGGTGATGAAATCTGTAGGAATGCGTCCAACCAAAATTGGCAACCCTACCTCAGAGCCTCCGACCTGCTCAGTCTTTAGGAACTTTTATTAATTCTCAGTGACAAGCTTGACCCCGGGTATCGCTGCGTGGAGAGGGGGACCTGTGCAGGGGAGAAGCGCAGGGTATAGTGGGGGGGCAGAGGTGGGGCATGGAGGAAGGGCAGGCTGTGGGGGGGGAGAGGCAAGGGTTAGGGGTGTGAGGAGAGGGGGATCATGGGGGGGGGGCGTGGGAAGGGAAAGGTGATGGGATGGGACGGGGTTGTAGAAGGGGAGGGGATGGTGGGTGGATGGGGAGGGGTTGGTGTATAGGAGGGGGGAGAGGTAAAGCCTGGGGCTTGGGGGTGCTCTGTGGGGGGCAAGGAGGGGCAGGGAGCATCTCTGCGTCTCCCCAACGCTCTGTCCCCGTGTCTCATGGCATCTCCGTGTCCTTGGCAGATCAGCGAGCGCTACGGCCCCGTCTACACCCTCCACCTGGGCCCCCGGCGGGTGGTGGTGCTGTGCGGCTACCAGGCGGTGAAGGAGGCCCTGCTGGACCAGGCCGAGGACTTCGGCGGGCGCGGGAAACAAGCCACCTTCGACTGGATCTTCCGTGGCTACGGTCCGCGGGAGGGGAGCCAGCCGGGGGGCGCAGAGAGGGCAGCTCCCGGCCGGGGCAGAGTCACTTCGTCCCGACCTGCTCCGTCGGGGGACGTGTCCAAAACCTGGGGCAGGGCAGAGCAGGGGGCTGGCTGGGCCGTTCCCCGCAATCCCGGAAATAGTTCCTGGCTTTATGCAACCACTGATCGACGCAGGGAGCAGCCTCCCTCCTGTTAGCTCCTGGGAGACGGATCCACCGCTCCGCTCCGCCAGGCCGTGCAAGGGAAGCGTCTCAGCTCAGTTGCCCAACTGTAGAGCGGGTCCAAAGGCAATTTTTTAGGGCAAAAGCTCTCCTTGGGAAGGGGGGAATCAATAAAATTCCCTCCCCTTCTCCATTTCATTCGGTGTCATTTCCATTTGTTTCCAGTAAAAACCACCTGGAATTTCAGGAACGAGGGGATAAAAAATGAAAAAGTGGAGACCTCAGAGACATGTGAAAGTGCAGGGGTGGGGGGGACGGGGGGGAGCAAGGGACACGGGGTTTCCAGGAAATTCTGCACCATCCCCCCCCCAGGGCGCGAACTGGCTATTGGTGTTCTATGTTTGCTCAGCATCTAATGCCGTGGGGTCCCGGCTGCCAGCTGCCCCCATGATACAGCGAGTAAAATAAATCCGCAGGCCAACTGGGGGCGGGACCGGCCTGGGGAACGGGTTCTCGTTAGCGGCCCCTCGTGGTTGATTGCATTGTGCTGGCATTGGCATAACCCCGCCTGGGCCCCCTGCACCATGGTCTGCTTCCCTCCCCCCCAGGAGTTGCCTTCAGCAACGGGGAGAGAGCGAAGCAGCTGCGCCGATTCTCCATCACCACGCTGAGGAACTTCGGGGTGGGGAAGCGAGGCATCGAGGAGCGGATCCTGGAGGAGACTCATTTCCTGCTGGAAGCCTTGCGGGGCACGAAAGGTTGGTCAGTGTCCTGTTCCTCCGATGCCGGGGCCACGTGAGTCGGGGGCCAGACCCCCAGCTGGTGTGAATCCCCCATAGCTCCGTGACAGTCAATGGGGCCAGACCCCCAGCTGCTGTGAACCCCCCATAGCTCCGTGACAGTCAATGGGGCCAGACCCCCAGCTGCTGTGAACCCCCCATAGCTCAGTGACAGTCAGTGGGGCCAAACCCCCAGCTGCTGTGAATTGTCATCACTCCGTTGACCTTGACACCAGTTTACACCAGCCGAGGTTCTTACCTGTGGACCTTTGTAAAGATGGTCAGTGTCATAACGCCCATTGTGCAGGTGGGGAAACTGAGTCACGGAGCGGGGAAGTGCTCACCCCGCAGGCCAGCGAGTGGGGTTCTCGCCTAGGAGGCATGGGCTCAAATCCCTGCTCTGCCCCGATTCACAGGACTCCACTGTAGGATGTAATATGTAGACTGGGTATTTGAGGTCTCAGGACATGTGTAAAGCTGCCTGCGTGTCTGGCAGGGAAGGGGAACATCCAGGTAAACAGCTGGGCCAGCAAACGAATCTCAGTGCGAGGCAGAAGAAGTGTTTGTGGCTATCGAACGAAGAACTTTGTAACTGCGTGTTTAAGGCTTGCACGTCGGTGGGCTGATCTCTCACGGACACTCCCGTAAACCGCACGCGGCCTGGGGTTGCTCTGGGATCCGCTGTGTTCTGGGTGACGGGGAAGCGGGTAAGGGGCTGGGCTCATTCTCCCCCACGCCACCTCGCTGCCTCTGCACGGTGCCGTGGGGCTGGGCCTCCAGGTACCCTTCGGCCAGGTGCCGGGGCACCATCCCCCCCCGGCACTCAGTGCATTTTTTGGTGGCTCTCTCCCGGTACAAAAATAAACGAGTAGGTCCGATGAGAAATCAAGATCCTGAGACTGACAGTCCCCCGGGCCAATGGGGAGAGGCCACTGCTCAAGGTCAGCCTGATTGACGGGGCAGGCTGGCCAATGAGGGAGTCAAGAGCCCAGGGGTCCATCCTTCGTGTGAGCGGCAGCTGTCTGAACCAGAGGAGGGCAGAGCTAAGGGGAAAGGCAGAGCTGGGGAGCTGGAGCAGCCATGCCGAGGGGGAGCCACGGGGCCAGAGCCGGGATAGGAGGTGCCGGCTGAGGAGAGCCAGCGGGGCCCCAGGCAGGGAGATGTCGCCAGACCAGAGACCTTGCAGGCCGGACTCAGAGGGGGGCCGTGACCCAAATTCGGGGGGGGGGGGGGTGACGCTGGGGAGAAGACGCTGGGGAGAGACGCTGCACCTGGCATCTGGGCGGGTCCAAGCCGGTGTCACCACAGAGGAGCCAGGGCCTGGGACAGGAGAGGAAAAGGCGGTGAACTGGTCTCCCATCCCACAGCCGGCCGGTGCGTGAGCTCTTTCCAGGTGTTGAATTCGGTTTGTATTTGGTTTGAACGTAATGCACGGCTCCGTGGGTCGGGGAAGCGGCTGGTGTGGAGCGAGGACCCCGCAGTGGGGACACCCTGGCCCCTCTCCGAAGTGACCACGATCAGAGTCAGGGTGCAGCCCCCCCAGAATCCGGGGCCCAGCCCGGTCGGGGTTACGAGGACTCTGCTGCGTGGGAGGGTGAAAGAAGTGGGAGCGAGGACCCGGATCCTGTGGCCAGCCCATTCCCCCGGGGCAGCACGTGGGCCAGAAAAGTTCCCCACCATAGCAGGACCGTTCCCCCACTGACACGTGTGAAGATGGCAGGTGGCGGGACAGGAGTGACTCGGGGGCTGTGGGATCCGTGGAGGGGAGACGGTCCGTGGCACAGCCCCCCGGCTCACCTGTGCCCCACCCAATGCTGGCTGTACCCCCGCTAGGTTTGCCCTTTGACCCCACCTACTTCCTAAGCCGCACGGTCTCCAACGTCATCAGCTCCGTGGTCTTCGGGGACCGGTTCGACTACGAGGACAAGGAGTTCCTCTCCCTGCTCTCCATGATCACCGAGAGCTTCCGCTTCACCGCCACGGCCTGGGGGCAGGTACGCTGGGGGAGGGGGGGCCCAGGCCACGTCCCACGGCTCCGAGACCTGCCTGCCCTGGGCTGCGGGAAGCGGGGGGGGGGGGGCTTGCTGGTTAGCTAGGGGAGCGGAGGGGGATGCGAGAACGCTGGGGGGGCAGCGAAGAGGAAAACCTGGGATCTGCAGGGATGGGTGTGAAACAGATAAAGGGGAATGTCGGGAGATGGACAGTGTGAATGGGCAGAGTTGAACGGACAGAGGGGTGTGTCCGGGGATGGACAGATCAGCTCTCAACCCACCCCATATTCAGTGGGGTCTTTGCTCTCTGTGCCCCCCAGCTCTACGAGATGTTCTCGGACACCATGCGCTACCTGCCTGGCCCCCAGCGCGAAGCGTTCAAGCAGCTGGCGGGGCTGGAAAAGTTCATCGAGAGGAAGGTGAAGGTGAACCAGGAGACCCTGGACCCCAGCGCTCCTCGGGATTTCATCGACTGCTTCCTGGTCAAAATGCAGCAGGTACTGGCAGTAGCCGGAGGGGACGGCTCAGTGGGGTCAGCATCAGGCCTGAGAGACCAAACGGCCTGATTATAACCAGGGGTTCAACTTGTAACGGGGTCGGTTCAGGCCTCAAACCCTCTGGGCAGAGAAATGGAGCCCCATAGATAGCTAGGAACAACAGGCTTGGGAGAAGGAACCAGGCTGGAACTCAGGAGATCTGGGCTCTGACCCACCATGTGGCCTTAGTCAAATCACTTTCCCCACCTGTACAATGGGGATGGAGAGCCCTCCTCTGAGACTGTAAGCGCCTAGGAGCAGGGATTGTCTTTTGCTCCATTTTTGTGCTGCGCCCTCAGTCACATCCCCAGAGTTCTCTCAAACGTCCCTTTCTTCCCCTTTGGTCTTTCAAAGGAAAAGCAAAATCCTGCCTCTGAGTTTTCCCTGAAGAACATTGTTCTGACAGCGTTCACCTTGTTCTTCGCTGGGACAGAGACCGTCAGCACCACCCTGCGCTACGGCTTCCTCCTGCTGCTGAAACACCCGGAGATCGAAGGTAACTGGAAAGGGGGGACAAAGGAAACACAAAGGGCCAGATCCTCAGCCGGTGTAAATCAGCCGGGCTCTGCTGAGGGCAGCAGTGGTTCCTCCATTTACACCAGCTCCGGATGGGGCCGGACAGTCACAGCTCGGCAGCGAGTTTGACATGGGAGCAGGGTCCTGTGTGTGTCGCTCCATCGTGATTGAAAGGAAGCCGACAGTCAGGGAACGCTGGGTCAGTGTGGCTATGGCAAACTGAAATGCCTGGGATTGTATTCTGAGCTCCGTTCACACGGTGTCAATCCAGAGTCACTCCCTGCCTGCAGGGGGGGCAGGGCCGGATCCTGATCTCAGCTCCAATGGGATCAATCCAGAGTCACCCCCTGACTGCAGTGAGGGCAGGGCCAGCTTCTGATCTCGGTTCCCTGGGGGTCAATCCGGATTCGCACAGGGCCCCCCTTTGAGCTGTGCTGCCGTCTCTGCAGAGAGGATCCACGAGGAGATCGACCGGGTGATTGGGCGGAACCGCGCCCCGAGCATGGAGGACCGGAGCCGGATGCCCTACACCAACGCCGTCATCCACGAGTTCCAGAGGTTCTGTGACATCATCCCCATGGGCCTGGCGCGCCGGGTGACCAGAGACACCCAGTTCCGGGGATACACTATTCCCAAGGTAGGCCCCTGGGGCGTCTGTCCCCCGCCCCGCCCCATGGCTGTGTCGGGCTCAGCATTGTCACTTTCTCTGGATTCCGGGGCAGTGCCACAGACAGGGCGGTGGACCGGGCCCGATGCTGCCTCTAGGAAGTCGTGTGATCTAGTGGGCACGGCACCGGAGACCTTGTTTCTATTCGCAGCTCGACTACTAGCTCGGCATGTGATCTAGGGTATCGACCTGTGCCTCAGTTTCCCCCACGTGTTAAATTAACGAATGGTGTTAATGGTTCCCCACCGTTTTTCTATTTACACCGAAGCTCTTTGGTAGAGGGAAAATCGCTCCCTTTGTCCAGGGACGGGGCTCTGATGGCAGCTGGGGAGTCTGGGGCGATACCGTAATATACCTAATAATAACATTCATAGATGTGGATAAATACTCTGAGCCTGACTTCCAGTGCCATCTTAAAAGACACGCTGTGGGTGCGGAAAGCCAGGAGGTTCACGCTGTGTATAGCGTATGGTCCAGCGCCGCGGCTGGTGTACGTGAGCATAGGCACAGCCGCTGAGGACCTGGCCCAGTATTATTCTCATTTACATTTTGTATTCCCATCATGCCGAGGAGCCCCAGTCACGGACCAGGATCCTCCCGCGCTCGGTGCTGTACAAATACCCACAAAAGACACCACCCCACAGAGCTTAAATTTTAAGTATTAATCTGTAGGGGCAGCCTGGTTCAGTGGTGAGAACGGGGAGTCCGGACTCCTGGGTTCCCTTCCCCGTTCCGGGAGGAGCAGAGGGCGTTGGGAGACACGTGCCAAGACGTGAACGTCGGATTGTGGCCTGACCAGGCTCCTGCGATTTAATATTTGCGTTTGCTGCAAATTCCTCCCGTGGCTAAAAATGACCCTGAATTGTGCCCCAGCATCCAGTGCTGTGGGTTATCGGCGTTTAATCGTTGCTGTTTGTCACCGTCTCTTCCCCCAGGGGACGGAGGTGTACCCGGTGCTGGGATCCGTGCTGTATGACCCCACGCAATTCAGCAGCCCGAGCACCTTCGACCCCAGCCATTTCCTGGATGGGAACGGCCAGTTTAAGAAGAGCGACGCCTTCGTGCCCTTCTCAATAGGTACGAATCCCTCCACAGAGCTCGGTTCCGAGAGTCCCAAGCAGCGAGATCTAGGCCTGGGCCAGCCCCCCGGCTGCTAGACCTCACCCTGCGGACACAGAATTGTGAGGCTAGATCGCTCCTTGGTGTAAATCAGTGTCACTCCACTGGAGTCAGTGGGGCCAGAGCCCCTGCTAGTGGGGCTGTTCACACACATGCAGGGGTCAGTGTGCACTGAAGCACCTTGCGGAACTGGGGCCTTGAGCTCTTTGGGGTAGGGACCGTCTCTCCCGTGAGTCTGTCCAGAGCCTAGCACAATAGAACGTTTTGGCTCGATCGTTTGTGTTAGGGGGCTTATTCCTTCACCCACTTACTTCCCTGGTCCTTCTCGCATGAACAGAGAGCAACAATATCCGAAGTCCAAAGGTGCAAACAATTCGATGTTTATTGGGGTGAACTTCCAGCAAGCATGATTCCAGTTTCCTTCCTTAGTGTCCCCCTTCCCAGCTCTGACACCACAGAGCCTTACACCTGTGTCCCTGTTCCCATTCCTGCCCTTAGCCAAACAGGATTCCAGTTTCCCCACTCCCATTCCCTGTTCCCATCTCCCCCTTTAGCAAAACATGATTCCAATTTCCTTACACCCATTCCCTGTTCCCATCTCCCCACCCACCCCCACTCACTTCCTCATTGACTACAGATTATATAGTAAAACTTGAGTTCTGCTTAGCTATACCTTAACCAATCATTTTCCTGAAATTTAACTAACCAATCCTAACATATTGTAACATGATTATGTAACCAATTATATCCCACCACCTTAATTAGTTTACACCCAGCAAAATTAATTATACAGCAGACAGAAACAATCACAGAACCAGAGAGAGATTATACAGACAAACAATAGCAAAGTGGGAACTATCATGACAAAACAATACAGAAGTGAGGATTTCACATCCCAGCTATTGATAAGTGAGTTCTTGCCAGACAGGATGCTATCAAACTAAGTTTCCTTTTACATTTCCTAGGCACTTCCCTTTCTCTGGAGGTGATAGGAATACAATCAGGACAGGATTGTATCCTAACAGCCCAATAGCACCTTCTTTCAATGTGACTAGTTTGGAATGTGAGGATGTGACCGGTCACTTCCCAGCTTATGGCTGCCTCTGCTGCTTAGCCAAAGGCCTTAGCCTAAGAACAGGGCCTCAGACTGTCACAGTAAGAGAAGGCCCTTACACCGGCAGACAATGATTTTGATTCTTTCTTTTATACCTCTAGAACTAGCCAAGTGATAAGAATACATCTAAATTCTTAGAGTACAGGCCTTTACCGACAGGCCTGAATATCTATATCCTAACACTCCACCCCTTTTTTTTTTCCTTTTTCTTTTGGGATCCTCCTGCCCAGGTATCCCTGGAAAAGCATAGGACATATGGCGACACATTTCCTGATAGGGCCAGGCATCAAGGTGGAAGGTGTCGATATTCCATTTGTCCCACTGCCCCATGTGTAGTCTAGTGCCCTGCACCTTCTCTCGGACGGGCATACCACACCTATTCCAATTAGTGTTCCAGACTTCCCATTAGAGTGGGCCCGAGAAGGTTGGGTCCGGGTTGTTTAGTACACTGTAGGGTTTGGAGGGCTTATTACATTCCTTATAGGTTATCTCCCTATGCAATGTAACACAAGTACAGTTAACAATACAAAATCCACAGCAACACTGAGTCCTGACCACTGCAGTAAGGCCCAACATCCGAGAGACCCCCAAAACACTGCCTCTCCTCCTTCGACGGGGTCACGGTCTGATGTGTCCAGTTGCTGGCAGTTGCAACAAGCTGCCCCTGGAGGTTTTGCTTGCTTTTGTCCATATCTTAAGTCCATTGAATGTTCACAGAGAAATGGGATATTGTCCAAACCAGCTTGACCACTTGGTATGGAATCAGGCAGTAGGCCCTGGCTTATTCACAGCAATAAGATTCACAGATCCATTTGTGCACCAAAGTCCAGATAGCGGCATGTAGATGTGTGTAGCTTGGTTATGGGCTGGTGTAATTGTGCCCCCAGTAATATGCACATTCCCAGCAAAACCCCTTATACACAGTACACTGAATTGTCCACCCCTTGCACAGGCTCCTCTATAGTCACAGGAGAGGGGCACATCCAAACATCTTCTATTGATTTACACTATTTTACACACCCCTCCATTGATTCCCAGTGAGCTCCTCCCCTTCTCATTAGTTCCACAGGGCTTGTGGGGGCCACCTTAGTTGCCATTCCATTTCCAGGTACCACGGTAGCTATTACACAGATGCAGTTTGCTCCTCACACCAGTGAATCCAAGTCTCCCAATGGCGCGATCGGGCGTGTTCCTGCCCAGGGAGCCATGGGGAACATGGCCCAGGAGTAGACCGGTGACGTTACCTCTGAATGCAGCACTGGTGAGACCGGGACTGGGACACCGTGTCCAGTTCTGGTGGCCACGCCTCACACAAGGTGCTGACAAACTGGAAAGGGTTCAGAGGAGAGCAGCAGGCTGCACTGGAGGTCTGGAAAAGCTGCCGAGCAGAAAGACTCCAGGAGCGGAGTGGAGAGGAGGTTAAGGGGTGGTTTGATCCCGGTCCATCAGCACCGCCTGGGAGGAGAACTGGGTTCTGACAGCAGCGGGGTCCCTAATCTAGCAAAGGCAGAATGGGAGCCAAAGACCAAAAGCTGAAGCTTGGTGGTAAATTCCAACTTGAAATAAAGGGCAAATTTTTAACACTGGAGGGAATTAGCCCCTGGAACAGCTTCCCAGGAGTCGGGGGGGCCGTTCTCCATCGCTTGGACGCTGCAGATCCAGGCTGGCTGCCTTTCTGGAAGAGACGCTTTAATTAAACACAAGTTGCTGGGCAAACTGCATGAGTAACTGGGTGAAACTGAATGGCGTGTGCTGGGCAGAGGTCAGGCTGGATGATCCCAATAGGCCCTTCTGGCCAGAGAATCTGGGTCCCGAGCATGTTATTTCTCTGTTCTCCTGGGTCCTCGCAGTCCATCTGAGCTCAGTATCATTAAACAGAGTGGAAGGGGTAATTCTTCATTGGCACCTTTATCGGCGAAATGCGACCACGATGTCGCTAAATTGTTTGTGTCGGAAAGAAACGAGCCAAAACTCTGAACAAGTCAAAATTTTGCAACACTTTCGAAACCAGACGTTTCCATTTTTCAGTGAGAAACGAGTTAGCGTTTCAAAATTTCCTCTCACTTTTTTTAAGTCAAAAATGTTTCAAACGATGGAAATCGAAACCAAAGGTTGATAAAAATTTCATCTCGGCTCGACTGAAACATTTCGGTTTGACGCAATTGAAACTTGGATTTAGTCCATACGAAATGTTTCCGTTGAGTAGAGATGAAATTTTTTCCAACCGTTCGCTGTGATGAAAATATCGAACAATTTCATTTCAGTTCGAACCGAAATAATGTTTTTTCCAGTTTTTCTGAAAAATCCATTATTCGCCCAGCTGCAGTGCTGAGAGCACCCAGTTTGAACCAGGCCTGTGAGTGTCTAGCCATCAAAGTCGGGCCTGACGAAAGCCATTAACCCCTCGCAACTGCTCCCTCTACAGATCTTCAAACAAACAGTGCCCCATTTCCCCAACAATCCCCACTGCTCCAGGCTGGGGCAGAGTTTGGACAAGGGGTGAGACCCCCTCCCAGATTCTCACCTGCCCCCGGAACCCCGCTCCGGCCGGGCCATGACGCCTCCTCTGTCTTCTCTCCTAGGGAAACGGTATTGTTTCGGGGAGATGCTGGCTATCATGGAACTCTTCCTCTTCCTCACCAGCATCCTGCAGAACTTCCGCTTCCGCTCCCCCGTCGAGCCCAAAGACATCGACATCTCCCCGAAGCTGATCGGGTTCGCCTCCCTGCCCCGCAGCTACGAGATCTGCCTGGTCCCGCGCTAGCCGCCCCGCGGAAACAGACGGGACTTCTTGGGGCGGCCTGGGGGAGGGAGGGAAAGGGCCAAATCTGGGGATGGGGAAGGAAAGACCTGGCCATGTATCATGTTGAGAACTGCGCCCATCAGGAGAAGGAGCCAAGAGGGTGAATCTCCTGGGGGAATCTGCCTGCTGTTTTCCAGCTGCACAAGGGAATGAGATCTCCCCTAACGAGACACTGTCTCTGAGGGCACATCTACACGACACTCCTAACTCAACCTATAGTAGGCCGACTTACAGCCATGGTCATGTCCACCCGACCCTCACCAGGGGCGCTTCCCCCTGCCTAAGAGGGGCAGTGGCTGGGGGGGCTGAGAGCCCGGTCTCTCTGCTCTGCTGGCAGCTCCCTGCCAGGAGCCCAGCTGCCCCCCAGGCTCCCGACGGGCTGTTCCCCTGCTCTGCTCCCCGTTCCCTGTCGGGAGCAGGAACAAGCCTCCTGGGGCTTCTCGCCCTCCCCCAGCCCACTCCCCGCCAGGAGCCAGGCAGCCTTGTCCATTTCACAGCTCACAAGGCTGCCCGGCTCCCGCAGGGGCCGCTCGGGCTTCTCACCCCGGCTCCCAGCTGGAAGCAGTGTCCAGCCACCCAGCTCTGCAGAGGAGCGGGGTTGGAGGGGAGGGACCTTCTTGTCAATTTCACTGCTCCTGCCATGAACTTGAGAAGACAGCTGATGTAAGGGATGCGGTGTCTGTGGGCGCAGGAGGGCACTTACGTCTGTGGGACCAGGCTGTAGTGTGGACACTGACATAATGAGACCGACATAAGCTGCCTTATGTCGACCTAACGGTGTGGCGTAGACCAGGGCTCAGTCTCTCACACACACACACACTCTGCGGAAGAGAAGAATGAGGGGGGATTTGATAGCTGCTTTCAACTACCTGAAAGGGGGTTCCAAAGAGGATGGATCTAGACTGTTCTCAGTGGTAGCGGATGACAGAACAAGGAGTAATGGTCTCAAGTTGCAGTGGGGGAGGTTTAGGTTGGATATTAGGAAAAACTTTTTCACTAGGAGGGTGGTGAAGCACTGGAATGGGTTACCTAGGGAGGTGGTGGAATCGCCTTCCTTGGAAGTTTTTAAGGTCAGGCTTGACAAAGCCCTGGCTGGGATGATTTAGTTGGGGATTGGTCCTGCTTTGAGAAGGGGGTTGGACTAGATGGTCTCCTGAGGTCCCTTCCAACCCTGATATTCTATGATTCTATGACTCTCTTGTGATTACAATTCCATTCCAAGCATCTTGCAGATTGTGTGAAACTTTGGGGATCTTTCGATTTTGTGAAGATTGGGGGGGGGGGGGGGGGGAGGGGTCATTTACAAACAGGTGGAATTTCAGGGCAAACAAATCTGTTGCCAGCCAAATTTCAAAATTCACAGTATCTTTCCAAAGTCCAATTTTGGGGCTTATCAGTTCAGGCTGTTTCGGGAGGGGTGGGGGAAATGAGTTGTGTTGAAGTCCCGCAGCTTTAATGGTGAATTTGGAGGTGAATGTTTGTGCTAGGTCCCCAGCTCGACAGCTTCGCTTTTAAACAGAAACCTTTTCCCATAGCTGGACCATCCGATTGGCATATGGCTTCAGATGGGGTGGCGATCATTCACGTGGGGTGACAGGACTTGGGCTTGCTCTCTGCACTGGGATGAATCTGACCATGCCGCTGTCTCTCGCTGGAGTGTGCGCCCCTCACTCAGTCCCTGTCAGGGCAACCTCCACTGGTCCTCCTTTGAAATAAACCCTGCAATGCAACTCCCTCTTTCCCCTTTGTTGCCCGGTATTCCCAGCCGCCGTTGCTGACAGCCTGGAGGAATATGCTCCTGGGGAAAATTCTGCTCTCCGTTATGTCTGTGCAAGTCTGAAGTAACTCCATTCACGCTGGTGTAACTCGGGTGGTTTACACTGAGTCACCCGAGGGTATTTTTCTTTCTGTTTCTCACCAGAACAAAAACCCGACAAATAAATTGTCCCAGACCAAAAACCACCCGAACCGAAATAAAAAAACCAACCTGCCATTTTCAACGTTTTTCCGTTCCTTTCTCAGGTTAGCTTTTGATCCGAAACGCAATTTGTCCAGTTTTCATTGTTTAATTTTTCAGTTGTTTTTTTTTAACCCTTTTTTTGTTTTTTATAAAAATCTAGCTCCATTTCAAAACAAAGTACCCTTTCGAAAGGAAAAGTCGAGGCATTTATCAGTTTTTTTGTGGCTGGAACTATTTGCTGAATGGGATCCAAAGTCGTGACTAGTTTTGGTGCCTTGAAAAAGGCCCTTTGGGGCAAATTTACGATGGGCTGAAAACATTTCGCCCAGCTCTAGAGATGACTCAGGGCCCATCTTGGGGAATAACTTCACAGTCTATCTTGCCTGTCTGCCCTCTGCCTTCTTGGATCGAATTCCACCGGCTTCCCCTACGCCTCCCGCAGCCCAGAGCTCAGCCGCGAAGCAAAGCCCGCGTAGCTCCTGGTGCAGACAAGGCCTCCAAGAGCTGGGCCAGTTTAGCCCAGGAAAATGGAAGGCTCCGGGGGGACTGGTTGCTCCTTCCAGCCCAATGTCTTTGTCTGAAGCGTTTCCGGACTCGGGTGTCCAATATCAAACTGTTGTACCAATAAAATAAAAACCAGCAGGATCTTATTAAAGGGAAAAAGGCAAAATACCACATTTATTGTGAATACAGAAAGAATCATAGTAAGCAGTTAGTTACAGCTGTAACATTCCATTCAATCTCATCTTTATTCACACATTCATTCATACACACACACACACACACAGGTTCTGCAAGGTTGTTATCATAGTAAGCAGTTAGTTATAGCTATAACATTCCATTCAATCTCATATTTATTCACACATTCATTCATACACACACACACACACACACACACACAGGTTCTGCAAAGTTGTTATCATAGTTACCAGCCTTAGAGTTGCTCATGCCAAGCCACTGGCCAGGTGGCCTGGACATGAGGAGGGAGCAGGGCCTTGTCAGATGCACATCTGATGCTCCTGGAAGTTGGTTTGCAGAATCAGACCCCAAAGTTCTCACTTTTTAGAGTCTATTTTTATAGGAATTTCTTCCTATGCCAGTCTATGGGAATTGCTTCATCATGCTGTTGCTGAATCAATCAGCAGATGGCACATTCCTGATGGCTCCGTGCTGCTAGATGTTATCTTGTTCTTTGGTTCTCCCATTCTTGAGGCTGTTGGGTGGATTCCAGTCTGCCCTCTGGGGGGTCCTCTGGTTATTTCCACTTGACGCCTTCTTCAGCCGATGGACACTGGATTCTTAGGCTGGCACCTCCCTGATCATTCAGTTATTATCCACACCAAGAATCCATCCACATACATCCTCTATCTCTATTTTAATCACAATTGTTAATACAACAAAAGGGCGGGGAGTCTCTGGGTGCTGTTTCTGTTGGTAGAGTATTGCTTTGAGTCTCTCTCTCTCTGTGAATTGCTTTGAGAACAGACTCTGTCTTAGAATGTACTAACGCAATTAGCAGCTTGCAAGTTTCACACACAGAGGGAGAGAAACAGTACCAAAAACCAAGAGACCTCTTAATTAGTAATACCCTGGAATTGAAACTATGGGGAATCAAACTCATTTGTGATTTTAATACAGAACTTCTTTAATATGATCCAACATAATCCCCCGCCCCCCGCCCTCATCTGCCTCCCGACCGAGCATGGGTGTTTGGTCAAGATGGGGGTGGCCCGACGGGAGGACAGACAAACAAACTGACCCTGCTCCAGCCTCTGTGCCCCGGGAATCCTGAATCCCTCGTTCTACCAGCCCTACCCCAGGGTTGGAGGGAAGCCAGGCCTCAGTTGCACAAGTGGGTTACGCAAGAGAGGCCCCGATGCAGGGTCCCTGCTGGCCGGCTATATAACCGCCCGCAGCACTGGATCACGGGAGAAGGGCTCCCAGCCAGCCATGGATCCCCTGGGAGCCATCAGCCTGTTCCTGGTCATCTGCCTCTCCTGCCTCCTGCTCCTCTCCACCTGGCGGCAACTGCAGGGCTGGGGGGAAATGCCCCCGGGGCCCATCCCGCTGCCCCTCCTCGGGAACCTGCTGCAGGTCAACCTCAGCAACATGCGCAAGTCACTCATGAAGGTAGGTGGGCTTTTCCCGGGACGTCCCCAGTGGCCTGACCCCACGAGGGGCTCTCCAGCGCCCACCGATGCCCCCTCAGAGCCGCCGACCTGCTCAGCCTGCAGGAGCTTTATTAAGTTCTGTGACGAGCTCGACCCCGGGTATCTCTGGGGCAGGGGCGGGTGTGTTGGGGGAGGGGCACTAGGGCTGGAGGGGGGCAGGATAGGCTTTGCTGTGTGAGAGCAGAGGTGCAAGGATTGGTGTGTCCGGGGGGCGGAGGATCATGGAGTGGGCGGATGGGTGGCAGGGAGGGGAGAGGCGGGGAGTGGGGGACAGGCAGGCGCCTGTGGGGGGCGTGGGGGGGCAGGGCGCGTGTCTGGGTGTCCCCGACGCTCCGGGCCCCCGTCCCACACGGCGTCTCCGTCTCAGCTGAGCGAGCGCTACGGCCCCGTCTACACCCTCCACCTGGGCCCCCGGCGGGTGGTGGTGCTGTGCGGCTACCAGGCGGTGAAGGAGGCCCTGCTGGACCAGGCCGAGGACTTCAGCGGGCGCGGGAAACAAGCCACCTTCGACTGGATCGCCCAGGGCTACGGTCAGTCGCGTGCGCGGGAGGGGAGCCAGCCGGGGGCGCAGAGGGGGCAGCTCCCGGCCGGGGCAGAGTCGCTCAGTCCCGACCTGCTCCGTCTGGGGACGTGCCCAATAGCTTGGGGCAGAGCGGAGGCAGGGCTGGCTGGGCTGTTCCCAGAAATCCTGGCAGTATCTGGCTTTATGCAACCACCGATCGACGCAGGGAGCAGCCTCCCTCCTGTTAGCTCCTGGGAGACGGATCCACCGCTCCGCTCCACCAGGCTGCGGATAGGGAGCGTCTCAGCTCAGTCGTCGATCCGGGGAGCGGGTCCAAATTCAATGTGGGGAGGGATTCTCATTTCAGGGGGGAGGGGAAACCATTTTAAAAAATCCCCCTCCCCACATTTCATTTGGCCTTTTGCACTTGCTTTCTCTCTCCACCCACCCCCACCCCACAAAGGAAAAAACCTCAGTAAACTTTCAAAACTCAGGGGTGGTCAACTTTTGAGTCCTCACAAGAACAGCCAGACCGGGTCAGACCAAAGGTCCATCCAGCCCAGTGTCCTGTCTTCCGACAGTGGCCAGTGCCAGGTGCCCCAGAGGGAATGAACAGAACAGGGAATCACTAAGTGATCCATCCCCTGTCGCCCATTCCCAGCTCCTGGCAAACAGAGGCTAGGGACACCGTCCCTGCCCATCCTGGCTAATAGCCATTGATGGACCTGTCCTCCATGAACTTATCTAGTTCTTTTTTGAACCCTGTTATAGTCTTGACCTTCACAACATTCTCTGGCAAGGAGTTCCACAGGTCGACTGTGCATTGTGTGAAGAAATACTGCCTTTGGTTTGTTTTAAACCTGCTGCTTGTTCATTGCATTGGGTGACCCCTAGTTCGTGTGTTATGAGGAGGAGTAAACAACACGTCCTTATCTACTTTCTCCACACCCCTCATGATTTTATAGACCTGTATCATATCCCCCCCCGAGTCATCTCTTTTCCAAGCTGAAAAGTCCCAGGCTTCTTAATCTCTCCTCATGTGGCAGCCGTTCCATACCCCTCATCATTCTTGTTGCCCTTTTCTGAACCTTTTCCAATTCCAATCGATCTTTTTTGAGATGGGGCGACCACATCCGCCCGCAGGATTCAAGCTGTGGGCGTCCCATGGATTGATACAGAGGCCATTTATGAATATGTTGAATAGGACTGGGCCCAGGGCAGACCCCTGGGGGGCACCACTATTTACCTCTCTCCATTCTAAAAACTGACCATTTATTCCTACTCTTTGTTTCCTATCTTCCAACCAGTTACTGATCCATGAGAGCACCTTCCCTCTTATCCCATAGCAGCTCACTTTGCCTAAGAGTCTTTGGTGAGGGACCTTGTCAAAGGCTTTCTGAAAATCTAAATACACTATCTCCACTGGATCCCCTTGGTCCACATGCTTGTTGATCCCCCAAAGAATTCTAGTAGATTGGTGAGGCATGATTTCCCTTTACTAAAACCATGCTGACTTTTCCCCAACAAATTATGTTCATCTCTGTGTCTGACGATTTTGTTCAGTTTGCCCGGTACTCAAGTCAGACTTACTGGCCTGTAATTGCCAGGATCACCTCTGGAGCCCTTTTCAAAAACTGGCGTCACGCTAGGTACCCTCCAGTCATTTGGTTCCTTCTGCTCTTTCATCCACCCCAGGAGTGGCCTTCAGCAATGGGGAGAGAGCGAAGCAGCTGCGCCGATTCTCCATCACCACGCTGAGGAACTTCGGGGTGGGGAAGCGAGGCATCGAGGAGCGGATCCTGGAGGAGACTCGTTTCCTGCTGGAAGCCTTGCGGGGCACGAAAGGTTGGTCAGCGTCCTGTTCCTCCGGTGCCGGGGCCACCTGAGTCAGGGGGCTCCAGATCCCAGCTGGTGTGAACTGGCCGCAGCTCCCCTGGGGTCAATGAGGCCAGCCCCCCAGCGGCAGTTAATCAGCCATGTCTCCACCCCACACCAATTAACCTCGGAGCAGGGTTTGTCCATCACTCCCAAAGCGGCTTATAAAGGCGGTTGGGAGCATTATCCCATTAGGCGGGTGGGGAAACTGAGGCACAGGTCATCCCAGCAGGGCTCGAGCAAGGCGTTCAGGAGATGTCTGTTCACTTAGGACAGAGCCCCAGTCCTGCCGAGATGGGGGTCGGGAATAGGGTGAAGATGGTGCAGTGCTGAGATGCCATGGTCCTGGGAACCGGAGTGGGGCACCAACGCCATTGCTGTCTCGGGGGCACTTGTCCGGTGTTCACCTCTAGGCTTCGTGGCCCCTTTGCCCCGGGCGGAGCTTACAGTCATGTGTCCGCATGGCAGGTGGCGGCTGCGAGGTCATGGAGAGGGGGGTCCCTGGGGACCACGGGGGCTGTGGCAGCAGATAGGTCCGTGGCACAGCCCCCCGGCTCACCTGTGCCCCACCCAACACTGGCTGAACCCCCGCTAGGTTTGCCCTTTGACCCCACCTACTTCCTAAGCCGCACGGTCTCCAACGTCATCAGCTCCGTGGTCTTCGGGGACCGGTTCGACTACGAGGACAAGGAGTTCCTCTCCCTGCTCGCCATGATCACCGAGAGCTTCCGCTTCACCGCCACGGCCTGGGGGCAGGTACGCTGGGGGAGGGGGGGCCCAGGCCACGTCCCACGGCTCCGAGACCTGCCTGCCCCGGGCTGTGGGGAGCGGGGGGGCACCGGTTAGCTAGGGGAGCGGAGGGGGATGCGAGAACGCTGGGGGGGCAGCGAAGAGGAAAACCTGGGATCTGCAGGGATGGGTGTGAAATAGATAAAGGGGAATGTCGGGGGATGGACAGTATGAATGGGCAGAGTTGAACAGACAGAGGGGTGTGTCCGGGGATGGACAGATCAGCTCTCAACCCACCCCATATTCAGTGGGGTCTTTGCTCTCCGTGCCCCCCAGCTCTACGAGATGTTCTCGGACACCATGCGCTACCTGCCTGGCCCCCAGCGCGAAGCGTTCAAGCAGCTGGCGGGGCTGGAAAAGTTCATCGAGAGGAAGGTGAAGGCAAACCAGGAGACCTTGGACCCCAGCGCTCCTCGGGATTTCATCGACTGCTTCCTGGTCAAAATGCAGCAGGTACCGGCAGTAGCCGGAGGGGACGGCTCAGTGGGGTCAGCATCAGGCCTGAGAGACCAAACGGCCTGATTATAACCAGGGGTTCAACTTGTAACGAGGTCGGTTCAGGCCTAAAACCCCCTGGGGCAGAGAAATCGAGCCCCATAAATGGCTAGGAACAACGGGCTCTGGTGAAAGCACTGGGCTGGAACGCAGGAAATCGGGGCTCTGTCACTGACCCCCATGTGGCCTTAGTCGAATCACAGCATTGCATTGTGCCTCGGTTTCCCCACCTATACAATGGGGATGGAGAGCCATCCTCTGAGACTGTGAGCTCCTTGGAGCAGGGATTGTCCCTCACTCTGTCTCTCGCCCCAATGGGGTCCCTGATTTCGGCTGGGATCCGTGCAGCTCCCCGCGCTCATGGGTGCTGACCTGGCGTCTGTGCAGTGTAAGGGAGTCCCGGCCAGATTCTGTTCCCAGCCACATCCCCAGAGGTCTCACAAGCATCCTGGCATTTTTTTTCTTGGTCTTTCAAAGGAAAAGCAAAATCCTGCCTCTGAGTTTTCTCTGAAGAACATTGTTCTGACGGCGCTCAATGTCTTCTTCGCTGGGACAGAGACCGTCAGCACCACCCTGCGCTATGGATTCCTCCTGCTGCTGAAACACCCGGAGATCGAAGGTAACTGGAAAGGGGGGACAAAGGAAACACAAAGGGCCGGATCCTCAGCCGGTGTAAATCAGCCGGGCTCTGCTGAGGGCAGCGGCGGTTCCTCCATTTACACCAGCTCCGGATGGGGCCAGACAGTCACAGCTCGGCAGCGAGTTTGACATGGGAGCAGGGTCCTGTGTGTGTCGCTCCATCGTGATTGAAAGGAAGCCGACGGTCAGGGAACGCCGGGTCAGCGTGGCTATTTCAGATTCCAATTCCAGGGTCTGGATTCAGATCTCGGTTCCCCTGGGGCTGATCCAGAGTCACCTCCTGACTGCAGTGGGAGCAGGGCCAGATCCTGATCTCAGCTCCCATGGGATCAATCCAGAGTCACTCCCTGACTGCAGGGGGGGCAGGGCCAGATTCTGATCTCGGTTCCCCGGGGGTCAATCCGGATTCGCACAGGGCCCCCCTTTGAGCTGTGCTGCCGTCTCTGCAGAGAGGATCCACGAGGAGATCGACCGGGTGATCGGGCGGAACCGCGCCCCGAGCATGGAGGACCGGAGCCGGATGCCCTACACCGACGCCGTCATCCACGAGTTCCAGAGGTTCTGTGACATCATCCCCCTGGGCCTGGCGCGCCGGGTGACCAGGGACACCCAGTTCCGGGGATACACTATTCCCAAGGTAGGCCCCTGGGGCGTCTGTCCCCCGCCCCGCCCCATGGCTGTGTAGGGCTCAGCATTGCCCCAGTGTCTGCTTTCCGCACAGAAGCAAGGTGGTACATCAGGCAGCGTGGTGGTCTGGAGCTCAGGATGCCTGGGTTCTCTGCCAGCCTCTGGGAAGTCGTGTGGTCTAGTGGGCTGGGCACCGGGCTGGGGCTAATGAGACCTGGTGTCTGTTCCCAGCTCTGCTACAGGACCTCGGGCGACTCGCTTTCCCTCCCACCCTTTGTCTGGGTCCAATTCCCAGCTCTGCCGCTGACTCATTATGTGACCTTGGACATCGCTCTGTGCCTCAGTTTCCCCCATCTGTTAAATTAACATGCATGCAGTTAACGAGCTTTTGTTTGTCTATTTACACTGGGAGCTCTTTGGGGCAGGGAGCGTCTCTCACTATGTCGGTGCAGAACCCGGCACGACGGGGCCCTGATCTCGGTTGGGGTCTGCGCAGCTAGTGCTGACCAATTTCGGTTCATCAGCTGGGGATCTGGCCCTGTGTGTCTTGTACTTACTGTTGGTATTCCCAGAGTGTCTAAGAGCCCCAGTCACGGACCAGACCCCACTGCGCTCGGGGCTGTACATGCGCAGAATGCAAAGACGCTGCCCCACAGAGCTTATAGTGGAAGTATTGGACAACAGCTGTATTCAGGGGCAGCCTGGTTCAGTGGTGAGAACGAGGAATCCAGACTCCTGGGTTCCCTTCCCCACTCTGGGAGGAGCAGCGTGCAGTCCCCAGAGCAGAGGGCGTTGGAGACACAAGATATGAACCGTGGATGCTGGCCTCTCCTGGCCACTTGAATTTTGATATTTGCTTGTATTGCAAATTCCTCCCGTGGCTAAAAACGACCCTGAATTGTGCCCCAGCATCCAGTGCTGTGGGTTATCGGCGTTTAATCGTTGCTGTTTGTCACCGTCTCTTCCCCCAGGGGACGGAGGTGTACCCGGTGCTGGGATCCGTGCTGTATGACCCCACGCAATTCAGCAGCCCGAGCACCTTCGACCCCAGCCATTTCCTGGATGGGAACGGCCAGTTTAAGAAGAGCGACGCCTTCGTGCCCTTCTCAATAGGTACGAATCCCTCCACAGAGCTCGGTTCCGAGAGTCCCAAGCAGCGAGATCTAGGCCTGGGCCAGCCCCCCGGCTGCTAGACCTCACCCTGCGGACACAGAATTGTGAGGCCAGATCGCTCCTTGGTGTAAATCAGTGTCACTCCACTGGAGTCAGTGGGGCCAGAGCCCCAGCTAGTGGGGCTGTTCACACACACGCAGGGGTCAGTGTGCACTGAAGCACCTTGTGGAACTGGGACCCTGAGCTCTTTGGGGTAGGGACCGTCTCTCCCGTGAGTCTGTCCAGAGCCTAGCACAATAGAACGTTTTGGCTCGATCGTTTGCTCCTCACACCAGTGAATCCAAGTCTCCCAATGGCGCGATCGGGCGTGTTCCTGCCCAGGGAGCCATGGGGAACATGGCCCAGGAGTAGACCGGTGACGTTACCTCTGAATGCAGCACTGGTGAGACCGGGACTGGGACACCGTGTCCAGTTCTGGTGGCCACGCCTCACACAAGGTGCTGACAAACTGGAAAGGGTTCAGAGGAGAGCAGCAGGCTGCACTGGAGGTCTGGAAAAGCTGCCGAGCAGAAAGACTCCAGGAGCGGAGTGGAGAGGAGGTTAAGGGGTGGTTTGATCCCGGTCCATCAGCACCGCCTGGGAGGAGAACTGGGTTCTGACAGCAGCGGGGTCCCTAATCTAGCAAAGGCAGAATGGGAGCCAAAGACCAAAAGCTGAAGCTTGGTGGTAAATTCCAACTTGAAATAAAGGGCAAATTTTTAACACTGGGGGGAATTAGCCCCTGGAACAGCTTCCCAGGAGTCGGGGGGGCCGTTCTCCATTGCTTGGATGCTGCAGATCCAGGCTGGCTGCCTTTCTGGAAGAGACACTTTAGCTGAACACAGATTACTGGGCTCAGTAGCGGAAGTAACTGAGTGAGATTCTGCTGCATGTGCTTTGCTGAGGTCAGGCGAGATGATCGCAGTGATCCCTTCAGACGGTAATATCTCCATCCCGAGTGTGCTATTTCTCCATCCTCCTGGTCCTCGCCGTCCGTCCCAGGTCAGGCTCACTGAACAGAGCAGGGGGATTTTTCTCCCCTGTTATTTGCCCAGCTGCAGTGCTCAGAGCGTCCGGCCGCTTTCCCGAGGTCAGTGACTGTCTATAGCTCAAAGATCTGCTTCATTAACCCCTCCCAGCACAGCAAAGTAATGCGGCCTCCCCTCTTTAGATCTTCAAACGAATGGTGCCCAATTTCCCCAACAATCCCCACTGCTCCAGGCTGGGGCAGAGTTTGGACAAGGGGTGAGACCCCCTCCCAGATTCTCACCTGCCCCCGGAACCCTGCTCCGGCCGGGCCATGACGCCTCCTCTGTCTTCTCTCCTAGGGAAACGGTATTGTTTCGGGGAGATGCTGGCTATCGTGGAACTCTTCCTCTTCCTCACCAGCATCCTGCAGAACTTCCGCTTCCGCTCCCCCGTCGAGCCCAAAGACATCGACATCTCCCCGAAGCTGATCGGGTTCGCCTCCCTGCCCCGCAGCTACGAGATCTGCCTGGTCCCGCGCTAGCCGCCCCGCGGAAACAGACGGGACTTCTCGGGGCAGCCTGGGGGAGGGAGAAACACAAAGGAACCAGACCTTCATAAGATGGAGAACTGGCCCTATCCGAAAAAGGAGCCAGTGGGGGATCTGGCTGTGTGAAAGTCCCACTTAGGGTAGAGGATAGCTTGTATTTCCCCGCTGCGCAAGGGAATCACAGCTCCCTGACACCTTTGCTTTGCACACACACACCCACACCCACCCCTCTCCCGCACTTGGCCATGGCTGCTCCAAGAGTCTATTTTCTGATGGGTCAGTCTCTTGCTAGGCCTCGTAGCTAGTCCGTTAGCCAGAGCAGCACGATGCTTAATAATGGCTTGCTGCTCGCACTAGGAGGCAGTCTTTTAAGCCAGCGTGCTGCTCTCTTGATGGAGTAAGCCGTGCGCAAACCACACGCAACCGGGAGATGCTGAATAAGCAGCAAAGCCCGGACTGTGCCGTGGGAAATCGGTCACAGCAGTCTGGGGTGGAGCTGGGCCGGGCGGCAGGCGGGTTCTCGGAACCTCATGGCTGCAGGGCCCCGTTTCAGGGTTTCATAGGTTTGGTCACTGTTCAGGTAACTCCCGTGCTAACACCCACAGAAGCTGGCTTAGCTGCGCTCTTTGAATTAGCTAATAAATTGGAGTGGGTCAGACCCCACTAATTATGCCGAGCCTTGATTATTGATTGCCAACGAGCCTCTCCCCAGAGCAGGTGGGCGGGGAATGGGCAGAAAACAGCCATCTACAGTCAATTGTCCTGGTCAATGGGAGCCATCAAGATTCCAGACCACCATTAGTGGCCCACACTTTGCGTAATTACAACAGGCCCTCAGAGTTATAGTTCATATTCCTAGTTTCAGATACAAGAGTGATACATTTATACAAATAGGATGCCCACACTCAGGAGATTATAAGCTTTGTAACAATATCTTCCAAGAGACCTTTTGCATGAAAAGAACAGGAGGACTTGTGGCACCTTAGAGACTACCAAATTTATTTGAGCATAAGCTGAATGCATCCAATGAAGTGGGCTGTAGCTCACGAAAGCTTATGCTCAGATAAATTGATTAGTCTCTAAGGTGCCACAAGTCCTCCTTTTCTTTTTGCGAATACAGACTAACACGGCTGTTACTCTGAAACCTTTTGCATGAAGCATATTCCAGGTACATTATATTCACCCTCATTAGCATATTTTCATACCGTCATATGGAGTGCACCATCACAGTGACAGGTTTCAGAGCAGCAGCCGTGTTAGTCTGTATCCGCAAAAAGAACAGGAGGACTTGTGGCACCTTAGAGACTCTCAAATTTATTTGAGCATAAGCCTTCGTGGGCTACAGCTCACTGCATCACAATGTCGCTCTTCATTGCCTTCTGTCGCGAGGGCTCAGCGCATGCATCGCTCTTTCATAGAATCATAGAATCTCAGGGTTAGAAGGGACCTCAGGAGGTATCTAGTCCAACCCCCTGCTCAAAGCAGGGCCAATCCCCAATTTTTGCCCCAAATCCCTCAATGGCCCCCCTCAAGGATTGAACTCACAACCCTGGGTTTAGCATGCCAATGCTCAGACCACGGAGCTATCCCTCCCCCCCAGGTCTCTGTTTAAATTCACCATCTAGAAATGGTGGCAGCGTGGCCTAGAGGCTAGAGCGCTGTCTTGAGCGTCCAGAGACCTGGGCTTTAATCCTGATTCTGCTACCGACCTGCTCAGTGGCTTTGTGCGTGTCTCTCTTCAGACCAGGAGCTCTTTGGGGCAGGGACAGGCTCTCACCCTGTCTCACCCAAGCCCGGCACAAGAGGGCCCTGGGCGCGGTCGGGGGCTGTGGTCACTTTCACCAGTGCAAAGGGGGATGTAACACGCTACAGATGGGTCCAGCTTTGCATTCACTTTGTCCCTGGTGCCGAGAGCTGAGGGCCGGGGGGAATATCAGTTCGTTTCAATCTGAAAGTGAACTTGTTTCACCAGAATGAAAAACCAAGGAAAAAACCACCCAAAATGAAAAAAAAAAAAAAAGAAATGAAATGGGCGGGGGGGGGCGGGGTGTCATTTATTTTTTCGAGGTGCCTTTCAATCCAAAATGAACGTTTTCCACTGTTCCACTTTGGGCCGCTTTTACCCTTTTGGTTCGTCAGCTTCCTTTAAACATCTAGAGCTCAGCTGCCAAACAGAATGAAAAGGCAAAACTCTGTTTTGAAAGGCTCAACAGCTGTTTTGTCGGGGGGGGGGGGGGGGGGGGAGGAGGCAGGAGGGGAGAGGGGAGGGGTCAATTTTTTTTCCAGACCAAACTAGTTACTGAATTTGACCCAAGTTCATGGTCAGTTTGGCTTCCCCCAACTCTGCATTTCTGGGGCAAATTCACTATTCGCTGCAAAAATATCCCCCAGCTCTCGAGCCGACCCCAGGCACAAAGCGGGGGAAATCAGCGCCAGAAAGTCTCCCATGGATCCGGTCACAAGCAAGGAACACACGTTGAGCCGGGGCCTCTGACCGCTCCACGGACACGTTAGCAAAGGGTCAAGCAGTTGAGAGGCAACGAACGTTCCCGGAAACCAGCTCCCAGGGACAGGCCACTCTCCCGCCACGTGTCGGCATCAGGCGGCCCCGGCCTTTGGCCAGCTTGGACGGATAGTTGGTGTGATCAACATGAGCGAGTGGAGACCCAGAAAACATGAGGATTTGTGATGCCGAAATCGTGCGCTTTTCGCATGGCCCCAGGCCAGGGGTTTTCAACCTTTTTTTATTTGCAGACCCCTGAAAAATTTCAGCGGGAGGTGGGGACCCCGTCAAATCTCAGGCATAGGCTGCGGACCCCCAGGGGGCTGCGGCCCACAGGTTGAAAACCACTGACGTAGGGCAAAAGGTCCGGCATTGCTGCTGCTGTGTCACAATGAAACCCCCTCAAGACCATGGCCTCATTCACACTTACCCCATCCCGGCGGCTGGGGCAGGAGCAAAAAGCTCACCCGGCTCCACCTTCCTGGGTCTGACCTCGGAGCATTCAGCCTCCTCTGCCCCTCCGTGCGCTTCCCACAGCGAGTCCGCCCAGGCGGGGTCCTGGGGAAGCCAGAGGGTCCTGCCCCCCAACTCCGCAGTCAGACGGGACTCTCAGCCAGCCAGGAAAACAGAAGGTTTATTAGACGACAGGAACATGGTCTAACACAGAGCTTGTAGGTGCAGAGAACAGGACCCCTCAGCCGGGTCCATTTTGGGGGGCAGTGAGCCAGACAACCACGTCTGCACTTCACTCCATGTCTCCAGCCAGCCCCCAACTGAAACTCTCTCCAGTCCCTCCTCCTCTGGGCTTTGTCCCTTTCCCGGGCCAGGAGGTCACCTGATTCCCTTGTTCTCCAACCCTTTAGCTCTCACCTTGCAGGGGGGAAGGGCCAGGCCATCAGTTGCCAGGAAACAGGGTGTCGGCCATTCTCTGTGTCCAGACCCCTGCACACACCTGCCCTCTAGGGCTCTGCAACGATCATACACCCTTACCCCACCCCCTAGAGACTTAAGAACTGCCTAGGGGAAACTGAGGCACCCCCACAATATTCAGAGGAAACATTAAGAACAGTCCCGCATCGTCACACAGGCCCATTGGCTCAGACTGTGACCTGAATTACCATGTAGGAGCAATTCCAACCCAGGAAGAAAGTGAAAATGTCATAAGAGAATCCTTTGTCTGGTTTGATTGGGAGCTCTTTGGGACAGGGACTGTCTCTCACTTTGGGTCTGGGCAGCTCCTGGCACAATGGGGCCCAGATCTCGGTTGGGGTCTGGGCAGCACCCGGTGCAACGGGGCTCAGATCTTGGCTAGGGTCTGGGCAGCGTCTGGCCCAACGGCCCCTGATCTCGGTCTGGGGAATGACCCAAGGGCCATTGTCTTTCTTATCTCTGCGCCTTCATCAACCATTAACCCTCATCCCATGTGGCACCACCAGCAGGTGATCAGAAGGGCAGAATTAACCCAGTGTAGTGGGGTCAGTTCTGGGGGCACCAGCTAAACTCCATGTTGAAGGCTTATGTGGGGCATGAGCAGGTCACAAGCCTTAAGTCCCAATTCAGGAAAGCATTTAAGCATGTGCTTGAACCCATCGCTACTCAGGACAGCCCTTGAGCACAGAGAAGAAAGGAACAGTCTTACATGAGAGGAAAGTGATCAGGAACAGTCAGCATGGATTCACCAAGGGAAGGTCATGCCTGACTAAGCTAATCGCCTTTTATGATGAGATTACTGGCTCTGTGGATGAAGGGAAAGCAGTGGATGTATTGTTTCTTGACTTTAGCAAAGCTTTTGACACGGTCTCCCACAGTATTCTTGTCAGCAAGTTAAGGAAGTATGGGCTGGATGAATGCACTATAAGGTGGGTAGAAAGCTGGCTAGATTGTCGGGCTTAACGGATAGTGATCAATGGCTCCATGTCTAGTTGGCAGCCGGTGTCAAGTGGAGTGCCCCAGGGGTCGGTCCTGGGGCCGGTTTTGTTCAATATCTTCATAAATGATCTGGAGGATGGTGTGGATTGCACTCTCAGCAAATTTGCGGATGATACTAAACTGGGAGGAGTGGTAGATACGCTGGAGGGGAGGGATAGGATACAGAAGGACCTAGACAAATTGGAGGATTGGGCCAAAAGAAATCTGATGAGGTTCAATAAGGATAAGTGCAGGGTCCTGCACTTAGGATGGAAGAATCCAATGCACCGCTACAGACTAGGGACCGAATGGCTAGGCAGCAGTTCTGCGGAAAAGGACCTAGGGGTGACAGTGGACGAGAAGCTGGATATGAGTCAGCAGTGTGCCCTTGTTGCCAAGAAGGCCAATGGCATTTTGGGATGTATAAGTAGGGGCATAGCGAGCAGATCGAGGGATGTGATCGTGCCCCTCTATTCGACACTGGTGAGGCCTCATCTGGAGTACTGTGTCCAGTTTTGGGCCCCACACTACAAGAAGGATGTGGATAAATTGGAGAGAGTCCAGCGAAGGGCAACAAAAATGATTAGGGGTCTAGAGCACATGACTTATGAGGAGAGGCTGAGGGAGCTGGGATTGTTTAGTCTGCAGAAGAGAAGAATGAGGGGGGATTTGATAGCTGCTTTCAACTACCTGAAAGGGGGTTCCAAAGAGGATGGCTCTAGACTGTTCTCAATGGTAGCAGATGACAGAACGAGGAGTTATGGTCTCAAGTTGCAATGGGGGAGGTTTAGATTGGATATTAGGAAAAACTTTTTCACTAGGAGGGTGGTGAAACACTGGAATGCGTTACCTAGGGAGGTGGTGGAATCTCCTTCCTTGGAAGTTTTTAAGGTCAGGCTTGACAAAGCCCTGGCTGGGATGATTTAACTGGGAATTGGTCCTGCTACGAGCAGGGGGTTGGACTAGATGACCTTCTGGGGTCCCTTCCAACCCTGATATTCTATGATTCTATGAATCAGAGAATCGTAGGACAGGCAGGGACCTTGAGCGGTCATCTAGTCCAGTCCCCTCCACTCAAGGCAGGACTCAGGATTATCTAGACCATCCCTGACAGGGGTTTGTCCAACCTGCTCTTAAAAATCCCAATAATGGAGATTCCACAACCTCCCTAGGCAATTTATTCCAGTGCTTAACCACCCTGACAGTCAGGAAGTTTTTCCTAATGTCCAACCTAAGCCGCGCTCACTGCAATTTAAGTCCATTGCTTCTTGTCCTATCCTCAGAGGTTAATGAGAACAACCTCCCTCCTCCTTGTAACAACCCTTTGTTTTCAAATCCCATGGGGGGCCCGTTCAGCGCTCTGAAATAGGGGTCTTTCCTGGATCGGACCTTTGGAAAACATTCCAGGCGACACGTCTGAGGGCCCCGTCGGCACCTGGCTCCCCGAAGAACCTCCAGTAAGGCCGGGAGGTGAGCGAGACGGGCTGATCCGCACAGCGAGGCGGGGTTGTGCGTGTGGGTGGTGCAGGGCGTGAGTTACGGGAGCACCAGCAGTGTTGCGTTTAAAACCCCGTCCGTGCTTGTTTACCCTGCGGGGCCACATGCATTCCTGGCGCAGCCCCGATTAGCACAGGAACCCCCCACAAGGGAGCTAGGGACCAGGAGGGTTTTCCTGGACATCTGCATCTACGGCCTGCTCATCTTGTCTGCACAGTGGGGAATGCACCGGAGTGGGACCGGCCCAGCCAGCCCTGCTCCGCTCCCCACCATAGGGAATTTGCTGCAGCTGAAGGCTAGGAACGGGTCCAAACCGCTCCACAAGGTACAGGGAAAGGGTTTCTCCCCCACAGCTGGCTGGGAACTCAGCCCAGGCCCTGGTCCCGCCAGGGCCTAGCCTCCCCCTATTCCACCCAGCACAGGCTTGGCGTTAACTTCAGTCCCTGGGCTGTAGCCTCGGGCATAAAGTCAAACACACGCCGGAGCAGGGAGCCACAGAGCCGAGCCAGGCTCTACGGGGCTCTTTATTAACGAGTTCCATAGATAGCGGGTGGGCCGGGACAGTCCCTTTCATAAGTTCTTTTAAGCCATTTTTTGGGCAAAACTGGGCATTTGTGCCGCTTGCTCTTGCCAAGTGCTGATCAGGGCAGGGCGCGGAGGGACGTGCAGGGTGGGGGGAGAGGGGGCCAGGGGCAATGCTGGTCCTGCGTGAGAGGGAGGGCTCGGGAGAGCCGCTCAGGGGTGGCAGGGTGTCTTGGGCCAGCCCCATGTGGCATCCCGTTTACCCTTTGGGAAAATATGGTCACCCTACCCACAGAGCTTAATTCTCTGAACACACTGCGCTAGAGTGGTGCTGTTCCCGAGAGAGAGAGAGAGAGAGAGATGTGTGTGGGGATGGATGGGGGTGTAGGAGGATGGATGGATGGATGCTGGCTCTGTATGGGGATGGATGGATGATGGGTGTGAATGGGGGTAGATAGCTGGATGTGAATGGGGACAGATGGCTGGATGATGGGAGTGATTGGGGGTAGATAGCTGGATGTGAATGGGGACAGATGGCTGGATGATGGGTGTGAATGGGGTAGATAGCTGGATGTGAATGGGGACAGATGGCTGGATGATGGGTGTGAATGGGGTAGATAGCTGGATGTGAATGGGGACAGATGGATGGATGATGGGTGTGAATAGGGGTAGATAGATGGGTGTGAATGGGGACAGATCGATGGATGCTGGGTGTGAATGGGGTAGATAGATGGATGTGAATGGGGACAGATGGCTGGATGATGGGTGTGAATGGGGTAGATAGCTGGATGTGAATGGGGACAGATGGATGAATGATGGGCATGAATGGGGGTAGATAGCTGGATGTGAATGGGGACAGATGGATGGATGATGGGTGTGAATGGGGGTAGATAGATGGATGTGAATGGGGACAGATGGATGGATGATGGGTGTGAATGGGGTAGATAGCTGGATGTGAATGGGGACAGATGGATGGATGATGGGTGTGAATGGGGGTAGATAGATGGGTGTGAATGGGGACAGATGGATGGATGCTGGGTGTGAATGGGGTAGATAGCTGGATGTGAATGGGGACAGATGGCTGGATGATGGGTGTGAATGGGGGTAGATAGATGGATGTGAATGGGGATAGATGGCTGGATGATGGGTGTGAATGGGGGTAGATAGCTGGATGTGAATGGGGACAGATGGCTGGATGATGGGAGTGATTGGGGGTAGATAGCTGGATGTGAATGGGGACAGATGGCTGGATGATGGGTGTGAATGGGGTAGATAGCTGGATGTGAATGGGGACAGATGGATGAATGATGGGCGTGAATGGGGGTAGATAGCTGGATGTGAATGGGGACAGATGGATGGATGATGGGTGTGAATGGGGGTAGATAGATGGATGTGAATGGGGACAGATGGATGGATGCTGGGTGTGAATGGGGTAGATAGCTGGATGTGAATGGGGACAGATGGATGGATGATGGGTGTGAATGGGGGTAGATAGATGGGTGTGAATGGGGACAGATGGATGGATGCTGGGTGTGAATGGGGTAGATAGCTGGATGTGAATGGGGACAGATGGCTGGATGATGGGTGTGAATGGGGGTAGATAGATGGATGTGAATGGGGATAGATGGCTGGATGATGGGTGTGAATGGGGGTAGATAGATGGATGTGAATGGGGACAGATGGCTGGATGATGGGTGTGAATGGGGGTAGATAGATGGATGTGAATGGGGACAGATGGATGGATGATGGGTGTGAATGGGGTAGATAGCTGGATGTGAATGGGGACAGATGGATGGATGATGGGTGTGAATGGGGGTAGATAGATGGGTGTGAATGGGGACAGATGGATGGATGCTGGGTGTGAATGGGGTAGATAGCTGGATGTGAATGGGGACAGATGGCTGGATGATGGGTGTGAATGGGGTAGATAGATGGATGTGAATGGGGATAGATGGCTGGATGATGGGTGTGAATGGGGGTAGATAGATGGATGTGAATGGGGACAGATGGATGGATGATGGGTGTGAATGGGGGTAGATAGATGGATGTGAATGGGGACAGATGGCTGGATGATGGGTGTGAATGGGGGTAGATAGATGGATGTGAATGGGGACAGATGGCTGGATGATGGGTGTGAATGGGGGTAGATAGATGGATGTGAATGGGGACAGATGGATGGATGATGGGTGTGAATGGGGTAGATAGCTGGATGTGAATGGGGACAGATGGCTGGATGATGGGTGTGAATGGGGGTAGATAGATGGATGTGAGTGGGGACAGATGGATGGATGATGGGTGTGAATGGGGGTAGATAGATGGCTCTGTATGGGGATGGAAGGATACAATGGATGGATGGATTCTGAGCTGCAATCAGATGTTTACGGCTCAGGTTTGGGGCTCCTCTCCGAGGTACACTGCAGGTCTGGGTTTGGATTCGATGCCATCAAACCCAGCCTCGTTGCTCTGGCCAGCCAACCCCTGAATGGAGGAGATGCTCCTGCTGCTCAGGGTCTCTCCCTCACCCTGTACCTGCCCCGGCGCTCGCGTCTCCGCAGCTGAGTGTGGCGTATGGGCCGGCGTTCCTGGTGTCCGTTGGCTCCACGCAGGTGGTGTCATGCAGCTGCGGTGAGGTCATTGCGGCGCTAGTCCGGCAGGGCTGCGTGCGTCGGCAGCAGGGCTTCCCGCCAGCTGGCCAGGGCAACAGAGGGATCAGTACAACTCCAGCCACTGCAGATCCCGGGGCCAAAGCCTCAGTGAGTGTAAATCAGCCTCGCTCCATTGGTTCAATGGGACACCTGCCAAGGGTCTGCCCCATCCATGGCTTCAGTGGAGCCATGCGCACCAGCTTGGGGGTCTGGCCCCACTCACGCCCATGGAGCTATGGCTGATTGACACCAGCCCAGGGTCTGGCCCCAGTGACTCCAGCGGCGCTCTGGCTGATAAAATGACTGGAGCTAGACCCACAGGGCTCTCTGGACCTGCCGTGGGCAAAGAGAACCGAGTGCGGGTGACGTTCAATGGACTTTGCTCATATTTATTCTTAATTAGTGTTCCTTGCTAACATTCCATATTCATTGCCTGCTGTTAACAAAGCTTTACACTCATTTATTGCTAATCCTAACCTGCTACTATTAATTGCTGACGCGTGACGTTACTGGCCTTCATTGTCAATACATTGCTAACTGTTAATAACTGGGTCTATTAAGTGCTAATGACTAATTAATACTTGCTAATTGCTAATAATTAGTTACTGATTTTTAACAATCCATAATTATTCATTTCCCATGTGCTTAATTAGTAGTGTGTGCATTTATTAATTGTGAACACAAGCTAATTGCTAATTGTGTATTGATTTCCAACCGTCCGTACTGACTCATTTCTCACATGCCTACAATGTGCTTTATTTGTAATTAGCAGTCATTGTTAATCAATACTTGCCAATTGCAGCTCCCTATTTGCTACTCATTGTAGCTCATTTTCATCGGGCGTTACGCTCACTCACAGCTGCCGTCCCGGAGCGGGCCCAGCTGCGCCTTGCTCGCTAAGTACAGCGTGGAGCAGAAGTTTGTTTGGTCCTAGGCAGTCACTCCCGAGCATTAGTACATCTACTCCGAATTACTCCCCATCTCCGCTCTGCTGCCTTTCCAACAGGTTCTGCACCTCGACTCCAAGGAGTTTAAAACCCCAGGTAAATTCAACCCCATGTGTTTCCTGGATGAAAACCACACTTCTGTTTATTAACAATCACCAAACCAGAAGGCACCCACTGCTGATACACTGCTCACCACTCCCAACGAGGCAGACGAACTTTTCCCGGTGGCCAGTCACAATTAGCTCGTCTGGGGACTCCAGCTTCTGCATGGTGTCATTGGCAGGGGGTTGAGGTCTGGCAGCTCGGATCCTGGGCTGGGTCCTGGAGTTGGTTCCAAAGAACTTCTTTTGGGACCCTGGTTTCTATTGTTAAACTTGAGTCCTGCTTCGCTAGACCTTAGCCAAGCGTTTTACTAAAATGTTCCAAAATAATTCTGTGACCAATCCTAACAGATGGCGGAACAATTCTTCAGCCAATCCCACCCCACCCACCTAGTGGCTCTAAACCTTCCAAAAGGAGACAGGAACAATCTCCCCCAATGAGTTCTACAACAGCTAGAAACAGTCACAGAACCAGCCAGAAACCATACAGAGAAACAAGAGGGAAGTGGGGACCATAAAGGCAAAACAATATAGATTTCACAATCACAGCAGTTCCTTGCCAGACAGGTGCTCCCAACCAAAGTTTTCTGTAAACATCTGAAGATCGGTGTCTTTATCTGGGAGCGGTGGACACCACGAGGACAGGGTCCTTCTCCATGGCCCCAGATGACGCAGCTTTGATGCAATTTAGATGGGATGTGTGGGGGTGACTTTCTGCTGCTTAGCTCATGGCTGCTGCTGTCCTCATGCGGCTGCTGCTGCTTACTGTGGAAAAAGACTTCAGACCTTACATTATGGCCATGTTACAGAGGGGGAAACTGAGGAAGCAGGCAGTGACGTGCCCAAGGTGACGCCGCAGGTCACCAAGCTGAGGATAGAACCCAGGAGTCCTGGTTCCTAGCCCCCTGCTCTAAATACTAGACCCAGAACCCAGGAATCCCACCTCCCGCTCTAACCACCAGACAATTCTCCCTTTCACAGATAGAACCCCGGAGTCCTGACTCCCAGCTTCCCCCCGCCCTCCTTGCTCTAACACACTAGATTCTGCTGCCCTCCAAGAGCCAGGAATAGAACCCAGGAGTCCTGGCTCCCAGCCCCCCTGCTCTAACCCACTAGACCCCACTCCCCTCCCCAAGCCGGGGAAGGAACCCAGGAGTCCTGTCACCCATGCCAGGCTGGGTCCACTGGAGCACAGCGTACACAAGACTACGACTGAAATCTGTTTTACACAGAGTGGCTGGGGGAGGCCAGAAAACGCTTTCAGAGGTGAATCTGAGATGCAACAATCCCAACAGGCCGAGGGGCAGCTGCGAGGACCCCCCACCCCGCACCGTCTAGGGTTGCCAGGCATCTGGTTTTTGACTGGAACGCCTGGTCGAAAAGGGATCCTGGCAGCTCCGGTCAGCACCGCTGAGTAGCCCATTAAAGGTCCATTTGGTGGCACAGCGGGGCTAAGGCAGGCTCCCTGCCTGCCCTGGCTCCATGCAGCTCCTGGAAGTGGCCAGCATGTCCAGCTCCTAGGCATAGGGGCAGCCAAGGGTCTCCACATGCTGCCCCAACCCCGAGCGCCAGCTCCGCAGCTCCCATTGGCCAGGAACCACAGTCAATGGGAGCTGCAGGGGCAGCACTTCCGGATGGGGGCAGTGCGCAGAGCTGCCTGGCCGCCCCTATGCCTAGGAGCCAGACATGCTGGCCACTTCCGGGAGCCGCCTGAGATAAGTGCCGCCCACACCCCGAACCCCCTCCCACACCCCAGCCCTCTGCCCCAGTCGGGAGCCCCCTTCCACACTCCAAATCCCTCATTTCTGTCCGCACCCCAGAGCCTGCAGCCCCAGCCAGAGCCCTCACCCCCTCCTGCACCCCAACCCTCCTAACCCCGTGAAAATGAGTGAGTGAGCAGGTTGGGGAGAGCGAGCGAAGGAGGGAGGGGGGATGGAGTGAACAGGGGACAGGGCCTCAGAGAAGGGGCGGGGCAGGAGTGTTTGGTTTCCTGCAATCGGAGAGTTGGCACCCCTACCCCCGTCAGTGCTGGCATAGCTGGTAGCGCTGTGGCACCTTCCCTAGATTGCTGATGTCAGGGGCCAGGCTGAGCTGCTGGGGGTCAACGGGCGAGCTGAGGGCGAAGCGCTGCAGGGCCGTGGTGAAGAAGAGGAAGAGCTCCATGCGGACCAGGCCTTCGCCCAGACACACCCACTTCCCTGGGCAATAACACGTCGTTAGCACCGAGCAGCCGGGCCCAGCAATCACTGTACAATCTAGGGGGCTGGAGCTGCAGCCGAGTCAGTCCTGGCTCTTACTGGGGCTTTTCCCACGTCGTTAGCCCACTGCCCACTTTGCGGTGTGAATGCAGGCTAAGGCCATCCAGCACCCGTATTCCTCCAACGCCTGCCCCGCCATAGACAAGCCAGTTCTCCCACCGTTCACTGGACAGAATCCGTGCAGCTCTGCTCCCTGCAGCGTTAACCCAGGAGAGCTGCCCCCCAAGTCCTAGCAACACACACGGGTCAATGTGGCACCAGCGAGGACACAGTCACCCCGGGGGGCTGCTCATGCCTGGGCTGGGCTAAGCTGGGGGCTCAGACCCAGGGGCCAATCAGCCAGGCACACTGACGACAGGCTCTGCGGTGGGGCCACAGATCAGCCTGGACCCGGTGCTGCCAGCCGGTGAGTCCTTATTACAAAGACAATCACAGAGCTCGTTAAGGAGTTACGGTGCTGAGTGTGAGGAGCAATCACTCCTCTCTTCTGGAGGAAGGGCAGCTATAACCCATGGCACTCCAAAGTGCATAGCAGGTGAGCACTAACCCCTCACCCCTCGTCGACATTGACTGGAAGGGCTATTGCAGAATAGCTCCCCATGGGGATGGCTGACTTGGGTCAGTTTCCCTGGGTAGACGAGCCCAGCTGGGAATGGACCTCTGGGAGGAATCAGAGAGAGAGACTGCTTTTTGGGCAAAGAGCCCGCTGGAGAGGCAGACGGGGGAATGTCTGAGCCAGGAAACTGCCCGCTGCTGTTTGTTTCTCCAGCGTGCTGGGAAACAGGACTTTGTGGGTGTTCTCTGTCCACTGAGGACAGACCTGACTTCGATTTCTCCTCCTCGTGGAAACCAGCCGGGGGTTGGCTAAACTGCTCAGACCTAAAGGGCAGCCAAAGACAATCCAAGAGCTGGGCCCATCCAGCCTAGCAGCATGAAGGCTGCAGGGGGGGATCTGGCCGCTCTGTATAAATCCATCAGGGGGTTAAACCCCAGGGAGGGGGAAGAGTTATTGAAGCTAGAGGCCAGAAACAAATGGGGATGACCAGGCCAGGAATCAACAGAGGCTTGAAATGAGAAGAAAGTTTCTAGCCCCCAGAGGCGGGAGCCTCGTGGTTCCCCTCCGGCCCTACATTAGGTGAGAAGCAGCCAGTAGAAAGAGCGAAAACTGATCACAGCTGAGCTGGAATTTTCACAAGCCCCTAAATAAACTGAGAGCAACAGCCCCACTCCTTAGCCACCCTGCCACACTTCCGATCATTTCCCCCACCGCCGTGGCCTCTGGGCTTCCCAAGCACTAGCCCCATTTCACAGCTGAACAAACGGAGGAGCCGGGCCGGCTTTAGCAGAGCCAGGGCCAGAGCCCAGCGCTCCTTGATGACCAGACGCTGTGACAAAGCTCTGTCCCTGCCTCCGTGGGTCCCGCGTTTCCTGGCGGATTTTGCTAGCCTCAGAGGCTCACTGTGACCCTCCACGTAACCCTTCTCTCTCTAGAGACAAGGGTCACAGTCTACTGAGCCATTTTCATCATAAGCCAGCGAGGGAGGTGAGGAGAAGTTATCCTCCCTTGCACAGTCGCTGTTGTCTCCCAGTCTCAGTGATTAATCGGGGGTGGGGGGGGAGATGGGGGAGCCCGGGCCCCCCCTCTACTCCAGGCTCCAGCCCAGGGACCCTAATAGTATCACTATGTTAGCTGACCTTTTAGAAACATGACATGTACAATTCCCTGGGCTACTTCCCCCACAGCAGCCCCCACTTCCTCAAGCTCCACTTCACCCTTACCTCAGGGCCTCCTTCCTTGTGCCCGATATGGTGTGTACTGCTCAGCCTCTCCAACAGCACAACTTCCTCCCACAGCTCCTGACGTGCACACCCACCTGACTGACTGGGAGGCTTTTACCTAGTTTCAGCCAGCCCCAACTAGGTGTCCTAGCGTTCTCCCTGCCTTCTGGAAAGTTCTTAATTGGCCCCAGGTGTCTTAATTGACCTGGAGCAGCTGCCATTTCACTTATCCTGGTACCAGGGATTTGTTTAGCCTGGAGCTAATATATCTATCTCCCACGACTTTTCTAAAGCCATCGGGCCTTGCCCCATCACAACACCTAGAACTACACACCTGCGGAAAGGAGCATGAAGGCATTCTGTTTCTTGAAGCAACCGTTCTCATTTAGAAACCTCTCAGGGGCAAAAGCTTCGGGGGTTTTATGTTCTTCTGAGTCCAAATGCACAGTACGCAGCAGGGGGTGGACGTACGTCCCCTGGGAAAGCAGTGGAAAAACAGAATTAGCCTCTGGGACTCTGCCAGTGGGACTGTTTTCTGATCTCTGCTCCCCCGGGGTAAATCCAGAATCACCCAGTGAGTGCAATGCGGGACCAGGCAGGATTCTGATCTCAGCCTCCGTGGGGTCAATCCAGAGTCACCACCAATTGCAGTGGGGTCAGGGCCGGATTCGGATCATAGCCCCCCACAGGGCAATCACTGCTTTAGGTGTGCCCAGCCCCTCATGGGACTCACGCTCAGCTCACTCTCCCGGGCGGCCTCACCTGGAGATGAGGTACCCCTGGAACCGGGTGTCTCTGGTCACGGTATGCAGGAGGCTTATTGGCAGGATATCGCTGAATCACTGGATCTCATGCAGTGTGGCGTCCATGTATGGCATCCTGTCCCTCCCGATCACTGCGTCAATTTCCTGATGGATCTTCTCTTGCGGGGGCGGGAGAGAGGGGAATTAGTAGCCTCACTGTGGGGGCAAAGCTCAGTGCTGGGCGAGCGTTTCACGCGGGGCCGTTACTGGACTATAACTCAGGCTGATCCCTAGAATCCTAGCCACTGTCTCGGGGTGGCCTGGCCCTTGGCAGAGAGCTGACTGCTGGGTATTTATGGCCCTAAGGGGTCAAATCCTTACCTCATCCTCATTCCACTGACGTCAACGGAGCTACAGCTGGGCTTTCTGTGGGGTTTTCCCCAAGGGGAATGGGGAAATCCCAGCTAAGCCACTTCTCCGCCTTACCTTGGACCTGCGGGTGTTTCAGCAGGATCAGGAAACCGTAGAGCAGGGCGGTGCTCGTGGTCTCAGTCCCAGCGAAGAATAAGTTGAAGGTGGCCATGGCCAGGTTCTCCAGGGAAAACTCAGTAGCTGGATTCTGCTTCTCCTGGAGAAAGATATAAACATCACCATCCCGCCTAGCTCTTATCCAGCTCGTCCCCTCCAGCGCCACACCAAGGCAGGTCGGTATCGTTATCCAGATGGGGAAATGGATGCACAGACGGGGAGGTGCCTTTCCCAAAGTTACCCAAGGAGTGGCAGACTGTCCCAGTCCTGGGCTCTATCCACTAGGCCATCCGGCCTCCCTAAAGGGTCCTGTTAGCAAAGGTCCGTCCTTTAGGATACATGCTCAGTGGCTGCAGTTATTGGCCCACCCTGCTGATTCAACACCCTGGCAGAGCTTGTGTCCTGCCTCAAGGCTGGTTCACTGATAGGATGACAACCTACTACTGCTGCCAGCGAATGGGATTACTCCATAAACTCACGGAGTTGAGAGCTGAGCTGAAGGTTTGAAGTCAAAACCCTGCTGCCAAAAAAATGAGAATTTTCCTCATTAAAAGAAAAGGTTTCAAGGAAAGCAGACGTTTCCCCCAGAAAGATCTGTAGTGTCAGAAACTGAATTTATTGCCAGACTAGAACATTTCAATGAGAAGTTTTCAACCAGTCCTAGTAAACTCTTAGAGTAGCTACTCAAGCAGAGCAAAATTTTTCGGATGAAATGTTCCCCCAAATATGCAGATTGGGGGTTAACCGAAACATGCAGCGAATTCACGTTGAATTCGCCAAATTGTTCCAGCCAACAAAAAATTCTGAAAAAACAGTTTCAAAACAAAACGGTTTGATTTTTTCCGTTAGCAACGGCTTCTCAGTCGTTTTAAAGGTGAAAAGTCTGAACTGAATCAGTCAGCGCGACCCATCATGAAAGTCTCAAATTGTTTTCAGTTTACCAAAAAATTCTCATTTGCAGTCAGCCTGAAATGAATGTGCATAGTTTCTATGCATCCGATGAAGTGAGCTGTAGCTCACGAAAGCTCATGCTCAAATAAACTGGTTAGTCTCTAAGGTGCCACAAGTACTCCTTTTCTTTTTACGAATACAGACTAACACGGCTGTTACTCTGAAACCTGTCATAGTTTCTATGGCGATGGCAGGCCCTTTGGGTCGGTTCTGTGTTTATACAGCGCCAGGACCCCGCCTAGGGCCGCAGTGAACAGAGAGATAAAGTTACTTGCCCGCATCAAGCGGCTGAGAGGGGAACAGAACCCAGGTCTCCAGGATCCTGCCCGCTACACCACCCTGCTGCCTTCACCCCTGCACACGGGACGCTGCCAGAGACGCCGAGCGGGGACCCAGAAGGAGAGCGCTCACCATGCCCGTTGAAATCCTTAGAGAACACCGGCATCTCCCCGCACCCGCTGAACTCCTCAGCCTGGTCCACCAGGGCCTCCTTCACCCCCTGGTAGCCCCACAGCACCACCACCCGCCGGGAGCCCAGGTGCACCGTGAACACCGGGCCGTACTTATCCCGCATCTGCACAGGTGGGGATGGGGGCAAGGGGGTGAGTTTCTGAGCATCCGTCAGCGGAGGGGGGCTTGGCCATGGTGGCCTTGGCTCCATCGCCTTCCCTGCTGGACCGGAGCATGGAACTATGGCTAAACCTCCATATGCTAAAGATACATGGGACCACCCACCCATCTCTCCTGCTACGTGTCCTGCTGGCCATCCATCCCTCCATCCATCCTTCCCTCCCTCCCACCCATCTCACCTGCTACGCACCCAGCTGGCCATCCATCCCTCCTTCCCTCCCTCCATCCATCCATCCCTCCCACCAATCTCTCCTGCTACACACCCTGCTGGCCATCCATCCTTCTCACCATCCCTCCATCCATCCATCCCTCCTACTACACATCCTGCTGGCCATCCATCCCTCCCTCCATCCCTCCATCCATTCATCCCTCCCACCATCTCTCCTGCTACACACCCTGCTGGCCTGTTCCCATGTCTCCTGCAGTTCTGCAGACCCTCCTCTCACACCACACCCCCTTGGGTTTGCCTCTCCCCCTTCCATCCAGCTCCCAGATCTTTGCCCTACTCCCTCCAGCTTCCAAGGAGTGTTATGATCCAGCTGGCCGGGCTAGAAAGCCCTGGGTTAATATGTCACTGCACCGGGTAATAGATCAATCTAAAGTCCGGTTTATTCAGTGTCTAACCACTGACCCAGGTACCAACCTCCTGGTTCCTGGGCTGATGGAGAGGTAGGTTAAAAGGCTGATCACCGTAGCTGCCTGGAGAAGGAGCCCTTGGGAAAGCCAGTGACAAAATTGTCTTAACGCTTTAGCTTCGGGTGGTTTTTCCTCTGTGACGTTAGCAAAAGCCAGAGCCAAGAACCAATTAGCCCACATGAGGCCTGGTTGTGAGGGACTCAGTCAAAACCCGAAACGAAGTCACTTTCCCAGGCTAGTGGGCGAGGAGACGTGTCATTTCTTATTGCGCTCGTGTTACTGGCTTCCGAAAACCCAGCTGGCCGTTGTATTGACCAATTCGCCCGTTTACGTTCGCCAAACCCCCAACCCTCCAACCTCCAAAGCTATCTTTGCCTTCTTAGATCTAGGCTTAGCAGAATTTTTCTTAGACTTCTGATGGATTATATTGGTGTTTCTTTTTAAGCATTTTTTTAATGTAAATGTTCCCAGTTGCTCAAAATGCGGGGTTTTAAGCATTGTCCCCTAGTTGTATCAATTTAAATTTTCACAGTTGTGGGAAATAAGGGGGCGGGGAGGTCAGAGAGTGGGGGGAAGCAGACAACGATTACTTAATGACAATAGATGATGAGATTCAAAGCTCTAAGGTTTTATAACTAGAGCCCGGCGGATACCTGGGCCCAGCTCACGCTCTGAGACGTTCTCACGCAGCCTCTTGCTGACTTTGCCTAGCTGGGAATTTGGATGTGCAGGTTTTTACATCGGTTTGCATGGGCGGCGAAATGGACGTTTAACGACACATGCCAATAAAAATCTCACCATGCTGCCCCTTCATCTCGCTTATGCTGCTAGTCGGGGTTGTTGAGGTTGGTTCCTAGAACTCTGCAAACATCAAATTCAACTTCCTCGTCCTTTTCCGCCCAGAGAACCCCAAGGAAGGAACGTGACACAAATCAGCAGTTTGCTTAACGAGGGCTTGTTTTCTACCCTGTGTTTCTTCCAGGGGCTCATCGGCAGGGCTCAGAGCTCCTCTGGGTGGCCCGGGCTCAGAGCTCAACCCTGGCCGGCTGGCGGGGACTTGAGACTCCTCTGGACTGCGACGGGCTGGCTGGGGTTCGGGGCTGCACTGGCAGGCTGGCCAGAGAGAGTGGGGAGGCAGAAGGGGCGGTGTGGGGTGGGACCTTCAGGCAGAAGGGGTGGGGCCTCAGCTGGAAGGGGGGGCAGGGGTCTAGCCTCTCTGAAGTAGGGGTGACTGCACCACACATGGTCCTCGGCTTTATGGGGGGCTTTTGACGCGGGGCGCACTCTAGCGCGGGAGCAGCCTGAGTTCGTAGGGGTGGGGGATGTTCCCTAGCCCGCTCTCCACAGGGCTGGTGTCGAGGGTGCCCGGGTCGCCGAGCGGCTCCAAGGTGTAGCGCTGCAGGATGGCGGTGAGGAAGAGGAAGACTTCCAAGCGTGCCAGGCTCTCGCCCACGCACACCCGCTTGCCTGGGAGAGGAGACAGGATGGCAAGCGGGGTTAGAGGGAAACCTGAGGAGTAAGTACTGACGGACGCGGCGTAGCTGGGCCAGAGCGGCAGGTTCCAGCCCAGCTCTGAGCGAGACCAGGACACAGTCAGAGCAGGGAAACAGGATGTCTGGGCTCCGGCCCCCTGCTCTAACCAGTAGGCCTCACCCACTCTTGAATGTGAATACACGCCTCTTACCTGCAGAGAACGGCATGAAGGCATTGCTCTTCTGGAAGTGCCCGCTCCCATCCAGGAAATGCCCGGAGTCAAAGACATCCGGGTTTTTGAACTGACTTGTATCCCGGAGGACTGAGCTCAGCAAGGGGATGACGGTGGTGCCCTGGTAACAGAGAAAACCACCTGGGAGATGACGGGACGCAGACAGGGCCAACACATCCTACCCCTTGACGTGGGCGGGGGGGGGCACCAGCCGAGCCCAGGGTCGTCTTCCCATCATTTCCATCCCACGGCCCATCCCCTTTTGCTAAGTGGTTGACCTTCACCCTGCACACATCCGGTGAAGCAGAGCAACCGCCCGCCTGTGCAGAGGATGGACACCAGCTGGGGACAGCCAGAGCATCGTGTGGGTCGCCAGCCATGGTAATTGTAGTTTGGTTGTTTCGTGTCCCCATTCTCCCCTATGGGCCAGGCTTTCCAGATGGACTACATCTCCCATGATGCACCATGGCTAGGGACACCCAGGATGCACCAGCTTTCCTCGTCCAAGCGGGGACACTGCGGTGCAACATGGGAGATGTAGTCTGACCAGCAAGCCCGGCTTATAAAGGAGAAAGGGAGCATAAGGAACGCAAACTACATCTCCCATGGTGCACCATGGCCAAGGACTCCCATGAGGCAGTGCCTCCCCTTGTCCAAGAGGGGATGCTGTGGTGCACCATGGGAGGTGTAGTCTGATCAGGAAGCCTGGCCTGTAGAGGAGAGTGGGACATGCGGCACTCAAACTACATCTCCCATGAAGCTTTGCAGCAGCCTTTTGGGATTGAGATGTTTCAGTTCTCAGCCCAAATTTTTCAGATTTCAAATTTTTGCCCCAAAATTGAAATGTTCCCCAGTTTTCATCAAAATTTTCCACGCACACAAAAAACCCACTCCCCCCACCCTCATTTCAATTAGCTCTGCTTTACCTCTGGCCAGAACCTTCCCTACCTCACGCCTGACGTGCCCGCCTCCCATGTCAGAGGTTCGGGGGGAGTGGGCAGCTGGCTGGACTCAGCACATGGCTTGAAGGGACCGAGGCTGCCAATCCGGTGCATCGCATGGTGGGTGACCGAGAAAGCCTGGGTGAAATGGTCTGGCAGAGTCATCCAAAGCCCACGGAGGGTCTTTCCATGGACTTCAATGGTCCAGAAGCTGGAGGGGACAGAGTTGGTCCTGAGACAGCAAGAGATCTCAGCGTTCCCCAGCACCTTGGCCCTGCCCTCGCCCTGGCACCGGGAGCCCGACCTTGGGGATCACGTATGCTCTGAACTGGACGTCCTGGGTCGTGACGTGCGGGAGGCTCATGGGGATGACGTCGGCGAATCTGTGCACCTCGTGGATCACGGCGTCGGTGTAGGGCATGCGGATCCGGTCCTCAGTCGCCGGCAGGCGGGACCGCCCAATCACCTGGTCAATCTCCTTGTGAACTTTCTCTGCACCGAGAGGAACAAGACTGAGCCCAAAGGCTGGGGTGGCGGGAACGACGGCCTGGATCCTCCACTCGCACTAGCTCCCACACTGACAAAACCCCAGTGACATAGAAGATAACAGCCTACTATTGCTACCAGCAAATGGAGTGACTCCAGATTCAAACTGGTGTGAGGGAGAGGGAACCCAACCTATCTCCACTGTATTTCTGCAGGCAACATTGCAGGTTCGGATTGGTACCATTGGGCCAAGTTCCCAGGGGGTGTAATCTGGCATTGCTCCACTGGCCTCCATGGGGCCAGAAATCTGTGGGGCCACTAGACAGTCTGGCCCTTTCACCCTATTGAAACAGGCCTGGGACCCTGTTTAAGCTTCGTTATGGCTGCCTCCTACTCAGGAGCCCACCACACCCCACCCCAGTACGTACACGTACCCTCCACCCCCGTCCCGATTTCTCACACTTGCTGTCTGGTCACCCTAGCTCACCCTGACCCCCAGGTTTGCCCTCTTTGTGCTGCTCCTGCTCTCTGAATGGGAGAGTCTCGTTTCTCTTCTTCATGGCGGGAGACCCCGTCCTCTCCATTGTGTCCCGGCTGGCTCTCCGCTCCGCGACGGCGGTCCCGTTCCTCTCACTTTTCCACCCGCTGATTCTCGGGGACCTGGTGCTTCTGCAACCGCCCTCACAACATCCCTTGGCCTCAGCTGGCCACCGTGCCTCGGGTGTCCCGCCGAGCCGCGGCCCCAGTAGCCTGGCTGCCTCCTCTCCAGCTCCCTCCAGCTGGGGCCGCCGCGTCATCATGCGTCTCTTGCTCTCCACCTTGCCCTGGGCTCTGGAGCGGCACCGAGCGCTCTGCGCCCGGGGCACATCTCTGCTCTCCCCCAGGGCAGCTCCCGCTCTCCGGACAGCTTGCGCCAGGGTCTTCCCCAGCGGCACCGGGGCTGCTCTGGCTCCTCCTGTCGTGGGGCTGCTGTGTGTTGCCAAACCAGCGGCTTCTACCTCCAGTCTCGTCTCGGGATACGCAGCCTGTCGCTGACCCGACGGGAGCCTTTCTCCTGTCGTCCTTTGCCTATCACAGCGCCCTGAACTCTTACAGGGCCCCAGCACACAACAGGGGTGAGCTAACCCTGGATACCGCTACCCTGAAAGGGGCAGCTCACCCCATCACAGCCTGCTATTCGGCTGGCATCACTTACTGCAGCACCGAATCACGCCAGCTGGGGCCCGTGCCCCGTATTCTTATCAGACCTGAGCCCTGTCAGAAACACCCAGGGGTTTCCCCTTCGCAGCACAGGGGAGAAGTGTGATCTCTGTGTCACAGAGGCACCGAGCAAGGCCAAGACTTGAACCCAGGGCCCCCGAGCCCCAGGCCAGCACCTTAGCACCTCCCCCCGCCCTACCTTTTATCTCAGGGTACTTCATGAGAAGCAGGATCCCGCATCTCAGGGTGGCGCTGACCGTCTCCGTCCCGGCAAAGAACAACTCCAGCGTCGTCATGACCAAGTTCTCGGTGGTGAACTCGGTGTCGGGGTTCTGCTTTTCCTGGGGGGTGGGCGAGGAGCACAGGGCTAAACAGAAACTGGGATGGTTCTTGGGGTACCCAGGACTGTGACCCCCCAGCCTTGAGTGACGGGGATCTTGCAGGTGCCAGCTAGGCATGAGTGCCCAAACAGCACCAGCCTGGGGTCCATCCAAGGCCTCTCCTCCGGGCTGGGCCCCAAGAGGTGGCCCCCAAGCCCCAAGTCCCCTGTGCTAGCCAGCCCCTGACACCGGCTTCTCATGGAAATCGCAGCCGCTCTGCCCCCAAAGCAGCAACCATTCACCGCTTTTCCCTTAAAGCACCCGGAAAACAGGCCACTGGGGAGCACTTACAATAAAACACGAGACGGTGGATTTAAGGAAGAACAGAGGCTCCATCAGAAGCAAGAGGGACCGACAGGAAGCAGGGGTGACGATACAAAACAGCATCATCCAAGGCAAAGATCAGGGCCCCGTCATGCCAGGCGCTGCCCAGACCCCGGCCGAGATTAGGGCCCCAGCGTGCTGGGATTTCCCCGGGGTCACCCAGGGGGCCTGTGAGAGGGGGGCACTGAACTCAGATCTCCCGCCCCCTCGCCCAGGGCCATCCCTGGGGCTGCTCCAAAACCTGGTCCGTCTGGAGCAGGAAGCAGTCGATGTAGCTGTCGGGAGAGCTGGGACCCAGCGAGTCCTGGGGCCGCTTCGCTCTCTCCAAGACAAGGCGCTTGAGGGCGTCCGCGTTGTGGAACATGGCGTGGGGCCGCCCGGCAGAGCGGCCAGGAGGGGCGGGAGCGCGCTGTAGAGCTGCAAGAGACGGGCACGGGGGAGATGGCGAGGGCACATGCCCAGTACCCAGGGGGTGGCCAGCAAAATAGCCAGGAGCAGCCGGGATCTCAGTGGGTCCGGACACCGAAACGGGGGGTCACGTGTCCAAGTCCAGAACAAAGAGAATCTGTCTGTGTGTCTATTCATCCATCCCGCCTCCCCCCACACCCCTCTATCCATCCACCCATCCCGCCTTCCCCCCACACACCCCTCCGTCCATCCGCCCCTCCCGCCTTCCCCATGAATACCCCTCTGCCCATCCATCCATCCACCCCCCTACACACCCCTCTATCTGTCCATCCATCTATCCCTGCCCTGACACCCCCAGCTCTCTGTCCATCCATCACGGGGGTGACTTTCACTCGGTCCCACCCCGGCACCAGCCCCACCTGGCCCCAGCGGGAGCTCAGCAGGCGAAAGTTCTGGTTGATGCAGCTCAGCAGGGTGAGGAACTCCTGGTCCTTGTAGCCAAAGCGGCTGCCGAAGACGAGGCAGCAGATGATGTTGGAGACGGCGGAGCCCAGGAGGAAGGTGGGGTCGAAGGGCGAGCCTGGGGAAAGGGGAGAGAGCTCCACAGGGCCCAGGGAAAGCGGATTCAGGCTGCAAATGGTGCTAGGACTTTCAGCACCACGGAGAGTGCAGGGGAGCCCCAGCAGCCAGGGCAATGGACTAGCCTGGGAGGCTCAGGGCCCACCCAGCCCAGAAATTCCTCCCCCCGCAGCCTTCGCCAGCTGCTGTAGGGCCGCGAGACCCCGACCCAGGCGTGCAGGCCGCAAGTGGCGCCGTAATGGGTCTCTTTGCAGCCCGTGACGTTACCACGCAGTGTGAGTGGATTAGTAACCGATCTACGTTACTGACCAACCAGGAGACTTTTACTGTGTTAGTCACCAATTATGTGATGAACTTGCGTGAAGTTCTTAACTCATTTTCTGTAAGAATAATACACAGAGCTCTAAACGAAGCCTTTTGCCTGTCAGGCTGTTGAAATCTGATTCGATAGTGCACTTAATTCACACGGCTGTGACTCTCTTGGGTATGTGGATCACTAATTTGACTCCTGAGCTGCGGAGGTCAGAGCATCTCTGGGCTAGAGGAAGGTGGAAGAGTGGAAGGTGCCCTGGTGGGCAATTCAGGAATAACTTGCAGAGGTTTCTTCTTCCACCCCATGGTTACTATCCAGTTGGCCTATGGCCCAAAGGTTAATCATTATTATTAGGTATATTACAGTAGCACCTAGCGGCCCCATCACAGACTGGGGATCCATCATGCCGGGCGCTGGCCAGACCCTAACCCAGATCAGGGCCCCATCGCGCCGGGCGCTGCCCAGACCCCAACTGAGATCAGGGCCCCGTCGGGCCGGGCGCTGCCCAGACCCCAACCGAGAACAGGGCCCCATCGTGCCAGGTGCTACCCAGACCCTGGCTGAGATCAGGGCCCCGTCGCGCTGGGCGCTGCCCAGACCCCAACCGAGATCAGGGCCCCATCGTACCAGGTGCTACCCAGACCTCGGCTGAGATCAGGGCCCTGTTGCACCGGGCGCTGCCCGGACCCCGGCTGAGATCTGGGCCCTGTCATGCCAGGCGCTGCCCAGACCCCACCGAGATCAGGCCCCATTGTTCCAGGCGCTGCCCAGACCCCTACTGAGATCAGGGCCCCGTCACGCCGGGCGCTGCCCAGAACATGACGGAGAACAGGGGTCCCTGGCACTTCAGGCACTGCCCAGGCACACTGTGAAAGATAGTTCCTGCCCCAAAGAGCTCCTAATGTGAACAGACAAAGGACGGGGTTCTTATCCGCATTGCACAGAGTGAGGATACGAGGCCAAGAGAGATGCAGAGACCAGGAACCTGTGGCTGAGGCAGGAACCGACCGCGGCATTCTGACTCCCAGCCCAGAGCCCATCCGTCCTCCCTTGGACTTGCTCTAAACTTGGCTGTCTAATCCTGGCTGATGGACCGGTGGCTGGTCTCCTTCTCCGCACGAGCCTCTGAGCCTGTGGCAGTGAGTTCCACCAGTTCACGGGGAGAAATCTGAGCAGAGAGCTGAGCAGATAGTAAACAGGCTGAGGCACTTGGAACGGGGGCTCCGGCGACGGCAGGCGAGACAGGAAGCACCTACCCTTTGTGTTCCCAAGCTCCTCTGCCAGGCGCTGGGCCTCCTCCTGGATCCGCCCCGCCACGCTCCGCTGCCCCGTGCCGAGGTTCCACCGAGTGCCGAGGGAGAACCGGCGCAGCTGCCGCCACCGCTCCCCGTTGGTGAAGATAAGCCCTGGGGGGTGGGGGAGGAGGGAGGGTGAAGCAGGACCCACATGCAGGGAGGTGATTTCCCCTCTGTGTTTGGCCCCGGTGCGACGGCAGCCGGGATCCTGTGTCAGGTTCTGGTGCCCACGATTCAAGAAAGACGCTGATCAGTTGGAGGGGCTCAGCGAAGAATGATCAAAGGATTCGAAAACCCAGCAAAGAGCAGGAGATCCCGGTCTATCGGTACCGACACGGGGAGCAAATATTTAACAACGAGTGAGCCGAGGAAGGGCTGACACAACCCACGGGCTGGATGTTGAAGCTGGATAAATTCAGACTGGAAATAAGGCATAAATTCTGAAGCATGAAAGCAATTCACCAGGGGAACCCTTTGCCAAGGGGCACAGTGTGTTCTCCAGCCCTGATGGCTTTACGTCAAGACGGGCTGCTTTTCTAAAAGATCTGCCCTAGGAATTTGGGGGGGAAGGGAGGGCAGGTCTCTGCCCTGTGCTATCGGGGGCCGGACGAGATGGGGTCCCTTGGAATCTACGTCTCCTTCCTCTGGCTGTTCAGACTGTGAGCTCCCGGCAGCAGGGCCTGCCTCTCTCTGGGGGTGAAGTCCCGGAGGCAAAGCAAACCTCCAGCCTTCACTGGCCCCAAGGCAGTCCCCTGCCAGCAGCGACCGTCCCAGTGCCCGGCCCATGCCACTTATTGGAGGGGTTCGGTCCACCTCATGCTGCATTTGCCACACTCGCCCATTCTTCCCCTTCGTTTCCGGCTGGAAAGGCCTCGGCTCCTTTCCTCCAGGGGCCTGGTGGGGAGAATTGGACGGGTCGCACGGAGAGCTGCCAGTTCCTCGCACGGATTCTCACCACTATTAGGTGTATTACAGTAACACAGAGGTCACCGGCCCCATGGAGTTGCTGTAAGAGACAATCCCTTTGAATGGCCATGGAGGGGCGGGTCAGGTCCACAATCAGGCGATAACACCCCCACCTAGGTCACCCCTGGGGGGGCTGAAGGGGGAACCTTGGGGTCCGAAAGCCTGAACTTCCACTGCTTGAGCCAAACAACCACCTCTGCGAAGAATCAGCAGCAGACTCAGAAAGGTCCATCCTAGGCCCAGCCATGAGGAGGAGCTAACGAGCCGCGCTGGGTCCCACGTGGCCTCTGAACCCCGGTGTGACATTCTGTACCTTGGGGGAGCATGCTGCAGCCCCCATTATTCCGCATGTCTAGCTAACCGATTTGCATATAAAGCAGGCGGTGTGCGGCATCGGGGAAAGGCTCTGGCCGGCTGAAAGTCACTGTTCTATCGAAACACGGTCATCGTTCGTGCATATGAAGTTCTGGGGTGGACTGGCTCTCCCCAGACCAGTTGAGCTGCCCGATCTGCACAGTGGCAGGACAGGTAATAATTAACCGCTGTGCCGCTCGCCCAGACTCTCGTGGTTACGGCTTCGCCCGCTGGGTCCCTTTATCTTCCGGCCTTGGCTGCAGCAGGCGTCTCCTGCCAGTGTCAGCGATGCCAGCTCGCTCCCTGACAGCGGTTCAGTAGGGAAACGTCATTCAAGAATGAGAGCCGTATTAATTGCATTACTGCTATTATATGTATTACGGTAGCGCCTGGAGGACCCAGCTAAGACTGAGGCTCTCGTTGCGCTGTATATTGTGGCCCTTACCCAGCCCAGGTCTCACTGACTTCCCATTGGCTTCCTGCTTCACTTCCTGTTGACGCCCCATTGACTTCCTATTGACTCCCCATTGGCTTCCCGTTGCTTGCCATTTTACAGGTGGGGAAACTGAGGCACAGGCCAAGCCAGTGACGCTCCGAAGGAGTTGGTGGTACTTGGTCCTCCCATAGTGACTAAACTGCTCGCGTGGCGGAATTCCTTATGGGTGAATAATGCCCCAGCCCACGGACACCCACCACATAAACACCCGTCAGCCCACTCTGAGTCCTTCCCTAGCTCGGAGACGAGGCAAACGAGTCCACCATGGAGAAGACACAGCGGGTCATGCTCCTTCAGCTCCAGTGGCGGCTTGCGAGCGAGGTGGTGGGTTCAAGGCCCCGCTGAGGAGTTGTCCCAGGTGGTCACCATGGATGGCACAAGTGGGTAAATTCCAAATTTCACCATCCAGCAGAGTTTGCAATTATTTACCCAGAGCTGTGATGCAAAGAGGGGCGTTATCAGCAAGGCCCCTGGGGGGGGGCTATATAGACAGGGTTGTGCCAGCATCACCCAGGGTCTAACGCAAAGTGCAGCGGAGGAGAGAGGCCGGCTCCAGGATGGATTTCAGTGGGACCCTCAGCATCCTCCTGGCGATATGCATCATGTGCATCTTCCTCCTCTTGACCCGCAAGAAGAAAAACTGGCACAACCTGCCGCCCGGGCCCACCCCCATCCCGTTCCTGGGGAACATGCTGCAGGTGGAGGTGAAGGAGCTGATAAAGTCTCTGCGGAAGGTGAGTCGTGCCTCAGTTTGCTAGTTATTGTGGTTTGAGTGGCAGGAAAGTTTTGCGTCAGAAACGTGGCTTTTCATAGAGTCGTAGAAATGGGCAGCCGGACGCAACCTCAGGGGGCACCTAGGCCCAGAACCTCACAGGCATCTGGGGGCCGAACCCTGGTGGGGCTCTGCGAAACACAAACCGTTTGTCACCTGGGCTCCAAAACAGAATGGTATTTGTCATGCAGCTCGAATTATTATTAGCATCACAGGAGAACCCCGGAGCCTAGACTGTGAGAATGCCCCACACTGCTCCACCCACTAGACCCCACTCTTCTCCCAGAGCCAGGGAGAGAACCCAGGAGTCCTGGCTCCCAGCCCCCCCGTTCTAACCACTAGACCCTGCTCCCCTCCCAGAACCAGAATAGTCCGGCTCCCAGCCCCCACTGCTTTAGCCCCCAGCTCTCCCAGAGCTGGGGATAGAACCCAGGAGTCCTGGCTCCCAGCCCCCCAGCTATACCAGGCACTGCACAGATACAGCATCAGAGACAGGCCCGGCTCCCAGCGAGTTCACAACCTGACCAGACAAAGGGTAGGAGGAGAAACGCAAGGGGGAAGTGACTAATCGAAGGTCGGACCGCAGGGAAGTGGCAGAGTTAAGGCAAGAACCCAGCTGTCCTGACTCCCCGCCGCGCGCCCTGACCACTGACCCTTGCAGCCCGGGGTTAACAGCCGCCTTCCTTTATTCCTTCCAGCTCAGCGAAACCTACGGCCCGATCTACACCTTTTACCTGGGCTCCCGGCCCTGCGTGGTGCTTTCTGGGTACAAGGTGCTGAAGGAAGCCCTGATTGATAAGGCCGAGGAGTTCAGCGGCAGGGGGGACTTCCCGGCAGTGCAGATGTGGAGTAATGGAAACGGTGAGGCACAGACGGACGGACACACAGCTCAGTCTCCTGACCCCCTGGCTGTATTGCAGGGTCTGGAATCATACCACAGAAACCCCGGGGCAGGGATCACGGTCGATTCCCAACCATTTCCCCTTCCTGGGAGAGTGGTTAGTGGTTAAAGCTGGGGAGGCTGGGAGTCAGGACGCCTGGGTTCTCTACACAGGTCAGGAAGGGGAGTGGCGTCCAGTGTGTTGGAGTCGGGAATCAGGACTCCTGGGTTCTATCCCCAGGTCACAGAGAGGAGTGGTATCTAGTGTGTGGTGCATACGAAAAGGCTAGATCAGACCAATGGTCCATCTAGCATAGTATCCTGTCCTTGACAGCCAGCTGCTTCAGAGGGAATGAACAGAACAGGGCAGTTATCAAGTGATCAGTTCCCTGTCGTCCACTCCCAGCTTCTGGCAATCAGAGGTTTAGGGACACCCAGAGCCTGGGGTTATGTCCCTGCCCATCTTGGCTAAAAGCCATTGATGGACCTATCCTCCAGGAACTGATCTAGTTCTTTTTTTGAGCCCAGTAATACTTCACAACATCCCCTGGCAAGGAGTTCCACAGGTTGATATGTTGGGTGCAGAAGTCCTTCCTTTTGTTTGTTTTAAACTTGATGATTATTAATTATTTCACCCCAGTTTCTTGTTAAGTGAAGGGGTAAACAACACTTCCCTACTCATTTTCTCCACACCAGTCATGATTTTACAGACCTCTATCATATCTCCCCTTAGCCGTCGCTTTTCCAAGCTGAAAAGTCCATTTTATTCATCTCTCCTCATACGGAAGCTGTTCCAGACCCCTAAGCATTTCTCTTGCCCTTCTCTGAACCTTTTCCAGTTCCAATCGATCTTTTTTGAGATGGGGCGACCACATCCGCACGCAGGATTCAAGCTGTGGGCGTCCCATGGATGGACACAGAGGCAACGTGATATTTTCTGTCCTATTATCTGTCCCTTCCTTAATGGTTCCCAACAGTCTGTTCACTGTTTGACGGCCACTGCCATGGAGTGGCTGTTTGCAGAGAACTATCCACAATGACGCCAAGATCTCTGTCTTGAGTGGTCACAGCTCATTGAGACCCGATGGTTGTGTATGGAGAGCTGGGATTATGTTGTCCACTGTGCGTTCCTTTTGCAATGATCAGCTTTGAATTTCCTTTGCCCAGGGATCGTCTACGGCACCGGGGAGCGGTGGCGGCAGCTGCGCCGATTTGCCATCACCACCTTCAAGAACTTTGGCATGGGGAAGAGGAGCATGGAGGAGCGGATCAAGGAGGAGGCCCAGGTCCTGGTGTCCGAGTTCCGGAAAACCGAAGGTTCCGTTCCATTCACGGATGAGCCGGGGGCAGGGGCAGGAGAGGGGCGGTGACCCGGAAACCCAGAGATCTGGGATCCAAACATTGCGTCCTGATCCAAACACTGGGGCTCTGCCCCCAGTCTGCACAAACCCAATTAGGTTCTCTGGTGGGTGAGCAGAGGTGGGAGCCAGGATGCCTGGGTTCTATCCTGGCTCTGGGAAGGGCATGGGGTCTAGTGGTTAGAGCAGGGGGGAGGGGCCTAGGACTCCTGGGTTCTGCGTCTGGGTACAGCATGTTGTCTAGTGGGTTGAGCTGGGAGTCAGGAATGCCGGATTCCATTCCACTGATTCTGTGACCTGGGCTGGGTCGGTGCCCCACTCTGTGCCTCAGTTTCCCCATCTGACAGACAGCGAGAACCCCTGCTTGCCAGGGAAAAGTGTGGCTAAATTACTGTACGGTGCTTTGAGATCTCTGGGGAAGGCTGAGGGCACAAGGCCTGGGGGTTTCAGCAGGCCCTCACTCTCCCCTCTAGGCAAACCCTTTGACCCCACCTTCTTCCTGAGCTGCGCCGGCTCCAACATCATCTGCACCCTGGTCTTCGGGAAGCGTTTCGAATACACCGACAAGAAATTCCTCACCCTGCTCAACTTGATCAACAGCAACTGGAAACTCATGAGTTCCACCTGGGGGCAGGTGAGAGAGGATTCGGGATGGGGGGGCCCGCCTCTCCTAGACCATCAGACAGCCCTGAGAACCTCATTGGACAATTCCTGCCTCCAGCCCATATCTGGTGGGCGAGCTAGCCCATGTCTTTTAGACTCCACATGAAAGAAACACCAGCCCCTCCCCAGGTCAGGTGTTGCAGTGGCTAATCGCCCTCACAATTAAATGTTTGCTCGTTATTTCCTGTCTGAATTTTTCTACCTTCAGCCTCCAGCCTTTAGATCTCACTCAGTCTTTGTCTGCTAGATTAGAGACCCCTCCGCTGTCCGAAATCTCCTCCCGTTGGAGGTACATATGGACCATGCAGCTGTCGCCTCCTAACCTTCTCTTGGAGAAGCTAAACAGAGATGGCTCTTCCTCTTGCTGCGAGGCAGGTTTTCCAGACCGCGAGTCGTCTTCCCCTGAACCCCTCTCCAATTTCTCGACGTCTTGTCTCCAGACTGGATACAGGATTCTGGTCTCATTCCTGCCCCATAGCACGGTCGCACGACCACCCTCCCCCTACTCGACATTCCTCTGTGTCTCCAGCCAGGGACCCCATCCCATTCTGCCCAGAAGCCCTTGATCAAGATTTGGCCAGAACAGCCATGATCATGCGTCCTGAAGCCGACGGCCGGTCTTAGATCTAGACACCGCTGCTGTCCCCAGAGGGGAACACGGTCCCCGGCTCTGTATCGGGAGAACTGAGCCACTAACAGTTCTATCACCCCCTCCCCTACGTTTCTTTCCAGTTGCTGTTCACGTTCCCCAAGATCATGAGACACGTCCCCGGGCCTCACAGGCAAATCTATAAGAACTACCTGAAGCTGGCCGCTTTCGTCGGCGAGCAGCTGAAGATGCATAAAGAGATCCTGGATCCCAACAACCCGATGGATTTCATCGACTGCTTCCTCATCAAAATCCAGCAGGTAGCCCGTCCTGGCCAGCAGGAGAGCCCCCCAAGCTGGCCACCCCCCGAAAAATAGCAAAAAGGGGGCTGCTCCCGGAAAACAAGACACACACCTTGAGCCCGGCCCCAAAGCCCAGAATTCCACCACTTGAGCTCCAGGGGCAATCCCGTTCTTTGGCAGCAGTCGTAAGCCGTTACCCGCTCGCTGGGTCAGCCAAAAGAGGGTGCCCGGATGCGTTTCCCGTGTGTTGGATTTAAGTAGAGGCAGGTGAATTTGACAGCAGGGGACTCATGTCCCTAGTTGTTCCTTCTTGTCCGACCTTCCTCATTTAGTGGAGTCGCAGTGGGAGATGAGTTATGATGCTCATACGTTTTTTGGGTGGGCTGGGTGGGGGATTAAAAACTCTTTGGGATTGGCTGGCCCTTTCCCCCTTAATTTGAAAGAACTGGCAGATTTAGAAGGGGATCTGGGGGGGTGGGAGGAAAGAGACAATGTCCAGGCCCCTGGGGATTGGCGGCAGGCTGAACGGAATCGCCTGAGTTGGAATCTGACAAGCCGCTGTGGTCGCAAACTACTTGCAAGGAAAACACCAGCTGCTCTCTCACGAGCACAAGCCATGAAGAGCAGAGCTGACGGCTGGTTCCGGGCCCGAACCACAAAAACGCCCAGGGAAAAAACGTGGTTTGGGTCAAACCAAAACTGATATTTTTTAAATTGTTCCTTCAACCCCCCACCGTCCCTATTATTATTATTCGTGTAGTTTCAGGACATCTTTTGCCTTTTTTTTTTTTTTTAAATGAAAGTCCATTTTGAAATGAAAAATCGAAGGGAGTCAGGCTGGAAGGAACCGTTTCTGGGGGGAAAAAACGTATTGTTTCTGGCTGAAACCATTTGCTGGATTCAACCTAAATTTGCAAACAGTTCTGGTGCCCTGAAAAGTCGACTATTTGCCTGGGGGGAGGGGACTTGTCCATCTCTAGTCAAGTTTTTACGACTGATCCAGTCAACAGCGCCACTGAGCCGGTCAGCTGTTACGCCGAGGGAGAGCGCCTCCCGCTAAGCCAACCGCACGCCAGAAAAGTCGGGAACATTTTCCTTTCAGTTGGATTTCGACCGTCCTCAAACAGGTTTAATTTTTTTTCCTTCATAAAGTTAAAGGATATTTTGAAACCAAGTCGTTTCAAGCCAAAACGAATGACACGCTGTGACTTTTCCCCCTCCAAAGTTCTTTGAACGCCCAACGTGGCGAAATCAACGCAAAGTGGCCGGGTGTTTCAGTGCGGCTTGTTTGCCAGATAAAAGTTTCAGGTGAAAAGTTTCACCTAGCTGTAGGAAATCTCCCACAACGGTCCGACTCTCCGGGGGTCACCCCCCCAGAGAGAATTCTATTACAGGGTGGTGTCTCGCACACACACACACACACACACACAGCATTCTTGCATCCTTCCTTCGCAGGAAAAGAACAACCCCAACACACACTTCAACGACGAGACGATGTCTAAAACCACCGTGAACCTGTTCTTTGCTGGGACGGAGACCGTCAGTTCCACCTTGAGATACGGGCTCCGCATCTTGCTCCGACACCCTGAGATCGAAGGTAGCCCCGGGGCAGGGGGATGAAGAATTCCCACATGCCGGGATTATCCCAACGTAGGCGGGGGTGGGAAGGGGGGCAGGAGGGGCTCACGTTCGTAACTCACCCAAAGAGAGCTGCTTGTCAAATTTCCCCAGCCATAGCTCCATGGGAGTCAATGGGGCCGGATCTGAGCTGGCGTCCAGGGGAGGCCCGGGTCCCCCGCTGGCATCTCTGCAGACTGCAATGAAGGGATGTGGATCAACACCAGCGAGGCTCCTGGCCCTGGGGGCTTTATGGCGGGTGCCGCCCTTGCGCCAGCCTCACCCTGTCCCCTTCCCTCCAGAGAAGCTGCACGAGGAGATTGACCGGGTGATCGGCCCCCACCGCAGCCCCTGCATGGAGGACCGGAGCCGGATGCCCTACACAGACGCCGTGATCCATGAGATCCAGCGCTTCACGGACATCGTCCCCATGGGCGTGCCCCACACCGTCACCCGGGACATTCAGTTCCGCGGCTACACGCTGCCCAAGGTCGGTGGGCCCAGCGCGGGAGGGCGCTCCGCCCCGAGCCAGGGGAGCCTGGGGGCTGCTCTGACTTACACTGGGGCAGGATGGCTGCACGGGCTGAAATCACAGACTGGGAGGGCATCCCAGGCCCACCCCTTCCCCCAACCACACCCCTCTTCACTAGCCACGCCCCTTATCCGACCACGCCCCTTTCAATAGCCACGCCCCTTATCTGACCATACCCCTTTCACTAGCCACGCCTCCTTCTCAGACCACACCCATTTTCACTAACCATGCCCCCCCTTCTCCAGTCACACCCCTTCCCTCACCCCTCATGCGAGCTTTTCCAGCCACAACCCCTTTCTCCCCACCACTGGCCTCCTGACTGGCCACACCTCCTTTTCCCACAGCCACGCCCTCTTTCCTGCTGAAACCACACCCCCCTTTTCCAGACACACCCATTTCTAGCGACACCCCCCCGTCTCACCGCCCCACCTGCAGTAGGCTTGGTGGCAAGCGCCGGGTGCTGGCGCGAGCTGACCGGGGGCAATGGCGCCCGCCCCACAGCCAGATTGCAGGGCACCTGGCGTCTCCACGCCATCGCCCCGGCCTAGAGCGATCAGCCAGCAAGTGTGAAAAGTCTGGACACTTGTGTTTGGCGGCGGTTTGGGCCGGGGGCCAGGGGGGGCGACAGTTGCCTCTCCCAGACAAAGTCCCTAATACCGGGACGGGCCCCATAATATCGGGATGTCGGGGTCTCAAGGCTGCACCTCCTGCTGGCTCCGCAGGACTTGAACATCATCCCGCTGCTGTGCACGGCCCAGGCCGACCCCACCCAGTTCAAGAACCCCACCTGCTTCGACCCCACCCACTTCCTGGACGAGAACGGGCGCTTCCGGAGAAACGACGCCTTCATGGCCTTCTCGGCAGGTAGCGCCGCTGGGGCACATCCAGGCTGGGGGCGCCGCCGGGACACTGCAGAGCAGAAGCGTCTCCCATTGCTGTGGGCAGAGTGCGCCCCCCAGCCGGGACGCCTGGGTCCTCTCCCCAGCTCTGGGAGGGGAGTGGGGTCTAGTGATTAGAGCAGGGGGGGCTGGGAGCCAGGACGCCTGGGTCCTCTCCCCAGCTTGGGGGAGTGGGGTCTAGTGGTTACAGCATTGGGGACTGGGAGCCAGGACTCCTGGGTCCTTTCCCCCATTCTGGAGGGGAGTGGGATCTGGTGGATTGGTGCTGGGAGCCAGGACTCCTGGGTTCTCTCCCCAGTTCCACCCGTGACTTTGTTCACCCGTAGAAAACAGCCCCTTTCCCGTAGTCCTGAGGAGCAGCCACCTGTCACCACGCAGGATCTCGCCCCCCCCCAGCTGACCCCGGCGTCACCCCGGCAACTCCCAGGGACTGGCTGCGGCCCCATCCTGGGGCCCCCCCCGAACGTTTCCCCACGATACGCCCCCGGTGGACGCTCCCCCATGGCGGGGCTCGCGGCTGTGGCCGAGGAAAGGGGAGGTGGGCGGCTGGGGCTGGGGCAAGCCAGGCTCCGTCTGACGAGCGCCTCGGCCTCTCTCCCCCGCAGGGAAGCGGCTCTGCTTGGGCGAGAGCCTGGCCCTCATGGAGCTGTTCATCTTCCTCACCGCCATCCTGCAGAACTTCACCCTCCGGGCCCTGGCGGCGCCCGCGGAGATCGACATCTCGCCCGAGTCCAGCGGCTTGGGGAGCATCCCGCGGCCCTACGAGTTCTGCCTGCTTCCCCGCTGAGCCCTGCCTCCCAGCCCCAGCCCAGCTGCTCCCCACCTTCGCGCCCCAATAAAGTGACCTGCCTTTCACCCGCTCGCAGCCCCCTCGGTGGGTTTTCTTGAAGGGCTGAGCCGGGCAAAGCCCCATCGCGCCCAACGTCAGCGAGGCCACAGGAGCGCTGCTGCGCCCCCAACGCTGAAACCGTCCCTTGGGGATCCCCCTTCCGTGCCAGCCCCTCTGGGGGTCCCGCCCACCCTTCGGGGGCGGCCACATGGCCTCCGCACTGCTGAGACCGAGCCTCCGGGCTCCAGCCCCCACTGCTTCCCGGCGTGAGCTCGGCCCAGCGAGTCCAACCGAGCTAGGCTCCCAGGGGGAGACGTGGCCGTTCGTCTGGGAGCGCCGCAAGCTCCCCCTTTTCCAAGCAGTCACCTGGGACGTCACTCAGAGCTTTTCAACCCTTTGGCAGGGCAAAGCTGAATTACAGACTTCTTTGCGCTGCCTGTATTCTGGGCCCCGTGTATCACAGAGCAGTCTCCGGGCTGCTCTAACTAGAGATGGCCTGTTTTTCCCCACTCACCTGGCGAAAATTTGACAAGGAGGGGGAGGGTGTGAAATGCGTCATCAAAATTTCCCCACAGAAAAGTGTGATTTTGGGGAGGAGGGGATCAAAACCAGAAATATGTTGAGTCAGGGGTGCCTCACGGGAGTTGTAGGTCAGGTGGCTCATGGGCCCCATCTCCTCCATAGGCCTGTCTCCCCTGGAGGACTACATTTCCCATGATGCACTCTGGTGTCCCCCCTCTGCTGAGAAGGTAAAGTTTCAGCCAGCCCAGGTTCTAACTCGTTCTGCCGCCTGCCAGCCCTCGGGGAAGCGGTGAATAGATGTAAGGCTGTGTGCAGCCCCCTACACCAGGGGATGGGAGAAGGCACATGGACCAGCCCCACCCAAGAAGGGAGTCCTATGGGGCCATCTCTGCCCACCCTGGCACACCTTGGCTGTGTGGTGGGACGCTGATCTCTCAAGGGCTTTGGGCTTCCAGCCGAGGCGCCAGTGAGCAGAGCTGGGTGGGACTTTTTCGACAAATTGGTTTTCCGCCCCCCACCATTGAAAAATGCCATTTGGTCCAAAGAGCTGGTAAAGCAGGTTCGGGGCTGACTGGTTTCCCGACTCAGATAAAAGTGTCAAGGTTGGGAGCGGGGGGATTTTGAGCTCGGCTAAAAGTTTCGACATTTTCTATGGGAACCAGCCAGGGGGTTCTTATTTTCCTTGCCAAATTGAAGCAGATTAGACCCCAGAAAATCAAAGTGCTTTGAAATTATTAAGCTGCTTTGATCAGCCCAAAACAAAAACACACAATTCAGCGGGTTTGGGGGCGTTGTTTGTTTTTTGTTTTTTCAGTTTGCAAAGATTAGTTGGTGATTTCGACTTTTCATCCCGATTTGAGGGTGGGGGGGATTTCAAACGCTCAAAAATATTCATGGAGGAGAAAATTACATCCTGCCCAATTCTCCCCACATAGTCTGGGCACATCAATCCCAGCTTCAGCCCCACCAGGTATTAATGAGGCCAGGAGATTGGCCAGATTTGTTTTTAATAGAGGAGTTGGACTGTCCTGTCAAAAAAAACATCTGTCATTAGCCTTTCTTCTTAAAAAGTACCATGTTATTCTACAGACATGGATTCCAGTCCTGGCTCTGCTGCCTGGGACAAATCATTTCACTGTTCTGTGACTCAGTTCCCCCATATGGACAATGGCGCTACTGATTCCAGCCTCCTTTGTAAAAGACATTGAGAGCTATGGATGAAAAGAACTAGGTTATTACTATTATTCCAGCAATGGTCTAGAAGAGCACAGCGTCCAGTAATGTCCGTTTACCTCAACAGTATCCTGTGGCCATGAGTTCCACAGGTTAACTTTACAATGAGTATAAAAAAAGATGTCATTCGTCTGCTATTGTGATTCACAAATATTAGCCTATCTGACTCAGTAACATCCTCTGGCTTCTCCTCCCATAGCACATCTTCATGAATCAACCAGGGTAACTCTACAGGGAATGAACCCTGGTGTTTAAAACATGGGACCACTCTACCAGCATCACTAGGAGGTGCACGATTCAATCTACCACCTTGCAGAAGCGGACTGGTTATATTTGCCCCCATGGTGACCTGTCCTGTCCCCCCCCCCACCCTTAAATCCATGAGCCTGCAATTCTGCCACACAGGTGAAGGAGAAAATAAACTACCTGGCATTATAAAACCAGTTTTATTTAACTAGGAACACAGGACGCAGCTCACATAACGCTCACCCGCAGCCCAGGCTAACCAGCCAGCAGGACAAAGGAGCGAAAGAGGCAAACAGACTAAGCGGTTTTAACAGGGAGCCAGCCAAGATGTTGAGTAATATTTGAAAAGGGCCAGGTGTACCTCGGCATTTTGGCTGTGTCAGAGGGGTCACGCAACAGCTGAACGAAGCATCGGTGTGTAATTACAAGATCACTTATATAATTGTCTCTTTGCACTAGCGGAGCTGATTATTTCTATCCTACGCATGGCGCACATGTTTTGTTCTGGGCGGTAGCAGCGTTGCCTAGTGGATAAAGCATTGACGGAGGATTCAAGAGACCTGGGTTTTATCCTCTGGCTTCCTGGGTGACTGTGGGCAGTCGCTTCTCTCCCCCACTTCTTTGCCTCCGTTTCCCCATCTATTAAACAGGGATAATGCTATTGAGCTCCATTGTAAAGTGTGTTGAGATCTATTGATCACATGCACTATATAAACGCTAGGTCTGTTGATTATTGTTGAACATCTATAGTGTGCGAACACCGACAAGCCAACCCAGTTGGACTCCGCTGCGCTAGGTGCTGCATGAACAGAAATGTCGTACGAGTCCCAAAGAAGCTTAAAAAAACTCGAACCTGGAAAGAGGTTTAGTTGCGGTCAGGCTCAGTTAGCTCCTGGGAGCAACGCCCCACCTGTCACTCACTTTTTTTCCAGTCATGCTGAACTCAAAGGGTCCAAACAGCGTGACGCTGGTACCACACAAACAAACAAACACACGGCAAGGTTGGCTTAACAGCAATTATGAGCTTTGTGTACAGAATATATTTTGGCTTCTGGTTTTGTAGGTCACATTTTTCTCTGCCATCGTGAAGACTAGAAACGTGCTTAAAAAAACCCAAACCAAAACAAAACCTGAGCTCACAGAATCCCATGACTCAGGCGGCTGGGGATTTAAGACGGCACACGCCTCCCCATGAAACCCCCCAGAATTGCCGACACTGAGCAGGTGCGAACCAGAGTCCCAAAGAAGGGACCCTTAACCTCTGAAGTCTACGTTTTTCAGAGTAAGTAACAAAGCGCCAGCGCCCAAGAAAAGGGACTTTTTGGAAAGTGCGGCACGTCCACCCTCTGAAAATCCAGCCGGAGCTGCAACGGCACCAGCTCTCCATGGCAGCTGTGTAGCTCAGTGGGAGATGAAAACGTCCATCATCCCAAAAACAGTCTTTCAACAATCTAAGCGCTCCTGAGATTAGTTCACCGCAAGAGGGAAGGTGTTAAGGACACAACCCCTTTCATCAGCTTAACCGTGGGCATGTTGGCAGGGTGGGAGGAATTTAAACCTTCTCCTTCCATGGAGCCCTGGCGAGTTTGTTCAGGTGGCCTTTCAAGCAGAAATAAAGACACAGAGGAAATATAAAGAGCCTGGCTTTGCAGTAGCTAAATTGGGCCAAATTCTGCCCTTTTGAGAGCAACCAGAGCAGGAGAAATGTTTGTTTTCGCCACCGTCCTTCTGGCTGCCATGTCTCGTGGTGAAAGACACCAGAGAGGTTTGCTGCCCTCCTGGGCCATGCGCTATGAAGCTTGGGAAAGCCCCTAGAATTTCAGACCTAGCCAGAAACAACCACCAAATGAGCCTCTAAGAGATGCACTCTCCAAACACTCTTCGCTCCAAACGCTGGTCGTTACCCTGAATGCACCTTCCTTTCCGGTAAAACTATTCGCAAATTCTCCCCCATGCAGCAAGAGGAGTTTTCTGTAGTTATTAAAAACATTGTGGATGGATGAATTGGAAAACTTGGACTTTTCAGGTGGCCTGAAAGAAATTCCCGGGACATCCTATGGAAAACGGGATTGTCTCAGGAAAACTTGGCTTCATAGATTTTAAGACCAATAATGACTATTACGATCAGTTCATTTGACCTTTACGGAGCCCACTAACTTGTGTCTAATGAAATGATCCGGTCAGAGAACGGCCCCAAAATAATTCCTAGAGCAGATCTTTCAGAAAAACATCCCGTCTCGATTTAAAAGTTGTCAACAGTGGAGAATCCACCACTTCCCCCAGGGAGTTTGTGCCCTAAATTTGTGCCTTATTTCTAATTGGAATGTGTCTGGCTTTAGCTTCCAGGAGTTGGTTCTGCCTTTCTCCTCTAGCGTAATGGGTCCGTTAGGCCCCGTGAACGTATTTATAAGCCGCGGGCAAGACACCGATCAATCGTTTTGATGAACCAAACGGAGCGAGATGCGTGAGCCTCTCCCAGCACGGCAGGTTTCCAACCCTCCGATTGTTGTTCCGGCTTTTCTCTGCTCTCAAGATGCAGAAACAGAACAGGAGGTAGCTCTCCCAGCTCTGCCCCACCCACACCCGCTGGCTAGTCCCTTTAATGACAGCAGCCCGGCCAGCCCCGAGCGTTCAGCAGATCAGGACTCAAAAAAAAATCACGGGACTGGCCGAGATTTGGGTTTGTTTTATTTGCTTCTGGTTTCTTTACTCGAGTCAAGTTTGTAAACTTTTCTCTATCACCCCCAGAGCTGGACAATTTTTATTTGTATTTGAGTTTAATGAAAACTTGAACCAAACTCACAAATCCGGCGCTCAGGACTTTGAAAAGAGAGAAGACCACCGTCCTGATTAGACACTGCAAGCGACGAGGCCGGCGAGCTCGTCTCACGTGTTCAAAGGCTGCGGGACACGAGGCTGTGAAAGGGGGAACCCGGCGGGATGGGGCAGCGGCTCGCTCAGCGAGGGACAGCCCGGAACTCGTAGGGACCTGGCACGTTCCTCAGGCCACTCATCAAGGGCGAGATGTCGATTTCCTCTGGGCGGGCGAGGGGTGTGAGGGCGAAGCTCTGCAGGACAGCGGTGAAGAAGAGGAAGAGCTCCATGCGGGCCAGGCCCTCGCCCAGGCAGATCCTCTTCCCTGGGGGGAAAGAAACACGGTGACGTCCGGGCCGTGCACGGGGGTGAGAGGCATTTCAGGATCCATCGCGCCCCAAGTCTCGGTTACCCTCTCCCTGCACTTGTGGCTCAGGCACCTTTAAGACCCCTTTCATGTTCCCTGTATTCTGGGGACCGGCCCCCAGTGTCAGTTACAGCAGCCTTGGGGCTGCTCTAACTCATGCTCCATCCCCTTTATGGGCCCTGGGGGGGCAGAGAATAGCCACAGCGCAGTGCACTCCGGCCACAACCCCAGTTCGCCCCCTATGGGTCCTGGGGGCAGAGAATAGCCACCGCAGCATGGGTGGTGGGTATCACAGGCTGGGGGAGGCTGTGTTTCCCCAAACAGCCTAGCATGGCCCTACCCACTCTCCGCCCCCAGGAGGGCCCCTGCTGCACTTCCCGGTGCTCTGCCTTGGCTCAGGCTGGGGCTGGCCAGCCTACCACTGGGGTGGCCCCTGGACTCTCAGGGGGTCATTTCAGCCCCACAGCGGCACAGAGGGGCCTGATCTCTCCTCGCAGTGACCCCAAGGCCGTGGAGCTAGGCTGTTACTCCATCCGAGGCCGGGGCTGGAGTAGACGTGTTAGTGGAGACTCAACCTGTCCCACTCCCGCTCCTCAGCCCCGGACCGGGCAGGCCACACGTACCCGTGGAGAAGGCCATGAAGGCGTCATGCTTTCGGAAACCTCCTCTCGGGTCCAGGAAATGGGCAGGGCCGAACGTGGCCGGGTCTTTGGACTGGGCGGGGTCGTTGTGAACGGAGAACGGTAGCAGGATGACGTTGGTGCCCTGGGCAGGGGAAACGCACAGCTCCAGCGCATGCATCCAGAGGATCTCTCCGCCCATCCATCCCCTGCTTATCCAGCCATCTTGATGTCCATCTATCTTTTAATCCATCCATCTGTCTTTCTGTCTATCCACCCATCCTATCCATCTTGACAGTCCGTCCATCTCTGCCCAAGCACGGCTGGATAGAGTCTGTCTTGGGTGGTTTAGACCCACCAAACACTGCCCCTCGGCAGGGGGTTAGACAAATTGTCCCTTGTGGTCCCTCTCAACCCTCTGGTTCTGTGATTCTACATCCATCTGGCTTCTCCACCCACTCACCGAGCTGTCCACACATCTGTCTGTCTGCCCATCCATTGCCTCGTTCTTCTGTCTGGCACTGGTGCAGCCATCCGTCCGTCTTGTCTGTCCATCCGTCCTCTCAGTCTGTCTGTCCATTTATCCAACGATCCACCCTCTAGCCACCTGGATCATTTTCTGTCCTTCCACCCCATCCATCCAGCTGGATTGTCCATCCATCCGTCTGTCCGTCTCTTGTCTGTCTACCCACCTACTCACGTGTCCCTCAGCCTCTCCAACCATCTATCTTTCCATCCCTCCACCTATCCAGCCATGCTATCTATCAGTGTACTTGTCTATCTACCCACCCGTCTATCCACCCATCCTATCTATCCATTCCAACGCACACCCCTCTCTCTGGCCATCCGTCCATCCATCCACCCACCCATCCGCCAGTCTATCCAGCCACGGTTCCAGCCGTTCCCTCTCCGCACACCCTTTGGAAGCTGACAAGAGGGGAGACTCCAGCCCTGGGGGGCAGAGCCATGTTTTCTTGCTCGAACGTGAGGAGGAGGGAAACCCCGTTACCTCTGGCAGCAGGAAACCCCTGAACCGGGTGTCCCGGGGAGCCCCATGGGGATCACGTCGCCGTACGCTGCACCTCGTGGATCACGGCGTCGGTGTGGGGCATGCGCGCCTGGTCGTCTACCGACGGGCTGCGGTGCCACCCCATCACCTGGTTGATCTCAGCGTGGACTTTTCTGCGGAGAAACAAGCGGGATGGGAAGCGGTTTCTGGTTGGGTGGGGCAGCAAGGACACGCTCAGTCTGGAGCTGAGACCTGGCTGGCGATTTCTACACCCGCCCTTTTAAAATATAGACAGTGGCTTGGATCACCCCTGACTGCAATGGGGGCAGGGCCGGATCCTGATCTCAGCCTCCTGGGGTCAATCCAGCGTCACCCTTGACTCCAGTGGGGTTGGGGCCAGATTCTGATCTTAGCTCCCCTGGGGCCAATCCAGAGTCACTCCTGACTGCAGTGGAATCAAGGTGAAACCTGGCTTCAGTTCCCAACTCAGACACAGACTCCCTGTGTGACCTTTGGACAGTCACTTGACACCCCCCCCCCCATCTCAGTTCCCCCTCTGCACGGGGGGCTAACCATCCTCCAGTCGCCTGAGTGCCTGGCCCAGAGGGGGCCCCGCATTAGGAATAACTTGAGTCCCCCCTGCCCCCGCCGCTCACCCTGTATCTCCGGGTACTTCATGAGGAGGAGGAATCCGTAGCGCAGGGTGGTGCTGACGGTCTCTGTCCCCCCGAAGAACAGGTTGTGTGTGGTCATCACCAGGGTCTCCCCGTGGAAGCAGCTCAGTGGGTCCTGGTTTTCCTGCAGGGGGAGGCATCCACACCTCCTCACTGGGGGCTGCCCAGAATTCGAACCCACAGTGCTCGGGTATCTCCCACCGTCTCCCCTTAGTGGCTGCTCCACTGATTCAGTTTCTGGGTCTACTGTTGCTGCCAGCCGAGGGAGCTAATCCCTTAGCTCAAGGAGCGGAGCCAGATGCTGTTAGCCCTGCATCTCCCCGGTTCAAAGCCCCCAGCTGGTGACAGCCTCTCTGAACAGCCAGGGGGCCCCGCAATGCTGGACTTTCAGGACCCCTGAAATATTTGGCAGAAGCACTTCTCATTTGCTGGGGGAAAGGACTGGGGCCTAGTGGCTAGAGCACAAAGCTGGCCTTCAGGACTCCTGGGTTCTATCTGCAGCCCTGGGAGGGGGTCTAGTGTTTAGGGTGCTGGAGGGGGACAGAGTCAGGACTCCTGGGTTCCATTTCTGACCTGCCGAGTGACTTTGGGCAAGTCACTTCCCTGTCCCTCCCCTGCCTCAGTTTCCCCCATTCTAAACTGTCCTGCCTCCCAGGGTGGAGCGCCACGAGAATTAAGCCGTTCATGTTTGCAGAGCGCTCCTCAAGCCGCGATTCTCCGGCAACGCTCCCCACATGGAGGGCAGGGCTGTGAGAATGTGATTCACCGGAGCTTCGGTTACAGCTCGGCCTCCTGCGACAGATTCAGGCGAGGCCCCGGAGATTATCTCCAAGCAGGCAGGAACCTGTACAGCTGCTGATGGAGCAGGGAGGGTCTCCAGACAAACTCCCCTCCCTACAAGTGCGGGGAGCAACTCGGGGCTGCTCGCGGGCCACTGGCCTGCGTGGCGTGCGGCTCTGCAGGGCCGGGCCAGGAGCTCGTCCCTTCGAAGATCAACCCCAAACAAAGCCAGTCGGCTCCTGCAGGCAAAGTGCCAGCCAAGGTCAGAGGCGGGGGCGAGGTTTTGGGCGAGGTGCTTGAGGCTTTTCTAAGCCACTTTAAAGGCGAAGGAGCCAGGAAGGCTGAGGGGGGACAGGATACACCCAGCCCATAGCAACAACATTTCAGCCAACCCCCCAACAACGGGAACACCGAGGAACCCCAGCCAGGGGCTTGCCCCACACTGCGCTGTGTGCCGTTCATCGTTATAGCTCTCAGGTGCATTACGGCAGCACCACCCCAGCCCCGGGCCAGGCGCTGTCAGGACACAAGACCACGAACCCCTGTGGCACCCAGAATCCCTCCTCCAACCAAAATCGGGCCCCCCCCCTTTGTTATAAGGACATGGGAAAAGTGAGAACATCGGCCCCGTGTCGGTAACAGTGTGCTGGGACACTATGGGCATGGTCACGGCTGGTTTTGTAAGCAAGCAGTTTTCAGGAGAGGTGAACCTGGGGACACATCGGACTCCGGAGAGGGGGACAGGAGCCTGGAAAGGTTGAGAGCCGGGGACCTAGCCCATCCCTGACAGGTCTTTGTCTGACCTGCCAGTGACGCCGATTCCACAATCTCTGGGCAAGTTATTCCAGGCCTTACCCAGCCTGACAGACGGGAAGCTTTTCCTAATGTCCAACCTACGCCGCCCGGGCTGCAGTTTAAGCCCGTTGCTTCTTGGCCTGTCCTCAGCGGTTAACGAGAACAATTTACCTCCCTCCTCCTTGTCCCAGCCTTTTACCGGCTTGAGAACAGCCCCTGACCGTACCTGCACTGCAGAGATAACAGTGGCTTAACCGGCCAGGTGGTGAAGGCATAAGTAGCTAATAATTAACCATTGCTTGAGCCACAGAAATGCTCTGGATTGACAACTGTTAAGAACATAAGAAAGACCAGACCGGGTCAGACCAAAGGTCCATCCAGCCCAGTAGCCAACGCCAGGTGCCCCAGAGGGAGTGAACAGAACAGGGAATGATCAGTGATCTCTCTCCTGCCATCCATCTCCACCCTCTGACAGACAGAGGCGAGGGACACCCTTCCTTACCCATCCTGGCTAATAGCCATTAATGGACTTAACCTCCATGAGTTTATCCAGTTCTCTTTTAAACCCTGTTATAGTCCTAGCCTTCCCAACCTCCTCAGGCAAGGAGTTCCATGGGTTAACTGTGCGCTGTGTGAAGAAGAACTTCCTTGTATTTGTTTTAAACCTGCTGCCCACTAATTTCATTTGGTGGCCCCCAGTTCTTATCTTATGGGAACAAGTAAATAACTTTTCCTTATTCACTTTCTCCGCACCACTCGTGAGTTTATAGCCCTCGATTGTACCCTAGTAACTAGTCGCTGCTGAAACTGAGGCATCATAGCAATGCTGAGGTTGATTTTTTTAAAATTCAGTGGTATGTTTCATAGCCCCTCTAGTGCTAATAAAAAGGGAGATTCCCCACTACCTCAAACAGCGGGCCTGGGAAACATGCCCCAGCCTTACCTGTTCCTCAGGATCCTGAAGCCAAAGAACCCAGGAATTTGGGCATCCAACTCACCCTCCACCGCCACCCCACCTGCAGGCATCTGTCACTTTCATTACCCAGCCCATGGCCATTAGATGCAGTCAGGGGCCCAACGCCCCGACCACAGCTGCTAATCTGCCCTGGATCAACCTGCAGTTCTCAGGCCTGGTCCTAAGGGGCAGTGGCAGGTGATGGAGAATCACTCCCATGCTGGATTTTCCAGGGGAGCTCCAGCTACCGAGGGGTTAACTCTGCCCCCCCCAAACACACACACACACACACACACACACACACACACGACCGCAGGCTGCTAATCTCAGCTGGGCCCCCATTCACTACCGCCTGCGAAATCCAGGTGCTCAGGGGTGCAAATTCCCTGCCCCCCTTCCAACGAGCGCCCCCTGCCCCCGAGACCAGACTCCCCCAGGGCCCTCGGCTGGCCCCCAGCACCTGAGCACCTCCCAGTCATTAGCACATTAATCGCCCCAGAGACTGGCACCTGCTGCATCCCAGGTGCGAGCAAGTTTGAAGCGAGGGGATAACCTGCTCCCAGGGAAGACGACTCCTGCCCCGAAGCAGACGGGTTTTGCTCTCGGGGTGGTTTTATTCCCGTTTTATTCCCATCTGCCAGGCAATAGGGTGCTCCGGCCCCCATCCTGCACTACATGTAGATCTGGAGTGACTCCACTCAGTCAGCCAGGCTGATCCGGATTGACGCCGCTGTAACTGAGAGCAGAAATCCGGCTCCGGAGCCGTGGGGCGCTTTCCCTCCGTGCCTTGACCCAGGGGGTAAGGGGAGTCTCTGGGCTGGTTTGCCCAACACCAGGGCCCCAGGGCAGGGCCGAGCGGGGAAGCTGGCACTGCCCAGGGATGAGCCACGGCCTCTGCCCGTGCCTGTTCTCAGAGCAACGGTGCCACCCCAGGGTCACCTGCAGCGTCTCGCCCCGTCCCCGTCAGCAGATGGTGGCGCCTTGCGAATCGCTGCGGGCGGAAGGAGCTCGCCCGGCTCCCCGGCACTTCCGTGCAGCTGCAGCTGGGGGCCAGCGCCCCCGTCATGTGCTGCCCGCCAGCAGCCAGGAGCAGCCAGGCCCCCGGGCAACCCAGCCACTAGGGACAGAACCCAGGAGTCCTGGCTTCCAGCCCCCTGCTCTAACCACTAGACCCCACTCCCCTCCCAGAGCCGGGGAGAGAACCCAGGAGTCCTGGCTCCCAGCCTCCCCCGCCCCCCACGCTAACCACTAGACCCCACCATTTCAATGCTGGCATCAGACCCCCCTGCCCTGAGTGCAGTGCCCGCCGGGGGGGGGGGCGCTGGCCAGCTGAGCAGTGCCCAGGTTCCACCCCCCCCCAAGTGCCGGGGGGGGGGGGAATGGAGGAGGCAGGGGAGCGGCTGCCATGAGGTAACTTTATTTCAGTTCGGGGGAGTCGCTCTCCTCCCGCCCCAGTCTCTGTCTCTCGCGTGGGATGAAATGAGCAGGAAGCTGGCGGTCTGCCCGCCCCGATCCGCCCTGAGGGGCCAGTCCCTCCCCCCGTCCTTGGCAGAGTCCAAGGCCCCCCACACCGATCCGAAGCCAGGGAGGTTCCCTGGCTGCCCCCGGGCAGCGCACAGGCGAGGGGCTGGGGGGCTAAGATTGGGGTCCCCCCTTGCCCACACTGGCCCCTCACCAAGCCCCTCTCAGCACAGGGCAGGAGGCAGTCCCCCCCAAAAAACAAGGGGTCCCCTCTGCCAGCCACCACCCCCCACACACACGCCTGGAACCCCATACGCCCCCAGTGTGCCGGCCCTCCCGACTCACCCCCCCAGCCCCGCCCGGGGGCCCTGGCGTGCCCCCAGTGCAATGTCCCCCCTCCGGTGCCCAGCGTGGGGGGCAGGGTGTTGGGGGGCTCCCCGGGCAGCTCCCCAGTCCGCGGGCAGCAGCAGCGGGCGTGAAATGGGCAAACCAAACACAAACACAAAGTAGCTCCGGGCCAGGGCCCCCGGCCGGCTCCGCGTCCGGCTGGTGCCCCTCGCCTAGGGCCCGGGCACCTGCACCCCCTTCTGCCCCGAGGCTGAAAGAGAGAGACGGGCTCCGGGAACGGGGCACGGGCCAGCCCCAGGTTCAGGGGGCAGGGATGGGGCACGGGGCCTGCCCCTGTAGGGGGCGCCAGCCCTGATCCAGCCCCACAGCGGGGGACAGGCTGGCTCACGGGGTCAGATGTGGGGGCGGGGCCTGTCCCCTCTAGGGGGCACCAGCTCCCATCCGCCCCAGGGCGGGGACAGGCTGGCTCAGGGGGGCAGGTATGGGGGCGGGGTCTGTCCCCTCTAGGGGGCGCCAGCCCTGATCTGCCCCAGAGCAAGGGCCTGGCTTGAGGGGCTCAGGGAGGGGGGCCAGGGTCTAGCTACGCTGTAAGTCACTTACCCGGCTGGTATTTGCCTTTGGCTTCCGCACGCTCCTGGCTCCAGACGGTGATGGCATACCTGGGCGGATGGACCCAGAGACACACAGACGGGGGCGGCCTGTTAGGGGCTGCGACAGAGACCCCCGGGGGTGGGGCTGTTCTACCTGGGGCAGCAAATGGCCCCCATCACCCCCACAGCCTGAACCCCAAAGCCACGGTTGGCCCAGAGCCAGGAAAAGAACCAGCTCCCCACCCTCTAACCACCAGACCTACTCCCCTCCCAGAGTCAGGAAAAGAACCCAGGAGTCCTGGCTCCCAGCCCCCCAAGCACTAGACCCCCCCCCAACATGGGGGAGAGAACCCAGGAGTCCTGGCTCCCAGCCCCTCCCCCACCCCCCCCAAGCACTGGACCTCAGCCCCTGGGGCAGCCACCAGCTGCATCTGCCCCATGGGAGAGACCCCCCCAGCCTGCGGAAGAGTTGAGGGGCACAAAGGAATCACCCCCCCGAGCAGGCAGGGGGTCGCTGGGGGTAGCCCCCCTTTGCCCCCCCTTCCCTGTCGCTGGCCGCGGGGGGGGGGCAGCAGTAGACACCCCTCACCAAGGACTCCAGGCTGCTCCAGCGCCTGACAGAGCTCAGAGGCCACCCCGGCGTAGTGGGAAGTGGGGGGGGGGCTTCTGTCAACTACACCCCTGGGGGGGGTCGGTAATTCACCCCCCCCACAGCAGTCCAGGGTCCCCAGCTCCACACCAGCTGCACCTTCCCCCTACCCAGGGGATGTGAGACAGAACTGGGGACAGTGGGGGGGGTGACCCCAACCAGCCTCCTGCGCCCCCAACCCCAGCCCCCCGGGCCAGCCACCGTCGTAGCCTTGAGTGACCCCAGCCGGGGGGGGGGGGAATGTTCTGAACCAGCCCCCGCCCCCCCCGCGGGCGGGCGTCAGAGACACGGTGTCCTTGCTCCGGGAACAGGACGCCAGGCTGTCCTTAAAGTCACACAGTGAGTCAGCCATAGAGCCAGGGACAGAACCCAGGTGTCCCGGCTCCCAGCCCCCAGCTGCATTAACCCACTAAATCCCACTCCCCTCCCAGAGAACCCAGGAGTCCTGGCTCCCAATTCCCCTACTCTAAAACAGTAGACTCAGGAACATGACTCAGTTACTATGCACTTGACCCCACCCCAGAGGCAGCTGCATCTCAGCACCGGGCGAGGGGTCCCCATAGAACCAGCTGCCCCGCGCCCCACCCCAGAAGTGGCTGCATCTCAGCAGCAATGCGGGGCCCTGAGATCGCCTAGGCGTGGGAGAAAGGCCCCCAGGCACAGTGCGGGTGCCTCCTTCCCGCCCCGATGCCTGCCCCATGGACTCGCTCCCACTCCCCGCCTCCGCCTGCCCCAGGAGTTCCAGGAAGGCACGGGGGGCGGGAGAAATAGGTGTCCTGGTAAACAGGGATCGGATGGCAGGCCCGGCTGGGAGCCAGCTCCCATCCCCCTGGCTCCGGGCTGGGGGGCAGTCACGGGGCAGGGAGTCCCTTGCCCACTGCAGGGGGCTCCGATTCCCCTCCCCCAAGGGGATTTTCCTGGAAGGCCAACAGGCCAGAGACTGGGGTAAACAGCCCCACAGCCGGGACCGCAACAGCTTCTCACACACACACACACACACACACACCCGCAGCTGCTTTCCCACCCCCCACCCCCCTAACACACACACAGCCCCTCCCCACACAGGGTCACCATGGGAGATGGGATTTCCCCATGAGAATTCAGCACCCACCCCCCAATGAGGCGCTAGGGGGCGCCAGGCTGCAGGGGGCAGGGTGGGGGGCTCAGTGGGGGGTACAGGGCTGGGGTGGGGGGTGCCAGGCTGAAGCAGGAAGGATGAGGGGATCAGTGGGGGGACACCAGGCGGCAGGGGGCAGGGTGGGGGGCTCAGTGGGGGGTGCTGATAGCCCCATACCCCAGTGCAGCGGTGCAAACAGTCTTCCCAGACCCCAGGACCCCTTCCCCACAAGTGGGGGGGACTCGCCTTCCAGGTCTGGGCCAAACCCCTGCGCAGGGTGATCTTGTGCTGCCTGCAAGAGACCCGCTCTGGGGCTTCGGCCACAGGCAGGATCCTTCTTCCCTTCCTGCCCTGCACCTGGAGCCCCCGTGCTCCACCCCAGAGGCGGCTGCATCTCAGAGCCAGCTAAGGGGCCCCCCCATGGCCATTGCCCTTTTAAAGACCCCACCCCCCACCCGCAGGACTGGAGAGTTGCTGTCTCAGTGGGGCAGGCTTGGCCTTGGCCAGCGCAGCATGTCCCGCAGGGGAGGGGTCCCCCCCACCCCACGGCTCACAGCCAGCCCAGGGGTAACCTAAGGCCAAAGCCAAGGCAGCGCTGGGGCGGGCGGGAGCACAGGCCTCTGGCAAACCCAGGCGTCCTGAGCAGCTAGCTTAGCCCCCTGGCTCCCAGCCCCCCGCTCTAACCACTAGCTCCCTCTCCCCTCCCAGAGCTGGGGAGAGAACCCAGGAGTCCTGGCTCCCAGCCACCCTGCTCTAACCACTAGCTCCCCCTCCCCTCCCCTCCCAGAGCTGGGAGAGAACCCAGGCGTCCTGAACCCCAGCCCCACCCCCCATTCCTACCTCTGCTACCGACTCAAGCTGTGACCTTGGCCACATCTTCTCCCTGTCCCGTGTCTCCGTCCCCGTGCTGGGAAGTGCGGCCCCCAGGCCGGGGCCTTAATTCGCACCAGGGACCCCATTGGAAGATTCCTTCTCCAGGGACCTGACTCGCCCACCAACACACCCAGCCCAGGGGTCCCTCCCATGCCCCAGAGCCACCTGCTGTCAGGCCGAAATGCAGCCACCTCTGGGGTGGGACACAGCAGTGGCGAGGTTTTGGGGGGGAACAACGCAGCCCAGCGCAGCCCCCCAGGGTCTCCAGCACCCGCGCAGACGTCTCGTCGGGCAGCGAAAGGCCTGAGTTGGCCGGCTCCCCCTAGAGCCGGGGGGCAGGGGGTGGCCGTCGCCTTTAGAAAGGTTCATTCACGAGCGCGGGGCAGGATGGAGCCCTGAGCGGGGCCGGCTCTGCCCCCAGCTCGAGTCCCCCCCACATTCAAACACCGGGCACGGGGCGGGGGGCTCCCGCTGGGCACACGCAGGAGCGAAGCCGAAGGAAGAAACGGTGCAAATTTCAACCGCATGAAACCCCCGTGGGGACGCTCTTACTCCGAATCCACAGTCCCGCTCAGGCTGTTTAAATTTGGCACAGGAGCGTCCACACGGGGGGGGGGGGGGGGGGGGGGGGGGGGGGGGGGGTTTAAGGCGGTTTCACTACTCCACTTTCCGAATCCATCGGGATGAACTCTCCTGACTGTTTAGACGCCCCAGGGAGCCGGCCGGCTCAGCACAGGGGGCCACCTTCCCACAACTCCCCGCCCGGGCCGACCGGCTCTTCCACATGCCCCGGGAGAGACGTCAGAGGGCAGCTTGGCCAGGGGTAGCCCCAGGAGCCACAGCGCCCCCCGGGCCATGCTCGGCTCCCGCCGGGGCAAACCCTACCGTGCGGACAGGGGTTAAGCTGACGCTGGCAGACCCGCCCCCCCCGCCCCCCAGCCTCCCTGCTCCTAGACCAGCGCCCGGCAGCCCTGCCAATGCAGCCACTTCTGGGGTGAGGCCAGAGAAGGACCAGGACTCCTGGGTTCTCCCCCCGGCTCTGGCAGGGGAGGGGGGCTAGTGGCTAGATAAAAGGGGGGCTGGGAGCCAGTTAACTCCCACTTGGTGTTAGGTGCCCGAACACCTTTCAGGAGCTGGGCCCAAGGGTCTGGGCCAGAGGAGACCCGAGTTCAGACCCGAGTTTGCCCAGCCCGCTGGCTCCCGAAGCCCCGCAAGGTGGCATTATGCTGCCCCCACCCGCCCGGAGAAAGTACTGAAGACAGCGTGTGAGCCACAGACACGGAGGGGCTGGCAACAGCCAGACCCCAGACCCCCGTCCTGAGCCACGTCCCCACCCCCTGCCCAGGGCTGCCCCATTCTTAGCCCGCCCTGTGCAGAGGGGGCGGTGTTCTGCCAGCCAGAGGGCAGGGGGATCGCTGACCAGGGGGTCAATCTGTGCCCCGGCTGCTCCCCACTCACAGCCCTGCCGCCCACGCAGCCCACTGCCAGCATCCGGTTGAGATAGGGAAACTGAGGCAGCACCCAGCAGAGACTTGCAATGGGTCTGTGAGAAAGCTGGGGAGAGAACCCAGGAGTCCTGGCTCCCCCGCTCCTCTAACCACCGGCCCCCACTCCCCTCCCAGAGCCGGGGAGAGAACCCAGGAGTCCAAGCGGCCGGCGCGGGGCTCACCTTAGTCCTGCCGTTGACCAGGTTCCCGCCCAGGTGCCCGGCACACTGCAGGATCAGCTGGTCGATGCTGCCCATGAGGGCCCGGACAGCCTGGCAGCCGGGCTCGTGCCCCTGCACCCAGGCGACCTGGGGCCCACGGACACTGGCTCGCCAGCTGCCCGTCCTGGAACTTCCCCCTGCGGCCCAGCCCCTGCACCTCGGCCAGCGCCCGGGTGCCCGGCCCCTCGCCCAGGAACCCGTCCCTCACGCAGATCCCGTAGTCACTCAGGCAGGGCACCGTCACCCAGCGCCAGCCGCCCGCCCGGCCCCACCCCGGCCCCCTGGCGCCACCGGGCCGGCTCGCCCACCGCCGAGTCCCTGATCTCCAGCCGCCTCCACTTGGGCGCCCCGAGCAGCCAGCCCCCGGCGTCCCCCTCCGGCAGCCGCTTGGCCAGCAGGACGGCGGCCCCCTCGCTCTGCAGCGGGCACAGCTCCCCGGGCGGGCCGCGCCGGGCCAGGCTGGGGGGGCCAAGCCGTGGGGGAGGCCGGGGCCCAACGAGCTCTCCGGGAAGCCCCCCATGGCGGGCCGGCTCGGCCCTGGGCACCGAGGCTCTAGGGGTGGTGGGCGATGCGGCTTATGCACGGCAGCTGGGTCACGTCCATGGTGCCAAGCGGTGGCTGCCCCCGGGCCTGGGATCGGGGGGTCACCGGGGCAGGGGGGGGAATCTTCTGCAAAGACAGCAGGGTTCAGGCCGGGGATCGGGGTGGGGGAGTCACCGGGGTCCCTGCAGGGGGGTAAGGGGGGAAATCTGCAAAGACAGCAGGGGTAAGGCTGGGAAGAGGGAGCTGGGGGGAGTCAAGGCAGGGAAGGGGGGGGGGGGGCTGCAGTATCCAAACTGCATTCTGGCTGCCCAGTCTCCAACCCTCCCCCTCCTACCCCCCCCCCCAAGGCGGATGGGGGATGCGGGGGGACACTGAGCCCCAGATCCCAACCCGCAGGTGCTTTCAGCCCTTTCCAACAAGACAGACCCCCCCAGGTCCTGCTGAGGGGACCCAGGCACCCCCTTTTAAAGTATCAGCCCCACCCGACCCCCAACACCTCGCAACCCCCCCAGACAAACACCCCAAGGGCAGCGAACAGCTGGGGGGGGCAGGGAAACAACCCAACCACGTGGCAGGGGGAGCTGCCCCGGGGGCAGCTGGAGGAAGCCAGCCCCTGGGGGTCCCCGCCCGGGGGTGCTGAGAAATCACCAGTTGTCTGAGCAGAGGCCGGGTTCGGACAGAAGGAAAATCCCGGGGCCGGCTCCCCCCGGGGTTATAAGTAGCCGGGATGTCGGCAGCAGCTCCCTCTTCCCGGAAAACACGCAGTGGGTGGGGGGCACCTGGGGTGGCCGCAGCCCCTTGGGCCACTCGCCCCTCACCTGCCCCAGCTGCCTCCTCCGAGGGGGGGGGGGAAGCTTTCCAGATGGGAGCCCCCCTGCCAGCCGCTGCCCGGAGTGCCAGCAAACTGCAGCCATTGCTGGGGAGGGGGGCAGCCGTGCAGAGCAGAACGGGGCAGCTCAGTCCTGACCTGCAACCCCCAGCCACAGAGCTGGGGGGGCAGATGGAGCCAGGGAAACCTTCTGCTCTTATGGGAAATGGACTGGGGGGAAGGGGGCTGATCCTGTAAGAACATGGCCCAGCTGCAGGGCACGGGCCCCCACAAGGACCAAGGTGCAGTGAGTGGAGAACATGCCCCAGGCCCTCCCCTCCCCACCCCCCTGCCTCAGTGGGGCTGCACCTGCAGGGCTTATACCTGGGACGTTCCTCTCCACCCCCTGTGGGAATCCTGCTGAGCTCTCAGGCAGGTAAGATCCTGTGGCAGTGAGTTCCCCAGACACGGCCTTCCCTTGAATCCAGTTTAAACGTTTCCTTTCCCCTCACAGCACCCGGGCCCTCGCTTTGCGTGCGAGGGTGACTAGTGCCGATACGCCTTATCTCAGAGCACGTCACAGCGGGGCCGGAGCGTTACCCCTTTGCACATGGGGAAACTGAGGCACAGATAGACAGGACTTGCATGAGGTCAGCCAGCCAGCCCCTGGCAGAGCCAGGAACAGAACACGGGGCTCCCGCGTCCCCAGCCAGCACTAGCCCCCAGGCCACGCTGCCTCCCCAGAACAGGTCCCTGGCCCGCTCGTCTGCACTTGCAGTTCAGCTGTACCTGTGAAGAGCCTGAGATCAGACCAGGCACCAGCCCCCATTCCTTGCGCTCTGCCCTCGGGGCAGGCCTGACCCCCTGCGCCCACAAGGGGGTAGTTTCCACTCTAACAGCGCCTGGCCGGGCCTCCTGTATCCCCTACGCCATGAGCCAAGCAGCCCTGGGCTCCCTCCCTGGGCCTCTCCCACGGGGTGGGTGACAGGGTCCCTGCCATGGGACCGGCAGCCTGCTCCACAGTGGGGCAGCCCCCCTTTTCCTGGCCTGGGGGAAGGATTCCAGCTGTCCCTTCCTGCTGAGTGGCCCACGCAGCCAGCTTCAGGCCCGAGGTGGCCCAGGGAAGCCGAGGCGCGGGGGGAGCCGGCAGCCTCGTGAGCCTGGGAAACAGAGCTCAAACTGGCAAGTGGGAGCCGGGGAAAGAGCCTCGGCCCCACGGCCAGTGGGAAGGGTGCAGGACAAGGGGTGTGAGACCCCCGTGAGCCCAGCTCAGGGAGCCACTAGCCCCTCCAGCCCGCTGAAGGACTCCCTCGTGTGACAAGAGGGAGGTTTTCGAGCCCAGCTACTCTAGCATGGGGAGGGGAGCATGGGGGCACCTGGGGGAGGGGGGGGAGAAATCTGCTCCCCCAAGAGCAGGGCCCAGGGCTAGTGTAGCTGTCTGAGCAATCCCTGGCCAGGTCGGCCTCCCCCAGTCACCCGCCACCGTGGCCTTGGCTTTACGACACGCTTGGAAAGAGAAGCTGTGTCCCCCGCGGTGCGGCGCCCGGGCGAGGACTGGCTGCAGCGAGGTTACAGCTCCCGGGGTTCCCCCCCCCATGCTCAACACCCCTGGAAATCCGCTGGCTTAAAACACGGGCTGGGGTGAATCAGGGCCTGATTCGAACGCTGGGGGGAAGTCGGGATTTGAAACGGACGGAGACGTTGGAACTTGGTGCCACAAGAGGTAAGAAGACCCCCCCCGCCCCCCAACCGAAGGCCAGACATTTCTCCCAGGGAACCTCCCCTCGGGGTCCCAGCCCCACAGGGATGGGTCGCAGCCCCTCTTCCCCCAGCCAGCCACAGGAGGTGGGGGCCAGCCCCTCTGCTTGGGAGATGGACGGGCGGCTGCCTGGGCCGGGCTGGCCAGCTCTGGGCACACCGTAGCTTGGCAAACCTTAAAAGATGCCGGGCTGAGCCTGAGGAGACCTGGGTGCAATTCCCAGCTCTCTCTCTCACGGGCTGTGGGATCACAGGCCAAGCCCTGGCTGTCTCTGTGCCTCCCCCTACCCAGCTCTGCCACACTGCGATCTGGACTGTCAGCTCGTTGCCGTGAGGGCTACGTACAGCGCCTGGCGCCAAGGGAGATGCGGACCGTGGCCAGGACCCTGGTTAGCCGCAATCAGACGCCAGGAGGACGGAGGTGGAAAACGTTAATACTTTATGTACGAGTCACATTGTCACAGCCTGAAGTCGGAGGGATTTTTCTTTTAAAGAGAAGAAATTTCACAGGGTGTGAATTATAAACCGGTTTGGATCCAACCATTTCTCCCCACCCTGCCCCAGCTTCAGGAGGAATCGGACGGAGCCCCGCTTGCGTCCTCCCGCCCGTGCCCGGGGACGGGCCAGGCAAGAGCCGAGTGCGAGGCAAGCCACAAAGGCAGCAGCCTCCTGTCCTCCCCCACCTAATAAATAACAGCAGCTTAAGCGGAAGAACACAACAGACGAACCCAGCCCGCCCCCTCGCCTGGTTGGGCCGGGGCTCACGCAGCCACCCAGCCGGGGGTCGCCCCACCCCTCCGAACAGCGGCCCGATCTGTGCTCCCCTCCCCGCTCAGACAGGAGCCTTTCAAAGGGACAGAGATACCCCAGGGCTCTCTGGAGACACACGAAGGGGGGTGAAGGTGACTGGCTCAAGATGGATGTGCTGGGCTCCCCGTCCCCCCCACCACGCACAGCACTAGCCCCAGCCCACGCAGGACACTGGAGGGGCCTCACCAGTGATACCCAACTCTCTCTATCCACGGGCTGATCTGAGAATTTCAGGACCAGAGACGGGCCGTAGGCACGCATGGCTGACCACATAAAATGAAAGAAAAATGTAAATACAGGCCTTGGTTGACAAGGGAAGGAGGAGCATTTCTATTGTCTGACGAAGTTTGTAAATGGACATTAGCCCCCAGGTGTGTCACTCTCGAACAGGAGAGGGGACAGCAGTGATCTTGGGCAAGCTTTGTGAGCGGTCAGGGCAAGGCGGACGCCCTGGTGAAGATGCTCACCCGGCAGGCAATTGGGATGTTGGGTTTTTCGCAATGTTCCTGGTGGAAAACCCAGGTTGGCAGAGGGATGTTGGTCCGAACATAGTTAAAAGATTGCCTGAATCTAGCCATCCACCCCGAACCTGGTCAGCGTATTAAGCTCAGAAAGCTGGGAATGGAAGACAGGGAATGGATCACTTGGTGATTCCCTGTTCTGTTCGTTCCCTCTGGGGCACTCTCCGGCAGTTACCGCTGCCGGAGGACAGGACACTGGGCTAGACGGACCTTTGGTCTGACCCGGTCTGGCCATCCTTCTGCTATCACCAAGACCCACTGCTCTGAATTTGCCAAGACATCTGAGCGCTGGAGCCTTACAATCGTCAACTGACTCAAGAATGTTCTTTGCTTGAGAAGGGCGAGGTCCCTCGGGCACAGACAAATGGATGGTGAATAAAAGCAAATGCTCTGGGATTTTAATTCTCGCTCAGGTGATGTAGGAATTCTTGCCTCGTCTTCATCTGACTGTCACCGGTCGCAACAACACACAATGTGGGGAAGTGAAACATCCTTTTAAGTCGCTCAGAAAGGCACAGGCTTCTTCAAAGAGCTCCCCGGCCTGGCTTGCACGGCCTTGGGGCAGCCCGCTGAGGGAATTCGAGTGACCAGTCATATCATACAGAGACGCTACCTGGGACAGCGTTCGTAAATTCCAGGGCCTCACAAGCTTGGGCTTGTGGTTGGAAAGAAAGTCCATTATTTCTTCCTAAAGGGCACAAAACCTCTCTCCCATGCGCCTTCTATTCGCGAGCGAATGCCGCCGGGCTGCAAAAGGTCTCCATATTCGGCTGAAAGGACTGGTAAGACAGCTTGGGAAAGACAATGCTGCAAGCCAGAAGCTGAGCGTATGGAGGTCGCTGAGCTCATCACGGTACAGTAGACTCTCGTTTCAAACCCCGACGCTGAACAAATAGTTACGGTTCTTTCAAAAATTTACAGCTGGACATCGACTTAAGAGAGCTTTGAAAAGTCACTGTGCAGGAGAAAAACGCTGCTTCCCTGGATTGTTTTAGGGGTTTACTTTTAACCCAGCACTGTCCTGTATTTGCGTGGGGGGAGGGGGGGGCGCTGCCTGATTGCGTAGTTCCGGTTCCCCTGAGGCGTGCGGCTGACTGGTCAGTTAGTAACTCTGAGGTTCTGCTGTAACTTGGTTTTTCCAAGTCCCCACAAAACTCACCGCATAGGACAGTCTGGTGAACGATGCAGTGAAGTGTATTTAAAGAAAGGCGTATCGCTGTGAAACATGGGGCAACGCCCGTCTCTCTCTCTGTCACGGAGGGCCCTCTGTCTGTACAAGACAGTTTGGTTTAGCTCTGCAGAAAGTTGGGTTTTTTCCCTCCCAAAAAAGCCTTTTACCTTTTCAAAAATGCTCTCTCCTGTGGGGTAGGTTTCAGCACAAAAATTCTTCCTTGAAAATTTCCCCATCGTAAATTCCAGCAAACAGCGATAGCCGGGCAGCGTCACTTCAATCGCTCAGTTCATCCACAGCCAGAGACGGGTGTTTGGCATTTTGTAAATCGGAAAGCAGTGCTGACAAACAACCCTCAAATTACCCCCCGTCTTCGCACTGCCGTGGCCTCAGACAGGGGAACCCGCTTCATACGGTTCACAAGGCCACCTGTGTTTTCACCTCCAGCACAAGGCTCCCCCCTATGTCCAGCGTGCACTGCCCAAGCTCGGCAGCCAGGAAAGGCCTTTTCTTTTGTGCGAGTTCCCACGTTCTCTGAAGAGAAGCAGCTGCTGCTTTTCCCTGCAGTTGCTGATGGGGCGAGGAGGACATTTGAAGTGCAATCCAAAGCCTGCAGATTTTTCCATTTTCTCACGTCTTACAACACGGCCGGAAGGACAGGCCACGTCCACATTACCCTGATTCAATGTGGCGACCTTCCGGACAGATACAGCAGTTCGGTGTGTTAAACACACAGGTTTGGGCTTTAGACGAGCCGGCGTAATAAAGAGAAAACCCCCCCGTTCGGTTGGGGTTCAAAGCTCGGTTTCCCCTGCCGACCTGGTGACATTTACACCCAGCCGCATTCGTTTGTGGCTCCGTTTCCATCGCTAACGAGAAACCGGGCTGCGGCCGTGCGCTGTTTAGCGGACACTCTCGCCAGAACGTCAGGCCGGTAAGTCACTTGCTAAGGCAGCGCATCACGGATTGTGAATTTAATTACACACTTTTTGTAAGGTGAGCTGGGGGGCCACATTTGGCCTGCGGGCCGCCTATTGAGTATCACTGGTTTGGCAGTTACAGCAGGAGGGCCGCGTGGGTCATGCAATGTTTTGGGCCAAGATTAGGAGAGAGAGACCGGGGCCGCAGCCCAGCGGCTGTACGCGGGGGCCAGGGATCACTGTTGCCAGAGGAGGCGAGAGGGATGGGGAAGGGGTGCAGGCCGGGGGCGGCACGAGGACAAAGCAGACGGCTCTGGCTGCTCAAGGAGTCTTTATGCCACTGTCACCACCTTCAAATCCAACCCTGCAGCCGTGGGCCGGAGTCAGCGATGGCTGCCAATTGCTCCAGCTAGACAGATTCTGTCCAGGGCGAGCCCCTCTCAGCCCGCTGAGGGCCATTAGTGCCAGCAGTGGACAGGAGCCCCAAAGGGGCCAGACAAGAACCAGAGGCGGTTAACATTCAGAACACTAGGTGATTTAGGAGCCCAGATCCTATTGGCTTTCAACAGGCCTTTGGAGCTTGTTGCTTCGGCACTCTTGAAAATTTGACCCTTGGTCTGGACCCAGCGGGGCCGGATTCGAACCGGCCCCCTCGAGGGGAAGCTGCTGTTGGCACGTTATCCCGGCTCTGGTTGTGGCTCAGCCAGCCTGGACTTTCCTGCCCGGTACGTGCTTGGTTTGAGATGCGGATCTGCCATTACGGCTGCCGTGGGGTTTTAAACCCCAGATGCCCACGCCCACCCAAGGGATTCAGCGCACGAGCCGCGGAGCCCGAGGGAACCTCCCGCAGGAGCTGGGACTAAACCCAGTGGCAGAGCCGGCTCCTGCCACGGACACTTCAATGGTCCAGTATTAAGCTTACAGTATTTCAAAGGGGACGCGCCGTCCACCCAGCCCCGACTGTCTGTTACACCAGAACGTCACGGCGCCCGGGGCAGGGGAGAGTTCACAAGCACAGTGCTCGGGAGCGCGACGGCTGGCTGGCGGAAAAGCAGCGAGACAAGGTGGAGCCCGGGACATGGCGGAGACAGACCCCAGCTTCCAAAGCAAAACCAGTGTAACAGAAATCCAAGCCCAGCCTCGACCGCCCGGCAAGCCGCTCGCTGCGGGGAACCGCTCACGAGCTCCCCTGCGTGACAAGTGCCCTTTGGTTTGTGACAGGCAAACCCCATCTCCACGCTGTCCCCCAGGCTAAGAGACACCCCCCACCTACCCAGGGCAAAGCCCCAGCCCCGCTCCCAGCAACGGGGTAGCAGGAGTCAACCCCAAATGAACCGTTTCACAAGGAGAACCCGCTCCCCCCTCGTCCTGGTGTTAACGAAGAGGGACTCTCCTACCCAGAGCAGCAATTAGCTACGGGAGGCTGGCCGGGGCCCCGTTACTTCATCCTTTGAAAGTCGTTACTGAGACGGGCCCGTGACAGCCTCAGGTTTGGGGGGACGCGCAGAGGGCAGGGAGCGTCGACAGAAGACACCGTGGCTGCATACAGTCAACCGGGCAGTTTGCCAGAGTCCCAGGGCTCGTGGGCCGAAGGGGCGGGCAGCGCACTGCTCGGAGAGGGCGCGCGGCTCGGGAAGCAGGGGGCTCAGCGAGCGAGGCACGTGGTCCTGGGAAGAGAAGAGAAAGTGCTTGAGCCCCGGAGGGTCCGACTGGCCACGGTCCAGCGCTGGGGAGACAGGAGGAGAGAAGTCAGTCTCGGCGGCCGAGGTGCATGGCCAGGTCCCGGGGGGCTTAGGGGATTTGACAGCTGCCTGGGAGGTGGGGCAGCGGCTGACCCCTGAAGTAGGGCAGAGAGAGACGCGCCCCAGCCTCTCCACCCCCACAGCACCGCGTGCTCCAGGCCTGCCCCACTGCCAGGGGGCTGTGGAGGGGGTTCGCTCCACAGATCGCCAGCCCTTCGGCTCTGGACAACCCGGCCCCCCCAGGACACCACAGCTGAGCCAGCACGCATGGTGGCTTCTCAGCTCCCCCGCACCCCGCACCAGCTTACTTGCAGACAGATTCCTGGGAGCCTTCGCCCTTAGCAGCTGCACGGCTGCTTGTTCTGGGTTTGGGCCCCGCGGGGCTGTCTCAGGTGGCGCAAGGAGGCATCTCCGTACTGGATTCCTGAGCCCATCCTCTCGGGGTCCAGCTCGCCTAGCCAGACAGCAGCACTCAGCGCGGGGGGACACAACCGTCCCCTCCCCCTCCGCCACCTCCCCTCGCTCCCCCAGATTGCGTGGGGCTGGGAGGGAGGAATCTTTACCCAGACCCTTCTAGGCCAGCCGTGGGTACGCCCAGCCGGGCAACTCCTGGGTATAGTCACTTAACAACAGACTCCAGACTAACTACCATCAAGGAGATCGATCCATGGCGAGCTGGGAGAGCAAACACCCTGGGGGCGCCAGACAAACCCTGCCCCGGACTGCAGAGGGCATGGGGCAACTGAGCACCCCTGGAGAACTGGGCCATACCCACATCTCCTGCCCTACGTCAGGACATGACTGGGGGCCCCTGGTCTCAGCCAGAGCCCGGACCATAATCTGTCTTTATCACTCATTATTAATTATTACTGGAAACTGGTTTCCTTTCCTGGTCGAGATGTTCAGGCTGGAAATGCTCAACGGAGAAGCGTTGGGCTGTGTCACGCCCCTCGGTGCCCCCTGCCATCTCCAGCCTTCGTACCTGATTCAATTTTGTTTAGTATGGTCCTGGCACATTTTAAGAAAGCTTCTTCTACGTTCTCCCCGGTCAGCGCGCTGGTCTCCAGGAACATGAGTTCTGCCGAGGCGAAGAGAGAAACGGCAGGAAGGTAACCGGGGTGCGGCTCACAGCACGATTCGCCTCGGCCCACACGCTAAGCACGGGACATCCCCAGCTGGGTATCCCGAGACAACGCAACTCCTCGCTCGGGATCCAGCCCCGCCAACACACAGAAGAGAGCAGTTCGCTCTGCAGCGGGACCTGCAGGGCACGGTCCGTCCTCACCTCTCATACCCTGGGCAGCCTGGGTGGAGTGGGGCCCGATCCAGCGGCACCACTGAACACACGAAATCCGGTGCTTCCAGTCTGACACCGTGCTCTAACCACGGAGTCCAAGCGCCCCCTCCTGGCCAAACAGCACCAGTGCCGGGGAGCCATTCCAGCAGCTCTTCCGCGCTTTTCATCTAGCGCCCTTGGCCCCCGGGCTCTGCGGAGCTCAGTCGCCCGCCCCGGGGGTCCAAACACAGCTGCCACCCTCGCCCAGCAGCGCTCAGCAACAAAGGAGCGCCCTGCCTCCAAGGGATGTTTAAGGAGGCAGGACGGGATTGGGGCAGTACCCCAGGGCTGATGACCCCTTTTGGTGGCCACGGGATTTTAATGCTGGCATGGCAAGGACTGCAGTGTTACCACTCATGGGAAAGACAGCTCCTGGTAGCAACACCGCACCCACCAGCACCCACTCTGGGGCCAGCCCAGACTGCCAGGGGAGAGCGCCCTGCGCCTAGCACTGCCCTGGGGCCAGCCCTGCCTGCCCCCACCCCACTTCCATAGTTCCTTACCCTGCTGGACCCGGCCTGGCTGCGGGACGCTTTCACACCACTAAGCCCTGGTGCCATGGCAAAGCAGGTAGGGGACAGGAACATCCCCAAGGAACACCCCCCCCACCCCACATGGAAAGGGCAAGGCAGGACCATGTGATAGTCAAAACTAATGAGCCCCCAGAGCAGCCCCTCCCCGGGCCCCAGCTTGGTACCGTTCTCTTGTGCGAAGCGGGAGGCTTCCAGGAAGGTCACTTCCCGGTCTGCATCCAGGTCCTTCTTGTTCCCGCAGAGGATGATGACGATGCTGGGGCTGGCGAGGGTCCGGGCGTCCGTCAGCCAGTTGGTCAGCGCATTGTAGGTCTCCCGGCTGCAACACAGGACAGAGGGGGCAGCAGGGGGCATCCGGCAACCGGGCACTTCTCGCAAATCCCAGATTAGGGGCTGCCCTCCAGGCCTAGGCCCTGCTCTTCTCAACCCGTTTATAAGACTCGTGTCCATCTCCCCACCACAGGGAGTTGCTTGACGCCTGCCAGAGGGGTTGGCCGAGCAGGGCACTCCCTGTGCGGTGCCCGCTGCTGGCACGGACCTCGGCCGTGGGCTGAACAGACCCGGAGGGTGTTCCTACGTGGCGAAGTCGAGGGGCAGAACAGAACCGATTCAGCTCAGCCGCCATGATGGGACCGGACCAGCTCCCTGGGGCGGATGCTCAGGCCGGAACAAGGGGGGCTTGTTCTGTTTCCATTTCGCAGGCTTTAGTCTAGTTCTGTCTGGAAACCTGCCCAGGGAGCTCGCCCCGTTCCTGGGAGCCCCAGGAGAGGAGGGGTCCCCAGGGCATCGCTCCGAACGCCAGCCGGGAGAGTCTCCCCCAGCGGCGAGGAGCCGCCAAGGACACCCACCTGGTGATGTCGTACACCAGCAGGGCCCCGGCAGCACCGCGGTAGTAGCTCCGAGTCACCGACCTAGAGGGCGAGGAGAGAGACCGAGCGATCAGCAGGGCCAGGAGCCCACTGGGAACCGCGGGGCTATTTCGGGTCAGCTCTGCATGAGGCCAGCCTGGGACATGCTGGGAGAACAGGCCTGTGGGACAGGGGGCGGGGGAAGGCGTCGGGCAGCTGGGTAATGGAGGAGCCGAAGGGACAAGCACGGTACGAGGCGGGAGTCTGGCGGCCACCCCAGCACGGACAGGGCCAGCGTGGCTGGCTCCTCTTAGAGGCTGGCCAACCTGCCCCATGGATCCATCTCAGACTGGAGCAGCCGTCCATCACCCCTGGCTGAGGGGGTCCCATTCCCTGAGCCTGCCAGTGCCGCCTAGAGGGGAAAGGCCCCTTGGGCCCGCCAGCCCCTCACACCAAGGACAGGTCAGAGCCGGTGTCCCCAGAGGGGAAAGTCCTGCATTCCGGGACCCAGCATCCGACCGGGAAAGGCCCCACACCCCAAGACCAATGGAAAGGCTGTCTCCAGCTGCACTTGGGAAGGGGGGGGGGTCCCCTATCAGAGATGCCATCGTCCGAACCCCTCATACCCTGGGGAGACTCCAGAGAAGCAGAAACCCTGCTGCCGCACCCCTGGGCCCGAGCCGCAGCCCCAAGATCAATTTGACTCCGGGACTCAGGGCTTTTAAAATCACTCACGGAAAGATACAAGCAGCCAAGAGTTAGGTGGCGGGGTGGCAGCACGGCCTATTGGGCAGGACACTGGGCTGGGAGTCAGGACACCTTGGTTCAGTCCCAGCTCTGCCATTGACCTGCCATGTAACCTTGGACAAGTCCCCACTCCTCTGTGCCTCAGTGTCCCCCCACCCTGTCTGGGTCTTGCCTGTTTGTCCCGTAACCTCTGCAGGGCAGGGACCGTCTCTCGCTGTGCAACACCGGGCACAACGGAGGTCCCCAATCTCAGTCGGGGTCCTTTAAGGGCTGCAGTAATGCCAGAGCTGAAATATGGTCACGGCTCCAGGACTAAAGCTAAGTACAGCATCTCTCTGTCCGCCCACAGGCCTCTCCATGTCCTGTGTTACACTGGTGTGGAGCGTTGTGCTGTGCTGGTAACCATCTGCTATGTCCCACCCCAGAGGTGGCTGCACCTCCATGGGTGCGGGAAAAGCGATCCTTGTAAATCTCTGATTCCGCTTAACGCCCGCAGCTGCTTTTACACATGCAAGACACTCCTTTTGCAGGCTTCTGGGACATCAAGCAATATTTTACCCAGTCTCCAGATGTAGCCTGGAAAGCTGGCTGCTACGGCACACCTTCCGTGGATGTTACCCCACAGACCTTTCAGATGGTCATTCGCTGGATGGATGGTTTTTTACCTAAACCGTTCTTGTCCTGCCGTATCCCAGATCTGCAGTTTCACCGTTTTCCCACCGACATTAGCCACCTTCGACCCAAACTCCACTCCGATCGTGTGGTTGGAATCCTGCTTGACTGAAGAAGGGAGAGATCCCAAATCAGTGACTTACCGAGAAGGCCCCTGGTCAGTTAGGGATCAGCTACAACGCGTAGCCGCTCCGGAACCAGGAGCTTCCAGTCCAAGTGCTGATACCCGAGAGCCCCAAGCGACCTGCAATTGCTTCACTCTGATTCCTGCGCAGACTGGAGACTCCAGGTGTTGCGGAGCGACATGCCGGTGCCCCTCACTCCCCACCTGCAGCCCCTGCTACACCGGCCCTGGGCTTCCCCCCCCACAGCTCTGCCGGTGCCCCTCACTCCTGACCCATAGCCCCCTGCAGGCCCAGCCCTGGGCTCCCCCCCAGCTCTGCCGGTGCCCCTCACTCCCCACCCGCAGCCCCCTGCTAGCCCGGCCCTGGGCTTCCCCCCTCCCCCCCACAGCTCTGCCAGTGCCCCTCACTCCCGACCTGCACCCCCCCTGCGGGCCCAGCCCTGGGCTCCCCCCAGCTCTGCCGGTGCCCCTCACTCCCAATCCGCAGCCCCCTGCGGGCCCAGCCCTGGGCTCCTGCCCTTAAGCGCACACAGCAGCCTAAGGCACAAAGAAAACTGCATCTTTTCTGTTGTTGTTTAAGGCAGCGCCAGAGGCAAAGGAGAGGATTTAGTGGAGCATCCCCGGCCCCCCCCCGCCTGCTGCGACTTCTCCAGCAGCAGGTGGAAGCAGGCAGCCCCACGTCGGTCTCCTGCTCAGAGGGGCTTGCAGCGCACTCCATGCAGCGGCGGTGCCGGCTACTGCGCCTGCCATAAAACCAGCCGCCCCCCCAAACCTGCTGGTCCAATACCCTGCTGTCCCGAGAGGAGGCCGGCACACAGAGAGGCCTGCTTTTGCCTCCCCACTGCTGGAAAATGTGCCGGACTGAGCCAATTTTGCGGTTTTGGTACAGCCCGTGAAAACAGGGCTTTAGGCGCGGCGGCAGAAGAGTTCTGATCCAGAGCTGCCATGCAATCTCCCAGCCTGTGCCAAGCCCCACGCAAGTCATGTCACCGCAGCAGAAAGCGTCCCTAACGAAACACGGACACCACAGCACCCTACCGCGGGAGCTTCAAATCTAATGCAGGCAGCTGGCGTAACCCAGCACAAACCTGCTCACACGGGGCTAACGAAGCAGCAGAGATGATGTGTCAACAACTAACCGGTTGGCGTTGGGGTGTGTCTGCGCGCGCCATAACGCGCCCTTTTCGTTTCCTTGGCACGGTTAAGCTAGTACACAACAGTGTGTGAAAATCAAGCACCAGACGGATTCTTTACCAACATAGGAAGCCCCTTTGGAATACAATTTTGTAATTTGCTGAACACACGGAGGAAGCCAGGGCTGTGCAAAGACATCTGCGATGAAAACCACAAAGCAGGAGGGGTTTCACCTTTGATTTCGTTAGGCTAGTCGAGCCATTTCCACTTTCCCATTCAGAAAAAAATGTTAAAATAGGAAGCGGGTTTTCAAGAAGGCTGAAGTTTAAAAATGTCATAATAAAAAAAACTCCATCACAGCTTTGAAGTTTCACACGTTTGGATGTGGAAACCCCCACTCTTTCATCAGAGTTTCTTTGGTAAAAGGCAAGTTTGGGGAGCTGAAGGACAGACCGGAATGCAAATTCAATTGTCTTTCTGGCAACAATTGTACAGCGGAATCTTCCCTTTTGGACCAGCTCCAGAGGGTCTCGGATCTTAGGAAACACACCGGAGCAAAAGAGAAATCAGTTCATCTAAACAACGACATTGGCAACAGGAACAGGGCTACTTACATTTATTCTCTATAAACTGATGCAGGAGACAGGACTTCCCAGTACCGGCACTTCCTATCACAAGGAACTTGAAGAGGAAATCTGAAGAACAAAATAAGCACGATTGTGACCCTCGCGCGTGAGGAAGGGGGCTGGGGAGGTTTACAAAAAGCAGAGCATCTTCTCGACCAGTCTTTAGAAACATACACCGAGAAACATTACGTGCAGTGCTCCCCGGCGTCAAACTCCCCGTGTGACTTTGGCACGTCACCTCATTTCCCGGGCCGCAGTAAAAGGGATAGTGACGCTTCCTTTGGCCCATCTTTGTCTCATTAGACTAAGCACGCTGAGGTAGAGACAGTCTCGTCCTAGGTGTACATACAGCGCCCGGCGCAAAGGGGGCCTGATCTCAGCTTGGCGTCTTTTGGCACTGCTGTTAGCTTACTAAAGCATTATTTGCACCCCATTCAGCATTAGCCAGCTCCCTTCTGTTCACGCTGGGGCAGGAATACCCGATCGGCACGCTGCAGTGATCGCCAGCAGCCAGGAGTGCACACAATTATGACGACTCAGGAGCAGCCTGAGAGCAGAGACAGGACATCGCTCAGCCCAGAGAGTGGCCCCCAGGGGTTAGAGGCTGGAGCCTGCCAGGTTCCACTGCAATGTAGAGCATGTGAGGTCACAGGTTCAAATCCCCTACAAGTCTTACTGGCAGGAGGTGAGGCTATTACAGAATTAGAAGGCATTCACAGGAGGCCAGTCAGAACAATCAAAGGCTTGGACCAACAGTCCTGTGAAGACAGTGGGACTGGTTATCTTAGAAAGGAGACAAGCCAGGGGGGTGTGATAAATTGGCCGGGTCTCGAGAACGGTAGCTCCTGGTCTCCCTTCTCATTGGCCGGTAACTCAAGAACAACGGGACTCCAGTGTGATTCAATGGTGGGAAATGCACAGCTGGCCAAAGGACAGACCACGGTTGGACTATGGAACTCATTGCCACATGAAGCTGTTGAGGCCAAGAACTTAGGAAGGTAAAAACCATCTGGACATTTATATGCATAACAAGAAGAACCAGAATCGTTCTAGTTAATGAACAGTTTTAGAAGGGTCATTAACCCTCCTCCTACTTCAGGGCTTAAGCAAGCAAACTGTTAGAAACCAGCATAGGACATAACATGGGGGCAGATTATCCCATGGCTGCTGCTGTCCTTGAAGCATCTAGCACCAACCACTGTCAGAGCCGGAACGCAGGCCGAGACAGGCTCAGGGCTGCTCCAGCCCAGCAGCTCCTCCGTAAGCCGCTGCTGTGCCCAGCTGGAGCCAGGCTGCCCAGCACCGCGGGTTGGATCCCTGCACAGCAGCAGGCAGGGGAAGCCAAGCCCTCGGCCGTTCCCCAGGGCTAAACGCACTGTGCAAAGACCTCAGGGGCAGAGGGGAAGCATAGAAACAAAGCACGCGTTCGAATGAGACCAACAGACTTCCCAGAGTGCGCCGCAGCGTGTCCCCCCCCGCAGGTGGGCACCGGACAGAACGTACCGTATTCCCCGCCGCCTCCGAAAGCCTCCCATTACAGCAGCCTCCAGAGATCTCTTGGGCTGAAGTCCCGGACGCTCCCCCCAACCACCGGCCAGAGCCGGTTCCTTCTGGTGCGGCGCGAGGCGCGATCTCCGGCTCGGATTCCAACCCATCCCGGTGGCATGACAGTAAAGCCTAGAGACCCCCCCCCTTCTGCGGGGTGCCCCACAGACAGAGAAAGGCCTTGTCCCCATGCAGAGGAAGAAGCCAAACAGCGAACGGGCCTTTATTTGGTGGGGATGAGCGCCACAGAAAGGGCGGGAGGTCGATTTTCTGACTTGCCAGGCACATCTACACTTAAGCCACTAAGAGCACCATGCCGACGGGAGGGGTTCTCCCTGTCTGCACGGGGTCAGGTCGGCGTAACTCCGTCTCTCAGGGGGTGGATTTTCCACACGACGCCGACGTACGCGCCCAGCGTAGACCAGCCTGCAGACCCCTGTGTGTGCATGCTGGTTTTAAGTCCCACACACCGGCACTTTGTTTATGAATCTAACGTCTCCTTTCATTTAACAGAGGCACGTTTGGAAGAATTTGCAAGCAAGAGGCATTGCATCGAAGCCCATATCAGTGCTACTCGACTGGTGGGTCACAACCAAAGGCAACCGGGGGGCATAAGGCAGTGACAATTCTGGTCCAATCAAAGCCACAATACACCTTTCCCTTTCCACGGCAAGTCTTCACCCAGAGAATTACAGAGACTTATTCTCATTGGCACATTTTTGGCGTCAGACGAGGGGTTGCCAAGCAGAGCAGGCTGACGAACACCACTCCACACGACACACGGAGCATTCCCTGCTTGTGAAGACTCCCGCGCCAAATTACCACCTACCCAGGTATTCACACCATTTGGACCTGGGGACCACAATTTTACTCCTCACCTGGGTAACCGCTCCATTAAGAACACATTGAGGGGGGGAAGGCATCGGTACATGTATGGCCCCGTGACAGTGTTATCTGAGCACCTCAATCTTTAACACTCACCCATTGGTAGGAAAGCATTTTACAAGTGGGGAAACTGAGGCAGGGGCTCGCTCAAGGTCACAGCGGGAGTCTGTGTCCCTCCCTCTTGTCACTGTTCCCAAGTCAGGCTGTTTGTTTAGCCTCAGCTCAGCAGGAGGTTTCATGCCCCATTCCCTCTCTGGCATAGAAGCGCTGGGCACAGCCACATCAGCTCTGACCAGGCCTCCAGCCACGCCCATCACCTGTGTCCAACAAAGGCCAGCTCCTGACAGCTCAGAGGAAGGTGCAAGAAACCCCGCAGGCAACAATGATGGAATAACGTACGGGGGTGTGGGGGGGAAAGAGATGCTCCTTGAAAAGCCCTGATTTACAATCCTTTCTAAGAAGAGCATCCTGCCACTGACCCTGCGGAGGCTGCCGAGTGCACAGGACCCCAGTTGCGGGGCCAAGAGACAACAGGCAGGTACAGCCAGGGGGAGACATCAGGAAATAACGAGACAATACAGGTCATGATGAGCCGTGGTGTCAGCCTACCAAACCTATCTACCTTACCCATAGAAGTGTCTAGTGTTCGGCAGAACCTCGCAGTGTTTGAACCACAAACGCCCTCACAACAAAAGCAGAAGTGTTCTCCCTGGTTCCCCTTCACTAGTTCAGCGAATCCACGGCCAGCAGGAACCATTGCAATCACAGAACCACCGGACTAGAAGAGATCTCAGTTAGTCATCTAGTCTGAGGCCGGGCTAAGTAATCTCGTCTGACCCAGACCACAGCACTTCCCTGCATCAGTAATTCCTCCGTGAACCAGAGCAGGTCTTTTAGAAAAAGATCCCAGCGTGATTTTAAAATGGCCAGTGATGGAGAATCCTACGCTAAAAATCAATGCTAGCTCTGAGAGAAAGGCTTCTCCCATTAAGCAAAATCACCTCCCTTCAGTTATTTAGGTCCCATTATTACCTTGTTTACAAGGGAAATATTTGGGATGCTGTTTTCCCAGAAAGAGAAACCTCAAGCACTGGATGCTATCTCCCTATCTTAAAACCCCAGGACTCCGCCTGAAAGACAAACCTGGGCCCAGCAACCAGAAAGCCTTTGCCAGGTTTAAAGGGAACTCAGTTATCTTGATATCTAGGCTGAGCGAGTTCAAAGTCGTTTCAGCCACTGCACCTGCCTCTCTGCCAACTGCGGTCTTATGATCACATTTTTCAGGTGGCCCAGTCTGTGCTCTTGCGGAATGCAACACAAACACCAGCGCAGGTACTGAGGAAACCGCCCGAACAGCGGAACGGAGGATATGCAAAGTGCTGGCCGAGGCACAAAGAAAACCAAGTGAAGAGATTCCCCTGCTCTCCCCGTGAGTCAGGCCGGAAGAACAGCCAGCAAGACTTCCGACAGAGGTGGTTTTAAACAAACTCTTCATCCTTTCGAGCGGCCCAGTAGCGAAAGTCAGCGGTGGAGTCTACCCAGCTTTCCGATCGTGTTGGCTGGCGTGATTTTCGGTTTATTTCACTGGCAGAGTGACACCAGCCCAAGCCCCAGTGTGGACACAGGTCACTCTGGGGTGCAGCTGTGCTGCTGTCGTGTAGACACCAACTACCACAACGGAGGGTGTTCCTCCCCCCGCCGTTAACCCACCGCTCCGCCAGGCGGTAGCGAGGCTGGTGGAAAAATTCTTCCACTGACCGAGTGGCGTCTGCACCAGGGCCTAGTCAGCTCCTCTGAGGATTGTGAATTTTGCACACCCCTGGGGGATGTAGCGAAGCTGATCTAACTTTGCAGTGTAGACTCCCCGTTATACCTGTAGAACGAACGCCCTTTGCCAGGCTGGAATAGCTGCGCCAACACTAACAGGCTGGTTCGGCGTTAACTCGCCGCTTTCGCTCTCCCGGGATCGCTAGAGCTGCCAGTTGTCTGTACGGACAAGGCCCCGGGCTTTATTTCTCAGCCTCGATGAGAGAGACAGGCACCCATGGCACGTGACGTGTTCCTAGGGGCGGCTGACTCCCGCGCGGGCCTGGGCTGCACTGGAAGGTGGCATCGGCATAGCTCCATTGACAACTTTTCAGTGCAGCCCAGGCCTTCCTCCAAAGCACCTTAGCCTAATTCAGAACCAGAAACTTCGTGCGGAATAAGAACGCCCACACGTGGCACTACGGGGCAAGAACTCCCCGTGCAGACAACCCGAGGAAGCCCAATGGTCGGGCTTTTCGCACGGGCAGAGGCGGTGGAAAAGTCACGTCTCTGTTCCTCCATTAGCACCCAGCCTGCTGTCCCGGAGCACCCCCGGGTGCACACAGGGCCACTGAAACACAGTCCCTGGAGTGGGGAAGAAAAGACCTCCCATTTGCTCAGCAGCCCGTGCGCCATGAACCCACCAGGGAAGGATGAATCCATCGCATGAGGGTTTGAACCTGGCACGCCCAGGGCTTGTTTGTGCACTGGGGGAGGGGGAAGAAGTTTGAATCTGAATGGTTAAAAGGCCAAGACACCCCCATTTGCCATCCCCAATTTCAGCTCATGCAAGCCAGAGAGGGCGGTGGGCAGCCCAAGAGCAGATGGCATTGAATAAACCCGGGCAGGCTCCCCCGGGGCAGAAATTCACCACCCCTCATCTTCCCCACACCCCCCGCGTTCGGGGGACGCGCTTCATTTCCTCTCCCCCCTCCCCCCCCGCACCCTCCAGCCCGCACCCCATGCTCACAGCTCCCCCCCCGCACCCTCCAGCCCCCACCCCATGCTCACAGCTCCCCCCTCCCCCCCCCCGCACCCTCCAGCCCCCACCCCATGCTCACAGCTCCCCCCTCCCCCCCCCGCACCCTCCAGCCCCCGCACCCCATGCTCACAGCTCCCCCCTCCCCCCCCGCACCCTCCAGCCCCCGCACCCCATGCTCACAGCTCCCCCCTCCCCCCCCGCACCCTCCAGCCCCCGCACCCCATGCTCACAGCTCCCCCCTCCCCCCCCCGCACCCTCCAGCCCCCGCACCCCATGCTCACAGCTCCCCCCTCCCCCCCCGCACCCTCCAGCCCCCGCACCCCATGCTCACAGCTCCCCCCTCCCCCCCCCGCACCCTCCAGCCCCCACCCCATGCTCACAGCTCCCCCCACCACCCCCGCACCCTCCAGCCCCCACCCCATGCTCACAGTTCCCCCCTCCCCCCCCCGCACCCTCCAGCCCCCGCCCCCCCCGCACACAGCTCCCCCCTCCCCCCACCGCACCCTCCAGCCCCCACCCCATGCTCACAGCTCCCCCCACCACCCCCGCACCCTCCAGCCCCCACCCCATGCTCACAGCTCCCCCCGCCGCTGACCGTAGCTCTCGGACATGGCTGGGGCTGGGGCGGCGGCACCGGGCAGAACCGAGCGCAGCGGGCGCGATATGGCGGCGCCCAGGATCCGCCAATATGGCGGCGCCCGCGGACCCGGCTGGGGGAGGCGCTTCCGGGTCCGTGCGCGCCCACGCCGGCGTGCGTCTGACGTCACCGGGAGGCGGGGGGCAGGGGCGGGGCTTAGAGGGAAAGGCTGAGGGGTGGGCGGGGCTGGGAGCCGGGACTCCTGGGTTCTCTGGTGGCTCTGGGAGGGGAGTGGGGTCTAGTGGTTAGAGCGGGGGGGGGGCTGGGAGCCAGGACTCCTGGGTTCTCTGGTAGCTCTGGGAGGGGAGTGGGGTCTAGTGGTTAGAGCGGGGGGGGGGGGGGGGCTGGGAGCCAGGACTCCTGGGTTCTCTGGTGGCTCGGGGTGGGGGTTTGGGATTGGGGCAGCTGGGGGTCACGCTGGGGGGCAGTGAGTGTAACCTGTGCCCGGGGCTGGGGGGCTGCTGGGGGAAGGGGGGGCAGCGTGTCGGTGTCACGCCGCTTCCCCCAGTAGGTGGCTTGTTTGTGTCCCCAGAATTCAAGCCCCCCACCCACACCCCCGACCCCCATGGCATCAGGAGAGGGGGTGGCTCAATTCTGAGGCCCATCGGTCCCCCACAACCCCCCACCCCGCACCCTGCCGGGCCACATGCAGCTTCTCTGCCACCAGGGCTGGCTGCCCACGGCTCTTTCATTTCACCCGTTGCACCCGCCTTAGAGCCCCGGCACCTCCTGTGTCCCATCACCGGGCACCTGGGGGGCCCCCAGGCAGGCCTGGCTCAGATCCCCGACACCTCCCCACAGCCTTGACTGCTCTGCCCCCTGCCACTCCCCGTTACTCACGGCTGTTTTCCAGTCCCACCCCCCATGGAGCTCAGCCCAGCCTGGGGCTCACCCTCGGGGGGCAAAATCGGCCCCCCCAGCGCCGTCAGCCCGGGGGCAGGGGAACTCGCTGCAGGGCCGGGTTGCACCGTGGTGGGGGCATGTCGCAGTGGTGCATGGGGCAGGTGGCCCCGTGGTGGGGGCAGGTGGGGCACGTGCCCAGGCCTGAAATCTGCCTGCGGAGGCCGGTGTCCGTGTGACGGGAATGACCCCACACACCCAAGGCCTGCGCCGAGGCTGCGAGTGCGAGGGGTGCCCTGCGCCCAGCGATTCCACCCGGGGAGCGTCCCTCCCCACCCCGGATTTGCTGCCGAGGGAAGGCGGGGTTGGGGAGCTAAGAGCCCCAGGAGCACGGCGGGGGGCAGCTGTGTGGGCCGCTTCCCCCAAGGTGTCAGAAGCTGGATCTAAGCAGCCCTGGTCTCCCCCCAGCTCTGGCGATGCCCCTCACCGGCAGCCCCCTGCCATGTTGTACTCTGGGAGTTGAGTGGGGCCTAGTGGGCTGGGGGGGGCTGGCAGGTTGGGTTCCTAGGAGGGGGCCCCCAGGCCCTCCCCCAGAGAGAGATAAGCTTAGCCTCAAGCTGGGAGAGAACCCAGGAGTCCTGGCTCCCAGCCCCCGCAGCTCTAACCCACTAGACCCCACTGTCCCCAGAGCCAGGGACGGAACCCAGGAGTCCTGCTGTCCAGACCCCTCCCCCCCACTCTAACCACTGGGCCCCACTCCCCCCAGAGCCAGGGATTGGACCCAGGCATCCTGTTTCCCCGCTGCCCCTCGCTGCCCCCCCGGCACTGCGTGGGCACAGCGCTGAGACGCGCCCCAGAGCCCTGTGCTCGCATCCACAGGCCCCAGCAAGCCCTGACCCAGGGCGGGGGGGACGCAGGCCGGCTGGGTGTGGCAAGTCAGCGGGAGGCTGTACCATGGACTCCCTGTACCTGCCAAGCGAACACGCCCTCCCCGTGCCCGTGGGGCAACCTCACCTCTGCCAGCCAGTTCCTGGAACAGCTGCTGGGGGGGGGGGGGCTCAGATTGGGGGGGCGGTTAATGGGGATGAAGAAATGGAGGCTCCCAGCACCCCCACCAAACCCCCATACCGCCTCCCTCCAGCCCAGGAAATAAAAACCAGGGGGCATCCAAGTTGCCTGATAGAGCAGTGGGGTCTGGGAGCCCGGACTCCTGGGTTCTCTCCCAGTTCTGGGAGAGGAGTGGGGTCTAGTGGTTAGAGCTGGGGGGCTGGGAGCCAGGACTCCTGGGTTCTCTCCCGTGCACTGGGAGGGGAGTGGGGTCTAGTGGTTAGAACCAGGGAGGGTGAGAGCCAGGCCCTGGGCTTTTCCCACAGTTGATGCTGTTGGTTAAGGGTCTGGGGCCAGATCCCTGGCTAGGGGCTGCTGGACCTGCTCCATTGAGATCCCGGCCCCTAACCCAGCTGCCCCCCCCAGCCGGCCGGGTTCCCGTCAGGCGGGGTTTTCCAGCGCTGCATCCCAGATTCCTGTTTTCCGCAAGGGAAGTGGGGTTTGCCCAGAGGAATCAAATCGTCCGGGTTCCAGGAAAGTCCGCCCAGGCCCGACAGCCGTGGGGTGGGGGAGGGGGGTGCTGAGCAAGGGGGCAGAGATGGGGCAGATTTCTGATTTCTCCCCCCCCCCACATGCCCCCGACTGCCATGAATCCCCAGCAGGCCCCCCAGAGACCTCAGCCGCCGCACGGTCTCTCTCCCCCACTTCCAGGGTCTGAAGCGGCCCTGGCAGAGGGATGCAGCCAGCTCTGGGGTGGGGCACGTCAGGCAAAGTGCAGCCCCGCGCCCCGTCCTTGGGGCAGAAGAGGCCCCAGCGCCCTTTGTCCAGGCTCTGGTGCTGTCAGGTCTGCTCCCCCCCTGAGCTTTATGGCAGGGCGGGAGCCGCTGATAAGAGCCAGCTGCAGTCACCAGCTTCGAGCAGGGACCACAGCGGGGAAGGGCAGCAATAGGAACGTGACCAACACCCCCTCCCCACCCCCAGGGGGCAGCCTCTGCCCTGCACTGTGTACCCCACCCCACACCCAGAGCTGGGGCAGAACCCAGCAGTCCTGGCTCCCAGCCCCCCGCTCTAACCAGTGGACCCCACCCCCCTCCCAGAGCTCGAACAGAAGGAACCCAGGAGTCCTGGCTCCCAGCCCCCAGCTCTAACCATTAGTCCTGGCCCTCCTCCCCAAGGGGCTGCTGGTACTAGGTGTGGACTGACAGTCATGGTCCCCTGGAGCCCCGATACAGAGCTCGGTCTCTCCCCATCAGGGAACCCCGGCAGGCTGGCACCCGCTGGCTGGTCCTGCTCAGCCCGGGGCTGGGCCCCGGGTCCCCCTGGCTACGGGCTCAAGGGAACAGAAGTGAACTGAGAGAGGCATCTGGCAGTGGTGAGACGGGGAGAGGGGGAGCCAGGACGCCTGGGTTCTCTCCCTTCCTGGCCCTGAAGTCATTGGCTCCCTCCAACCCTGGAGCACAAGAGCTGCTTCCCCACCCCCCACCCCGGGGCGCTGCCCTCCCTTCCTGGTCTAACCGGTCACCCACCCTGGGAAAACACGGGCGGCTGGTTATCAGGGACCTGCCGGCTCTCACCCACAGGGACGCCCCAAGGGGCCTTCCCCAGGGGAGGGGCAGCAGGTGGCGCAGAGAGCCCTGGCGCCCCCAGCTCTTTGGGCCAGCACCCGCACCGCATAGGGCAGCAGTGGTTCCCCAGCCCAGGGCACGAGCAGCCCTCTGCCCACGGTGCCCAGCTAGAGCCAGGGGGTCCCTTCCGCCAGCAGGGCTGGGACTCAGGGCGGGTGGCGCGGGTCAACTTCCAGCTCTAATCCAGGCTGGCAGGGCCAGCTTGGCCCAGTCCCTGAGGTCTGCACCGGGGAGCTCCCTGGGCATCTTTGCCAAATGTTGCACGACAGGGCCCTGATCTCGGTCGGGATCTGGGCAGCACCCGGCATGACGGGGCCCTGATCTCGGTCGGGGTCTGGACAGCGCCCGGTGTGACGGGGGTGCTGAGATCTCCCTGGGTCTGGGCAGTGCCCAGTGTCATGGGGGCACTAGGCTCAGGTCACGGGGGAGGGGCCCTTGCAGACTGTACTGTAATCCCCCGTTCAAAGTCCTGATCGACCCCCCCGGCGCTCGGCTCCCCCCACACAGCAGCTCCTGTGGGAGCTCCCCCAGCGTTTGCAACGGGGAAAGAAACTTTATTGGGTCAAGACATTTTAAAAAAAGAAAGAGCAGACGGATGGACGGACAGACAAACCCCTGGCTTTGCCCAGGGTTATCACAACAGCAGCTGACACCCACCCCCATCTGGGATCAGAAACCAGCAGCCCTGGGGCAGAGCTAGGGGCAGTTATGGGGGGTAAGGGGCAGTTCAGCAGCACACCCCCTGCCCCCCCAGCCAACTGGGGGGACAATGCTGCTGCCGGAGGGGGGGGAAAGAGATCTCAGCCCCCCCTCCACACAGGGAAACCAGGTTCCTGCACCCCCTGAAGAGGTTAAAATCACCCATTTGCCCTTTGCCGGCTGCCTGAAGCCAGTCCCCTCGTACAGCCCACAGCCCCCCACCCTGCTCCCAGTGGGAGGGCACAGGACACCCAAGGGCATGGCTGGCACAGAAGGGGTTAAGGCCTCGGGAGGGGGCGAAAGGGGGATTTCTCCTGGGGTCCCCGTGCCATGGGGTGGGAGGGGACCCTGGGGAAAACTCCCTTTCGGCCAGGGATGTTTTTATACTAGTGCAAAGATAGCAGCGGGCAGGGGAGGGTCCCGGAGCGGGCGCAGACCCCCAGAGACGGGCCCCTCAGCCTGCTGCACACACGGGAAGCTCCGGTCCACGGCTGCAGCTGGCCAGAGCCAGGGTCCTGGCTGGAGAGGCCGCTGGGGGGAGGGAGGGCCCGGCTGAGCCCCCCGCAATATGGGCAGGGCGGCCACGGTGCATTGCACCCCCCGTGCCCCGGCCGTTCCCTTCCACAAAGTGCCCAGCAAGGGGGAAGGATTTAAACCCAGCTGTGGGGCCGGACCAGGGCAGTTGGGGGGGTTCTGCGCCTCCCCAGTCCAGTGGGGCGACCCTCCTGCAGCGGTTCACTCCCTGCCCCGTGCAAACCAAAATCCTCTGCAAAAGGGGCTGTGCTGGGAGGGATTCTCCCCCACCCCTGGCCCAGGCAGGGGTCAAAGCCCCAGGGCTCCCCAAGACAGACTGTCCTGCAGGGGGGCAGCTTGAGGGATGAGATTCTGGCTCCCCCCACAGCAAGGAACCAGCCCCTGCTTTGAATTCGGACCCTGCAGGCCTTTGTGGAGCCAGAACCCTGCCCCGGATTGGGGGGGCCATGCAGATCGGCAGCCCAGGACCACAACCCACATGGAGCGGGGTGGGGGCGTCTGGAGCCCGGCACAGCCACCCGCACGGCATGGGGCCCGTCTCCATCCTGCTGGCAAACACCCAGTTCAGCAGCAGCCCGGAGGCTCTTGAATCCACACCTGGATCGAGTTGTCTGTCCTCAGCGGGAGGGTGGCCCGGGGGAGAGCACCGGCTACCGCACACAGACGTACTTCTTCCACCAGGCCTTGGAGAGCGCCCGCACCTTGCTGGCCGTGCTCCGCGCCCGCCGGCCCCGGGCCTCGGCATGCCGCAGCCCCGCAAGGATGGCCGTGTCGAACACCTCCTTGAGGTTCTGCTGGGTCAGCGCCGAGCACTCCACGTAGCCCACGGCCCCCACTTTCTGGGCCAGCGCCCGGGCCGCCGGCTCGGCCACCGGCTTTTCCCGGCGCCGGGCCAGCTGGATGAGCACCTGGACGTCCTGGCGCAGGTCGCACTGGGTGCCCACCAGCAGCAGGGGGGCAGTGGGGCGGAGCCGGCACAGCTCCGGCACCCACTTCTCCCCCACGTTCTGGAAGGAGGTGGGGGCCACCACGCTGAAGCAGAGGAGGAAGACGTCCGCCTTGGGGTAACAAAGCCGCCGCAGCGTGTCAAACTCGTCCTGGGGGGGGAGGGGAGGGAGTGAGTGCCTCCAGCCAGCCCCACGGACCCACCCAGCCCCCACCCCAGTGTCCCTGATGTGCGGGCTGGGGCCCAGGGAGAGAACCAACTTCCTCAAGGCCACACACTGAGTCAGAGGTGGATCTGGAAATAGAACTCAGGCCTCCTGGGTCCCAGCCCCCCTGCCCTGTCCCTGAGCCAGGGACAGAACCCAGGAGTCCTGGCTCCCAGCCCCCCTGCTCTCACCACTAGCCCCCACTCCCCTCCCAGAGCAGGGACAGAACCCCGGTGCGCAGGAGGCTGGCAGAGAGCCACAGAGGGGGAGCAGGGCAGGTTCGTCACCTTCCCCAGCACGCCCCGAGCTGACCTGCTCAGACGCGCCGGGGGTTGACCAGCTGCTGGGAATGGGTTAAAGGGAGCTCCCAGCTGGGCTCTTACCTGCCCCGCCGTGTCACAGAGATGCAGCCTCACAGGGGCGCTGTCCACCTGCACCACAGCTGCAAGGGGAAGAGACCCGTTACCCCTGGAGCCAGACGCTCCGCGGACCACCAACAACCACCCCCCCTCCAGCCCCAGGGACCTTACGCTTCTCAAAAACAGGTCAGTGGCAAAGCTGGGAGAGAACCCACCTCCGCTGCTCTAACCGCTACCCCGTTCCCCCGGTGCTGGGATAGAACCCAGGAGTCCTGGCTCCCAGCCCCCCCCGCTCTAACCACTAGCCCCCACTCTCCTCCCAGAGCTGGGGAGAGAACCCAGGAGTCCTGGCTCCCAACCCCCCCGCTCTGACCACTAGCCCCCACTCCCCTCCCAGAGCTGGGGAGAGAACCCAGGAGTCCTGGCTTCCAGACCCCCCTGCTCTAACCACCAGCCCCCACTCCCCTCCCAGAGCTGGGGAGAGAACCCAGGAGTCCTGGCTTCCAGCCCCCCCTGCTCTAACCACCAGCTCCCACTCCCCTCCCAGAACTGGGGAGAGAACCCAGGAGTCCTGGCTTTCAGCCCCCCCGCTCTAACCACCAACTCCCACTCCCCTCCCAGAGCTGGGGAAAGAACCCAGGAGTCCTGGCTTCCAGCCCCCCCGCTCTAACCACCAGCTCCCACTCCCCTCCCAGAGCTGGGACAGAACCCAGGAGTCCCGGGGGGGGGTCCCATTCTGGGCAGTGGGGCGGGCAGAGCACCGAGGGGACGGGGGGAAGGACCGTGCGCTCCAGGGGGTGGGAAACCCCTTGGCAGGTCCCCCGGGGGCTGGAAGCGGGGTCGCGGCTGGAGAGGCCGGGCGGAGGCGGGGGCCCCCCGCGGGACCTACCCGAGAAGCGGTCCAGCGCCGTGGGCACGTAGCGGGCCGGGTACCCGTTGGCGCTGTAGCTCACCGCCAGGCTGGTCTTGCCCACGGCGCCGTCCCCCAGCAGGACGCACTGCAGCTCCAGCCGGGGCGGGGGCCGGTGCGGGGGCACCGGGGGCGCAGGCGGGTACTCGGGCAGCAGCTCCTGCGGGGCCATGGTCCGGCCCGGGCCCCTGGCGGGGAGGGCAAAGGGGCGGAGGCGGGAGCCGCGGGGGGTCTCCAGAGCCGGCTGCGCCCCCGTGCGCCCTGCGCTCCAAGCCGCGGCGCGCCGCCCAGCGCGGGGGTTTATACCCCGGCCCATCTCCATCGCCCCGCCCCCAGGGGGCGGGGACTAAGCGGGGGACACGCCCTGCATGCTGGAGGAGATGGGGCAAAAGAAGGGGGGAGGGGAGATGTACTAACGGGGGGGGGGTCCTTGCCCAGACCTCGGGAATCCAGCTCCCCCTGCCCAGCGGCTCCAGGGACCCTGGCTGAGCTGGGCCCTTACTGGGCACGGGGGACCTGGTGGGGCCTCGGCCTGAGCCCTGCTACTTCCCACCCCTCCCCCACAGGGCTGGGGCCTGAGCCCCACTACTCCCACCCCCTCCCTCCGGGGTCTGGGGCCTGCCCCTCCGCTGGGTGTGACCATTTGTCAATGCTGCCCAGCCCGATACACCCACCCCCCTGTTGTGCATTAATAGAGAACAGTCCCTCTCTGCCACGAGTCCCCCCCCCGGGTGTTTTGGACACCGCAGCACATCTGCAGGGGCTTCACGCCTCCCCCATGCACCAGGAGCAAAAACAGGAAGAAGCCCGGTGCGTGTGCAGAGCGCGTCACCTATGTTTGGAAACAGGACACGGTGCCGGGGCGATCCCAGGGCCGGGTCAAAAGGGCTCCAGGCAGGGCCCTGGCTTCAGAGAGCTGCTTATGGGAACCACAGCCCTGCAGTTCCCACAAACCCCCCTGGCAATCAGCCGCCAGAGAGCTCGAAAACCGGAGACGGGGGGGTAGGGCTCAGCATCCAGCCCAACAGGGCTCTGGTCTCGGTCAGGGCAGCTGGGACAACAGGGTGCTGATTTTGGGGTAGGATCCATGCAGCACCCAGGGCCCTGGCTGCTGGTCAAGTTCCTTGGTGCTATCGTCATACACACCATAAATCTACACCCCACCCATCCCCGTTTTTTGGATGCCTTCCAGATTTTGCAAGGTGAGACCCATGCGCTCGCCCGGCCAAAGCCCCGCTAGCCAGGGGACAGAGGAAAGGTGCCAGCTAAAGGGAAGCCCCTCCCCCCCCCCCAGTTCTCCAGCCTGCTCTCAGCCCACCTGCCAAGAGCCGAAGCCGGGATCCCACGGCTTTGCTGCAGGTTGCAAATAACCCCCTTTCACTCCAGGGCAGGAGCTCCTGGCATCCGCCCGAGCGGCTGCCTGAAAGGCCCCAGTGACCCTGGGCTGCAGTGTTAGCTAACCCCCACAGTGAATTAGCAGTGCAGGGGGTGACACCCTCTGTCCCCAGCGCCAGGGCAGCCCAAAGGAGACCCCCACATGCCCCCCTGCAGCAATCCCCCTGCCATGAGCTAGAGAGGACCCTGCCTCCCTGTCTCCTTCACGCCCCACCTCTGCTGAGCCTGCTGGCTGTAACAAAGCCTCCCCCCAGACCCCTGGGGGGGCCACTCTCTTGTGCTTTCACTTTGAGAAGGCAGGTGATAAACTAGTTGGCACTTGTCCCACAGCCCCACCCCTCCTCCCTGGGGGGAGCAGGGATCAGAAATGCCCCTCACCAAGCCATGCCCAGCCCCTTCGGCGAGCCCCCAGCCCTAGCTCCATGGGGGGAAGGCCACGGTGCGTGGCACAAGCAGGGCAGGGCGGCAGAGAATCTGGGGCAGGGTGTACGAATGAGATTTCTATTTCCAGCCCGCTGCTCCAGAGGGACAGCGCTGCCAGCACCAACTCTGCGGCAGCAGCTCTGCGGCAGCCCCCCCCCATCCAAGGGGGGCAGGAACATTCCCAAGTGCCCCAACCCAGCTGGACACTGGGGAAACCTCCCCTTCACCCCCAGGGCACCCCTAGGTGCTGCCCCCCCGAGCCAGAAGGGTCTCACTTTTCAAGCCAGTCAGGTGCCCAGCTGGCCTGCGCCAGCAAGAAGCCAGGCAGCTGGGGCGAGGCTGCAAACACCCCCCCCACCTCGCCCCATCTAGGAGAGCCGCTGCTCCTGCTTCCTCCCCAGGGAAAGACGGGGGCCAGCAGGTTTGCTGCATGGGAGTTTATTTAGGACTGGCCACAGGTGGGGGGCAGTAAGGGTGAAGCTACAGGGAGCTGCCCCAGGACCAGAGCACCCAGCGGGGGCGGGGGGAATTATTGCTACAGCAAAGGAAATTCACTTCAGCCCCAGGCCCTGGGCCCAGCGCTGGAGCTGCGGCGCCCAAGCAGCTGTGCTGGGATCCAAGCGAGCGCCGGGAGCTGGGGCCAAGGCAGGACTCACTGGCAGGAGAAATCCCATTGCTGGAAGGGAAGAGAGTGCAGAGATCAGACACTGGCCACTGTGGGAGACAAGCGGAGGGAGTCCTAGACCACGGAGGAGAGAGGAGGCGGCGGCTAGGAGCCAGGACACCTGGGTTCTATCCCCGGCTCTGGGAGGGGAGAAGGGACTAGTGGGTAGAGCTGGGGGAGCCAGGATTCCTGGGTTCTATCCCCAGATCTGCCACCCCTGCAGCCTCTCCCCAACTCAGGGGCTCAGTGCCCTATGGGTGGAGCGAAGATGCCAGCCGCCTCACATGCCGTGGTCTCCAGATGGTGGCAGCCCCCATGATGTGGGTAGCCCCCCCCCCCAGCAGTATCTGGGTGCCCACCTGCTGCGGGTTCGGGTACTCACATCGGTTTTGACCTCCACCTTCCCCGGCTTCAGGTACTGGCTCTCCTGGACCACGCTGCTGGGGAAGAAGCCCAGGCGGGCGGGGTGCTCCCCGTAATAATCCCCCTGCACCTGCGGGGAGGAGATTGGCGGGGAGCTTAGCCTGGGGTGCCAAAACACCCCCGACACCAGCCCTCCACCACAGAGCTGCAGCCTGGGCAGGGCAAACTCCCCCACCCCATGAAGCCCCCCAGCCCTGCAGGGACCAGCCCCCCAGCAAACATCACACAGGAGCCCACCAGCCTGCAGAGGGGCACTGGGCTGAGATGGGAACCGGTGCTGGGGGGCTGACTGGCTTGGCCTGGTGATTTGGGGATGCAGGGGTCAGGCCCAGCCTTCTGCGTGGCCCTGGCTCCTGCTCCACCAGGGGCTGATGCCCCAGCGGAGCCGAGGGAGCCCGTTTCTGAGCTCTCGCTTGCCCCACCCGGCCGGCCAGCGCCCAAAGAAATCCCCCGCGCGCCTCCAGCCACTCACGCTGCCGCCCCAGAACAGCCGGCCGCGGCCCTTCAGCTTGGAGAAGACGTAGACGACCTGCCCGCGCTGGATGGGCATGAAGCGGCAGTCAGGGGCGATGTAATCCTGCACGGCCACCGCAATGGAGATCGGATCTGGGGGGGACACGACAGATAGGGGTCAATCCCTGGGCCTGGACACTGCACCTCCACCAGCCCCCCACCCTGTCTCTGCACCACTGCCCCCAGCCCCAGAGCATGGCACGGCCCCGCCCTGCCCCATCCCAGCGCCACGGCCTCAACCCCAGTGCCTGCCACACCTCAGGGCACAGCCCCGTGCCCCCAGCACCGGCCCATCTGCAGCCCCTCAGCCTTGGCACTGCCCCAGCCTCCCCCCCCCACACTTACGGCTGCAGTCGGCATCCGCACACAGCTTCTTCTCAGCCAGCTTGCCCAGCTGCCGGCCCCCCTGCGCCAGCCCCAGCAGGGCCCACAGCAGAGCGGCCCGGGCCCAGAGCCGGGCGTTAGCCATGGTAGGAAAGATGCAGCCGCCCCAGGCTCAGACTGTCCCCACAGGGAGGCCCGGCGCCAGCCCAGCCCGCCCTGGCTGCGTTTCTAGTCGCCGCCCTGAGCCCTTTTCGGAAATCCCGGAGCAGCCACCCCACTGGACGGAGCAGCGCCCACTCATTCGGCAGGGGCCCCCTTGGCAGTGCCAAGCTTTGCCTGGCACTAGGAGGTCCCCTTCCCAGAGTCGAGACTGACCCCCGGGCAGCATTGGGGGGCCATGCTGCTGTAGGGGACTTACAAGGCAGCCCTGACGCACACGCAGCTGTGGGGGGGACTGTGCTGCGGCAGGCACCAGGTTTTGGATAGAACATCGCCCCTGCGTCCTTCTGACAATTCCAGCTCCCCCGGTCCTCGGGGACGCCCATCCTGGACACCAGCCGGGGCACTGCCATGTTCTGGCCTCGTGGCGCTCCCAGGATAGGGCTGGTCACCGCCGACTGCGTAGCACGGCTGCTTTGGTCCACCCCAGAGGGGGCTGCATGTCCACAACAGACAAGGAGTCTTCGTGTCAACTGGCCAGGCCGCTCAGAGCGGGAGGAGGGGAGACAGAGACCCACCCCTGGGCAGCGGGCACAGCCAAGTCACCAGGCTCAAATTCTCTCCCCCGTCCGCTTCGCTTCTTAAACAATCCAGTGCCACAAACTCAAGCTGGGAGCGAGGGCGAGTGGGGCCGGCTGCTGACGCAGGGGCCAGGGGGCTGGCTCTCGGGTAACATACTGGGCCCATTGTCCCCAGCCCGGCTCCCCACAGCTGAGGCCCATAGAAGGGGCAGTACCACCAGGATCCCAGAGAAGGGGAGGAGAGTGAGGGGCACTGTCCAACCCCCTCTCCCCCGTGTCAGAGGGGAAGCCAGGAGGGGAGCCCCCTAATGCCCCCCCCCAGGTCAGAAGCTCCTTGTGTCAGCGGTGGGATCCCACTTCAAGCCAGGTGGCACCAGTACTAGCTCCTGCCAGCCGCCAGTTTCCTGTACTCTGAGCTTATGCTCTGACTCCACACGTCAGACCCACCCCTGCCAGGGGCCGGGTCTCACCCATGGGGGGCTGCTGGGAAGTGTCTGACCCCCAGCAACTGCCGGGCTCCTCTTGGCCAGTGAGGGGGTGAACAGGCTAGCTCTGAAGCCAATGAGGGAGGCAGGCAGCCACTTCTGGGGGCGACCTCGGTAGTCAAACCCCGGCCACCGGTGATCCCTCTGCCACACTGGGAGCACGACTGGCAGGGCAGAGGCCAGCTCCCCCGCCCAGGCACCCTCTTCCCAGCATGCAATGCTCCATCCAGCAGTGCATGCTGGGATCTCTAGGCTCTGTGTTAAAGAAGGCAGGGACAATCTGCTCAGACCAGACCCAAGCCACCCCAAAAGGCTCCTGGGATATTGGTGGGGCAAACCCAGAATTCACCACTTTCACAATCACCGGGTTGGTAATAATTCCCGTCAGCTCCCGCCAATGCCCCGTCCCTGCCAGGGGGCTTGGCTCAGAGCCACCTCTCAGGACACTGGGTTAAGGGAATCAGACTCCCAGGTGGAGAATCCGCCCGGGCGATTTCACCCCGCCCCCCCGGGAGCCCATCCAGGAACGGCCCAGCCGCGTCACAGGGAGGTCACAAAGTTTTTATTACAGAACAGAGAGCGCCAGGTGCAATGTCTGAGCAGCAGACTCTGGGTACAATGCTTCCGGAGGGTTTTCGCTGCCTCTAGCCGCCCCCGCCCCCACCCCCTGTACCAACCATCCCGCCACGAACCAGCTCCAGGCTCATCGCAGACACGGGGATCACCAGCTGGCGGCGCTCCAGAGTCACTTACCCACTCCGAGCAGCCAGGCAGCGCGGCGTGCAGGGGGGGGGACGCAAGTCAGACACTCCCCGCTGTCAGTTCACAAGGCTCTGGGGAAGGGGGCAGTTTGGGGCTGGAAATCCGGCCGGCCCTGAGGACAGACTTACCTTCCAGGGAACTGGTAAAAAAACAGGGGGGGGCCTGGCTCAATCAGACACTAACTGGGGGGAGTGGGAAGGGGCAGTTCTGGGCCTGAGGGACAGTTCTGGGCCCGGGGTGGGGTCTTCACTTCTTGGCAAAGGAAATCTTCATGGCGTTGCTCTGTGTGATCTTGAAGCCCTGGAGGGCGTCGCGGGCGGCTCCGGCCTGCACCTCGTTATCGAACTCCACGAAAGCGATGTCGTGCCGCCCGGGCACCAGGCGCACCTCCTTGAACCCCGGGAACCTGAGGGGCAGGATCCGGCTGTTAAAGGGGACAGGCCCCCGGATCGCTCTGGCGCCCACCCCCGCTCCCTGGGCCTCCCAATCCCCGTGCTCCCCGCCTCCTTCGGGCCACCCACTTCCACCAAGGTTTGGCACCCCCTGCCTTGGCCCATCAGCCCCCCGCTCAGCGCTCCCGGCACCCTCAGAGGGCCCCACACTCACTGATTGAAGAGCATGGACAGCATCAGCTCGTTGGTCTCCTCGGGCAGGTTGGTGAGGAAGAGGATGTGATTGGGTGGGTTCTCAGAGAGCTGCGAGGGAGAGAGCAGGGGTCAGGCCAGGAGCCCCGACGCTGCGAGCGGCGCCCAGAGGGGAGGGCCGAGAACCCTGCAGGGTGGCTCCAGCCGGACGCACACAGCAGGGGCGGTGCCCAGGCAAGGCCACCCTCCCCCTGCCAGGGCAAGGGCCCCCCGCTTTCCATGCACAGGAGTCCCCCGGGACTCAGCATCTCTGGCTTCCCGGCTGAGGCGAGCAACGAGCCAGTGGGGACGACTTACCCCTCCCTGAGGGGTCCCACACAAGCCTGCGAGTTCTCTTCCGCTCCCCTCTGGAGCCAGTACCTTGAAGGGGAAAGGGCCTGTTACCCCCAAGCCCCAACCCCAGCCGGAGGTTTGCCCCACACCACTGAATCCGATGTGACATGGCCATTGCTGCCCGAAAGGAGCAGGAGCCAGGCCAAGCTCTGTCATACTCACCGGCTGGGTAGGCGGCATCTGGCCAGGCATCATCTGCTGAGGAGGCATGGCCCCTGGCGCGATTCCTCCTGGAGTCATACCGGGTGGGGGGATCATACCCGGAGGGGGCATGTATGGAGGCTGGCCTGCCATGTGGTGCATCATGCGAGGGGCCTGGTTCATTGGCGGCATCCCCTATGGGAGAGAGAGCGAGCGCCCAGCTTCACAGCAAGATCCTGGGCGCGGGGCTGCGTGGGCACAGTCCTGGCATTCACACCAGAGTCCACCGCGGGCCGCAGAAGCCTGGCAGTCACAGAAGCCAAACAGCAGACCCAGCCCGACTCCCGAGAGCAGCCCGGGACAGACCATGCTGACTGCCCCACGCCCCTCGCGCCGGCTGCCAACCGGCCACTGCCCTGGGGCAGCGTCCGTCAGAGGCGCAGCTCACGTTACTCACGGGGACGGCTCCTTGCACGGCGCCTGCCACCGGAGCGGCGGCCCCAGGCATTTGTTTCTTGACCACGGGCGTCTCCGGGCCTTTAGGCTTCCTCTTCTCCCGCTTGCGGTCGCGCTCCACGTAGGTGCCTTTCATTTTCGAGATGATGTCGGAGTCCGACTTGGCGTACTGGATCCTCTGGGGGCGGAGAGAGCTCGTCAGGGGGAGCCCGGCCGACCGGGCAGTTCCCACGGCACCCGCCAGACGGCCGCCCCCGGCCCAGGGCGGCACTTACCATCGGCTTGTCGTAGAAGGGGAACCCCTGCATGGACCTCAAGGCGTTGGTGGCGCTGCTGATTTCCTTGAAGATGACGAAGGCTTGACCCCGCATCTTGAGGCTCCGAGACACCAGGATATCCAGGATCTGGCCGAATTGGGAGAAGATGGCGTAGAGGGATTTCTTCAGCTCTAGGGGAGAGAACCGGAGCGTTAGGCACACAGACCAGACGGGGACGGAGCTCTGCCGCGACGAGGAGCTGGACGCAGACCGGGCGACTCCTGTGGCCTCGGACAGAGGCTCTCACCCCCCGCGTCAGAGAGAGGGAGCCCACAGCACCCAGTCCTCCTCAGCCAGGCAGCAAGAGGAGAGCAGGAGCGGGGCAGGGACAGCGGGTCCTCCAGACCCCCCAAAGCGCTGGGCTCTGGTGCTAGCCCCTCAGCCCAGCCGCCCACGTCACCAGCTGCAGACAGGAGCTCCCTCCCCTGGGAGCTGGCTCACCATCCTTCTTGATCTTCTCATTGAGGTTGTTGATGTAGATGGTGTGATTGGGGCGGGTTTCCGGGACGGCCATCTTCGTCGGCCCTTCGCAACGGCGGGGTCTAAGGAGAAGAGACGGTAAACCGAGGCGACCGTTCAGTGGCGCCACCGGCTGCGAGGCTCCCAGTGCCGCAGCGGCCGCGCGACCCCCAGCGTGCGCTTCCAGGGCGAGGGCCAGGGAGAGACGAGCACGAGGGGCGGGAGGCAGCGACCCCACGAGCTCCAGGCTCGTCCAGGCGCAGGGGTTACGCCCACCCCACAGCGCCCGCAGGAGGAGCGGGCCCAGGCGCCAGCAGAGCCGAGGCCGCCGGCGCCATGTTCAGCGGAGACAGGTTGTGACAAGGGTCTGGGGCCAAGACCTTAATGGGCGGGGGGGGGCACAGCCTGGGCTCTAGGGCACGGACCCCCCACAACGCAGCACCAGGCACCCCACCAGCCTGGCTCCCGGCAGCTGCCAGGGCCACCAAGTCCTGCCACGGGCGCCAGGCCTGGCCACAGCGCCTCCCCACGGGGGCCCCCCCAACAAAGACCCCCCCCCACCGGGGGGCAGAGAACGGGCCCCCTCCCCACCCCCAGGGGAGCGCTCACGGGGCCCCAGGCCCCGCCCACACCGGGGGGAGGGGGGAATAAAGGCTGCAGCCCTGCAACCCCCCCCGGTAAGACCCGGATGTGGGGCTCCGGGGGGAGGGGCCCGATAAGCCCCGCCCCCCAGAAGGCCCCGATCGCTGCGGCCCGGCCCCGCCGCCCAGACCCCGGCCATACTGGGTCACACAGGGCGGGCCCGACCCCCCGGCCCGATCCCCCCCGGCCCCGCGGCCCGATGGCGCCGCCCCGCCGCGGCCCCTCACCGATGGAGTCCGCAGGCCCAGGCCTCCCAGCGCCGCCCGCCGCCACAGGAGCCCGCCGAGAGAGACGACCACGCCCACTGGCCGCGCGAGCCAATCTCGACGAAGCAGCCTCGGCCTCATGAGCCTACCCAAGGGCTTCTCGCCTGCCCCGGCCAATGAAAGGGCTACGGCCTCGTGCCCGGGAGGCCAATCAAAACCATGTCATGGCTTCTAAAATGACCAATCAGAAGGTGGTGCTCTGTCTTTATCCCGCCCCCTAGGGCAATTCGCATTCGGATTGGGTGTTCAGCTCGGCAGTTCCCGCCTTCCTCACAAGAGTCGGCCAGTGGCTGAGAGCAGCTGTCAGTAATCGCCGTTATCACATTTGATTGGTGGCCTTTGTCACGCGACCCGGAGGGGGGGCAGAGAGGCGGGTAGCGGTGCCTGGTATCCGATCACGTGACCAGACTCACCCAGCCGCGGCCGGCGGCCGCCATTTTAGGAGGGGCAGGAGCGGCTCGCGAAGCGGGCGGGGCCCTGCGACCGCCCCAGAGGCGCCCCTGGCACCATGACCTCCGACCCCGCCAGGCCACGCGCCACGACCCCGCGGTGACCCCCGACCCCCCGCGACCTGACCCCTGACCTCTCACCCATGCCCCAGTGACCTTGGTTCTAGTCTGCGCCCTTTGACCCCCTGCTGCCCCCCCCCCGAGCCAGGGTGGGAATGGCCCACAGGGGGGGGCTGCCCCCTCCCCCTCCCGCCCCCCAGCAGGGCCCTGCCCCTCCCCCTCCTCCTCCCCCGCCGCCCCCCCCCAGGCCGCCGCCCCCCCACGGGGCCAAGTTCCTCCAGGCGGCCCCGGCGCCGCGCAGCGGGGACGAGCTCCGGGAGCTGCTGAGCCGCCGGAAACCCAGGTCGGGCCCGCGCCGGCGCCGGGAGAACCCAGGGGGCGCCAGGGGGCGCTGTGGGGCAGGGAGCGGGGCGGGGGGCTCAGCGGGGGGCGCTCTCCCCCGGCAGGCGGGGCTGGCCCCGTGGGGCCCTAGGGGGCGCTGTGGGGCGGGGGGCTCAGCAGGGGGCGCTGTCCCCGGGCAGGCAGGGCTGGCCCTGTGGGGCGCTAGGGGGCGCTGTGGGGCAGGGAGCGGGGCGGGGGGCTCAGCAGGGGGCGCTGTCCCCGGGCAGGCAGGGCTGGCCCCATGGGGCACTAGGGGGCGCTGTGGGGCAGGGAGCGGGGCGGGGGGCTGAGCAGGGGGCGCTGTCCCCGGGCAGGCAGGGCTGGCCCCGTGGGGCGCTAGGGGGCGCTGTGGGGCAGGGAGCGGGGCGGGGGGCTCAGCAGGGGGCGCTCTCCCCCGGCGGGCAGGGCTGGCCCTGTGGGGCGCTAGGGGGCGCTGTGGGGCAGGGAGCGGGGCGGGGGGCTCAGCAGGGGGCGCTCTCCCCGGGCAGGCAGGGCTGGCCCTGTGGGGCGCTAGGGGGCGCTGTGGGGCAGGGAGCGGGGTGGGGGGCTCAGCAGGGGGCGCTGTCCCCGGGCAGGCAGGGCTGGCCCCATGGGGCACTAGGGGGCGCTGTGGGGCAGGGAGCGGGGCGGGGGGCTCAGCAGGGGGCGCTGTCCCCGGGCAGGCAGGGCTGGCCCCGTGGGGCGCTAGGGGGCGCTGTGGGGCAGGGAGCAGGGCAGGGGGGCTGAGCAGGGGGCGCTCTCCCCCGGCGGGCAGGGCTGGCCCCGTGGGGCGCTAGGGGGCGCTGTGGGGCAGGGAGCGGGGCGGGGGGCTCAGCAGGGGGCGCTCTCCCCCGGCGGGCAGGGCTGGCCCTGTGGGGCGCTAGGGGGCGCTGTGGGGCAGGGAGCGGGGCGGGGGGCTCAGCAGGGGGCGCTCTCCCCGGGCAGGCAGGGCTGGCCCCGTGGGGCGCTAGGGGGCGCTGTGGGGCAGGGAGCGGGGTGGGGGGCTCAGCAGGGGGCGCTGTCCCCGGGCAGGCAGGGCTGGCCCCATGGGGCACTAGGGGGCGTTGTGGGGCAGGGAGCGGGGTGGGGGGCTCGGCAGGGGGCGCTGTCCCCAGGCAGGCGGGGCTGGCCCCATGGGGCACTAGGGGGCGTTGTGGGGCAGGGAGCGGGGCGGGGGGGCTGAGCAGGGGGCGCTGTCCCCAGGCAGGCGGGGCTGGCCCCATGGGGCGCTAGGAGGCGCTGTGGGGCAGGGAGCGGGACGGGGGATTTGGCCCTGTGGGGTGGGGAGCAGGGCAGGGGGGCTGAGCAGGGGGCGCTGTCCCCGGGCAGGCAGTGCTGGCCCCGTGGGGTGCTAGGGGGCGCTGTGGGGCGGGGGCTCAGCAGGGGGCGCTCTCCCCTCACAGTCAGCCCCGACCCTAACCCCCAGGGTGGCAGCCCAGGTCTCTGTGGTGCTGGAGGTGCCCGTAATTCAAATGAGACGTAACACCTAGGCTCTGCTCTTCGCCCCGAAGTCCAGGTGCGGTGAACCCCGGTGTCCTGGCCCGGCCCCAGCTGAGCTGAGTTCCTTTTGCCTCCCTAAATTCCCTCTGCAGCGCCCGCTGGGTCCAGGACCTTGGGCCACTTCCTGTCCCTCAGTGGGGCCTTGCCACCTGGCCATCAGACAGCAGCCGCATCCCAGCCCAGAGGTAGCCGCAGTCCCAGCAGCAGCTGAAGTCCGTTCCCCAAAGCGCTCTGGGAGGAGACGAGATCGTCTCATTAATTATGCAGAGAAGAACGTGCTGGCGAGCGGGCGCTGGACGGCGAAGGGCCAGTGAGTGTTTCTTTGGTTCTGTCTTCCAGCTTCAGCGGGTGTTTCAAGTGGCTCGTCTACAACAGGGCGGTGCCTTCCTTAATCCAAGAGGGGCCCCAGTGAGTATTGCGAGCGCTATCTCTCTGGCAGCTGAGTGTGATGGGGAGGGGGTGGCTCTACCCGGGGGCTGGACCCACCCAGGGGCCTGGGGCAGGGGTCTCAGTCCCATGGATCTACAGCTTCCCCTGCTTGGTCCCTCCCAAGGAGTTGCCAAGAGCTCTTTTGTCCATGTGCATTGGAGGGAGCATAGGGGCGGCCAGCCTGGCGCTGAGCAGGGAGCCAGCGGCTGTATTACGGTCGCGCCTGGGAAGCCCAGCCGTGGACCCGGCCCCCATCGTGCTTGGTGCTGTATAAACCTCCCAAAAGACAGTCCCCGCCCCAGAGACCTGCAATCTAGGTCTAAGAGACAAGCCAGCCAGTGGAGACGGACAGGGAGCACCGGGAACAAGGAGGCCGTACCACTCGGCATGGTGGGCAGGGATCTCCTCCCACCAGCAGCCTAACCGCTGTGAAGTCTGTTGGAGGCGTCCCGGCAAAGGAGCGTTTCCCGGCGGGTGCAGGAGGCCGAGGAGGGAGCCGGGCGGATGTTTACGGGGAGCTCCGCCCGAGCGGCGGGTGAGAGCGCAAAGGGCCTGGGGAGCGTTACTCGCCACGTCGGAGGGAAAAGGATGGTGAGGAGGTAGCACAAGGTCGGACGAGTTGGTCTAAACCTAACGTCCGACTCAGGATCTGCCTTTAAAACCCCCACGCCTGGCCTTTGCCATCTTAAACAGGTGCCCCCAGGCTGCTCCCCCGAACCCCAGCCTGGGGGTGAGCCGCACCTCAGTGAGCCGTACCCCACTCCCCTGGAGGAGCGAAGGCCTCGCTGGAGCTAGCGTCTGTGGCCAGACGGCCCGTTCGCTCCTGTCGCCTGATCTCCTGGGTGGCCCAGGCCCTTCAGTCTCAGCTGGTTACCGATGTGCTGAGCCCGGAGAGTTGAGTTAGAGCAAAACATTTCAGTCCTCAGGGGCTAAGCTCCAGTGAGCCCAGGCAGGAACAGGAGCCACCGAGGTGCCACGGCTGCCCCAGGCCGCTGTGAGGGCAGGGAATCGACTCAGTGAGACGTGCCCAGATGAGCCCAGGCGGTGGCACGCGCCCCAGGCTGCAAGGGGAGGCGAAAACCGTAGGGAGGCTGGGAACGCCGAGGGGGAAGAGGCCAAAGGACACAGGAACCCAGGGAAGCGTTCCAAGGCTCGCGGAGAAATACCCGTCTCTGAACCCGGCACCCTGGCAGGGGGACTGGCCGAGCTCAGCCCGTGGGACCCAGGCTCCCTGCATTGTCTCTTGTCTCTGCCCCTGTAGGTGCGGGCTGGTGGCGCTGTGGATGGCAGGCTCCCTCCTCAGTCTGTCCCAGGACGTCTCCCTGGAGAGGATCGTGCAGGTGGCATTGGAGAGAGGCTACACTGCCCAAGGAGAAATGTTCTCAGGTCGGTGACTGGTTGCGGTGGGGGTTAAAAACTCCCTCCCTGCACTAGGCCATAGGAGCTGGGCTGGGTGCTGGTGGGACCCTCCAAAGGCCAGTCTGGGTTGTGACTGCGTGAGGAAGTGCCCAGAGGCGGTACATAGTGCAGGGCATGAGGGCCTTGCTCCTGCCTTGCCGGAGTTCAGTCTCTGGCCCCTAGAGCGTTGCTGGGGACTGGACGCCTTCCTGGAAGGGCTCGATGCAGGGGGAGCTGGGTGATGTGGAACAGCCCGTGCTGCACGGGAGGTCAGACTAGATGGTCTCATTGTCCCTTCCAGCCTTATTCGCTGAACCCTGGTCTCTGCACAGCCTCAGCTCCCACCTCTGTCCCCCCAGCGGGATGAGTTTTCTTGAAAACTTGCAAGCTCCTTGATTTAGGGAAAGAACCCCACAGCCGGGCTGTTAATTTCCCACGAGGAGCGAGCACTTGGAGGTTTCTGTCCAAGGCACGAGGATCCTCTGGGAGCCGGGGCAGGCAGCGGGAGCCTCGCTAATGCCGGCCCTGAGTGGTCCGAGATCATGAGCATGTACTGAGCAGCTGGGCTGGGGATTCACTTTTGGAGCCTTTCAGGCTCATACTTCCCAGCTCTTCTCCACAGCCAGCAGGGAAAGCTGAGGACTTTGTGGAATCCCGGGACTCCGGGAGCTGGGGTTTGTGAGGAAAAGCAGCGGCTATCGTCCGGCTGCTGATAAAATCCTGAGTGCAGGCCACAGTGAGCCCGGCCTGTATAAATGCCGTGGGGCCGGCGCTGTGTGTTCTCGCCGATCCATCGAGTCTCAGGCTGGCAGAGACCATTGAGAGCAGCTGGTTCGACTGCCTGTAGAACAGGGGCCACGGGCCTTCCCTGAATTGGCTCCTGTGTGAACAGGAGCTTCCTGAAAAACAGCCCATCTTGATTTAAACCGCCCCCCTGATGGAGAGCCCGCCACGGCCCGCGGGAAATTGTTCCAATAGTTCATTCCCCTCCCCGTTACAGATCTGTGCCCATTTCCTGTCGGAATTTGTCTAGCTTCGCCTTCCAGCCACTGGGTCATGTTAGACCTTTGCTAGGTTGCAGAGCCCTTGGTTGTCCCCCTGTCGGGTCGCGTGCCCCCGGCAGTGTGGTTCCCCCGCGTACCATCGGAGCGCTGCTCGGGGGGGGGCAGGAAGCCAGGGGCACGCTCCGAGCGCAGGCTGCGCTGCCGGGGGTGGGCCTCGGGGCAGCTCTAATCCCGTCTCTGCCCATCCCAGCGGCTGACATGGCCCAGCTGGCCGAGGAGGTGTTCCAGTGCCGGGCCGAGCTGCTTTCGGGAGGTCTGGAGGGAGAGAACCGGGGCAGGATCCTTCGCCATCTGACCGCTGGCTGCCCCCTGCTACTGCCGTATCCTTCGCATGCTCAGCGACCCCTTGAGGTGTCCCGTCCGTGCTGGGCTCCGCACTGCAGCCTCTACGCATGGGCAGGGCTGGCGCAGTTCTGATACCCCTGTAGAGCAGGTCTGGTGGTGTCATTTTAGAGGCAGATGCGGCCACTTCTGGGGTGGGATGTGGCCACCAACTCTCGCGTCTCCTCTTCCCGGCTGCAGCGGGGGCGGGGGATGAATGTGGGGCAGGTGCCTTCTCCCTCCCAGTGGTTAAATGCCCCCCCACACCTACCTCCCCCATGCCCCGCCCTTTCGAGGCAGCCATTGGGGTGGTGTCTAGAGCCCGCAGGTTCAGTCAGCAGCAGATTTAAAGCTCCAGCCCCTCTCTGGTTGGAGGGGTTTAGCCACCCCATGTGTGCCCAGTCAGTGCCTGCTGGGGAGGGCACTTCTCCAGGGGCAGGAGCCGGGTGCCCAGAGCTGGGGCAGCCTGCTTGCCCCACGTGCCCCTTCCTCGCCAGCCGGCCTGCCACAGCCCCCTTGGCAAACCTTAATGGGCACCCCAGCTACGACGAGGACTCCAACCACGAGCCCTGCAGGAGACGCGGCTACAAAGCCCACTGGGCCGTCGTCTCAGGTATGTCCCGGCTGCACGGGCGGGGGCGGCTTCTGGGGCTGCGGCGAACGGGGCTCGGACCCGTCCTGCTCAGGCCCTTTGCCCTGTTCCCGGGCAGCTCCCGGGGTGGGGAGTGAGCTTATCCCTGCGGCCGCAGCGCCCCGCCCCGGTCCACCCCCAAACTTCCCCCATGGGAGGGCCTGGGGCTTCCAGCATCTGGAGCTGGGGCTGCCCAGCCGCCGTGGGGAAAAACAGGCTCCTAAGGCTGGGGCGTGGGGACAGCCCCGATCAGAGCCGGGCTTCCTGCGCCCACACCTGGGCACAGGGAGAAAGAAACCAGGAGGGTGAGTTGGCCTGGCTGCATTTCCAAGACTCGCCCCAAGGGGGCGGCAGCTGGCCAGACATGGGGCCAGCCTGCAGAGCTGTGCCAACAGGGGCTGCCCCCGGCACTGGCCCAGTGATCCCAGGGGCGTGGCGAGGCTGCTCAGACAGGACCCTGCGGCTGCGATTCCCAGCACAGGACTGCCCTGGGGAGACTGGCTAGCTCCTCTCCCCCTGCAGGACTCCTGCTGGGCCTCCGGGACGGCGCCCTCGGCCCGGCCTGCCAGGAGGACGAGCAGATCCCCGGCCTCTTCCGCCCCGGCCCAGCCTGCCCCCCGCCCGCCCCGGAGGACGTGCTGGAGATCTACCTCCTCTCCAAGCAGGGCAAGAGCTGGCGCCCCCAGCTGTGGAATTACCGGCAGGCACACGAGAGCAACGCCCAGCTGATGGACTTCTGCCCCAAGCGGGCGGGCGACGGCAAGGTCTACGTGGTGCCCGCGGGCGGCGTCAGGGCGGGGCTCTGCGGCAAGACGGTGCTGCTGCACCCAAGGACCACACAGAGCACCCTGCCCCAGCCAGCCGGGCCACCCCCTGCTGCCGAGCGCTAGGAGCCACGGGAGCACCGGGCGGAGGAGACGGCACAGCCCCCGCCTGCTGCAAACTCCCTGCATCCCTTGGGCCCACCCATGCTACGAGGGACAGCAGGGCCTAGTGGGTGGAGCACTGATCTGGGACTCTGGCGCGCTTCCCCTCTCCGTGCCTCAGTTTCCCCTCTGCAAAATGGGGCTGATGTTCCTGCCCTCCTTTGCAGAGCGGTGCACGGGGAGGGGCAGGGCGTATAATAGTCAGACGCACCGAGGAGAGAGCCGCTGGGGTTAAAGTGCCGGGTGTGGCCCCGGCCCCTTTTCCCTATGCCGCAGGAAGCGCCGATGCCCGCCGGGCTGCGGCCATGGGGGAGGAGCAGCTATTTCAGGCCCTCTCCAGAGGAGCTGCTGCTCTTCCCCCAGTGAGCTTCTCAGAATGTCCCAGATTTCTGGTTTGGGGCCATGGCGCCAGGAAACGGCAGGTACTTGTGGCCGGCTCTGAAAATAACTTAACGCTTCCTGTCTGCCACCCACCACTGTTAGCTCTTGAGAGCAGGGACTGGCTCTCAGTCGGGGCTGGTGCAGCACCCGGCCCGACGGGGCCCCGATCTCGGCCGGGGTCTGGGCAGCGCCCGGCCCGACGGGGCCCTGATCTCGGCCGGGGTCTGGGCAGCGTCCGGCCTGATGGTCTCAGCTCTCTAGAGCTGCTGTCATACACCTAACTTGGGAACTCTGAACCACGCCCAGCAAACCTGCATTAAAGACAAAGTCTGTTTGGTTTCCACCACCGGCAGGTTCTGTTTATTGTGACAGGTTCCGGTCCCAGAGGCCTGGCCATTGTCCCTTGGCCCCAGCACCCCGTTCCCGTCTCCAGAGGGGTGGCAGAGCCCCACGCAGAGGCCTGGGCCAGGGACAACGCTCTGGGAGGGATCCTGAGGGGCCCTGGTTACTGGGCAGCACTCAAGGGACTGGAGCGAATGCCCGGCTGGCTACACGCTGCGTTCCTGAGCCCGAGCCAGCGGGGAGCAGGACGGTCCCATGAACCGCGCCGCCTGCCCCCATAAGCTCCAGGGTTCAGTGAATCCGTGCTCACAGCCAGAGCTGAACCCAGTGACGCTTCCCCACCACCGGCAGGGGCTGGAGGTCTGAGCAGCTCCCTGCAGAGCGGCCACGGCTCAGGCAGCTACTGGCCGTGCCCTTGGCACAGAAGCCAGAGACGGATCGTCTCTTCCAGTAGGGTCGGGCCTCGTGAAGCCCGGGCTCCCGAATCCACTCGTCGCTGGGGCCTTGGAAAACGCTCCCCAGACTGGCCAGGCTTGAAGCTGGTGCAGGTTGCGACTCCCTGGCCCCCTCCGTGTTTCAGGGGTTGGCTCTGCCCGTGAGATGCTCACGCAGATGTGCGGCGAGCACACAGGAAACGAGGCACCGAGGGAGCGGCAGAGCCAGAGGAAACCAGGTGCCTCACTCGGGCCCTTGTGCATCCGCCTCTGCAGATGTGCGAGCCGAGCCGGGAGCCTGGCGGAGAGCTGGCCCGCGGCTGGCCGTGCCAGCGCCCTGCACGAAGGGCAAGAGCCCGTGGCAAGCCCAAGGCTGGTCTAGGAGAACCACACAAAGCTGGCAGAGGAGGCAGCGTCCCAGCTGGTTCTCAAACGGCCGAGACCCCTGTAAAGCCGGACTGAGCTTTCCAGCCAGGCTCACCCCAGCACAGAGCCACACAACTCTCCAGCCTCCAGGAAAACCGCCCCGGGCTAGGCCAGACTCAGCCACAGGCCCCCTGAGCTCCCGGTGGGCGTGGCACAAGCTTGGCAGTAAGTCCGCGTTCTCAGTTCCCAGCCGGCCTGTTCCCAGGCCAGAGGGGCCAGCGCGAGGCTCCTTTGCACAGCCAAACGGACGGGCCGGTAAGAGCAAAGCGCCGGGGGTGGAAATGGCCAGCCAGTTCCGACCCTCCAGCAGGGCCACAAATGCTTCAGGGGAAGGGGTGAGAACCCCGCAGCCGCAGCTGGGGGGTCGTCTCAGAGCCCAGTCACTATGCTTCAACCCCCGAGTTGCCAAAAAGTCTTTTAAAGTGTCTTGAATTTAACACAACATTAATGGGCAGCTCCCTGCAGATCAGGTCCCGTGGAGCCGCCCAGTGGTGGGGCAGGGTCTGATACCAGCAGGGGCGGGAACCGGACCCAGCTGCGAAATTAAGCAGGGCTGCAGGAAAATGGGCCGTGAACAGGAGGGGCCCAGACGATCCGAGCCCCCTTTGGTTCGGTTCCGCTTCGGCCGGCGTCGCCCAGAGTGCAGGATCGCTGCCCCCGTGCCCGCCGAAACGCTGGTGTCTCCCGTCTCAGCCTCGGCCTTCCCAGGGTTCCCTGGGCCGCGGAACGAGCCGCTGAGCGGGAAAGGGCTCCGCTCCGAGACGGGACCAGGGCTCGGCCCTTCCCGCTGGCTGCTGTAAAACAGGTCCCATCGCGTCTGTGCGACGGGCCAGGCCCTGCGGGTGCCCTCCCCGGCGCGGGGCCGTCAGCCCATGGAAGCGGGCCCAGGCAGACGGGGCGCGACGGGCCCCAGCTCCGAGCGGGGCTGTAGCATATCTGGCTGTATAAATAAGAGGCAGGGAGGGCACCGCACGGCAGTGCCCGTCTATTGCACAGAGCCGGTGCTGGGTGTCCCCAGTGCGCCGGCCCAGGCCCTGCCGGCGCCCGGCTCAGTTCTGCACCATGGTGCTGAAGATGGCGATGAGATTGTCCAGCCCCCAGAGGTAGCCGTCCTCCCGGTTCCCCTCCACCCACGGCAGCCGGTGCGTCAGCGTCTGCCCCCCGGCCAGCGGCACCATCTTTCCGAAGTCGATCATCCAGACCTTGGCCAGCCCCGTCCGGTCATGGACGAAAAGCAGAGAGCTCCCCACCACCTGTCCGGGGGCAAACACAGAGCTCAGTGAGCAAGGGGACTGGGAGCCAGGACTCCTGGGTTCCTTCCCCGGCTCTAGAAGGGGAGTGGTTAGAGCAGAGCTGGGAACCGGGACTCCTGCGTTCTCTCCCTGGCTCTGGGAGAGGAGTGGGGGCTAGTGGGTTAGAGCGGGGGGGCTGGGAGCCAGGACTCCAGGGTTCTCTCCCTGGTTCTGGGAGAGGAGTGGGGTCTAGTGGTTAGAGCAGTGGGGCTGGGAGCCAGGACTCCTGGGTTCTCTTCCAGCTCTGGGAAGGGAGTGGGGGCTAGTGGGTTAGAGCAGTGGGGCTGGGAGCCAGGACTCCTTGGTTCTCTCCCTGGCTATGGGAGGGGAGCGGGGTCTCGTGGTTAGAGCCGGGGGGCTGGGAGCCAGGACTCCTGGGTTCTCTCCCTGGTTCTGGGAGAGGAGTGGGGTCTAATGGTTAGAGCAGTGGGGCTGGGAGCCAGGACTCCTGGGTTCTCTCCCAGCTCTGGGAGGGGAGTGGGGTCTAGTGGTTAGAGCAGGGGGGTCTGGGAGCCAGGACTCCTGGGTCCATTCATTGCTCTGGGAGCCACAGGAGGAGGCTGCTACAGAACCCAGCGCATCCAGGCGGGGCCAGAGGAGAGGCAAACAAGTGTCGCTTCCTATGGACCTGGGGTTGCCAGTGGGCAGGCGAACAGACCCTGCACCCTGGCGCGTGTGCCCAGACCCACAGGGCGAGGGCCACTGGCTGGGCCACCCGCTCGGCAGGGAGCGTCTCCCCCGCGGCCCCCCACCCAGCCAGAACCTACCTCGTGGGTCCTGAAGACCTCGGACTGCTCCAGCGCCGCCCGCAGCTCCTCCAAGCGGCCCAGGTAGGTGGCCTGGGGAGGAAGAGGGGGGTGGGCAGGTGAGGCCGAGGGCGCCAGGGGATCCACCCAGCTGCCCCGAGCGCCAGCCAGATGCAGCCAGTCTGGGCCCCAGCAGGGAGGGGAACGGGGCTGGCCCGATCGGCAAGGACTGGCACCGGCAATTCAACAGGGGGCGCCCTCCCCAGCAGGCAGGGCTGGCCCCAGGGGCGCACTAGGGGGCGCTGTGGGGCTCAGGGCTCAGCAGGGGGCGTGCTCCCCAGCAGGCAGGGATGGCCCCATGGGCGCACTAGGGGGCGCTGTGGGGCTGGGGGCTCAGCAGGGGGCGTGCTCCCCTGGCAGGCAGGGATGGCCCCAGGGTGGCGCTAGGGGGCACTGTGGGGCTGAGGGCTCAGCAGGGGGCGTGCTCCCCTGGCAGGCAGGGCTGGCCCCAGGGTGGCGCTAGGGGGTGCTGTGGGGCTGGGGGCTCAGCAGGGGGCGTGCTCCCCTGGCAGGCAGGGCTGGCCCTGGCGGGGGTTGTGGGGCAGGGAGCGGGGTGGGGTCTCCCCAGGCAATCAGAGCTGGCCCTAGGGGGCGCTGTGCTGCCGCCCGCAGTTGAAACAAAAGCCACGCAGATCTCAGCCAGCCGCTGTGTCGTGCCCCAGAGGTGGCTGCATTCTGGCAGCGAAAAGCCCAAGCTCTGGGCCATGCGGCACCCACGGGGAGCCCAGCCCCTCACCAGGATGGTTCTGTCGCCGTCCACAAAGTCGCCCAGCGCCTGCACCACCTGCTCGGGCAGCCGCGTCTTCTTGAAGTTGGTGCTGCAGGTGCCGTCGGCTTTCTGGGGACACAGGGACCCGTCAGCCCGGGGCCTGGGAGGCTGCGCGGGACACACCTGCCCACTCAGACCCACTCCCCACAGAGCCAGCCCTGCCCCAGCCAGACGTGATCTCCCCTCCCCGGAGCCACACGCCCCTGCTCCAGCTTCCCCTCCCAGAGGCAGACATGACCCCCCTTCCCCGCTGCAGCCAGGCCTGCTCCCCCCCAGCCAGATGTGGCCCCCTCCAGCCAGGCCTGCTCCGCCCCAGCCAGATGTGCCCCCCCCGCCAGGCCCGCTCCGCTCCAGCCAGATGTGCCCCCCCCCGCCAGGCCCGCTCTGCCCCAGCCAGATGTGCCCCCCCAGCCAGGCCTGCTCCGTCCCAGCCAGATGTGCCCCCACCCAACCAGGCCTGCTCCGCCCCAGCCGGATGTGACCCCCCAGCCAGATGTGGCCCCCAGCCAGGTCTGCCCCGCCCCAGCCAGGCCTGCCCCGCCCCAGCCAGATGTGCCCCTCCCCAGCCAGGCCCGCTCCACCCCAGCCAGATGTGACCCCCCCGCCAGATGTGACCCCCCCGCCAGGCCTGCTCCGCCCCAGCCAGATGTGGCCCCCCCGCCAGGCCTGCTCCGCCCCGGCCCGTGGCCCCACCTTGATGCCCTCGATGCGGAAGCCCAGCGTGGCGGTGGAGCTGAGCGACTCCCTCCACTGCATGTAACGGGGCTTGAGCACGGCGCGCTGGGCGTGCTCCTCGGGCGTGGGCGCCCCCGGCTCCACCGCCACCATCTTCTCGTACATGTCGCGGCGCAGCCGGGGCCGCTGCCGGGCCTGCTCCAACTCCTCCTCCAGGTACGTCCTGCGGGGGGCAGAGCAGGGATCAGCTGGGGGCGCTCACCCCATGGCCTCGGCCGGCCCGGGGCTACTGGGGTCTGGCACTCCCAGCGCAGGGCTCCTGGGTTCCACCCCGGCGGTGGGGGCTGGTGGTGAGAGCCAGGGGCTGGGAGCCAGGACTCCTGGGTTCCATCCCTGGCTCTGGGAGGGGAGTGGGGGCTGGTGGTTAGAGTGGAGGGGGCTGGGAGCCAGGACTCCTGGGTTCCACCCCTGGCTCTGGGAGGGGAGTGGGGGCTGGTGGTTAGAGTGGAGAGGGCTGGGAGCCAGGACTCCTGGGTTCTCTCCCTGCTGCCCCTCGCTGAGCCGGCTTGCCTGTGCCCCCTCTGGGCTCTCACCTGACCCCCATCTTGCAGTCCATGAGGGAGGGCGTCTCGAAGCCGGCCAGCAGATCCTCCATCTGGTTGTAGCACTCGCCGTCCCGCTGCACCAGCCCGAAGTAGGCGGGCACGTGGGGGCGCAGCGAGTCCCGCATGAGGCGCTCCAGGCTTTGCTGCTCACACGGGCAGAACTTCTTCAGGATCCGCCCGTAGTCGCCGGCTTTGAAATTCCCTGCCGGGGAGGGAGGGGACGGCTGGTGTCAGGGGAGCCCAGACACGCCCGGCCCGTGCCCGCTGGGCACAGGGCGCTGCCTTCGCCCTGCCACCCTCGGGGCTGGCTGCACCCCCCAGCAGAGCCACGGCCCCTCCCCGCATGGCCCTGTTCCCGCGGCTCCTCTCACCCGCATGGCCGGCCAGCTGCACCCAGGGGTAGCGCTTCTTGAAGGACACGACGAAAGGCGACCAGTGGACCATGCTCTTGAGTTTCTTCCACGGCTTGTTCTAGAGAGAAAGGCAGGGAGGGAGTCAGTGCCCGGGCGCCCGCGGCAGGGGACCCGGCGGTGCCCCCCCCACTGTAGGAGGGTCCCCGCTAGCGGACCCAACTGAGATCGCCCCCCTGCCCCCCCGTGCCAGGTGCTGCACAGACCGCGCGTGATCAAGGCCCCCAACGTGTGACCGGCGCTTTCCAGCCATTCGGCCGAGATCAGGGCCCCGTCAGGCCGGGCGCTGCCCAGCCCCGAGGGACAGACAGTCCCTGCCCCGCACAGCACATGGGAAGGATTGTTCTCCCCATGTTACAGACGGGGAAACTGAGGCCTGACTTGTCCAAGGTCCCCCAGAGTGTCAGCGGCAGATTTGGGAAGAGAACGAAAAGGGAGTGACTCCTCTCCCAACCCCTGCTCTAACCACTAGACTCCCCTCCCAGAGCCAGGACAGGACCCAGGAGTCCAGGCTCCCAGCTGCCCGGCTCTAACCACCAGCCCCCACTCCCCTCCCAGAGCTGGGAGAGAACCCAGGAGTCCTGGCTCCCAGCCCCCACACCACATGCCCTACAAGGGGGGGCCAATCTGACTCCATCTATGCAGCTGGTTCGGAAGCTCGCCTGGGCCCTCGGCGCCTCCCCCAGACACACACGCGCCCTCCCCCACCCCGGGGCAGCTCCCCTCCCACCTGCGGCACTGCCCCATCCCGCATCGGCCCGGTGCAGCTGGTGTCGGCTCCCTGCTCACCGCCGGGTGCCCGGAGCCGGTGGCGGGCGGGGCTGGGGGCCGCCGAGGACAGCAGCTGCATGCGGGCGCTGCCCCACGCCGAGACGCTGGCATGTCACCTCCGCCTGGCACGGAGCAGAGTCCCCGTTCCCGCCCCCCGCCTGGACTTTCACCCAGGGCACAGGTCGCGCCCGCGTTAATTACACGGGGGGGGAGAATCCCTATCACCTGCTGGCACCAGCTCGTTATGGGGCTGCTGGGAATGGCTCCCGGGCTGTCCCCTCTGATCAGGGACAGGAGTCGGGAGGGCCAGGCCAAGGCCACCCCCCCCACCCCTATGGCCCCCGCAGAGGGGGCTCAGTCACCGGCAGCTCCGGGTCCCTCTGAGGGACAAGCCCATGCAGGCCTCGTGTCTGGGAGCCAGAACTCCTGGGTTCTATCCCTGGATCTGGGAGGGGAGTGGGGGCTAGTGGTTAGGGGGGGCTGGGAGCCCGGACTCCTGGGTTCTGTCCCCAGCTCTGGGAGGGGAGTGGGGGCTAGTGGTTGGGGGGGGCTGGGAGCCCGGACTCCTGGGTTCGGTCCCCAGCTCTGGGAGGGGAGTGGGGGCTAGTGGTTAGGGGGAGCTGGGAGCCAGGACTCCTGGGTTCGGTCCCCAGCTCTGGGAGGGGAGTGGAGGCTAGTGGTTAGGGAGAGCTGGGAGCCAGGACTCCTGGGTTCTAGGGGTTTCAAGAACACAACACAGCCACGAGCCTCAGCCATTGTCAACAAACCAGCTCCCGGCTGCACCAGTTTCACCCTTTCAGCAGAAACTCCCCCCGCTCAGCGTTTCACCCAGAGAACTTCCCCCCCCGCTCCAGCCCTGGCCTGACACACATTTTCCATCACAAGCGCCTCGCGGTTTCTTGCTGACTCTGCGCGAGGAGGCTGTGAGCGACGAGCAGAAACCTGCTGGCGTGATCAGGGCTGAGCCACAACAGAGCCGGGGGGGGGGGGGGGGGAGCCAAAGATTTGTAACAGGTCGGCCTGGCTGCAGCCCATGGGGGAGCCTGGGCCAGCGGCGAGAGCATGGGACTGGAGTCAGGACTCCTGGCTCTGCCACTGATGTATGGGGCGGTCCTGGGCAACTCCCTGCATCTCCCCCAGCAGTGACCTGAGGAGAACAACCTGCCCTTTGTTGCTCTGGGTGGGTGCGACGGGACCCTGATCTCAGTGGGGGTCTGGGCGCCGCCCAGCCCGACGGGGCCCTGATCTCGGCCAGGGTCTGGGCAGCGCCCGGCACGACGGGGCCCTGATCTCGGCCGGGGTCTGGGCAGCGCCCGGCACGACGGGGCCCTGATCTCGGCCGGGGTCTGGGCAGCGCCTGGCACGACAGGGCCTGATCTCAGTGGAGATCTGGGCGGTGCCCAGCCCGACGGGGCCTGATCTTGGCCAGGGTCTGGGCAGCGCCCTGCACGACAGGGCCCTGATCTCGGCAGGGGTCTGGGCAGCGCCCCGCACGACAGGGCCCTGATCTCGGCTGGGGTCTGGGCAGCGCCCCGCACGACAGGGCCCCATCTTGTACAGGACATTGAGGTTCTCCCTTCCCCTCACTCCCGCGCTCACAGCTCCACGGCTGGGTCTCACTTACCCAGGAAAGCAGTTTTTAGAGGATCCCCCTCTCGGGAAGCTGGTTTTCGCTGGATCTCAAATCCCCATCCCGAGCTGCCCCATCCGGTAACTCTACAACCCCAGCCGCAGCAGCGTCTACCTGCCCCGTCCCGCCCCGCGTCTGGGTGGCGTCGGGGGGCAGGGCAGGGAGTCAGAGATTTGTCATGGGAAAGCGGAGGCTGGGGCAGGTCACGGTTTCCATCCCGACAGGTTTGTCAGCTCTGCACATGACTGCCGGGGGCCGGGGCGGGGAGGTGCGATCAACACTCAGCATCTCGGCCCATTTCCTGTTCCCCTTCCAAAACCCCGTAAAGCCCCCCGCCCCACAGGGAGCATCGGCCAGGTGCTGGGGGGGTGGGGGGGGACACTGAGGCACAGAGCAGGGCCAACCTTCCACAAGCAGCCGTAGGCTGAACTCGTGGCCCAGGGAGGCCGGCCTTGTGGAAGCCCCGGGCTGGAACCCAGGAGATCTGGGTCTGCCCTGTCGTCCTGCATGACTTTGGGCAAGTCACTGCCGCCCTATGACTCAGTTTCCCCATCTGCTAATTAGCAAGCTGCAAACAACACCCTGGCACCAGCATCAGCCTGCCTCAGAGCGACGGCGCAAGGGTGGATGCCGGGACGTCTGCGAGGCTCCGAGGGGCGGCCGAGGCCCCCGAAGGGTGTGGGAACAGAACCCGGGAGTCCGGCTCTGAACCGCTAGGCCCCAGGCTCCTTCCCCAATCACACCCGACCTGAGACGCCCGTTTCCAGGCAGTTCCGAGAGCCCCTTTCAGGCACGGAAAACCGCGGCTCACACCCGACAGCCAGGGCCCTGGGGGCTCGGCACACAGGCCATGGGGCAGCCCTCCAGGGGTACGCGCCTGGCCGGGGCAGTGGCCACACTTAGGGGCAGTGGGGGGGTATTTATCCCACACTGGCAGAGCACAGAGGGCTAGAGGGGCCAACCCCATCTGCTCCCAGCTCCCCCGTGGCCCAGCGACCCCCACCCCCCGCACTGCAGCGCCCACCATCCCAAGGGAAACGAGAGGGTTTAACCAGCCAGCGGCTGGGGGGCGGATTTGCCATGAACTGCAGGTGCATTTGCACCACGAAGGGCCTGTGGGCTCCCGCCACCCTCACCCCAAAGGCTGGGAGTCGGGCCGGGTGCTGGGCAGGGCTCGGGGGCCCTGGCTCGTGGTGACCAGTTGGCAGCTTTCAGCTCACACGTCCCCCCGGGGGCTGCAAGCGAGCCGGGGCCAGAGACCACACACGGGCAAAGGGCACCACAGGGTAACAGCGCTCGAGAACTTCTGCTCATCCCAGGACCCAGGACACCTGGGATCTCTCCCAAGCTTGGGGAGTGGGGTCTAGTGGTTAGAGCAGGGGGGCTGGGAGTCAGGACTCCTGGGTTCTATCCCAGCTCTGGGAGGGGAGTGGGGTCTTGTGATTAGAGCATGGGGGGCTGGGAGCCAGGACACCTGGGTTCACTCCCCAGCTTGGGGAGTGAGGTCTAGTGGTTAGAGCAGGAGGGCTGGGAGCCAGGACTCCTGGGTTCTCTCCCAGCTCTGGGAGGGGATTGGGGGTCTAGTGGTTAGAGCAGGGGGGCTCTCCTGGCTCTGCACTGAATACCTGGCGCGATCCCTCTCTCTGCCTCTGTGGGGCAGAGCCCCCCCAGCTCGCTGGGGAGGGGCAATGGGGCAGTCATTGCTGGGGGGGTCCCCGGCCGTGCTGTGGAGCCGTCGGGCAGGGGGCAGAGCTGAGCCGCCATGGGCACCCGCAAACAGCCCCCCCCCGCCTGGGCCCTGGGCAGGTAGCCAATGTGGGGGGGCTCTGGAGTCCCCCCTGCCCCATGGCTAGACAAAGCCCAGCGCCCGGGACAAGTCACCATGACAACATGCCGGGGAACCATTGTCCTCTGGATAAAAGGGCCAGACGGCTGGGTTCTCCCCCCCCCACTGGGAGGGGAGAGTGGGGCTGGGAGCCCGGACGCCTGGGTTCTATCCCTACCAGGGGGAGGGGCGGCGGGAGTTAGTGGTTCGAGCAGGGAGCCCGGACGCCTGGGTTCTGTGACTGCCGGGCGAGGACAGACTGTCTTGCTTGGGGGGTGTCCCTGGAGCGAGGTTTGTTCTGGGTCCCCGGGCTGGCGGTTGAGGTGCCCAGTAACCTCTCCGCGTCCCGGAGCCCCCGGGAGCTGGGTCAGCCCCCCTCATGCCCACCTGGGGAAGCTGAGGCACGGAACCCCACGGGATCCCCCTTCCTGCCCCCGGCAGCTGGGGACTGACACCCCGAGGGCCAAGCCCTGGACCCACCTCGTGTAACCCCACATCCTGCTATTCGGGGCTTTGTCTTATACAGATACCTCTTCCCCCCTCCCGAAAAAAAACCCCAAAGTGTCCCGCTTTGTCACCCCTGCCCCGGGCGCCCCGCGGGTACTTACCCGATAGGGGCTCCTGTCCCGCTGCTTCATGGCCCCGCCAGCCCCACGGCTCCACGCTTCCCCTTTGCGCCAGCTCCGTCTTTCTGATGCTGCCTGAGCCCTCCCCGCTGGCTGGCATCCAAACCTCGGCGGGGGGGCGGGGGGGTGACGATGCCAGGGGGTTGCCAAGCAACCAGGCCAGCTGGCAAAGAATTTTCCATGACAGCAGCAGGAGACAGGCCCTGGCGCAGGCAGGAGGCAGCCCCCCGGGGTGCTAAGCCCACCCCATTGGGGAGTGGGGGGGAGGAGCTAGTGGGGAAGGGGCAGGGCTGGGATACGGGACACCGGGGTTTAAGTCCTGGCTCGGCCCCGGACCAGCTGTGTGACCTCGGGCCAGTTCCTGCGGCCAGACTCAGTTTCCCCATCTAATGTCTGGTCAGAGTGGGGGCCCTTCGGGACAGGGACTGTCTGGCTGTGTCCGTTGTGGGGTGGGGAGGCTGATCTCCACTGGGGCCTGTGCAGCGCCCAGCCCCACGGGGACCGACCTCCCAGAGCTCTGTTTAAATGCCCCAGTGTGGGGGCAGGGTTCATTGCCCCCGTCCACCCCGTGGGGATTTTTGCTGCAGTGTATTTTTAAAGCCCACACGTGGGTGCCAGCGGCTGTGGGTTCCTGTTGGAGTATGGGGGGGGGGGCTGGTTACTTCACCTGTCGTGCCCCCCCGCACCCCAGTGAGCTCCCCTCTGCCCCGGGGCAAACAGCAGACCCGGCCAACACAGGGCGTTTCCCCCGTTCCCGGGCCCAAAGGGCAGGGTTCCTCCGCGCCCAGGCTCTGGGGAAGGGAGAGCAGGTGCCCGCAGCCTCTCCCCGACAGGCACACGCTGTCCTGCATCCGCCCGGGAGACAAGAACACAAACATGGCCTGGCTGTCCCCAGACCAAGGCCAGCGCGGGAAATACCAGCGAGACAGACTGTCCTCCTCGGGAGGTGTGAGACAGCCGGCTGCAAGCCAGGAGTCCTGCTCCCAGCCCCCTGCTCTCACCACTGGACCCCACTCCCCTCCCAGTGCCTGGAACGGAACCCAGGAGTCCTGCTCCCGGCCCCCTGCTCTCACCACTGGACCCCACTCCCCTCCCAGTGCCTGGAACGGAACCCAGGAGTCCTGCTCCGAGCCCCCTGCTCTCACCACTGGACCCCGCTCCCCTCCCAGTGCCCGGAACGGAACCCAGGAGTCCTGCTCCCAGCCCCCTGCTCTCACCACTGGACCCCACTCCCCTCCCAGTGCCCGGAACGGAACCCAGGAGTCCTGCTCCCAGGCCCCTGCTCTCACCACTGGACCCCACTCCCCTCCCAGTGCCTGGAACGGAACCCAGGAGTCCTGCTCCCAGCCCCCTGCTCTCACCACTGGACCCCACTCCCCTCCCAGTGCCTGGAACGGAACCCAGGAGTCCTGCTCCCGGCCCCCTGCTCTCACCACTGGACCCCACTCCCCTCCCAGTGCCTGGAACGGAACCCAGGAGTCCTGCTCCCAGCCCCCTGCTCTCACCACTGGACCCCACTCCCCTCCCAGTGCCTGGAACGGAACCCAGGAGTCCTGCTCCCAGCCCCCTGCTCTCACCACTGGACCCCACTCCCCTCCCAGTGCCCGGAACGGAACCCAGGAGTCCTGCTCCCAGCCCCCTGCTCTCACCACTGGACCCCACTCCCCTCCCAGTGCCTGGAACGGAACCCAGGAGTCCTGCTCCCAGCCCCCTGCTCTCACCACTGAACCCCACTCCCCTCCCAGTGCCTGGAACGGAACCCAGGAGTCCTGCTCCCAGCCCCCTGCTCTCACCACTGGACCCCACTCCCCTCCCAGTGCCTGGAACGGAACCCAGGAGTCCTGCTCCCAGCCCCCTGCTCTCACCACTGGACCCCACTCCCCTCCCAGTGCCTGGAACGGAACCCAGGAGTCCTGCTCCCAGCCCCCTGCTCTCACCACTGGACCCCACTCCCCTCCCAGTGCCTGGAACGGAACCCAGGAGTCCTGGCTCCCAGCCCCCTGCTCTCACCACTGGACCCCACTCCCCTCCCAGTGCCTGGAACGGAACCCAGGAGTCCTGCTCCCAGCCCCCTGCTCTCACCACTGGACCCCGCTCCCCTCCCAGTGCCTGGAACGGAACCCAGGAGTCCTGCTCCCAGCCCCCTGCTCTCGCCACTGGACCCCACTCCCCTCCCAGTGCCTGGAACGGAACCCAGGAGTCCTGCTCCTGGCCCCCTGCTCTCACCACTGGACCCCACTCCCCTCCCAGTGCCTGGAATGGAACCCAGGAGTCCTGCTCCTGGCCCCCTGCTCTCACCACTGGACCCCCACCCCGCCCTGCCCCGAGCTGGGAGCGGAACCCAGGAGTCCTGACAGCCAGTTCTCTGCACTCACCATGAGACACCTCCCCTGCTGAGCGGAGAAGAGACCCCAGGCGTCCGGATGCCGGAGGCAGTGCTCTAACCACTCGACTGCACCCTCCAGCCCCGCCGGCGACGGGACCCGTCCTGGGGGCTCCTGCGATCTCCCGGCCAAGCTGCCCGAGGGGGATGTCCCGGTTTACCCGGCCGGGCGGAGGGGGCTCAGCGCAGCATTGCATGAAGGATTTTTCCTTTCCACTGCTGCAAGCGACCCTCCCGGGATTCCTGTAACTGACACACACGGGGGTGGGGTGGGGGGGTGAGTGGGGGAATCCCCTCTTTTTCCAGCGGGAGGGGGGGATTTTGCCTGCGCTGTGTGTCAGTTTCACCGCTGCCCTCGCTGTTTTGTGTGGGTCTCTCAGGCAGCAACGGGGCGGGGGGGAGAAACCCCCTTTGAAAAAGGAAGCTGGAGGTGTAAAAGCACCAGACGTGGCGGGGGGAGTGAAATGTGGAAGTTCACATGGGCTCGATTTCCAGCTGCCGGCGTCCCGCTTCGCTCTCGGCAGATCTTGGAACGCGGGGGAAAGGAATCCTTGCGAGGGGGGCGCCGGGTCTGTGGCCCTGCTCCATGGCTGGGGCGGTCCCAGGGCTTAGCATGGTACAGCTGAGAGCAGAATCCTGACCCACAGTCTCCTGCTCTAATCATGACCCCGCGGTCCTTCCCAGAGCTGGGAGAGAACCCAGGAGTCCTGGCTCCCAGACCCCCCCAGCTCTAACCACTACACCGCCCCATCTAACCTCTTTTCAAAACCAGCTGGGAAGTCGTTTTAACGGCACAGAGCCGAGTTCAGTTCTCCTGGCTCCTGCCAGATTCCAAGAGAAGCCCCGGCTTCCTTCCCCTAGGCCCAGATCCTGCCCTCAGATCCCTTCAGGCTAAACTCAGGGCCTCAAGTCACCGGCTCCCTTAACCTGACCCAGGGAGCGAATTAGACAGTTATTGCCTGTAACCCAAATACACTGACTCCCCAGCCCTGCAAACCCCCCTGGCGGGAAATAGCCCCTTGCTACCTTTTCAATTTCTATGACTTGTTGACTTCTGTCTGTTTTCACCTCTCATCTCATCTGACGCTGAGGGAACCAGCCCTGGTTTTAGTACAGTGCCTAGCGCCATGCGGCCCTGGGCCGTGGCCAAACATAAATAATCCCCCCATTTCTCTGTGACGTTGCACTCCGTATGATTTTATGAAAATATGCTGAGGAGTGTGAATATGACGTAACTGGAATATGCTTCATGCAAAAGGTCTCTTGGAAGGTATCGTTACAAAGCTTATAATCTCCTGAGTGTGGGCATCCTATTTGTATAAATGTATCACTCTTGTATCTGAAACTAGGAATATGAAATATAATTCTGAGGGCCTGTTGTAATTATGCAAAGTGTGGGCCATTAATGGTGGCTTGGAATCTTGATGGCTCCCATTGACCAGGACAGTTGGGTGTAAATGGCTCTGTTGACTTGGAAGCCTTCCTGTGAGTCAGGCCAGGAAGAATGAAGGCTTGGGGGGGTCTCACAGGACACGTGACCATGTCACCTGGTACTGGAATCCATCTTAAACCTGGTGCTTTTCCAGTGAGAAGAAGGGGAGGGGGAAGAACCCAGAGAGACAAAGGATTCCCGCTTTGGGCCAAAGCCATAAAAGGGGGTGGAACAGAACAAAGGGGGCTGCAATCATGAGAAATCCCCTAGTTACCACCTGAGCTGGAAGAAGGACTGTACCAGGGGAAAGGAAGGAGTCCAGTCTGTGAAAGAAGCGTATTGGAACATCTCCAAGGGTGAGATTTACCTGTATTCAGTTTCTTAAACGTATTAGACTTTTAGACTTGCCTGTTTTGTTTTATTTTGCTTGGTCACTTACTTTGTTCTGTCTGTTATTACTTGGAACCACTTAAATCCTACTTGTTACACTTAATAAAATCACTTTTGCTTATTAATTGACCCTAAGTAAGTGATTAATACCTGTGGGGGCAAACAGCTGGGCATATCTCTCTATGAGTGTGGACAATTTATTCGTTTACCCTGTGTAAGCTTTATGCAGAGTAAAATGGATTTATTTGGGGTTTGGATCCCATTGGGAGCTGGGTGTCTGGGTGCTGGAGACAGGAGCACTTGCTAAGCCGTTTTCAGTTAAGTCTGCAGCTTTGGGGCGCGTGGTCGGACCCTGGGTCTGTGTTGCAGCAGGCTGGCGTGTCTGGCTCGACAAGGCAGGGTTCTGGAGGCCCAAACTGGCAGAGAAAACGGGCTCAGAGGTAATTCCAGCATGTCAGGTGACAGTCCCAAGGGGGTTTCTGTGACCGAACCCGTCACACTCTCCATGAGCACCAGCCCCAGGCTCCGGACACTGCCTGGTTTCCCCCCACCGCACGGGACGAGCGAGCGGCGCTGTTTGAGGCTGAACCCGGCCCCGCCATTCCTAAGGAAAATCCGTCCCAGCACAAGTATCTCTGCACCAGCAGCCGGCCAGTGATGGCTACGGGCCCGTGGTTCACTTCCCAGCAAGCAACGAGCCCTGGTCAGTCTCGTCTCCTGACTCTTCCATGGGGAATTCAGGAAAAACTCTTCCCAGCAGCTGCCGAGGAAAGGGAGACCCCTGGACAGGCATCGGTCGGGTTGAGGACTGAATCGCCCAGCCCACGTCCGCCGGGCAAGGAGGGTGCAGCTGGCACCAGGTGTCAATTGACTCAACCCAGCGACACCTCGGCCGCCTCGCAGTGGCTGGCAGAGGGCCCGCGGGAGAAGGAGACGGGCGGGGACCCACGCTGGGCTGCGGATGCTCTCCAGGAGTTACCGCACTGGCAAAGGAGAGCTGCATGGGGCACGTTAGTCACCAAGCAGTGGGTCAGGCGTGGCACACGGGACACGGCCACATCGAGATGAACGCCGCCCGGCAGGCCCCTTTCACAGCTGCCCATGTCAGTACGTCCACCAGCGGTGTCCGCACACTCCAGCCTGGAGCCGACACCCCGAGCGATTCACATGGGACAGCGTCGCTTCTTCTCCATGTCGAGTGGCTGGGGGGGGCGGGTTTGGCAGCAAGCCGCTCCCCACCCTCGCCAGCGGCCTGGGTCCTCGGCAAACGCGGCCAGAGGCTCTGGACTGATGCAATTTCCAGACCCAAAACTCTGGGCACACCAATGCCGGTTTTTTCCATCTCTCATGTCAGGAGGAGCCGGGCCCTGGCCAGGACTTCCTCCCGCGAAGTCCCGAGTGTGGCGGGTCTGAAATCAGGGCAGCAGGAGCCAGGAAATGCGAAGTTCCAGCCGTCAGCTGCAGTCAGCAGCTGCTTCTGTCTCCGACCTGGGCCTTCCCCACGCTCGTGCGGTTTGTGTCCCGTGCCAGTGGGAGGGGTGGGTTGGCTGGTTTTTTAACTGATCAAGGCCTGGTCTGCACTTAGCTCGACCTAGCTACGTCGCCCAGGGCTGTGAGAAATCCATGCCCGTGAGCGCTGCTGTGAAGCCGACCCAGCGTAGACACGGTGAGGTCGATGGAAGATTTCTTCCATAAACCAGCTCCTGTCTCTCGGAAAGCCCTGCTGGGAGGGGAGAAAGCAGCTGCACCGGGGACTACCTGTCTCCAACATCCAGGCTTCAGAGCGACACCCAGACAGACAGACAACCCTGGGATCTTACGATCTTTAACTGCCAGGGACAGTTCAAGCGGGACAACCTGTGTGTGTTGAAAAGCCCGAAGCGTCCCACATGGGACGCCATTGGCTAGAGAAACCCGTGTCTGATTGTTTAAAAACCTGCTGTCGTCACGTGTAAAACCAGAGCTTCCTAGCGCGAGAGAGAGGAGGGGAAAGCCCGCCAGGAGGGTTTCGGGTACAGGTGTGTTTTATTTTGTGCACTTTCATTACACGGGGGAAGGAGTGAAGCTGACGGCGCGATTAGTCACTTTCCAGTGTTTGTCTGGGTCTTTCGTGGGGGAAGCGCAGCGTGTCGTTAAAACCAGCCACCAAGTGGCATCGGCAAACCACAGAAACTGGCCAGGGGGCTTGGAGCTGAGTTTTAACTCTTAGTTGTCGGTTATTTTTAGCCTGACCCACTCTCCAGTTTAAAGGCCAGAGGGCAGGAGAGGATCGGGGCGGGGGAAGCCTGGGGACAGGGGAAGAACAAAGAAAAATGCCCAGGGGTCCCAGGGGGTGGACACCGCTCGGTACCACCGGGAGCCCGGACGCTGGGCTAGGTGGGCCCTGGCGGAGTCTCCTGGCCCCCTGGCTGGGTCCAGTCCCCGCCACGCCCCCCGGGGCTGTCCTGCTGGCTGCACGGCACGTCCTGTGCCCGGCCCCGCTGCTCGGCACGCACCGTCCTGTGGCCGGGAATGTCCCCATGTCCAGGAAACGCCATCCCGGGAGGTTACGCAATCGCCCTTTGCCTCATCGCACCCAGCGCTGGGGCCTGGGCGTCGCTCAAATCCCTGGCCTCGCCCCTGTGACAGAGCAGGAAACTGACACAAAGAGAGGGGGCAAGGACTTGCCCATGGGCAACCAGGGAGTCAGTGGCAAAGCCAGGAACCCAGGAGTCCTGGCGCCCAGCCCCCTCCTGCTCTTACTACTGGACCCTGCTCCCCTCCCAGAGCTGGGAGAGAACCCAGGAGTCCTGGCTACCTGGCCCCCCATCCCATCGCATCCCATCCACATCCCCATCCCCCTCTCCCTCCCCCTCCCCTTGAGCCCACTCTGGAGCAGGGAAACGGGAAGCAACTTGGCTGGGATTTTCCTCGGCTGCAGGGGCCTGACGCGTTCCCGATTCTCCGCCGGCACCAGCCCAGTGTCCGGCTGCCCCTCCGGCCAGAGCAGGCCGCTGGCTCCCAGCCCCCTGCCGTGGTGGCTCAGACCCCAGGCTTGGCTTGGCCAATATCCCCTGCCCATCGCTCCAGAGCAAAGGGATGGAGGCAGCTAGCTGGGAATCGCCCAGCCCAGCCCGCACCACTGGGCCCGTCTGGACCGTCGGCTCCTTTCCCCCTTCCCCGGCCGCCCGGCTCGTTTGCTTCTCACTTGTGTGTCATGTCCCTGCAGTGCGCGCGGGGTCGGGCCCAGCTCAGAGCGGGCGCTAGGGGATCTGACACCCCCCCAAGGGCACAGGTGGAGCTGGGCCCCCCGAAGTCAGTGCGACATTGGGCCCCGGCCGCAGGGTCAGGGCAGAGCTGGGCCGGGGCCCCGGCCGCAGGGTCAGGGCAGAGATGGGCCGGGGCCCCGGCTGCTTGGGAAAGAATGATCAGGGTTGAGGGGATTGAACGGGGATGCATGTCCCAAGCGGGCCAGGGACACAACACAGGCGGATACACACACAACACACAGACACAGAGATAACACAAACACAGGCAGACACAACATAGAGACACGCAACACAGACACAGAGACAGAGATCACACAAACACAGAGACAGAGTCGACACCCAGACGCAACACACAAACACAGACGGACACAAAGACAACATACAGATAACACAAACACAATACACAGAGACGAGACAGAGACAACACAGAGACATGCAGACACACAACCCAGACACAGAGACAACACAAACACAGACACACACAACGTGCAGACACACAGATGACGCTCAGACACAACACACAAACACAGACACAACACACAGACACCACATAGAGCCATGCACACCTGGAGACACAGACACAACCCATACACAGAGACGGGCAGATATCCGATATCCCGGCTAGCCCAGCCACGGGACCAGACACAACAAACAAGAGCAGCTGTGTGGGTCCTGACAAACCCCGGGGTGGGAGACTAAATGTTTCCCTAGCAAAGCATGTGTGTGAGATGGCAAACCAGGCCACAACCCTGAAGCTACAACAAAGTTCCCACCCCGCAGATGAGGGCGGGATGGGGTTGCTCCACCATCAATTTCCCAACACCTCGGGATAAGCGCACCCCGGCACCGCGGGGCCCACGTCACTTACACCCTGGTCTTTCCAGCATCCCCACCCCTGAGTGCTCCAAATTCACGGGCTGGGGCACCCAAAATCACAAGATTCTGTTTAAAATCCTGAGATTTTGTTTCACAAATCACACACCCAAAATCCTGAGGGGTTTTTAACCACGCGCCAGGCTCCCAAATCTCATGAGATGGGCTTTCCAATCATCATTTTTACAATGACTGTTTGTTATTATGGGGGGTGCTGGTGATTTGCCTGCTGGTTTCCCAGCCTTTGGGTACCACTTAAGTCCCATTTCAAAGCCCTTTCCTGCCGCTGTGAGTGCTAGAAGCAGGCTGGGACTCCTGACCCTGCTGAAATCAGTGACAAAACTCCCGCTGCCTCCGAAGGGGCAGGTTCTAACCCTTCCGGAACGGAGATTGTCACATAGCCCCTGACGCCTGGAGCCGGGAATCCAAGGAAACCCCCAAATCTCACAAGACTTGTGACAAAATCCCAGGAGTTGGTCACACTGTCTTTGACTCATCTGCCTGCTCCGTCACAGAGCGGCCAGCTCTTGCAATTTTGACACTAATCTTCTGCTATTTGGGGTCTCTCGTAAAGCCCCAGCGCCTGGAGTCACGGGGCAATCCCTGAGACGCTAGGCGTTAATTTTTATTTTTAATAAACAGAAAGTTGCTAGCCCTGCTGGGCCTGGCGAACAGCTCGTAAACAGGAAGCGTCTGCAGGCTCCGGGCTCCAAAACCAGAACCACAAATGAGATGATTCCAAAATATATTATTAAAAACAAAAATCTCATGCTTTGTGTGGGTCATGCATTTCTTGGCATGTCTCCTGGGTTCTCTCCCTGGCTCTGGGAGGGGCGTGGGGGCTGGTGGTTAGAGCAGGGGGGCTGGGAGCCAGGACTCCTGGGTTCTCTCCCTGGCTCTGGGAGGGGCGTGGGGGCTGGTGGTTAGAGCGGGGAGGAGTGTTCCTGGTTCTGTCCAAAAGCCTTAGGCCTTGTTTTCACTAGGAGGAAAGGTTGGGGGAGGGGGAATTATGTCCTAATTCCACCCATCTGGAACGAAAGGAGTGAATAAATCACGGTCTTTGCCTCAGATTGCCGTCCAGCTGTTCCTCCCTGTGCAGGATCCAATAACTCTGGTGTCAGCTCTCCTCTCACACACACAGAGCAGGGCTCAGCCCCTCCAGTAGGGGGCAGCAGGGACACACACGCACGCACACGCACACTCTGTACTAAGTTGCTTCTTTCAACCAAATTGAATTCAGCTCCAAGGCAAGGTCTCCAGTCCCACCCCAGGGGACTTGCTGGGGCAGAGCGAGCGCTCGCTCGCGGTGTCTGGCTCACTCGGGCTCGCACAAGGGTGACGGGAGATTGTTTTGTCTCTTCTTGGGTCCTTGTCTTGCTTGGAGGTCCTCAGATGAGACAGGTGGCGCTGTCTGTGTGTGTCTCCCCCCCCCCACCCCGGTCTCTGTGCCTGTGTGTTTGTGTGTGTGTGTGTGTCCCTGCTGCCCCCTGCTGGAGGGGCTGAGCCCTGCTCTGCGTGTGTGGGTGTGTTTGTGTGTGTGTGTGTCCCTGCTGCCCCCTGCTGGAGGGGCTGAGCCCTGCTCTGCGTGTGTGGGTGTGTTTGTGTGTGTGTGTGTCCCTGCTGCCCCCTGCTGGAGGGGCTGAGCCCTGCTCTGCGTGTGTGGGTGTGTTTGTGTGTGTGTGTGTCCCTGCTGCCCCCTGCTGGAGGGGCTGAGCCCTGCTCTGCGTGTGTGGGTGTGTTTGTGTGTGGGTGTGTTCCTGCTGCCCCCTGCTGGAGGGGCTGAGCCCTGCTCTGCGTGTGTGGGTGTGTTTGTGTGTTTGTGTGTTTGTGTGTGTGTGTCCCTGCTGCCCCCTGCTGGAGAGGCTGAGCCCTGCTCTGCGTGTGTGGGTGTGTTTGTGTGTGGGGTGGGTGTGTGTGTGTCCCTGCTGCCCCCTGCTGGAGGGGCTGAGCCCTGCTCTGTGTGTGTGGGTGTGTTTGTGTGTTTGTGTGTTTGTGTGTGTGTGTCCCTGCTGCCCCCTGCTGGAGGGGCTGAGCCCTGCTCTGCGTGTGTGGGTGTGTTTGTGTGTGGGTGTGTCCCTGCTGCCCCCTGCTGGAGGGGCTGAGCCCTGCTCTGTGTGTGTGGGTGTGTTTGTGTGTGTGTGTCCCTGCTGCCCCCTGCTGGAGGGGCTGAGCCCTGCTCTGCGTGTGTGGGTGTGTTTGTGTGTGTGTGTGTCCCTGCTGCCCCCTGCTGGAGGGGCTGATCCCTGCTCTGCGTGTGTGGGTGTGTTTGTGTGTGGGTGTGTTCCTGCTGCCCCCTGCTGGAGGGGCTGATCCCTGCTCTGCGTGTGTGGGTGTGTTTGTGTGTTTGTGTGTGTGTGTCCCTGCTGCCCCCTGCTGGAGGGGCTGATCCCTGCTCTGCGTGTGTGGGTGTGTTTGTGTGTGGGTGTGTTCCTGCTGCCCCCTGCTGGAGGGACTGAGCCCTGCTCTGTGTGTGTTGCCCTGTTCTGGATGCAATCCTAAATGCTCCTCTGTGAACACAAGAGCAGCCGGACCAGGTCAGCCCAAAGGTCCGTCTAGCCCAGTGTCCTGTCCTCCGGCAGTGGCCAGTGCCAGGGGCCCCAGAGGCAATGAAGAGAACAGGGAATCACCGAGTGATGCATCCCCTATCGCCCATTCCCAGCTTCTGGCAAACAGAGGCTAGGGACACTGTCCCTGTCCACCCTGGCTAATAGCCATTGATGGACCTTATCTAGTGTCATGAGCCCTGTACTGCTAACAGCTAATGGGGATTCTCCTTTTGCTCAGGTGGCCAGGGATGGGGCTGGACTTTTGGGGCTGGGTTCTCGCCTCCTCTGAGTCCTCCCTGCCCTGGAGTTCGGAGCAGCCTTCGTGTGTGGCCCCATGACAGCGTGGCCCCGGCTTTGCTGCAGCGTAACACACAGACTCTGCAAAGGTCACACGTGCAGGGAGCTGGGGCCTGGGGGGCTTTTGTCTCTTGGGGGCAGAGCCGGGGTCTCCCCACTCACCCTTTCACCCCCAGGTGCTGTGACAAGATTATTGTAGCTTTTAACCTTTCAGCCCAAACCGTGCTGGGGGGGAGGAAGGCATCCCAGGGACGGGAACAGCCAAATCCCAGCTCTGCACAGGCCCGAATCCAGCCACTGGCCTCAAGGCGGACCAGGAATCCATGGGCAGCATCATGGAGTGAACAAGGAGCTGGACAAGTGTGCAACCAGCCAGCAAGTGTGCAATGAACTGGGGAGTGTGCAATCAGTGTGCAATGGGGCAGCGAGTGTGCAGTGAACTGGGGAGTGTGCGATTAGTGTCCAACCAGCCAGCGAGCGTGCAATGAACTGGGGAGTGTGTAATCAGTGTGCAATGGGGCAGCGAGCGTGCAATGAACTGGGGAGTGTGCGATCAGTGTGCAATGGGGCAGTGAGTGTGCAATGAACTGGGGAGTGTGCAATCAGTGTCCAACCGGCCAGCGAGCGTGCAATGAACTGGGGAGTGTGCGATTAGTGTCCAACCAGCCAGTGAGTGTGCAATGAACTGGGGAGTGTGCAACCAGTGTGCAATGGGGCAGCGAGTGTGCAGTGAACTGGGGAGTGTGCGATTAGTGTCCAACTGGCCAGCGAGTGTGCAATGAACTGGGGAGTGTGCGATTAGTGTCCAACTGGCCAGCGAGTGTGCAATGAACTGGGGAGTGTGCAATCAGTGTCCAACTGGCCAGCGAGCGTGCAATGAACTGGGGAGTGTGCGATCAGTGTGCAATGGGGCAGCGAGTGTGCAGTGAACTGGGGAGTGTGCGATCAGTGTCCAACCGGCCGGCAAGCGTGCAATGAACCGGGGAGTGTGCGATCAGTGTGCAATGGGGCAGCGAGTGTGCAGTGAACTGGGGAGTGTGCAATTAGTGTCCAACTGGCCAGCGAGTGTGCAATGAACTGGGGAGTGTGCAATCAGTGTCCAACTGGCCAGCGAGCGTGCAATGAACTGGGGAGTGTGCGATCAGTGTGCAATGGGGCAGTGAGTGTGCAATGAACTAGGGAGTGTGCAATCAGTGTTCAACCGGCCGGCAAGTGTGCAATGAACCGGGGAGTGTGCGATCAGTGTGCAATGGGGCAGCACGTGTGCAATGATGACACCCTGTGGCAGTGAGTGTGGAAGGAGCCATCGAGTCTGTGACGAGTGTGCAATGATAGTGCAAGGGGTTGGCGAGTGTGCAAATGCGCGGGCATTGCCCCGCCCCAACACACGTGAGCGCTCCCAGACCCCAGCAGGAGGCGGGGCCTCGCCCCTTTCTAGTTCCTCCCATTGGCTGTCCCGGCCGGCAGTCACGCGGCCAAGGCCCTGATTGGCTCCTCTCGGCCGGAGGGGCGGGGCCCCGCAGAACCTGGAAGCGGAGGCGGCAGCAGGAGCCGGCGCGGGGCGGCGGACCCGGGTGAGAACCGGGATCGACCCCCGCCGGTGGGGGAGGGACCGTGGGGGGCGGGGCGACCCCCACGGGTGGGGGAGGGGCCGTGGGGGGAGGAGCGACCCCCGCGGGGGGAGGAGCGACCCCCGCGGGTGGGGGAGGGGCCGTGGGGGGAGGGGCGACCCCCGCGGGTGGGGGAGGGGCCGTGGGGGGAGGAGCGACCCCCGCGGGTGGGGGAGGGGCCGTGGGGGGAGGGGCGACCCCCGCGGGTGGGGGAGGGGCCGTGGGGGGAGGGGCGACCCCCGCGGGTGGGGGAGGGGCCGGGGGGCGGGGCGACCCCCGCGGGTGGGGGGGGCGGGGCAGGGGCCGGGGGGGGCGGGGCGACCCCCGCGGGTGGGGGAGGCGCCGGGGGCGGGGCAGGGTCCGTGGGGGGCGGGGCGACCCCCGCGGGTGGGGGAGGGGCCGGGGGAGGGGCGCCCCCCCCCCCGGTTGGGGGAGGAGCCGTGGGGGGCGGGGCCGTTCCTGGGTGGGGGGTAGGCGGGGCCAGTGACCTTTGCCCCCCCCAGGTGCAGCATGTGGCCGGAGCTGCGGGGGGCGCTGCGGGGCGCCCTGGGCGAGGTGCTGGGGGGGGCCCCGCGGGGGCTGCCCCGGACCTGGGCACTGGCCGGACGCAGGGTGAGTGACCCCGGCCGGGCACACGTGGGGCGGGCGGGTGGGTCAGGGGCTGCGGGGCCCGTCGGCCTGTCACCAAATGCAGCCCCCCCGTCCCCCCCCGCACCTGTCCGTCCCCCCGTCCATCCGTCACCGTCCTTCTGTCCCGTCTCCGTCCATCTGCACCTGTCCCCCCGTCCGTCCCATCCCCGTCCGTCCGTCTGTGCCCCCATCCGTCCCTCCGTCCCGCCTCCGTCTATCCACCCACCCCATCTCCGCACCCCTGCACCCGTCCGTCCCCCCGTCCATCTGCGCCTGTCCGTCCTTCCGTCCGCCCTGTCTCCATCCCGTCCCTCTTCAACCGCCCGGCCACTCCGTCTCTGTGCGTATCCGTCCGTCCACCTCTCCCCTCGCCCTGGGCGTCCGTCCCTTTGCAGCAGGGCCACCCGCCTCTCTCAGCTCCGTCCCGTCTCTGTTCTTCCCTCCGTCCATCGCCGTGCGTAGCTGCCCCTCTCTCCGATCTCCATCTCCGTCCATCCCACCCCCCCGTCCATCCGTCCCTCTCTTCCACCACCGTGTGTATCCGTCCGTCCTCCCGTCTCCACCGCGTCCATCCGTCCCTCTCTTCCCGGTGTGTATCCATCCCTCTGCCCCATCTCCAGCCATCCCACCCCCCGTCCATCCGTCCCTCTCTTCCACCGCCGTGTGTATCCATCCCTCCTCCCGTCTCCACCGCGTCCATCCGTCCCTCTCTTCCCGGTGTGTATCCATCCCTCCGCCCCATCTCCAGCCATCCCACCCCCCGTCCATCCCTCCCTCTCTTCCACCGCCGTGTGTATCCATCCCTCCTCCCGTCTCCACCCCACCCATCCGTCCCTCTCTTCCCGGTGTGTATCCATCCCTCTGCCCCATCTCCAGCCATCCCACCCCCCGTCCATCCATCCCTCTCTTCCCGGTGTGTATCCATCCCTCTGCCCCATCTCCGTCCATCCCACCCCCCGTCCATCCGTCCCTCTCTTCCACTACCGTGTGTATCCATCCGTCCTCCCATCTCCACCCCACCCATCCGTCCCTCTCTTCCCGGTGTGTATCCATCCCTCCGCCCCACCCCCCGTCCATCCCTCCCCCCGTCCATCCCTCCCTCTCTTCCACCGCCGTGTGTATCCATCCCTCCTCCCGTCTCCACCCCACCCATCCGTCCCTCTCTTCCCGGTGTGTATCCATCCCTCCGCCCCATCTCCAGCCATCCCACCCCCCGTCCATCCGTCCCTCTCTTCCACCGCCGTGTGTATCCATCCCTCCTCCCGTCTCCACCCCACCCATCCGTCCCTCTCTTCCCGGTGTGTATCCATCCCTCTGCCCCATCTCCAGCCATCCCACCTCCCGTCCATCCGTCCCTCTCTTCCACCGCCGTGTGTATCCATCCGTCCTCCCATCTCCACCCCACCCATCCGTCCCTCTCTTCCCGGTGTGTATCCATCCGTCCTCCCATCTCCACCGCGTCCATCCGTCCCTCCCTCTCTTCCCGGTGTGTATCCATCCGTCCTCCCATCTCCACCCCACCCATCCGTCCCTCTCTTCCCGGTGTATATCCATCCCTCCACCTCATCTCCAGCCATCCCACCCCCCGTCCATCCGTCCCTCTCTTCCACCGCCGTGTGTATCCATCCCTCCTTCCGTCTCCACCCCGTCCATCCCTCCCTCTCTTCCCGGTGTGTATCCATCCGTCCTCCCATCTCCAGCCATCCCACCCCCCGTCCATCCCTCCCTCTCTTCACGGTGTGTATCCATCCATCCTCCCATCTCCACCTCATCCATCTGTCCCTCTCTTCCCGGTGTGTATCCATCCCTCCACCCCATCTCCAGCCATCCCACCCCCCGTCCATCCGTCCCTCTCTTCCACCGCCGTGTGTATCCATCCCTCCTTCCGTCTCCACCCCGTCCATCCCTCCCTCTCTTCCCGGTGTGTATCCATCCGTCCTCCCATCTCCAGCCATCCCACCCCCCGTCCATCCCTCCCTCTCTTCACGGTGTGTATCCATCCATCCTCCCATCTCCACCTCATCCATCTGTCCCTCTCTTCCCGGTGTGTATCCATCCCTCCACCCCATCTCCAGCCATCCCACCCCCCGTCCATCCGTCCCTCTCTTCCACCGCCGTGTGTATCCATCCGTCCTCCCATTCCAACCCCCGTCTATCCGTCCCTCTCTTCCCGGTGTGTATCCTTCCGTCCTCCCATCTCCGTGTCTCTCTCTGCTCGTACTTCTCTGACTCTCCGGTCCCGCGCTCGGTGCTGTATCCTCTTGGGCCCATCCAGACCCTGTGAGGGCTGGCCCAGTAGCCGGTTCTCCTCCCTGCCCAGGTGGGTGAGAAGCCACTAGTGTTTCCACCCTGACGGCCCCACGGAGGCTGCAGTTGGACGCTGGCTCTTCCCCGTCGCCCACCAAGCTTCCGCAGGGGAAAGGGCGGGGTGGGTTGGTCCAGGCAGTGCCCGTGACCTGCCGGGTGCCGTGGGGGCGTGTGAAGGGAATTCAGGGCAAGCTCCTCTCACACTTGTGCAGGGACGCACGTGCACGGACACACACTTGCACACGCACGGACGCACACACACAGTCACACACACACACTTGCATGGACTCACACACGCACGGACACACACTCGCGCATGGGCACGCACAGACACATTCTCTGATTTTCCTGTTCCAGGCAGGAATCTGGGGGCACCAGGACCTCGTCCCAAGAGAGAGAAGTGGCACATGGGGTCCAAACGGGGCCCCCCAGCAGCCCCCAGGCTTGTCTCTGTTAGCGAGACCCCCCACAGCTCCCAGGGCTTCTGGCCGGTCGGCTCCTCCCCCCCTGCCCACGGCACGCGCCGGCACCAGGGGCTCCGGGTGCCCCGGTCTTGGCCCCGGCCGGCTCTTCCACCGAGACGCGGCCCTGGGAGCCCTGGCGGCCGACGACATCCGCAGAGCCCGGGAGGCCAGGCGGAAGATGGGCCCGGAGGAGCCGGCTCGGGCTCCTAGGCAGAAGGTGAGGAGGGGTCAGTGGGAGACGCTGGGGGGAGGGGGGCGCAGGCACAGCCAGGCCTTGGCATGCAGGGGGGGAGTGCTGTCTGGGGAAAGGGGGCTGGGGGGGTGTCTTTTAATCGGACTCTTGGTCCAGGACAGGCAAAAGGGGCTGGGGCGGGGGTTGCTTGGGACACCTGAAAGGGGCCTCAGCACGTACTGAAGTCCTGGGCGTTCCAAGGAGTGCGCAGACCGACACAGGGAGAGGGGAAACCGAGGCACGAGGCGGGGCAGGGACGTCCCCAGGGTCACCGGGCAGGGGCAGAGGTGGAGCGTGGGAACGGAGCCCCCACGTCACAGACCTGCCCCCTCCCCCGCTGGACACGCTGGCCCCCCAGCCCTGCCCCTCTTCTCTTCCCGCCAGCTGAGCGAGAGAGCCCGGGAGCGGACGGTGCCCGCATCGCGCGTCGGTCGGCTCGCCAGCTTCGGAGGTAGAGTCCGTGAGAGCCCGGGGCTGAGGGGGGGTGTCCGTGTCCCTGCCCTGGGGAGGGAGTGGGGGGGTCTGTCTGTCTGCCTCCCTACTGCCCCCTGCTGGACGGGATGGGCCCTGCTCTCTCTGTGCGTGTTGTATCACCAGTGGGTGAGATCACTAGCGCGTGAGGAGCGTGTTGCTATGTGTGTGTACCGGGGGGGCCTCCTGCCCCCCCCTCGCAGCCCCTTTCCGAATGCAGAATGTGACCCTCCTGGGGACTGGCCAACACCCTCTGCCAGCAAGGGGCTGGCGCGCCCCACGTCTCAGCCTGGCCAATGGCTCGCCCTGTGCGGGATCCCCGGCCTCGCCCCCTCAGCCCCCCAGCGGGTTCCCCCTCTGCCCAGCCCCCCAAGGAGCAGCCCTCTGACCTGTGCCTCTCTCCCCAGGTCTGGCGGTGGGTCTGGGCATCGGGGCCCTGGCAGAGGTGGCCAAGAACTCGCTCAATGGGGAGAAGAAGCCAAGGGGTAAGTTGTGGGGCTGGCTCCTGCCTGGCTCTCAAAGGGGGAGCCCTGGAGACTGGATCCCCGTGGCCCATATACCTCTAGGGGGTGGTGGGGGCTGGGGAGGGGGTGGGGGGAGCTGGGACAGGGGTCAGAGGGGACTGGGTTGCTGGCCCATTGATCTCCCATGGGGGCCGGTGGCTGCTGAGATGTGGGTGTCAGTCCCCCAAGGAACTAGCCCTAGGTCCCCCGCACCCCCCACCTCACTCCCTGCCCCCTTTGCACAGACGGCAGCAGCCCCGTCCCGGGCTCCAGCCCCTTCCTGTCGGAGGCCAACGCGGCGCGGATCGTGGACACGCTGTGCAGGGTGCGGGGCGCCGCCCTCAAAATCGGGCAGATGCTGAGTATCCAAGGTAGGCGCCTACCCGCCTGGCCCCCCCTTGGCCCTGGCCCCTCAGTCTTGGGAGGAGGGCCCGTCCCTGGAGGGGGCGGGTGTGCACAGGAAGCCCCCCACCCCGCACGCCGGGCACACGAATGTCACGGGCTGGGTGTCAGTGACGCTCGGGGCCCGCAGGCTGCTCTAGCTGACATAGGGGCCCAGGGTACAGAGCGGGGGGGTTAGAGCTGTAACCCCCAGGGCAGGGATGGGGGGCAGGGAGCCAGGCTCTCTGGGTTGGGCTGCACAGGGAGGCTCTAGTCTGAGCCTGGCTGCCTCTCCCGGGGGCTGAGTCTGGCAGGGTGTGGGGGGCGCGTCTGGGCCCGGGAGCACCCCGCTGACCGGCCGGCTTCTCCCCGCAGATAACAGCTTCCTCAGCCCGCAGCTACAGCGGATCTTCGCGCGGGTGCGGCAGAGCGCGGACTTCATGCCGGCCTGGCAGACCAGGGTGAGTGAGGGCCGCCCCACGGCGGGTATCCCGGGGGGGCCAGGCACAGCCCGGCTGCTGCTGCAGCGTCCTGCTGGCGACGGGACTGAGATCCCCCAGGCCCGTGGAGCCGGTGCCCAAGAGATGAGATGCCCCCGGGGGGTGGCTGGGCTGGCCCGGGGCAGGGCGCCGGCTGAGCCTGTCTCTCCCCCCCTCTGGCGTTTCAGAGGGTGCTGGCAGAGGAGCTGGGGCCGGACTGGCGGGAGAAGGTGGCCTCCTTTGAGGAGACACCCTTCGCAGCAGCTTCCATCGGCCAGGTGCACCTCGGGGTGCTGCGCGACGGGACGGAGGTGGCCATGAAGATCCAGGTGAGCAGCCTGTGCCCCCCAGCACCCATGGGTGGCAGCCTCAGGGTAGCCAGGGCCAATTATAGAGGGAGCATCAGGGAGGGGTTAGAGCAGGGGGCTGGGAGCCAGGACTCCTGGGTTCTCTCCCTGGCTGTGGGAGGGGAGTGGGGGCTAGTGGTTAGAGCAGGAGGGCTGGGAGCCAGGACTCCTGGGTTCTCTCCGTGGCTGTGGGAGGGGAGTGGGGTCTAGTGGTTAGAGCAGGGGGGGCTGGGAGCCAGGACGCCTGGGTTCTATTCCTAGTTCTGCTGCTGCCTTGCTTTGTGACCTGAATCAGCTCCCTTCCCTCATGGGTACCCCAGTTTCTGCTGAGTGGGGCAGTGGCCCTGGTTGATCCCCGGGCAGGGTTGGGAAGGGCTCCGAGCTGGGGGGGGCCTGGCGCTCCCCGCTCCGTTCTCCGAGCCAGCGCCTCTCTCTCCCTCCCCGCAGTACCCGGGCATAGCCCAGAGCATCCGGAGCGACGTGGAGAACCTGGTGGCCCTGCTGAGGCTCACCGTGGTGCTCCCGGCGGGTAAGGGTCTGCGCCGGGCCCGGGGGGGGGGGGGGGGGGGCGTTACCCAGCGTCTCGCCTGCCCCCTTCCCTGGGCGTGTCCTGCTGTCCCGGGGCTTCCTTCCTGACCCCGCCAGCCTGGGCACGAGGTGCCCCCTTCCCTCGGGGGCTGCATCGCCTGCTGCAGGCAGAGGGGAGCCCCCCCGAGCCCGCAGCCTCACCCCCCCCCCCCGCCCTCCCCAGGCCTCTTCGCCAACAACACGCTGCAGGTGCTGCAGAGAGAGCTGGAGTGGGAGTGTGACTACCGGCGCGAGGCCGATTGTGCCCGGAGCTTCAGGTACCGACCGCGGGGCCCCCGGGCAGGATCCTGGCCCCCCAGCCCACACTCAGGGCAGCATGCACGGCTCCGGCGTTAGCGGGGCAGCCCCCGGGGACTCCGTGTCCCGGCACGCACGGCTCCGGCGTTAGCGGGGCGGCCCCCGGGGACTCCGTGTCCCGGCACGCACGGCTCCGGCGTTAGCGGGGCGGCCCCCGGGGACTCCGTGTCCCGGCACGCACGGCTCCAACTGAGCTAAGCCACCTGTGGGCTACTCCTTGGCCCCCTTCTAGCAGGGCTGCCCGGCCCCCTAGAAGCAGTGTCCTGCCAGCTCAGAGGTGGGGGCCTGGTGGCTTCCTGCCCCTGGGGGTAGGGGCTGGGGGCTCCTGGCTGGCAAAGCGGGGGTAGCCAGCGGCATCCTGCTGACCCCCCAGGCAGCTCCTGGCCGGCGACCCTTTCTTCGAGGTGCCCAGGGTGGTGGGCGAGCTGACGACGCGGCGGGTGCTGACCATGGAGCTGGGGAGCGGCGTCCCCCTGGATCAGTGCCTGGAGCTGCCCCAGGACATCCGGAACGAGGTGAGCTGGTCTGACGAACACGACAGCCGGGCTGCCCCCCCGGGGGGATGGGGGCTTTTGGTGAGAGCAGGGGGCTGGGAACTAGGACACCTGGGTTCTATCCCAGCTCTGGGAGGGGAGTGGGGTCTAGTGGTGAGAGCAGGGGGGCTGGGAGCCAGGACACCTGGGTTCTCTCCCCAGCTCTGGGAGGGGAGTGGGGTCTAGTGGTGAGAGCGGGGGGGCAGGGAGCCAGGACACCTGGGTTCTCTCCCCAGCTCTGGGAGGGGAGTGGGGTCTAGTGGTGAGAGCGGGGGGGCAGGGAGCCAGGACACCTGGGTTCTCTCCCCAGCTCTGGGAGGGGAGTGGGGTCTAGTGGTGAGAGCGGGGGGGCAGGGAGCCAGGACTCCTGGGTTCTCTCCCCAGCTCTGGGAGGGGAGTGGGGTCTAGTGGTGAGAGCAGGGGGGCTGGGAGCCAGGACGCCTGGGTTCTGTCCCTGGCTCTGGGAGGGGAGTGAGGTCTAGTGGTGAGAGCAGGGGGGCTGGGAGCCTGGACACCTGGGTTCTCTCCCCAGCTCTGGGAGGGGAGTGGGGTCTAGTGGTGAGAGCAGGGGGGGCTGGGAGCCAGGACTCCTGGGTCCCATCCCCGGCTCTGGGAGGGGAGTGGGGGCTAGTGGTGAGAGCAGGGGGCTGGGAGCCAGGACACCTGGGTTCTATCCCAGCTCTGCCTCTAAGCTGCTGTGTGCCCTGGAGCCAGTCCCCGCGTCTCCGGGTTGGCAGCGTGGGGATTGTGACCCTGTGGGGCAGGCCCTGGCTGGCTCCATGCCTGTGCAGCGCCTGGCGCGGCAGGGCCCCCGATCGAAGCTACCATAACTGCGATCCCGGGGCCCGGCCTGCCGGTGATTCCCCTCCCCCGCTGCCCCCCCAGATCTGTCACAATGTCCTGCGCCTCTGTCTGCGGGAGCTCTTCCAGTTCCGCTTCATGCAGACGGACCCCAACTGGGCCAACTTCTTCTACGACGCGCGCAAGCACCAGGTGGGGTGTGGGCCCCGGCCGGGGGAGGGGAACCATGGGGGGGGCACGCTCTGCAGGGCAGCACCGGAGCCAGGGGGGCTGCAGGAGAGCGGGTGAGCCCATGCCAGCCTCCCGGGGGTGGGGGGAGCCCCCCGGCCCCCTTTCCACCGTTCTGCCCCTCGCGGGGCTGCTGGCTCCGGGGTCTCTGCTGGGAGCAAGAGTCACGCCAGGGCCCCCCTGGGAGGTGGGGTTACCGTAATACACATAGTAATTGCCCCCCAGGGCCTCCCAACCCAGGGGCTACTGTGATACACATAGTAATTGCCCCCCAGGACCCTGGCCTCTAGGAGCTACCCTAATACATGTAATAGTTGCCCCCCCCCAACTCTGGCCTTTAGGGGTACTGTAATATACATAGTAATCACCCCCCTGGCCTCTATGGCTACCCTAATACGCATAGTAGTTCCCCCTCCATCCCATGGGGCGCATCGATCCCAATCCACCCAGTGCTCTGCGGCTGAATTATTCATCGGGTCCTCTCTCCAGCGAGGAGCTCGCAGATCCGCTCCGTGGCCCGGGCAATAAAAAATACATCAGCTAAAAACCCCTCTGGCCGAGCGCCAGGCAGAGCCCCAGCCGCCGGCGAAGGCCAGCTGAGTACAGAGCATTCTCATGGCCCAGCAGCAGCGAGTTCCACAGGTGTGCCGGGTGGGGCCCTGCTCGAAATCAGGCGATCCTGACATTTCCTGGTGTGGTGCCCGTGCCCGGAGCAGGCCTGAGCCGCAGCCCAATGCAGGCAGCCCCCTAAGAAGCTGCCCGGGGCTCTGAGCCGCTGCTGTCGTTCGTTCCAGGTGACCTTGCTGGATTTCGGAGCAAGCCGGCCCTTCAGCAGAGAGTTCACCCATCACTACATCGAGGTATGGGCGCGTTTGCCTGGCCGCCCACCCCGCAGGAGCCTGCCTGTCTGTACTGGGGACGTCCCGGCTGCTGCCTCAGAGCCCGCGGGGTTAGAGGCAGAGGGGGCAGGGGGCTAGGGCGCTGCGTTGATGGGACACCTGGATTCCCTTCCCAGCTCTGGGCAAGTTAGCGCCCCGCCCCGTGCCTCAGTTTCTCCTCCCACCCTGTGTCTGTTCAGACTGGGAGCTCTTTGGGGCAGGGACCGTCTCTCACTCTCTGTGCGGTGCCTGGTGCTAAGGGGCCCTGATCTCGGTTGGGGTCTGTGCTGCGCCCGATGCGACGGGGGGTGCTCTCCCCTGGCAGTCGGTGCTGGCGAGCGGCACAAGGGGGCGCTGTGCTGCAGGGGGCAGGGGCCAGCAGGGGGCGGGGGCTGGCAGTCGGGGCTGGCAGTCAGGGCTGACCCTAGGGCGGCACTAGGGGGCGCCCTGCAGCTTGTTCTCACCTGGCCCCTCCCTGCCGCAGGTGATGAAAGCTGCAGCCGAGGGGGACAGGGCCAAGGTGCTCCAGAAATCCAAAGACCTGAAGTTCATGACGGGCTTCGAGACCAAGGTGAGCAGTTGGGCTGGGTGTGTGCTGGCGGCCAAGCAGGGACTCTGTGGGTGGAGAGTCAGGGGCGCTGGGGGGCCAGGCTGGGCCGGGCTAGCAGGGGCTGCGGGTCAGGAGTGAGGGGCACCGGCAGGACTTGGGGGGCCCAGGGCCGGGCTAGCAGAGGCTGTGGGTCAGGAATGAGGGGCACCGGCAGAGCTGGGTGGGGGGCAGGGCTGGGCTAGCAGGGGGCCATGGGTTGGGAGTGAGGGGCACTGGCAGAGCTGGGTGGGGGGCAGGGCCGGGCTAGCAGGGGGCCGCGGGTCGGGAGTGAGGGGCACTGGCAGAGCTGGGTGGGGGGCAGGGCCGGGCTAGCAGGGGGCCGCGGGTCGGGGGTGAGGGGCACCGGCAGGGCTGGGGGGTTCTGTGCAGGGGTTTGGCTGGTCCAGTAGCTGACCCTGCCCCCCCCCGTGCCCAGGAGTTCGAGGAGGCGCACGTGGACACGGTGATGATCCTGGGGGAGGCTTTCTCCGCCCCGGGGCTCTTTGACTTCGGGGCCCAGAGCACCACGCGGCGCGTGCAGGCCCTGATCCCCGTCATGCTGCGCCACCGTCTGACGCCGCCCCCCGAGGAGAGCTACGCCCTGCACCGCAAGCTGGCCGGCTGCTTCCTGCTCTGCGCCCGGCTGCGCGCCCGCGTCCCCTGCCACGGCCTCTTCCAGGAGCTCTACGGGCAGTACTGGGCCCGGGAGCGGGGCGCCTAGTGCCGGGGCAGGGCCTGGGACCCCAAACAGGACCTCCCTGCACCCAGACCCTGGCTGACCGGAGAGACCGGAGCCCTCGCTGCCGTGGGCTGGGAGCTGTGGGCCGAGCTCCGGGCGCCGGCTGCGCCCGCGGCCCTGCCATGCCGTGCCCGCGAGCGTCGCGGTCCTGTCGCCGCTCTGTGCCCATTAAATCCTGGCACCTGGGCTGGGCCTCGTCAGTTTCTTCCCCGCCACTCCCCCATCCCCGAGTCAGGTCCCGATTCCACGCCCCCCTCCTCCCCCCCCCGCTACTGCTGCTCCCCCCAGAGAGAGCTGCAGGGGGCAGAGGCTGGCCCAGCTGGAGGGAGACAGGGTGGCCCAGTTGGTTAGGGGGCATTTGGGGGGCAGTCCTGCTGCCCCCAGCTGGTTCCTGCAGAGCCAGGCGAAGACATGGATGCAATTCCCATTTTAGGGTCCCCCCCCCATTGGGCCCCCCATCTTTGCAGCTCCTCCCCTGCAGCAGGGCCAGCCTCCCCCCCAGCTCTGCACCATCCCGGTGTCCCACATTCAGGCCCCGTGACAGCGGCAGGAGCTTTTGGTCTCTTTCCAAGGCTTTGATCTCGCGTCTTCAGCCCCCCCCCGCCCCCACCCCGCCGCTGCAGCTTCCCCGGCTGGGCGGGCAGGACTGGGGACAATCCAGCCCCAGAGCAGGGAGCGAATGGGGCCAGGTCATGAGGGAGCCGATTCCGGGAACTGCCGGGGATCCTCCCTTCACAGCCAAATCCCCGGGGAGCCTGGCCTGATGGAGACGAGTTCCCGGCCGTGTGCCCGCTGCCCCCCCGGGAAGCCAGCTCCAGCTGCCGTCTCTGCCAACTGCGGGAGCTGGCACTTCGCCCTGCCGGGCCCCAGGCAGACTAGAGGGGACAGGCCCGTGCCCCATTCCCTGCCCCCCTGAGCCAGCCCGTCCCCCGCTGGGGTTGGATCGGAGCCAGCGCCCCCTAGAGGGAAAAGGCCCCGTGGCCCATTCCTCAGGAGCAGGCAGCTGGTTTTAATCTGAGCGTTCGTTTCCGGCTAACGTCACGGCAGCTCCCGAGAACACGGCAGATTTTCCCACCACAAGGACGTGCAGAACCCAGCTCCAGATGGTTCGCTTTCCGCAGCTCCGCCCGGGCGGCCACGGCCGGACCTGACTGTCTCATGCTGACAGAATCCCTTGGGTCACGGTCCCAATGATAGACCCCGACCGAGATCAGGGCCGGGCTCTGCCCAGACCCCGAGGTCAGGGGCCTGTCGGGCCGGGTGCTGCCCAGACACGGGGTGGGACAAGCCTTGCCCCAAAGAGCTCACCGTCTAACCAAAGAAGGATTATCTCAATTTTTCAGATGGGGAAACTGAGGCCCAGAGAGCCAACATGCCCACGTCGCCTGGGCGTGGAACTCAGCTCTCCTGAGTGTGTCCCCACCAGCGCCCGGCTCGCTTCCCTTGACTGGGCCAGCAAGATGGGCTGCAAGGTGGCGTCACATCCCCACTGTCCCCTCCCTCACCGAGCCGAACGCGGCCGGGCTGGCGGGGCGGCACCGTGGGGCTGGGGGTGGCCGAGTGACGCATCTGGCGGTGAGGCTGGGCCCTGGCAGCTGCTTCCTGGCCATGGGGTTGTTCACTGGTCTCTGTTGGTAGTGGGTCCCAGCGCTGGGGGGGCTGGGAGCCAGGACTCTCGGATCCTACCCCAGCATGGCACATTCATCCCAGGGCCACGGCGAACCTCCCCGGCCGCGCGGCGGCTCATTCGTAGCCCAACCCCCCGGGCCCCCTTCATTTATTGCAGCCCCCAACCTGTTGTCACCTGTTTGACAGATGGGCACGACCCCCCCGAGTCCAGATTCCTGGTCCCCCTGTTCTAACCACCAGACCCCACGCCCAGAGCCGGGGACAGAACCCAGGAGTCCTGCCCTGTATAGGGTGTTGCTCGGTGGGTTGGATCGATGCTCTGGCAGGGCGGGAGCAGCTGCAGGCCCGGGCTGGGCACGGGGCTGGGCCTGGGCCTGGGGGGGCGGGAAAGGGGGCCACGGAGTCTAACCCCTGGCACTGGGGGTCCTCAGCCAGAACAACGGCGGCTGCACGTGGCTCCATCCAGCCCGTGCTCAGCCACCCTCTGTCAGGTCTGAACCGATTTAAGGGCGTCCACACACACAACGGTGCCCCACTCCCAATTGATTGAAGGGGGGGGGGTCCCATCTCTTACTTGCTCTGGGCAGGGGTTCTAGTTGGTTGGGGTGAGACAGGTGTGTGTTGGGGGGGCGGCGATGGATCCGCTCTGGGGGTCCGTTGTTCGGAGGAAGGTGGCCAAGAGGCAAAGGGGCCACCCGTCCCCCCCACACACCCTTGCCTCTGAGCACCGGGCCCGGTCTGGGGGCAACCCTTGTGCCTATCACAGGGTGGGGAGGGCTATTTGCATATGCATGAGCCTGGGGGCCAATGGGAGCAGGCTGAGGGACTCTTGCACCAAAAAAAGGGGGGGGGTAGGTCAAGGAAGGCTTATTTGCATATTAATGAGCCCAGCGGCCAATGGGAAGAGCCGGGGCGGTGGCTGAGGCCGTTTGTAAATAACGGGAGGGAAGGAGGGGGTTGCGGTCAATGCAGAGTTCATTTGCATATGCATGATCCCACAGCCAATGGGCGGGGAGCGGAGAGGCGCTGGGAAAGGCGTGGCCAGTGTGGGGGCGGGGGCCGTGAGACCTCGCGCAGAGGAGGGCGTGGCGGAGCGTGGGGCTCATTGGCATATTGATGAGGCGGGGGGCGTGGCCAGCGGCTGGAATGCTCCCGGGGCGGGGAGGGCGGCGCGTGCGTGCGACACTGTAACCGGGGGCCGGGGCCGGGGCCGGAGCCGGAGCCGGAGCCGGGGGCGGCCGGGGGGGCCGCTCGGTGCCTGCGGAGCCAGCGCCCGGGTAAGGACTGGCCGGGGGGGGGGGTCCTGGGCTCTGATCCCCCCCCGCGCCTTGTGCACGTCGCATCTGCCCCCCCGGGGTGCAGCTGCCCCCCCCCGCCATAATCAGTCTCGGAAAGGGGGGGGCTCAGCTCCGAAAATCCTGCCCGCCTCGGGGCCGCCCCCTCCCCCAGTGGCGGCTGCACGGGGGGGCTCTAGCAAAGTGGGACCCCCCCATCCTCTCCCCTCCCTGCATTTATTACAGATCCCATCTGGGGAGGGGGGGTCATCCGACCGGATGGGTTTATTAGCCTGCGGTCTGCAGCATGCTGGGGGGGGGGTTCTGGGGGGGCCCCCCCACCCCTGGTGCTGGGTCCGGGCGGGGAGAGCAGCTGAGATGCCAAGGCTGGGCTGTGGGCCTGGCTTTGCCCTCCCCCACCCCCCCCGATTATTTTCTCCAAAGCCACATAAACGAGAGAGGGGTCTGTGTCCCCCCCTCCCAGGGACGCGTGGCTTTTGGGTCGCTCCCTTCCCTAGGCCTGCAGAAACTGGGGGGGTCTGGGCCTCGGGTCCGGGTGGGGAATTTGATTGTTTTTTGCAGAGTTGGAGCGGGGGGGGCGTCAGTGCTGGAAAAAGGGACATTCCCCCTCCGCCCCCCCAAAAGGAGGGAGCCGCGCCGGGGAGAAATGTGTCATTTATTTTTCTAGCGTTTTGCAGATCTGGCAGGACTGTGGTTCGGGGCCTTGGAAACCAGAGGCAGCCGCCGAGGGGGGGGCTGAGCGCTGGCAGATGGCGCAGGCTGGGCGATCGATCCAAGCCACGCGGGCGCGATCAATCGCCCCAGGGCGCCGTGGAACTGGGGGGCCCCATTTGCACAGCGCCCCGCCTGGCGCGCTTGACGCCGGTGGGTCAGGCACCGGTTTTGGATCGGAATCGGAGGGCGAGGGGTGCTGCTATCCAGCGAGGGGTGCTGCTGTCCAGCGGGGGGGCGATAAACTCTTGCAAGTTCGCGCGTCTCGACGGGGTGCGGACGGAAGCGGAGCTGGCGCCCGGGAGACCGGATTTAGGGTCTCCCCACGGCCATGCCCTGGTGCCCACTTCTGCTGCAAAGAAACCACCCGAGGCCGGTGCCGGTTACCCGCCCGGGGCGGTTTCTTTCAGACACGGGAGACCGGGGGTGTGGACCCTCCGGGGGAGCTCAGGCCACCCCAGAACAGCCAGGGGAGCCCGGCGCACGGGGGAGCTGCTTCTGCGGGCCAGTCGGTGGAGTGCGTGGATGGGGAAGGGGCCGACATGCCCTCTCCTGAAAACAGCTAGTTCGGGGGGGGTGCCTCCACGTCTGGGGGTGACCGATCTTTTGCGGGATGTGCCTGTCCCGGCAGGGGAGGAGGAGACATTTGTCACACCCAAACCAAGGGGGCTTTCCCCAGTGCAACCCCCCCCTTCCCTGACCCCTCTGATCTCTGGCTCCTTGCCCCGCAATTCCCAGGCTGGGGCGTGTTTGCGCTGGGAACAGGTGGCGGCTGCAGCCGGCCTGGGGATGTGACAGTTTTGCTGGGGAAGCGAGGATGTGGCGTATCCCAGGCAATGATCAAAAGACACCACCCCCCCCCCCAGCCGCTTGCCTTAATCATGCGGCCCCTGGATGCTCGGTGACTCAGGAGCCGGTGGAGGGGGGCAGGGGAGTGGATGGGTCTTTATTTTCCCGGCTGCTCCTGGGAGGCCTTGTCGCGGTACGGATTATTCCCCCGCCGCGCCCAGGCCTGGCTGCCCGGACCCCGGGTGTCTGCGTCTGGCTGGGTGCAGGGGCCAGCACGAGGGGGAGCAGTGGGGACTGGGGCTCTGGGGTTCTACCTCAGCTCTGGGCAGGGGACCCAGGCGTCCGGACTCCTGGGTTCGCTCCCCAGCGAGGCGGGGTCCAGGCGTCCGGACTCCTGGGTTCGCTCCCTGGTGCTCCACACGAAGGGGCTCAGGGATGAAGTGGTTCCCAGCTCTCTGGCTCGCCGTTCTCCAGTCGCGGAGCAGGGGTGACGTCTGGGAAGTGCCTTGAGGGGTGTTAGAAGCGTCGTATTTCTGCACAGTCCGAACACACTGGAGCTTGGTCCAGGCCACGCCTGGAACAGCAGGGGAGAGCTCCCTGCATAAACAACTGCCCCGCCCCAGAGTCGGCTGCATCTTGGCGCCGGGCGAGGGGTCCCTGGATAACCGGCCCCTGCACCCCACCCCAGAGACGGATGCATCTCAGCGCCGGCTCCCTGGATACCGGCCCCCGCACTCCACCCCAGAGATGGCTGCATCTTGGTACCGTGCAAGGGGGTCCCTGGATAACCGGCCCCCACACCCCACCCCAGAGACGGCTGCGGTTCATCCTGTCTAGTCTGTACGGAGGCTGGGATCTCGCCAGGGGCCGTCGGGCTCTGGCGCTGAACTCGGGCTAGGCCCGGATCTTCCGCAGCTCAGCTGGAGGGGACAGCGGGGCCATTCGTGGGGAAGACACTGGGCCAGGAGCCAGGACTCCTGGGTTCAATTCTCAGCTCTGCCAGTGGCTCCCTGCACCTCCCTTTCCCCACCTTATGCTGGGAGCTCTCAGGGGAGTCCTGGCTCCCAGCTCCCCCACACCCCCGCTCTAACCACTAGACCCCCCTCCCCACCAAGAGCTGTGGATAGAACCCAGGAGTCCTGGCTCCCAGCTCCCCCACACCCCCCGCTCTAACCACTAGACCCCCCTCCCCGCCAAGACCTGAGGATAGAACCCAGGAGTCCTGGCTCCCAGCCCTAGTCCCTACCTGCTTGATCACACTACTTCAGTAGGGATGTGGCCTGTTTCTCAGATCTCCTCCCTTCTGTATTCTCTCTCCCCACTGTGATTGCTCTGTGCCTTAGTTTCCCTGTGCAAATGGGGTGTGAATCCCTAGCTCTCTGCTGGGTCGTCCTCCCCGTGGATCCCAGAGCCCAGCCGGGGTGGAGAGCGGGGACCGGGGCCTGGAGCGGACGGTTGGCAGCCGGGCTGATGGGGCAGGGTGGGGGGCACTTGCCACGGGGGAGCGTACAGGAAGGGCTCCCATTCCCCGGCCCCTGGCAGAGACAACCGCAGAGATCCCCAGGGCCGGCCTGGCTGAGCTCAAGGAGCGGGGGGGGCGGCTGGGTTCAAGGGGTCCCAGACGCCAGCCGGGAGCCGGCAGGAAGTTGGGAAACGATCTGGAATTATTAGCATCCGTTAGAGCCACATCGGAGGCCAGCTGCTGCTGGAGCCTCCAGCCAAAGGGGAACACTAGGACCCCTGGTCCCCCTCCCAGCTCTGGAAGGGGAGTGGGGGCTAGTGGTTAGAGCCGGGGGGGGTCAGGGAGCCAGGACTCCTGGGTTCTCCCCCCAGCTCTGGAAGGGGAGTGGGGTCTAGTGGGTAGAGCGAGGGGAGGTCTGGGAGGAGAGCGGGGTCTATTGGTTTTGGGAGGAGAGAGTCAGGACTCCTGGGTTCTATTCCAGGCTGTCAATAAGTCACTGGGGTAGGTCATGTCCCGGGACTCAGTTTCCCTGTGACCAGCATAGCTCCCTCCCAAGGAGCTTGTGGGGCTGGATTGATCCACCAAATGGGGTCAGGAGCTTTGGCCGAAGTTGCCTTGGGGAGGGGGTTGGTGCCCTGCCAGGTACCCACAGAAATGCAGCTCCGCCCAGCCCACCCTGCGTGGCCTCATCTGGAGCCGATCAAGGACGGGGGCCGGCCTCGGAGCCCCCCGGAGCTGCCCCCGCGGGCAGGGCTGTGTCCCAGGCCGGAGCAGGCCCCCGAGCTCGGCTCTGCTCTGGGGTCCCTGCCAGGGGGAGGGGCAACAGCACTGGCAGGCGACTGGCACGGCGGGGGGGTCTCCTGGTGTCCCCGGAGTGGAGCCGAGCCCCCAGAGCTGTGGACGGGGGCAGACGACTCCAGCGGCTGTGCGGCACGGATCCCTGGGCGAGGCGTCCGCTTGGCTCTGCTCCATGGGCACGGTCTGGACCGGGTCCCCCCGGCTCCTCCCCCGCTTCCTGCAGGGCTGGGAGCTGGGCAGCGCCAGCCCCATGGGTGGGGGGCGTGAATGGCGAATATTTATCTTCAGGGGGCGGGCAGGCTGGGCTGTTACTGTCGGGGCTCTGGGGGCTGGTGTGTTATTGTAGGGTCTCCGGGGGGCTGCGGCTCCGGGGGCTGGGCTGTTATTGTAGGGTCTCTATGCGTGTTGGCTCCGGGGGCTGGTCTGTTATTGTAGGGTCTCTGGGGGCTGTGGCTCCGGGGGCTGGGCTGTTATTGTAGGGTCTCTATGCGTGTTGGCTCCGGGGTCTGGTCTGTTATTGTAGGGTCTCTGGGGGCTGTGGCTCCGGGGGCTGGGCTGTTATTGTAGGGTCTCTATGCGTGTTGGCTCCGAGGTCTGGTCTGTTATTGTAGGGTCTCCGGGGGGCTGCGGCTCCGGGGCCTGGGCTGTTATTGTAGGGTCTCTAGGTGTGTTGGCTCCGGGGGCTGGTGTGTTATTGTAGGGTCTCCGGGGGGCTGCGGCTCCGGGGGCTGGTGTGTTATTGTAGGGTCTCCAGGGGGCTGCGGCTCCGGGGTCTGATCTGTTTTTGTAGGGTCTCGGGGGGCTGCAGTTGGTCCGGTATTGTTTTGATTCTCGCTAGTTTCACTTTGAATTCCAGTCCGTCCTGCCCCCGCTTCCCCCCCGCCCCGGCCCCGACACTGTCCAGCCTGGTCTGATTTGTCTGAGCCAGGACCCCGCCCCCGCCAGGAGAACTCGCCCTGCGCTTGATTTCGCCCAGGCTGCTGCTGACGGGGGTGGGGGGACTTGCCCCCCATTCTGTGGGAAGACACCCCACATTCCCTTAGCCTTCTGGGGGGGCCTCTTTTCCCCCTCCCCCAAGGGCTCAACACCCCAGCTCCCCGTGGCCGGACACCCCACGCTCGAGGGGGCGGGGGTATTTAGGGGGAGCAGGTGGGGGGTGTTCAGGAGACCGGGTGTGCAGGGGGGTGGAGGGCTGGGCAGGGGAGGGGGGGCGGGGAAGCAGCTGAGGAAACAAACCCCCTTGGCCAAATGTTTGCCCGGCCCCGACCTCCCCGCACGGCTCCAGCTGGTGTTGGGGGGGGCGGGGGGGAGGACAGCTGTCCGGAGCCCAGCTGCCTCCCTCGGGGGAGGGGGGGTTACCATGGGGCTGGCCCCCCACTGCGGCCTTTTGTTCTGGCCGTGCTCGGTTCTCTGGGGCTGAATTTAAATCAAGACCCCAATGCGGGCCTGGCCCCTCTCCCCCACCCCTTCCCCCCCCATTGCAGTCCTGGCCCCTCCCCCCAGCACTTTACCCCCCTAAAACACAGGCCTGGCCCCTGCCCTTCCTTCCCCATCTTCCCCATTCCCCCTCCAACGCAGGCCTTGCCTCCCCTTGGCCCCATCACCCCACTGCCCCTCCCACAGCCCCCAAAGACCCTCACCAGCCCTGTCCCACCCCCCAGCCCGCCCCCTCCCTGTCCCCCCCGGAGTCCCCCCAGCCCAACCTGCCCACCTCCCACTACCAGCCACAGCCCCCCCGTCTCCAGCCCCGACAATCTGCTTTGGGGGGGTTCAGGCCGAGTCGGTTTGAGGGGTCCCCCCGGCTCCTCCCCCGGCTCCTCCCCCGCTTCCTGCAGGGCTGGGAGCTGGGCAGCGCCAGCCCCATGGGTGGGGGGCGTGAATGGCGAATATTTATCTTCAGGGGGCGGGCAGGCTGGGCTGTTACTGTCGGGGCTCTGGGGGCTGGTGTGTTATTGTAGGGTCTCCGGGGGGCTGCGGCTCCGGGGGCTGGGCTGTTATTGTAGGGTCTCTATGCGTGTTGGCTCCGGGGGCTGGTCTGTTATTGTAGGGTCTCTGGGGGCTGTGGCTCCGGGGGCTGGGCTGTTATTGTAGGGTCTCTATGCGTGTTGGCTCCGGGGTCTGGTCTGTTATTGTAGGGTCTCTGGGGGCTGTGGCTCCGGGGGCTGGGCTGTTATTGTAGGGTCTCTATGCGTGTTGGCTCCGAGGTCTGGTCTGTTATTGTAGGGTCTCCGGGGGGCTGCGGCTCCGGGGCCTGGGCTGTTATTGTAGGGTCTCTAGGTGTGTTGGCTCCGGGGTCTGGTCTGTTATTGTAGGGTCTCTGGGGGCTGTGGCTCCGGGGGCTGGGCTGTTATTGTAGGGTCTCTATGCGTGTTGGCTCCGAGGTCTGGTCTGTTATTGTAGGGTCTCCGGGGGGCTGCGGCTCCGGGGCCTGGGCTGTTATTGTAGGGTCTCTAGGTGTGTTGGCTCCGGGGGGGCATCGTGTGGCCCCTTTTGTGCCCCTTGTTAGGAGCTGGGGGGGCATCGTGTGGGGCACAGGCCAGCTCAGCACAGAGGGGCCCACAGCAGATGCCCTCTGTGAGGGGGGCAGGGGGGGAAGGGGTTATATAGGTCCGTAGCACCACCCCGCCCTGCCAGGGCCCCGCAGCCCCCCCTCCCCCCCCCGTGCCGTTCGTGTTTCGGGCACACCCTGAACCTTCCTGCATTTCGGGGCACCAGGGGCTGACGAGTGGGGGGAGCCCAGCTCGGGGAGGGAGGGGCTGAGTGTCTCCCAGGGGTGAAGAGGCAGCTCATTTGAACTGGGGGGGACCCCCGGAGATGGGGTGCACATTCCCAGAGTGATCCTTGTGTCTGTCCACATTGGCAGCTCCTGAGGGCAGTCCTGGCTCCCTGCCCCCCTGCTCTAACCACCAGCCCCCACTCCCCTCCCAGAACTGGGGAGAGAACCCAGGCGTCCTGGCTCCCAGCCCCCCCCCCGCTCTAACCACTAGCCCCCACTCCCCTCCCAGAGCTGGGAGAGAACCCAGGTGTCCTGGCTGCCAGCCGTCCTGCTCTCACCACTAGCCCCCCCGCCACAGCTGGGGACAGAACCCAGGCATCCTGGCTGCCACCCCCCCCCTGCTCTAACCACTAGCCCCCACTCCCCTCCCAGAGCTGGGGACAGAACCCAGGCGTCCTGGCTCCCAGCCCCCCCTGCTCTAACCACTAGCCCCCACTCCCCTCCCAGAGCTGGGGACAGAACCCAGGCGTCCTGGCTCCCTGCCCCCCTGCTCTAAGCACTAGCCCCCCCGAGCCGGGAGAGAACCCAGGCGTCCTGGCCCCGGGCGTGTCTGCAGTGGGGCCCCGGCTCACGCCCGTCTCCCCAGGCCCGGCGGTGGCGCGATGAACAAGCTCCGGCAGAGCCTGCGGCGGAAGAAGCCGGGCTACGTGCCCGAGGCCAGCCGGCCGCACCAGTGGCAGGCAGACGAGGAGGCCGTGCGCCGGGGCAAGTGCAGCTTCCCTGTGCGGGTGAGTCCGCCGGGCGGGGCCCTCGCACGCCCTCCGCTCGCAGCCGTCTGCACTCCTGGGTGCCAGCGGCTTGCACACACGCGTGCCCAGCAGGGCGCACACAGGTCCGGGGGGTTGCACGCTCTGCTCGCACGCCCAGCACATGTGGGCCAGTGGAGAGGCACAGGCTGGGGGGTCGCACGCTCGGCTCGCACACCCAGCACACGTGGGCCAGTGGATATGCACAGGCTGGGGGGTTGCACGCTTGGCTTGCACGCCTCTGTTCGCAGGAGCTCCCCTGGGAGGCACACGCGTGTGCCCCGGATTTGCACACCCCCGTCTCGCACACATGGGCCTGCTCCGCTCCTCCCCCTCCCTGCGGGGAACCCGGGGGTGGCGCTGGGCATGGTGGTGATGGGGCACTTGGGTCTTGCCTTGGGGGGTGGCCTGGCTCTGACCTCTGCCCCCCACAGTACCTGGGCCACGCGGAGGTGGAGGAGTCCCGTGGGATGCACGTGTGTGAAGAGGCCGTGAAGAAGCTGAAAACAGTGAGTGCGGGGGGCCGGGGGGGCAGATCTAGGCCAGATGCCCCCACCGGGGCCCCCACCACCTCCTTCAACCCCCCTCTCCATCCTGAGTTTCCCAGCGCCCCCTTCAACTCCCGGCCCCCCTGAGTTCACCAGCACCCCCTTCAGCCCCCACCAAGTTAACCAGCACCCCCCGGCCACCCATCATCATCATCCCATTAATCCCCCCCCCAGCCTTGAGGGCACTAATGGATTTCTCCATTCTTTGAAGTGGTTCCCCCCAGCCTGGAACTCTGCCCCCCCCCCCCATGGGGCAGAGGGCTCAGGAGCGAGGGATGGGCTGGGGGGGTTTCTAGTGTCCCCCCACTGACACCCCCCCCCCCCCCGGTTGCAGAGCGGGCGCAAGTCGGTGAAGTCGGTTCTGTGGGTGTCGGCCGACGGGCTGCGGGTCGTGGACGACAAAACAAAGGTACAGGGGTGGGGGGAGGGACTGGGGATTGTGGGGGGCACGGCTGGGGGGGTTATGGGGCAGTTGGGAGCCGTGGGGGGGTCCTGCCACCCCCCAGCCCCCATGGACTCAGTGGGAGCCCCGGGGACGCGCAGTGTCTCCCCTGGGCTGAAGCAGGGGAGGGGGATGAGCTGCCCCCATCTCATGCCCCCCCCCCCCCCCCCAGGATCTCATCGTCGACCAGACCATTGAGAAGGTTTCGTTCTGCGCCCCCGACCGCAACTTCGACAAGGCCTTTTCCTACATCTGCCGCGACGGCACCACCCGCCGCTGGATCTGCCACTGCTTCCTGGCCCTCAAGGACTCGGTGCGTGGCCCCCGGTGCGCCCCGGCACGCCCCCCCGGCGCACCCCCCCCGGCACGTCCCCCCCGTCCTGGCACGCCCCCCCAGGCACGCCCTGCCTCGGCACGCCCCCAGCACGCCGCCCCGGCACGCCCGCCCCCCCAGGCACGCCCTGCCTCGGCACGCCCCCGGCACACCTGCCCGCAGCCCCGGCACGCCTCCCCCGGCACACCCCGACCCAGCACGCCCCCGGCACGCCGGCACGCAGCTCCCACCGCGCCCCGCCGCGCCCTGCCCCGGCGCAACCCCCCCTGCCCCGGCACACCCCCCCTGCCCCGGCGCACCCCCCCCGGCACGCCCCCCCAGGCACGCCCCGCCTCGGCACGCCCCCGGCACGCCCCCCCGGCCCCGGCACGCCCGCCCCCCCCAGGCACGCCCTGCCTCAGCATGCCCCCCTGCACGCCTGCCCCCCCCAGGCATGCCCTGCCTCGGCACGCCCCCGGCACACCTGCCCGCAGCCCCCTGCATGCCCCCCCCGCCCCGACGCGCCCCCCCCCGCCCCAGCACGCCCCCCCCAGGCACGCCCTGCCTCGGCACGCCCGCCCCCCCAGGCACGCCCTGCCTCGGCACGCCCCCGGCACGCCGCCCCGGCACGCCCGCCCCCCCAGGCACGCCCTGCCTCGGCACGCCCCCGGCACACCTGCCCGCAGCCCCCGGCACGCCCCCCCCCGCCCCGGCACGCCTCCTCCGGCACACCCCGACCCAGCACGCCCCCGGCACGCCGGCACGCAGCTCCCACCGCGCCCCGGCGCAACCCCCCCTGCCCCGGCACACCCCGCCTGCCCCGGCGCACCCCCCCCGGCACGCCCCCCCAGGCACGCCCCGCCTCGGCACGCCCCCGGCACGCCCCCCCGGCCCCGGCACGCCCGCCCCCCCAGGCACGCCCTGCCTCAGCATGCCCCCTGCACGCCTGCCCCCCCCAGGCATGCCCTGCCTCGGCACGCCCCCGGCACACCTGCCCGCAGCCCCCTGCATGCCCCCCCCGCCCCGACGCGCCCCCCCCGCCCCAGCACGCCCCCCAGGCATGCCCTGCCTCGGCACGCCCCATGGCACGCCCGCCCGCAGCCCCCTACACGCCCCCCCGCCCCGGCACGCCCCCGGCACGCCCTGCCCCAGCACGCCCCCTGCACGCCCTGCCCCGGCGCAACCCCCCCCCGCCCTGGCACGCCCTGCCCTGGCACGCCTGCCCGCAGCCCCCGCCCCGGCACACACCCCCCCGCCCCGGCACACACACCCCCGCCCTGGCACGCCCCCCCCACCCCGGCACGCCCTGCCCCGGCACGCCCCGCCCCGGCGCCCCCTCCCCTGCCCTGGCATGCCCTGCCCCTGCATGCCCGCCTGCAGCCCCCAGCACGCACCCCCCCATCCCGGCATGCCCCGCCCCGGCACGCCCGTAACACCCGCGCTTGCTGGGTCTCGCACATGCCCCCGTGCCCGCTGACGTGCCGCTGCGCCCTCTCGTACCCCCCCCCCGACCGGGCGCTGCCCCCCCCGACCGGGCGCTGCCCCCCCCGACCAGGCGCTGCCCCCCCTGACTGGGCTCTGCCCCCTGCCGCAGGGCGAGCGGCTGAGTCACGCCGTGGGCTGCGCCTTCGCCGCCTGCCTGGAGCGCAAGCAGAAGCGGGAGCAGGAGTGCGGGGTGACGGCCTCCTTCGGCGCCAACCGCGCCAGCTTCGCCCGCCAGGGCTCCTTCCGCGCCCCGGCCGCCCGCCCGCCGCCGGACAGCCAGAAAGGTGACCGGGGCCCCGCGCCCCCCATGCCCCCCGTGCCCTCAGCTCCTGACCGGCTCCGCCCCCCAGCTCCGCCCCCCGTGTCTCCCGTCCCCCGTCCCCTCAGCTCCGCCCCCCGCGCCCCTCGTGCCCCCCGCGCCCTCAACTCCTGACCGGCTCTGCCCCCCAGCTCCGCCCCCCGTGTCTCCCGTCCCCCGTCCCCTCAGCTCCGCCCCCCTCCCCCCCCGCACCCTCAGCTCCTGACCAGCTCCGCCCCCCGTGTCTCCCGTCCCCTCAGCTCCGCCCCCTGCGCCCTCAGCTCCACCCCCCATGTCCCCCGACCCCCCAGTACCCTCCGGGTTCCTGTCCCGCCCAACTCTCCCCCACCCCCCAATACCCTCAGCTCCTGACCATCTCTGCCCCCTCTCCCCCCACCCCTCTGAGTACCTGCCCCCCCAATACCCCAAGCTTCTGACCATCTCCGCCCCCCCATCCCTGCCCAGCTCTAAACCCCCCCGCCCCCAGGTAGCCGCCCCACTCTGAGTCCCGCCCAGCCCCCCCTTTGCATGCTGGGCGGGGGCCACTCTTGGTCTCAGGTGGGGGGACTTATATGTGTGGAGGGAGGTTCATGGGGGAGGGGGCCGTCGTGGGGGGAGGAGCCGAGGGCACCGGGGGGGCGTGGTGCGGGGTCCACGGGGGGTCTCACCCCGACTCTGTCCGCCAGCGGAGGCCGCCCCCGCCGCCGCCCCCTCGGCGCCCCCCGGCCCCGCCCAGCCGGGCAGCGTCTCCCCGCCGCAGGGGGCCCCCTCGCCGGCGGAGAAGGGGGAGGGGGGCCCCCAGCACGCCATCCCGCGCCGCCACGCGCCCCTGGAGCAGCTGGTGCGGCAGGGCTCCTTCCGCGGCTTCCCCGCCCTCAGCCAGAGGAACTCGCCCTTCAAACGCCAGCTCTCGCTGCGGCTCAGCGACCTGCCCTCCACCCTGCAGCGCACGGGGGGCTTCCCGGCCCGGGGCGCCGGTGAGCCGGGGGGGGAGCCGGGGGGCGGGGGAGCCGGGCCCGGGGGGCAGGAGGGGCGCCGGGGGCGGGGGAGCCGGGCGCGGGGTGCTGAGGGGGAGCTGAGGAGCTGGGTGCGGGGGGGGGGGAGCCGGGGGCAGGGGGTTGGGGGAGAGCTGGGGGGCAGGGGAGCCGGGCATGGGGGGAGCTGGGGAGCCGGGCACGGGGGGCGGGGGGGAGCTGGGGGGCGGGGGAGCCGGGCCCGGGGGGCAGGAGGGGCGCCGGGGGCGGGGGAGCCGGGCGCGGGGTGCTGAGGGGGAGCTGAGGAGCTGGGTGCGGGGGGCGGGGGGGAGCTGGGGGCAGGGGATCCGGGCATGGGGCTGGGTGCGGGTACTTGGACCCTAGGGGTGGTATCTTGGTTTCTGGCCCTTTAAGAGATGGGGGGTGTGGGGAGCCCCAGAGGGAGGGGGCCATACTGGAAGGGGGGGTGGTTTGCTCCGAGCTGGCCCCCCCCCAACTCTGCTCCCCGCACCCCCCCCAGTGCTGGAGCTGGAGTCGACCCCGCCCGGCGACAGCGACGGGATCAGTGCCCTCTGCAGCCAGATCGATGCCTCCTTCACCCGCCCGCCCGCCGACCCCTTCAGCCCCACGGCCGCCGACGGCACCGCCTCCCCCCCCACGGGGCTCCCCCAAGGTACGGCCCTCCCCACTGTGCCCCACCCCCTGTGCCACGCCCCCCCACGTATGCTGTGGTGTGCCCCGCGGGGTCCCCCCCAACTATGCCGAGCCCCCTGGGGGTGCCAGGCCCCTTCTGCCGCACCACTCTCCTGGGGATCCCGCCCGGGGATGCCCCATACCCCCACTGTGCCAAGGGCACAGGGACAAGCTGTCCCCCCGAGGGAAAACCCCTATATACCCAGCCCCTGCCCCCCACCCCAGAGAAAGCCGGTCTCAGCGCAGGGTGAGGGGTCCCTGGGGAGCCAGCCCCCCGTCGCCCCGCCCCGGCATTGGCATGCAGCTCGCTCCTGACGTGGGTTTTTCTCCTCGCCCGCAGGGCCGGCCGCCTGGGGCGAGCCCGGGGCGGGGGCCCCCTCGCCGGCCCCCCCGTTCCAGCCCGGACACAAGCGGACCCCGTCGGAGGCCGAGCGCTGGCTGGAGGAGGTGGCCCAGACGGTCAAAGCTCAGCAGCTGGCCCCTTCCGCGGCGCCCGTGCCCGCGGCCCTGCCCGCCACGCTGCCCCCGTACCCCGTGAGCTACGCCGCCGCGCCCGCCCCCGTGGGCATCTTCCGGCCGCCCCACATGCAGCCGGCCCACGTGCCCGCGGGGGCCTACCCGCTGGCCGGGCCCTACGGGGCGCCCAGCGTGCCCGTGGTGGGCATCACCCCCTCCCAGATGGTGGCCAACGTCTTCTGCTCCACTGCCCAGCTGCCGCCCTCGAACTCGGGGGGCAAGGCCGGCCCCTTCCCCCCTGCACTGCGGGGCCCCGTGCTGCCCCCTCCCCCCCAGGCCCGGCCCAAGTCCGGCGGCGCCGCCCCCTGGCCCCCGGAGCCGGGCCAGCCGGGGGCCACGGCCCCCCCGCCCGCACCCCCCGGGCCCAAGCCGGACCCCTTTGAGGCTCAGTGGGCGGCGCTGGGGGCCAAGCCCCCCGGGGGGGCCGACCCAGTCAACCCCTTCGCCGGAGACCTGCAGAAAACCTTTGAGATTGAGCTGTGAGCTGGGGGGGGGCTACCAGGGTCCCCGAGCCCCCCACTGTGGAACTGACTATGGGGCCAGGTAGAGGTGGGGGATGTACGGAGACCCCCCCACCCCAGCGGAACCTGGGTCACCAGCTCCTTGTCAAATGGGGGGCAGCCTGGGGAGGGGCCCCCAGGACTGCTCCCCCCGCCTGCCCACCCGCACCAGCTTTGCTGCTGGGGGCTTTGCCGGGGGGCCAATGCGGGGCTGAGCGTGGGTCCCAGTCCCTGGAGGTGGGGCTGGGGTCTGCTGAAGTGAGGGGGGGAACGTGGGGGTGAGGAGCCTCTCCCCCTCCCCCGGTGATGAAATGGTTAACAGGTCCCTAGATGGCTGGCTGCAAAAGGGGAGGGACCCTGGGCTGTACGTTTTGGGGGTCTGGACCGGGGAGCACCCCCCAGATCCAGGGGTGATCAGGGCTAACCCCCCCCCCCCCGAGTCTAATGGTCAGACCTGCAGAGATGAGGCCCTGCAGCCCCGGGCCTGGGGGCAGGGGTGGGGGGCTGAGCAGAGGGAAAATGGGGTCCTGGGGGGGGGGGGATTGGCCTCCCCTGCAGGGAGCTGCCTCGGGGGCGGGGGGACTGGTTCTGGCCTTTCCGCCCCCGTAGGCCTCTGCTGCAGCAGTGGGGGGGGATCACGATGCACCAGCATCACCTACTGGGGGGTGCTGTGGCCCCCCCAGGTCCCCCAGCGTGGCCCAGATGGGGAGTCTGGAGGGAGGGGCAAAGCAGGGGTGATGCTAACCCTAAATCTTCTGCGGGGAGCTTCCCCCCCATAGGAAAAAAACACCCAGAGCTGGAGCTTTTCCTGCCCAGACCCCTGGCTGGGCCTGGCCTGGGGGGGTCTCAGGGGCCCCTGGCCAAGCGGGGCGGGGGGGTTGTTCCTGGCTCTAATTTATTGTCTTCGATTTTTAGTTCGGGAGCAGGGATGGGGGGGGGATCCTGGTGAAGATGGGGGAGGGGCTCAGGCCAGGGTGGGATGGACAGACAGACGGGCGCGCATTGCCCCAGATGCCCCCCCCCAGCTGTCTGCCCTGATCCTGCCACAAGTCAAAGCCCATGGGGGGGGGTGCATTGAAGTGGCAGCTTGTCCCCCACCTGCTGGGGTGATGTAGGGGGGATAGTGTGGGAACTGGGGGGGGTCTGGAGTGGGGGGACCAGACACCCCTCCCACAGGCTGTGTGGGGTCAAGGGCAGGGCCAGACCCCCGGGGGGGCACCTGAGGCCTCTCATCCGCCCCACTGCCTGAGCAGCGCAGCCTGGATTCGCCCCCCCCATGGGCACCACCCGGAGGTGCTTCGTGGGCCCCGGGGGGCTGGGGCGGCGGGGGGGGGGGGTGATGCCACGTCGCCCGGCTCAGTGGAGGCCACACCGTGGGTGCAGGCTGGCCGTGCCCCACCGCTGGGGCAGGGGGGAGCTGCCGCATGGGGGGGGCGCCCTGGGGCGGGGGGGCAGTGCCACGTTGTAGGTGCACAGAGCCCTGGGGCAGGTGCTGGGGTGTGGGGAGGGGGAGGCAGCTGCTGTCCTGCCCCCCCCCCCAGCCCTCCGGCTGGCACGGGCCCTGCACCGACCCCCAGGAGGCGACACTGGCCCCGGGGGGGGGGTGGGGGGGAGAGGAGATTTTCTATCTTTATTTCCACACATTTTGTATCTAAAATCCCCCCCCCCCGCGTTTGTATGACAGAAATAACTGCCAATAAAGCTACCCTCTGCCGCCGGCTGGTGCCCTGCGCCGGGCGGGGGCCGTTCAGCTAAGACCCCCCCAGCAGCGGATCGGGATGGCGTCAGGTGTCCCAGCCCCTGGGGGTGGGGGCGCCACAGCTGGAATTGCCCTGGGTCCAGCTGCAGGATCCCCCCCCGCCCTGCCCCACCCCAGAGGTGGCTGCATCTCCATACTGGGCAAGCAGGGGCCGTATAACGCCCCCCCCCCACGCTTCACCCCAGCATCTCAGCACCAGGAAGAGGGGCCCCTGTAAGCAGCCCCACCCTGCGTAGCCCCCACAGGACCCCCCATGGGGCAGGGAGCTGTTCCTCTGGGGGGAGCTAGGGCAGCCCGGGGTTGGAGGCACCTGCCCCTGCCCCAGCTCATGGGGAACACTGCCCCCTCCAGCACCTCCCATTCACCTGCTGGGGGGACTGGCCCCCGGGCCTGTCCCCTCCAGGGGGCGCCGGCTCCCCCTCGGCCCCAGGGCAGGGACTGGCTGGCTCAGGGGGGCGGGGAATGGGGCAGGGTCTGTCCCCTCCAGGGGGCGCCGGCCATTGGGTGTGATGATTCTGCTGGGTCTCAGCCCGCAGTGATGAGGCCAGGGGGACCGGAGTCCAGCCCTATGGATCTCCCCACGGCGCCCTCACCTGGCCGGGCCTGGGAGCAGGCCCTGCAGCCCCACGTGGCTCGGGCACGGGCCTGATCTGGCTGGATGATGAAACACCCCCCGAGTCCCCCCACTCGCACCCTGCCCGCCACCCCCATCTGCATCCCTCAGGTCACCCCTCTCCTGGGACCCCCCTCCTCCCCCTGGCAGGACCCCCCTTGCCTGTGCCCGCCCCACCCCAGGGCAGACGTGCCAAATCTCCGGCTGCCCCACGGAGCCCTGGGGGCCCCGGTTCCTGCACCAGAACCAGCGACTGGGTCGCGCCCGGCCACGTACCAGGCCGGGTGCCGTGGGGCTCGTGGGATGTGGATGGTGCCAGGCGGGCACAGGCCATGCTGCCTTGGCACGGCACACGGCCCCTGCGGGCTCCGTCGCCCCCACACCCCCCAGGCATGGCCCATCCAGCCCCCCCGAGGCGCTGGCCGTGCCCCCCGACGAGGGGGGTGCTCTGCTGGGGGTGTGGGAATGCTGATATGGTAACTGCCCCCCAGCGAGTGGTTTGGGACCCCACTGGGGGGCCTTCCCCTGCCCAGGGGAACTGTCGGGGGGAGCAATGGCCCAGGGGTCGCAGCCGGCTTCGGGGCAGCTCTGCAGGAGATATGGGGGTTAGAGAAAGGAGGCTGCAAGGGGGGGCAGACGGGGGGTCCCACACCACCCTGCACCCCTGAGCCAGCCCCTGCCCTGGACCCCTTGGGGCCTCCTAGGGGGCAAGGCCCTGTGCCCCATTCCCTGCCCCCCCGACCAAGCCAGCCTCTGCCCTGGGGCCCCCCCAGCGCTCCCTAAGGGGCAAGGTCCTGTGCCCCATTCCCTGCCACCCTGACCCAGCCAGCCTCTGCCCTGGGCCCCCCGCCAGTGCTCCCTAGGGGGCAGGGCCCTGTGCCCCATTCCCTGCCCCCCCGGCCCTGCCAGCCTCTGCCCTGGGCCCCCCGGAACCCCCTAGAGGGGAAGGGTGGGGGGTGGATATGGGGGCGGAGAGACGGTTGGGGGGAAGAGAAGGGAGCGGGTCTGTCACACTGGGGGTGGCGGTGGGGGTCTGTGTTGGGAGAAGGGGGGACTCCAGGGGGCTGGGGGGGGGGATGCAGCTGCCGCACCTAGTTCTCATCCGGCAACAGGAAACGCCCCACTTACCCCTCCCCCAGCCTGGCCCCCAACCTGGATACAGCTCCCACCACCGCCTCCACAAGGCACCCTCCCAACTCCCCCGCCAGGCCAGGGGACCCCCAGCTCTGCCGGTGCCCCTCACTCCCGACCCGCAGCCCCCTGCTCCCCCCCCAGCTCTGCCGGTGCCCCTCACTCCCGACCCGCAGCCCCCTGCTTCTCCCCCCCCAGCTCTGCCGGTGCCCCTCACTCCCGACCCGCAGCCCCCTGCTTCCCCCCCCAGCTCTGCCGGTGCCCCTCACTCCCGACCCGCAGCCCCCTGCTCCCCCCCCCAGCTCTGCCGGTGCCCCTCACTCCCGACCCGCAGCCCCCTGCTTCTCCCCCCCCCCCAGCTCTGCCGGTGCCCCTCACTCCCGACCCGCAGCCCCCTGCTTCTCCCCCCCCCCCCAGCTCTGCCGGTGCCCCTCACTCCCGACCCGCAGCCCCCTGCTCCCCCCCCCAGCTCTGCCGGTGCCCCTCACTCCCGACCCGCAGCCCCCTGCTCCCCCCCCAGCTCTGCCGGTGCCCCTCACTCCCGACCCGCCGCCCCCTGCTTCTCCCCCCCCAGCTCTGCCGGTGCCCCTCACTCCCAACCCGCAGCCCCCTGCTTCTCCCCCCCCAGCTCTGCCGGTGCCCCTCACTCCCGACCCGCAGCCCCCTGCTCCCCCCCCCAGCTCTGCCGGTGCCCCTCACTCCCGACCCGCAGCCCCCTGCTCCCCCCCCCAGCTCTGCCGGTGCCCCCCACTCCCGACCCGCAGCCCCCTGCTTCTCCCCCCCCCCCAGCTCTGCCGGTGCCCCTCACTCCCGACCCGCAGCCCCCTGCTTCTCCCCCCCCCCCAGCTCTGCCGGTGCCCCTCACTCCCGACCCGCAGCCCCCTGCTCCCCCCCCCCAGCTCTGCCGGTGCCCCTCACTCCCGACCCGCAGCCCCCTGCTCCCCCCCCCAGCTCTGCCGGTGCCCCTCACTCCCGACCCGCAGCCCCCTGCTCCCCCCCCCAGCTCTGCCGGTGCCCCTCACTCCCGACCCGCAGCCCCCTGCTCCCCCCCCCAGCTCTGCCGGTGCCCCTCACTCCCGACCCGCAGCCCCCTGCTCCCCCCCCAGCTCTGCCGGTGCCCCTCACTCCCGACCCGCAGCCCCCTGCTCCCCCCCCAGCTCTGCCGGTGCCCCTCACTCCCGACCCGCAGCCCCCTGCTTCCCCCCCCAGCCCTGCCGGTGCCCCTCACTCCCGACCCGCAGCCCCCTGCTCCCCCCCGCAGCTCTGCCGGTGCCCCTCACTCCCGACCCGCAGCCCCCTGCTCCCCCCCGCAGCTCTGCCGGTGCCCCTCACTCCCGACCCGCAGCCCCCTGCTCCCCCCCCCCAGCTCTGCCGGTGCCCCTCACTCCCGACCCGCAGCCCCTGCCAGCCCAGCCCTGGGCTCCCCCCCCCCGAGGTCTGCTGGTGCCCCTCACTCCCAACCTGCAGCCACCTGCCCCCCCCCAGCTCTGCCGGTGCCCCTCACTCCCGACCCGCAGCCCCTGCCAGCCCAGCCCTGGGCTCCCCCCCCAGGTCTGCTGGTGCCCCTCACTCCCGACCCGCAGCCCCTGCCAGCCCAGCCCTGGGCTCCCCCCCCAGGTCTGCTGGTGCCCCTCACTCCCGACCTGGAGCCCCTGCTAGCCCAGCCCTGGGCTCCAGTGCCCTGAAATCCAGAGGGTCACTGGCCAATAGAAGGAGCCCAACCAATGTCAAATCCACCCCGTGCGGGGGTACAGTCCTGGCAGCTGCGGAGAACCCCCCACCCCACACTTCTGCCAGAGCCTTGGCACTGCCCTGAAGTCTCAGCGCCCCCCCACCCCCTGGCTCATCCAGTTCCAGCTCCTCCCCCTGCCAGACATGGGGGGCGTGTGGGGTGATTCCTGCCAGCTGGGCTGAGGCCTGACTGAACTCATCGCAGAGAAGCCAGCAGTTGGGCGCGACCGGCACCCTGGGGGTACTGTCTGTCCCTGCCGTCCGAGGGAATTTTCCCAGTGTACAAGCAAGTTTCGACTCTTGGGGAGACCAGCCGCTCGATGGTTCGAGCCGCTCGGCGTGATCTGCTGGCTGGGCTCCCTGGGGGGCTTCCTGGACTGGACTGGGCTACAGAGTGGAAACAAACACATAACACCCTGTGCTCACCCAGCTTTCGCCTCCCTGAGTCCCCTACCGCCAGGATCCGCCCTTCCAGGGCCCAGATGCCCGCTCCTGCTCAGTAGGGGGTGACATTGGTGTCAGCAGTGGGATATGGGCAGGGCAGCAGGTCAGTGCCCCATGGGGGCTCCATCACCCAGCCCATCCTCCCACTCCAGGGTTGCCGGTGGGTGCAAACCAGTGCACAGGAGATGCCGCCCCCCACCCCCCCCCCGCAGATTTCCCATCATCCCCCGGAGCTGCGACGGCTGCAGCGGGGGAGGGGAGACAGATATAGATAGATATATATATTTGCCTTATCTCGAATAAGGAAATGGATCACTTGTGGTTGCTACGGTAACCAGCAGCCAGAGATGCTCACCGGCTCTTAAAGGAGACGTGCCTTGGGGGGGGGGGGGCAGCTGTTTAATGTGGAGCCCCGCCATGTATCACAGGGGGCAGGCACTGGACTGGGACCCAGGAGATCAGGGTTCAATTCCCACCTTTGCCATGGACTCCCTATGTGACCATGGCCAAGTCCCCGCATCTGTCCTTGCCTCAGCTTCCCAAGGGGCAAAATGGTGATAAAAATCCTACCTGTGAGCCCTTGGGGGCAGGGTGTGTCTCCCTTTGGGTCTGTGCAGCCCCCGGCCGGTCGGGGTCTGGACGGGGCCCCCAGTCCCAGCTGGGCACTGCTGCAATCCCAGCGAGGCTGGTGGCCTGGCAGAGGCAGGTTCCCGTTGGCTGGCATGGGCGGTCCCTGGGCGCAGGGGAAGCAGGCGGCCAGCTCGGCTCGGAAGGGCAGTGGGGGGCTGGACAAAGGCCGGGGCCATGCGGGCTGCTCTCGCTGGGTGGAGCTGGGGTCGCTGGGATGGGCTCTCTGCCAAGCCTGCCCTCCCCGCCCAGGGGAAGCCGCTGCAGCAAAGGAAGGTTGGGGAATTTCCAGCTCCTGGGATGCCCCCAGCGAACCCCCCAGCTGGCAGGAGAAACCCCCCCCCCCACGCCAGCCTGGGCCCCGCCAGGCCTCAGACCATCTCGGGACATGGCTCCAGTCACAACAGCTGGCACTAGTGTAGCACGTGTCAGCTCCATACGGGGGCATGGGGCTGGGCACCAGGACTCCTGGGTTCTCTCCCCAGCTCTGCGAGGGGAGTGGGGGCTGGTGGCTAGAGCAGGGGGGCTGGGCACCAGGACTCCTGGGTTCTCGCCCCAGCTCTGGGTGGGGAGTGGGGGCTGGTGGCTAGAGCAGGGGGGCTGGAAGCCAGGACTCCTGGGTTCTCGCCCCAGCTCTGGGAGGGGCGTGGGGGCTGGTGTTTAGAGCAGGGGGGGCTGGGCACCAGGGCTCCTGGGTTCTCTCCCCAGCCCTGGGAGAGGAGTGGGGGCTGGTGGCTGGAGCAGGGGGCGGGAAGCCAGGACTCCTGGGTTCTGTTTCAAGCTGTGTCCGTGGGCACACAGAAAGGGCCAGCAGGTGACAATTCCCTTGCGTGACCCCCACATGTGGGGCGTGCGCCGGTGCCAGCCGTGACCCGTGCGTTCCAGCCCAGGCAGAGCCTGTGGGAGGGGGTTTGGTGTCAGGGTGGGGCTGGCCGGGGGGCTGGACATTGGCTGGGACCCAGGCGACAGGGCCCTGATCTGGGGCGGGGACCTGGGTCTGTGCTTTGGGCTGGAGCCTCAGTCTAGATGCTGCCATGACTGCGGGGGGGATCCTCCCCCTCAGGCTGCTGCCCGTCTGGCATTTGCTCAGGCCCCCCCCGAGCTCACAGCCCCCCCCATCTCTAGACAGAACCGACGGAGGGGAGGGGGGTCAGATAAGCGGAGCTGAAGGTTTTCACACACAGACCCTCCCCATCTGCCATGACCCCCCCCCACACACCTGTGCCCTCTGCCCTGTCACATGAGCCACCCCCAGCCGGTGCTCTGGGGACCCCCCCCGCAGTGAAGCCCCCGGCCATTGGGAACCAGAGGAAGGTGGAATTGCCCCTCCCTGCGGGCGGGGGGGGGGGGCACCTCCCCCTGCGTGCACGGCCCCGGCCTGCCTTACCGGGGGGGGGGGGCAGGACTACGTTTCCCAGGATGCAGCTGGAGTTTTGGGAGGCCCCCGATTGGCTGCCCCTGCCCCACGGCAGCCCCGGGGAATGAATGAAGCTGCAGCGGGCTGCGGCGAGCCGGGCGCGGAGCCGGGCTGCGGGGATGGCCGCGGCGGTGCACAACCCGCTCAAGTCGTGAGTACCGGGCCGGGGGCGCCGAGCGGGGGGCGCCTCCATTGTGCAGCTGATGCCCCCCCCAAGCCCCGCCCCCCCCCCGCACCGCTTGAATCCCCTCCCGGGGGGCTCGCGCTGTGCCGGCGCCGGCTCCCCCGGGGGGGGGGCGCACGGGGGGGCGGCAGATTCCATTGTGCGGCGGGCCGGGGGGTCCGGATTCAGGCCGGTCGGCGGGGGGCGGGGCCGAGCCCCCCGGCCCAGTTACCGCGGGCAGGGGGGCGGCTGTCGCGGTGCCAGGGGGACAAAGTTCCTTGGGGGGGTCAGGGGCCTGGGCCAGAGCCAGCCCCACCTTCCCCCCCGGCCACCCCACCCCCCGACCAGCCCCACACATCCTTCTGAGCCAGCCAGCCCCTGACCCAGCCCCATCTGTCCCTCCAGCCCCACGCGCCCACACAGGTCCAGCCCCATCCCCACCCAGATCCCTGGGTCCATCGCCAGCCCCACCCCCCTCGATCTGTCCCCGTCCAGAGCCATCCCCCCCCCCCCCCCCCCCGTACAGCCCCTTCTGTCTGTCCATCCCCAGAAACGCCCATCACCTCTGGCCCCACACCTCCGCCCGCTCTGGACAGGGGCCGTGGGTCTAGGCAGGTGTCTTCCACCCAGCGGGGGGGTCGCTGCTGCTGCTGCCGCATGTGGGGGGCTGAGGGGTGCAGCCGCAGCCCCTCCCCGCCTGGCCTGAGATGGTTCTGTCCTAAGCACCCCCGTGACGTGTTTAATGACACTCGGCTCCTGGGTCGGGGGAAACTGAGGCATGGAGTGGGGAAGGGATTCGCTAAAGGTCTGTAGCAGAGCTGGGACTAGTCCCGACTGCCAGTCCCCCCTGCGCTACCATTAGACCCCCTCCCAGTGCCAGGGCTAAAACTGGTTAGCCAGGACTCCTGGGTTCTCTCCCCAGCTGGGGGGGTGGTCTAGTGGTTAGAGCAGGGGGCTGGGAGCCAGGACTCCTGGGTTCTCTCCCCAGCTGGGGGGGGGTGGTCTAGTGGTTACAGCAGGGGGCTGGGGGCCAGGACTCCTGGGTTCTCCCCCCAGCTGGGGGGGGGTGGTCTAGTGGTTAGAGCAGGGGGTTGGGGGCCAGGACTCCTGGGTTCTCTCCCCAGCTTGGGGGTGTGTGTGGTCTAGTGGTTAGAGCAGGGGGCTGGGGGCCAGGACTCCTGGGTTCTCTCCCCAGCTGGGGGGGTGGTCTAGTGGTTAGAGCAGGGGGTTGGGGGCCAGGACTCCTGGGTTCTCTCCCCAGCTGGGGGGGTGGTCTAGTGGTTAGAGCAGGGGGCTGGGGGCCAGGATTCCTGGGTTCTCTCCCCAGGTTGGGGGTGTGTGTGGTCTAGTGGTTAGAGCAGGGGGCTGGGGGCCAGGACTCCTGGGTTCTCTCCCCAGCTGGGGGTGGTGGTCTAGTGGTTAGAGCAGGGGGCTGGGGGCCAGGACTCCTGGGTTCTCTCCCCAGCTGGGGGGGGTGGTCTAGTGGTTACAGCAGGGGGGCTGGGGGCCCCAGGACTCCTGGGTTCTCCCCCCAGCTGGGGGGTGGTGGTCTAGGGTTAGAGCAGGGGCTGGGGGCCAGGCTATCCTGGGTTCTCTCCCCCAGCTGGGGGGGTGGTCTAGTGGTTTAGAGCCAGGGGGCTGGGGGCCAGGGACTCCTGGGGTTCTTCCCCCCAGCTGGGGGGGGTGGTCTAGTGGTCAAGAGCAGGGGGGGCCCCTGGGGGCCAGGACTCCTGGGTTCTTGCCCCCAGCCTGGGGGGGGTGGTCTAGTGGTTAGCAGCAGGGGGCCTGGGGGCCAGGACTCCTGGGTTCCTCTCCCCAGGCTTGGGGGGTGGTGTGTCTAGTGGTCATGAGAGCAGGGGGCTGGGGGCCAGGACTCCTGGGTTCTCCCCCCAGATCTGGGGGCTGGGGGGGTGGTCTAGTGGTCAGAGCAGGGGGCTGGGGGCCAGGACTCCTGGGTTCTCTCCCCAGCTGGGGGGGGGTCTAGTGGTTAGAGCTCCCCGCCGGAGGCCGAAGGGTTAACCCCTCGCGAGGGAGCGAATGGTGCCTCATCACGCAGGCAGCAGGGCCCTCATTAGCATCTCATTATCCCCGCCCCGCCCTCCCCGGGCCCCTGGCTGCGGGGGGTCCCCGGGCCACGGGAGGTGCCTGCCCGGAGCCCGGCCGGGCGCTGCCCCAGCCGCGAGAGACGGTCCCGAGCTCGCAGCTTGAAGAGACAAGGGCAGGGCCATTAGCCCCATGTCACAGGTGGAAAACCGAGGCCCAAGGTCACCCGGGGGGCAGGACGCCTGGGTTCTCTCCCAGCTCTGGGAGGGGAGTGGGGGGTCTAGTGGTCAGAGCAGGGGGCTGGGAGCCAGGACGGATGGGAGCCGGGACGCCTGGGTTCTCCCCCCCGCTCTGGGAGAGGGGTGGGGGGTCTAGTGGTCAGAGCAGGGGTCTGGGGGCCAGGACGCCTGGGTTCTCTCCCCAGCTCTGGGAGAGGGGTGGGGGGTCTAGTGGTCAGAGCAGGGGGGCTGGGGGCCAGGACTCCTGGGTTCTCTCCCCAGCTGGGGGGGGGGGTCTAGTGGTCAGAGCAGGGGGGCTGGGAGCCAGGACTCCTGGGTTCTCTCCCCAGCTGGGGGGCGGGGTCTAGTGGTCAGAGCAGGGGGGCTGGGAGCCAGGACTCCTGGGTTCCGTTCCCAGGAGCGACTGGCCAATGAGTTAGGTCAGGGCCTGCTGTCCCCCCCGACCCCCTGCAGTCCAGTAAAGGAGCCCCCGCACCGGAGACTCCAGATGCTACAAGGGGGTGGGAGGTCAGAGGTGGGGTCTGTCCTGGACCTTGGGGACCCCGCCCCCTACTCCGAGTGGGGGGGTGGTCAGATCAGATTCATTTTAACTTCCTGGGGAAAGGGTCGTGCTTGGATCAGCTGAGCCCCCCCACTGTAAGCTGGGCCCCCCACCCCTCTGGCCCCATCCCCACGGCAGGGCCCCGCCCTGATCCCAGTTGCAAGGGGGTGATGGTGCAGGGAGGGGGCTCCACTCACAACCCCCACCCCCATCTCCCCTGACACTGAGGGGGGCCGGGGCGGGATACAAAGGGGGGGGGTAAAGGGGGGCGGGGCTGGGATGCAAGGGGAGCAGAGGGGGGCTGTGACTCCGGTCCGCCCCCCCTTCCGTTTGCACCTTCCCTGAGCCCCCCAGGTCCCTCCCTCGCTGAGTGACCCCCCCCAGGCCCAGCCAATCCGCCCCCTCGGGAGGCGGGCCTGCCAGCTGTCAAGCGCGGGGCATGCTGGGAGCTGTAGTCCCTGCCCGCTTCCAGCTGTGACCCCCCCGTGCCCCCCCCGCCATTGCACCCAGCGCCTCCTCGCGCAGCCCGGGACGGGCCCGGGGCAGGACCGCAGCCAAGGGGGGGTGCGGGGGGGGGCAGCATCTCCCGGCGTGCACCGGGGCGCGGCGGGGGGGCGATGGGCTCCCCCCGGCTGGGGAATGAATGAAACCGGGCCGGAGCCCGGGGCGGGCGCGGGATGGGCTCAGCCGGGCAGGAGCCGCTCCAGGGGTGAGTGAGAGCCGGGCCCCCCCGGGCCCCCCAACCTCCCTCCCCGACCTCCCCTGGACCCCCCAACCTCCCCCCCCTCCCTCCCCCGGACCCCCCAACCTCCCTCCCCCCCCAGGCCTCCCCTGGACCCCCCAACTTCCCCCCCAGCCTCCCCCCAGCCCTCCCCCGGACCCCTCAACCTCCCCCCCCGACCTCCCTGTACCCCCCAACTCCCCCCCCAGCCCTCCCCCGGACCCCTCAACCTCCCCCCCCGACCTCCCCTGGACCCCCCAACTTCCCCCCCCAGCCCTCCCCCGGACCCCTCAACCTCCCCCCCACCTCCCCCCCCAGACCTCCCCCGGACCCCCCCAACCTCCCCCCCCCAGCCTCCCCCCCAGACCTCCCCCGGACCCCCCAACCTCCCCCCCCAGCCTGCCCCCCAGACCTCCCCCAGACCCCTCAACCCCCCCAGCCTCCCCCCCAGACCTCCCCCGGACCCCTCAACCCCCCCCCCCAGCCTTCCCCCCAGACCTCCCCCGGACCCCTCAACCCCCCCCCCCAGCCTGCCCCCCAGACCTGCCCCGGACCCCCCAACCTCCCCCCCCAGCCTGCCCCCCAGACCTGCCCCGGACCCCCCAACCTCCCCCCCAGCCTTCCCCCCAGACCTCCCCCGGACCCCCCAACCTCCCCCCCCAGCCTGCCCCCCAGACCTGCCCCGGACCCCTCAACCTCCCCCCCCAGCCTGGCCCCCAGCCCTCCCCCGGACCCCCCAACCTCCCCCCCAGCCCTCCCCTGGACCCCCCAACCTCCCCCCCCAGCCTCCCCCGACCCCCTCAGCCTGCCCCCAGACCTCCCCTGGACCCCCCAACCTCCCCCCCCAGACCTCCCCCGGACCCCCCAACCTCCACCCCCAACCCCCCCACATCCCCCAGCCTGACCCCGTACCCTCCCAACCTTCACCCCCAGCTTGTCCCATAGGACCCCCCCCCCGTGTCTTCCCCCAACCTGCCCCCTCTGGCTGCCCCAGACACCCCAGCCGGGCTCTCCCAGACCTTCCCGCCTGCCCACCAGACTCCCTGGCTGGGGGGCGTGGGGCCGGGCAGCCCCCGGGTGTGGCTGGGGGGCCGCGTGGCGGGTGCGGGCCGTGGGGCTGGGGGTGATGCCGGGACGTGGGGGGTGGGGGGAGAGCTCAGAGGCTCTGGGGGGTCGGGGGGCCGGGCCGGGCCAGCCCCCCTGACCCCCCGTCTCGCCAGCCTGGGGGAGGAGTTCTACCGCGAGGCCATCGAGCACTGTCGCAGCTACAATGCCCGGCTCTGCGCCGAGCGCAGCCTGCGCCTGCCCTTCCTCGACTCGCAGACCGGCGTGGCCCAGAACAACTGCTACATCTGGATGGAGAAGACCCACCGGGGGCCAGGTGAGCCCCCCAGGCCTGCCGGTGCCCCCCACTCCCGACCCGCAGCCCCCCAGCCCAGCCCAGCCCTGCCGGTGCCCCTCACTCCCGACCCGCAGCCCCCCAGCCCAGCCCAGCCCTGCCGGTGCCCCTCACTCCCGACCCGCAGCCCTGCCGGTGCCCCTCACTCCCGACCCGCAGCCCCCGCCCAGCCCAGCCCTGCCAGTGCCCCTCACTCCCGACCCGCAGCCCCCGACCCGCAGCCCTGCCGGTGCCCCTCACTCCCGACCTGCAGCCCCCCAGCCCAGCCCAGCCCTGCCGGTGCCCCTCACTCCCGACCCGCAGCCTCCCAGCCCAGCCCAGCCCAGCCCTGCCGGTGCCCCCCACTCCCGACCCGCAGCCCCCGACCCGCAGCCCTGCCGGTGCCCCCCACTCCCGACCCGCAGCCCCCCAACCCAGCCCAGCCCTGCCGGTGCCCCTCACCCCCGACCCGCAGCCCTGCCGGTGCCCCCCACTCCCGACCCGCAGCCCCCCAGCCCAGCCCAGCCCTGCCGGTGCCCCTCACTCCCGACCCGCAGCCCTGCCGGTGCCCCCCACTCCCGACCCGCAGCCTCCCAGCCCAGCCCAGCCCTGCCGGTGCCCCTCACTCCCGACCCGCAGCCCCCCAGCCCAGCCCAGCCCTGCCGGTGCCCCTCACCCCCGACCCGCAGCCCCCCAACCCAGCCCAGCCCTGCCGGTGCCCCTCACCCCCGACCCGCAGCCCTGCCGGTGCCCCCCACTCCCGACCCGCAGCCCCCGACCCGCAGCCCTGCCCGTGCCCCTCACTCCCGACCTGCAGCCCCCCAGCCCAGCCCAGCCCTGCCGGTGACCCTCACTCCCGACCTGCAGCCCCCCAACCCAGCCCAGCCCTGCCGGTGCCCCTCACCCCCGACCCGCAGCCCTGCCGGTGCCCCCCACTCCCGACCCGCAGCCCCCGACCCGCAGCCGTGCCGGTGCCCCTCACTCCCGACCTGCAGCCCCCCAGCCCAGCCCAGCCCTGCCGGTGACCCTCACTCCCGACCTGCAGCCCCCCAACCCAGCCCAGCCCTGCCGGTGCCCCCCACCCCCGACCCGCAGCCCTGCCGGTGCCCCCCACTCCCGACCCGCAGCCTCCCAGCCCAGCCCAGCCCTGCCGGTGCCCCTCACTCCCGACCCGCAGCCCCCCAGCCCAGCCCAGCCCTGCCGGTGCCCCTCACTCCCGACCCGCAGCCCCCCAGCCCAGCCCAGCCCTGCCGGTGCCCCTCACCCCAGACCCGCAGCCCCCGACCCCCAGCCCTGCCGGTGCCCCCCACTCCCGACCCGCAGCCCCCGACCCGCAGCCCTGCCGGTGCCCCTCACTCCCGACCCGCAGCCCCCCAGCCCAGCCCAGCCCTGCCGGTGCCCCTCACTCCCGACCCGCAGCCCCCCAGCCCAGCCCAGCCCTGCCGGTGCCCCTCACTCCCGACCCGCAGCCCCCGCCCAGCCCAGCCCTGCCAGTGCCCCCCTCTCCCGACCCGCAGCCCCCCCAGCCTAGCCAGTGCCCCCCCCCCGACCTGCAGCCCCCCCTGACCTGCCGGCACCGCCCTGACCCACAGCCTTGCCGGTGCCCCCCACTCCCGACCCTCAGTCTCGCCCTGGGCCCCCCCAGCCCGGCCGATGCCCCCCCCGTCGCCACCCGCAGCCCCTGCAGCCGAGCTGTGGGGCTATGAAGACTGGGGATGGGGGGGGGACTCTAGGGGCTCATTTCATGTGCCCCCCCCAGGCCTGGCCCCGGGGCAGATCTACACGTACCCGGCCCGCTGCTGGCGCAAGAAACGGCGGCTGAACATCCTGGAGGACCCGCGGCTGAGGCCTTGTGAGTTCAAGATCGGTAAGGAACCGGGGGGGCGGGGATGGGGGGGCGATCGGGGGGGGGCATGAGGGAAGGGGGGAGATTCTGATCCTGGTGCTCTCAGCCCCCCGCACCAGGGGCTTTGGGGGGGGCAGGCGAGGCTGCGGTTGGGAGGAGGGGGGCCGTTGGGGGGCTCAGTTGGTTTCCATGGTAACGCTGAGGGAGATCAGAGCCTAGGGGTGGGGGGCACCCCCTAATTACAGCCCCACGTGACCGCGGTGCGTGGCGGGAGGTCGTCTGGCCGGCATTTAGGTGAATTGCAGCCGTGGGGCGTTACCGGGGGGTCTCTCCGAAGGTGTCGGAGCACCTGGGGGGGGGTCTGTATTTGGGGGCCCTGCCCAGCCGCTCTGACGTGATGCCCCCCCAGACTGCGAGGCCCCCCTGAAGAAGGAGGGGGGGCTCCCGGAGGGGCCGGTGCTGGAGGCCCTGCTCTGCGCCGAGACTGGGGACAAGAAAACGGAGCTGAAGGAGGAGGAGCTGGTGCTGGACTGTCAGGTGAGGACCCCCCCCCGCGACCCCCCCTTGGGGCACCAATCTCCCCCCAAGGGCCCCCCGATCCCTCCCAGGGGTGAGCCCCCCTTGCGTTCGGTCCCTGCCCCCAGCCCATCCCTGGGGGGCTCCCTGGCGTGGCGGTGCTGTGGGGGGGCAGGGCTCTGACCCCCCCCCCGGCTCTGACCCCCCCCCCCATCTGTGGCAGAAGCAGCAGGCAGGCGAGTTCCCCCACGACCTGGAGGGCGACGACCTGGAGGACGACATCCCCCGGCGCAAGAACAAGGCCAAGGGCAAGGTGGAGCGGGGGGGTCTGTGGGGGAGGGGGAGCTGGGATGATGGGGGAAGGGGGGGTGTATGGGGGTGGGGAGCTGGGGTGAAGGGGGCGGGGGGGGTCTGTGGGGGCGGGGAGCTGGGGAGAAGGGGATGGGGAGGTGTATGGGGGAGGGGGAGCTGGTGGGAGCCCAGCCCCCCGGGGCATCCCCACCCTTGTTGGCTCTGTGCTGGCCCTGGGGTGGGAGCCGGGGGGGTGCTGTCCAGCTGCATCTCACCCCATTCCCGGCCCCCCAGGCCTACGGGATCGGGGGCATGCGGAAGAGGCAGGACGCCCCCTCACTGGAGGACCGTGACAAGCCTTACGTCTGCGACAGTGAGTGTGTGGCAATGGGACCCAGGCGTCCGGGACGGCAAGGCAGGACACTCGCCACTAGGGAGTCCTACAACCCCCGGCTCTGGGATGTGGATGGGACCCAGGCGTCCGGGGCGGCAATGTAGTGCACTCGCCACTAGGGGGCCCTACAACCCCCGGCTCTGGGGTGTGGATGGGACCCAGGCGTCCGGGGCGGCAATGTAGGGCACTAGGGGGCCCTACAACCCCCAGCTCTGGGGTGTGGATGGGACCCAGGCGTCCGGGACGGCAACGCAGGGCACTCGCCACTAGGGGGCCCTACAGCCCCCGGCTCTGGGGTGTGGATGGGACCCAGGCGTCCGGGGCGGCAAGGCAGGGCGCACCCCCTCAGCTCCCAGCCTGCGGGATTCCCAGTGGGGGGCTGGAGAGGAGGGGGGCTGGCGAGGCGGGGGGCTGGTTTGGGGGTCTGACCCTGCCCTCCCTCCAGCCCGCGGGATTCCCAGCGGGGGGCTGGAGAGGAGGGGGGCTGGCGAGGAGGGGGCTGGTTTGGGGGTCTGACCCTGCCCTCCCTCCAGCCTGCGGGAAGCGCTACAAGAACCGGCCGGGGCTGAGTTATCACTACACCCACACCCACCTGGCGGAGGAGGAGGGCGAGGAGAACGCGGAGCGACACCCCCTGCCCCCGCCCCGCAAGAACAACCACAAGCGTGAGCCCCGGGGACCCCGCGGGGCCCTGCAGCGCCCCACAGCCGGGTGACTGCTGGGGGGGGGGCCCTGCAGCGCCCCACAGCCGGGTGACTGTTGGGGGGGGGGGCCCTGCAGCGCCCCACAGCCGGGTGACTGTTGGCGGGGGGGGGGGGGAAGGGCCCTGCAGCGCCCCACAGCCGGGTGACTGTTGGTGGGCGGGGGGGGCAAGGGCCCTGCAGCGCCCCACAGCCGGGTGACTGTTGGTGGGCAGGGGGGGCAAGGGCCCTGCAGCGCCCCACAGCCGGGTGACTGCTGGGGGGGGGGGCAAGGGCCCTGCAGCGCCCCACAGCCGGGTGACTGTTGGTGGGCGGGGGGGGGCCCTGCAGCGCCCCACAGCCGGGTGACTGTTGGGGGGGGGGAGGGGCCCTGCAGCGCCCCACAGCCGGGTGACTGTTGGCGGGGGGGGGGGGAAGGGCCCTGCAGCGCCCCACAGCCGGGTGACTGTTGGTGGGCGGGGGGGGCAAGGGCCCTGCAGCGCCCCACAGCCGGGTGACTGCTGGGGGGGGGGCAAGGGCCCTGCAGCGCCCCACAGCCGGGTGACTGTTGGTGGGCGGGGGGGGGCCCTGCAGCGCCCCACAGCCGGGTGACTGTTGGGGGGGGGAGGGGCCCTGCAGCGCCCCACAGCCGGGTGACTGTTGGCGGGGGGGGGAGGGGCCCTGCAGCACCCCACTGCTGGGGTCACTCTTGGGGTCACTGTTGGGGGGGGGTGCTGCCTGGTTTCTAATTGTTCAGTGGGGGGGTAGTTTTGGGGGGAACCAGCCTGGCCCCATTCTACCTCCTGCTCCATGTCCAGCCCCCCACCGGAGGTCCCTTTGCTCTGGGGGGTGCCAGGGAGCCCTGGGGGCTCACAGGACTGGGCTCCTCCCCCCAGGGCCCACGCTCTAGTCAGGGGTGTCTGGGTGGGTGACTCCCCCCAATCTCCGTCTGTTGGGGAGCTGGACTTGGGGGGGGCAGCTGGCTTTAACCTCATTCTGTCTGGTTTTTGCTGTTCCCATCAGAGTTTTACAAAGAATTGAATTGGGTCCCCGAGAACCAGCGCAGACACACAGGTAACCCCCCCACACCCCGGGGGGGCAGGGCCCCCAACCCGGCTCTCAGGCCCGACACGTGGCCCAGTGCCCCGGCCCCAGTTTGAGGCCTTGAAGGGGACCTGGAAAGGAGGAAAGTGACTGACTGGGGCAGCAGGGCCAGCCCTGCCTGCCAGGGGAGAGGCCCCCCGCCGAGCCCCCCGTCCTGCAGCCCAGTGCCCCCTAGTGCCACCCAGCGCCCCCTAGTGCCCCATGGGGCTGTGATCTCAGACAGGAGGGAGCCAAAGCCCGTTTGCTGGGAGAGGTTCGGAGGACTCAGATTGGTGCAGTTTCAGGCCCGGGGACCATCCGGCCCGAGAGCTCGGCGTGTGTCCGTGCCCGGCGCCGGGGGCTGGGCCGGAGCAGCTCTCCCGGATCTCACCCCGACTGCGCCCGGCCCCTGGGAGGAAAACGCTCTGAGTGAGATTCCTCCCTGGGAGCTGCCCAGGTGGCCCCGGGGCCAAGGCTGGGCTGACTCTTCCCAGCCAGAAAAGGGAGAAAAACACAAAAACCCGCTGGCTCCTGGCTCCCCCCCGGAGCGGGGTCTGCAGGGCCCTGGAAGACCGCGGGTGGGCAGCTGGGGGCAGCGTCAGTCTGCCAGGGCACTGTGCGGAGGAAGCTCGCAGCAGGGGGAGGTTGCAGGGGGGGGAGGGTTGGCTTGTTGCGTCACCCAGGGATTCCACATTGGTACCGGGCTGTGTCGGGTGCCCCAGGGCCAGGGGTGGAGGTGGGGGCAGTGTTAGTGGGGGGGCTGCATGGGGCCGAGCCTGTTGCACCCCCTTCATCTCCGCCCCTGCTCGCTGTTTTCCAGCTAAGAAAGCTCCGGACGGCTCGGTCATTCCCAACGGGTACTGTGATTTCTGTCTCGGCGGCGCCAAGAAAACCGGCTGCCCCGAGGATCTCATCTCCTGCGCGGACTGCGGGCGCTCCGGTAACGACCCCCGGCCAGGCCGGGGCAGCCGGGGGCGCGGGTGTGACGGGGGGAGCTGGCAGGGGACAGAGCCGGGCGCGGCTGGTCGCGCTGCCCCTGCTGGAGGGGGTGAGCCCTGCTCTGGGCGTGTGCGGAGGACGAGGTGTCGTCCCCCCCTCCGTTCCCCCCCCCCAGCCCGGGGGCAAATGAGGCCGGGCTGAGCTGTTCTGCATTTCGCTCCCCTGCTGGGGGGGGCGGGAGCAGGCCTGGGACGCCCCCGGCTGGGGGGCTCGTTGCGGCTGCGGCTGGTGTCCTGAATGTGCTGGGTCTCAGCCTGGCCTCACCCTGCCCTGGCGGGGGCAGATTCCCAGGCTTGGCAGGTGGTAGCGGGGAAGCAGTGGGGGGAGTCGCTTGCTCTGGGCCACCCCCGACTCTCCCCGCTCTGTGCCCCCGCAGGTCACCCCTCGTGCCTGCAGTTCACCGTGAACATGACGGCGGCCGTGCGCACCTATCGCTGGCAGTGCATCGAGTGCAAATCCTGCAGCCTCTGCGGCACCTCGGAGAACGACGTGAGCCGCCCCCGCCCCCGCGGCCCCCCACTCCCAGCACCCTGCAGCCCCCCGTTCCCTGCACGCGCCAGCCCCTCCCCCCCCGAACCTGCCAGGCCCTGACCGCCCACTCCCTGCACCCCTCCCCCTGCCCCTCCTGGGAGTGGGTCCCGGCGCCCCGCAGGGGAGGGCTGGTGTCACTGCCCCCCCACTGACCTGCCTTTCCCCCCCCTGCCCGGCAGGACCAGCTGCTGTTCTGTGACGACTGCGACCGCGGCTACCACATGTACTGCTTGAGCCCCCCCATGGCAGAGCCCCCCGAAGGTGAGCCCCCTGCTCCCCCAATCCCTCGCGGCTGGCTGGGGGGACCGATGGGCCGGGGCCTCCCCTGCAGGGAGGGGCTGCGGGTTCGGCTGGGGGCCGGCGGGGGGCCAGGCTGACGCTCTCCCCCCGCCCACAGGGAGCTGGAGCTGTGACCTGTGCCTGCGGCTGCTGAAGGACAAGGCCTCGGCTTACATCACACTCACCTAGAGCCGCTGCCCCCCCGAGAGGGCTCCCTGGGGGGGCACCGCGACCAGAGTGAGTGGGAGGACCCCCCCGGCCATGCGCCCCCAGACTCCAGCACCCTCAAACCCTGCACCCAGGGGGGCTCCTATGCCCCCCCCAGCCAAAATCCTCCTCAAAGCCATAACTCCAGGTGGGGGGGCGGGGCGTGCTGGGCCTGGGTGCTCCGGGGGGGGCTGCTCCCCAGAGACCCCCCCCCGACTGGCTGGGGGGATGCAAGGAAGGGGCTTTTGCATGATGTGGAAATAGAATTGTTTGTTTTCCTTTTCCCAGGGCTGGGTGGGGACCATCAGTGCGGGGGGGGGGGGGGAGCACTGCCCCCCCCAGCTGTTCCAGGCCCTTAGTGCTGGGGTGGGGGGATTCATGCATTCACTGCTGCTCCCCCATTCCCTGGCACAGGCCCCGGTGCTGCATCTCATGGGGCCCCCCCCAGCCAGCGGGGGCATATTTATTTTAGTGCAAGAGGAACCGCGGGGGGGGGCAGTGCCCCTCACTAAAGCTGTTTGATGTGGGTGTTTATTTTCTGTTGTTCCTGGTTCAAAAAAAAGGGGGGGGGGTGTAAAAAAGGGGGCGGCGGGGGCATGAGCAGTGGCCAGCCCGGGGGCAATTCCCGCCACCAGCCCGGCCCCCCCCGCCCCGGTTCATGGTGTCGTGCTGGTGCTGCTGTCTGCAATGTGCTTGGATTGTCTGTGCATTAAACCATGGTCCATGGCCCGGCCTTGGCGTCTTTTCTCCCCGGAGCTGGCGAGAGAACCCAGGAGTCCGGGCTCCCAGCCCCCCCTTCTTTAACCTCTAGACCCACCCCCGCCCCCAGAGCTGGCGAGAGAACCCAGGAGTCCGGGCTCCCAGCCCCCCCTTCTTTAACCTCTAGACCCACCCCCGCCCCCAGAGCTGGCGAGAGAACCCAGGAGTCCAGGCTCCCACCGCCCCCGCTCTAACCCCAAGACCCCACTCCCCTCCCCGAGCTGGCGAGAGAACCCAGGAGTCTGGGCTCCCAGCCCCCCCCACCCCCAGAGATGGGGTGCACACAGGGAGTTTGGCCAGCACCCCCTGGCCCTGGGCATCACAGCAACCGGCGTACCCAGCCCCCCGTGTGGTATGTGTGGGGGCTGCTAGGTGCAGCCTTCAGGTGTGACCTACTTTCTACCCGGATTATACCCCAAGCTGCCGGGTTAATCTTTGCACTCCGGGGGGGCTGCTCCCAGAGGGGGGAGTGATGTTCTGGTAGGAGGCCCCTGCTGGGGTCACGGTGCTCAGGATAAAGGGGATTTTCACCCCTCCCCTCAGGCTGAATTCATGGCTGAGCAGATGGCAGCCCGCGGCGGGGGCTCCTGACCTGGGCACGGGGACACGGTGCACTGGCCACACCAGCTGCAGCTGACACGCCGAGACGGGACAGGCAGCAGCCGCGGGCTCGGGCAGTTTCTGCAGCCCAGGGTCTTCCCTGCCCCAGCCCAAGGACAGGTGGGGCGGGGCGCTGCCCCCTCGCCCAGCAGGGTCAAGCTGATTGGAAGCGATGCGCAGCACCGCCGGGGACCTGGCCCGTGCCCGCTGGCTGGGGCACCAGAGGTTTCATGCACCAACATGAAATTAGCACCTTGCTGCCCCGTGACCGCGCGGCCAAAGAAGTAAAGCAGCAACGGGCCGTATCCGGGCGAGCCGCCAGGAAAGCCTCCCCAGGCAGCTGCCCGGAGCCCCGCCGTTAGCGCTGGGCTTGGACTCTGGAGGCAGCTATAAAAGGGAATTGGGGGGGCGCTCTGGGGGGTCACCCCACCGGCCACGCGCTGATCTAGCTGCCCAGGAGCCGCTCTGGGTGACAGACGTCTCTCCCATCGCACGCCCCGCGGAGCTTACGGTTACCCACCAAGCGCAGTAACCGCAGGTTCATTCCCCGGCACACGCTGCTCCTTGCTTTTACCTCGCGGCCGCTGCAAATGCTCCCCGCCGCCTGGCGCCATGTACAGAAATCGCATGGAAAGAGCCTTACAAAGCGTCTCCTTTATACAAATATAGTGTTTTATAAAGAACATTTACATGGCAAGCCGCCTGCAGGGCCTGACCCGCGCTCAGCAGTGCCTTCTCTGGAAAATAACTTAGCGCTGAGGGGTGCTCGCCAGAGGCAGGGGTGATTTTTATATTCTCTCCCAGGTATGGGTCCCGTCCCATTATAATTATTTTACACCCGAAACCCTGCCCCCCCCTCCCAGCGGCCGTGACAGCGACCGACCCCGTCCAGCCCCTTAGTGCTATGTCCGTGGCAGACAGCTGGGGGACCTGGCCAGAAGATGCAGGCTGTGTAACGTAGTGCAGAAGGGCTATTCCAGTGCCCACGGCTGGAATCAAGTCATTTCACAGGGATATTTCCTAGATTAGTAAAGGTTCACGCCCAGGAGATAGTCGCCCTGGACGATGTGTCCCCAAGATCTCCCCTGCCCCCCAACGGGTCAGATCCCCTCCAGGGTGAGGAAGTCGCTGTCCCGGCCCGGTGCTCAGCAGCGCTCTTTGCATGAGGTTTAACGTCTGGCACCGGTGCCCCAAGAACATCCTGGTGGCGTGGCAGAGAACAGACACGGATCCCTGCCTTGACACACAGCACCGGGTGGAGGGAGACGGAGCAGCAAATCCCCGTGTTTAGCCACATATTGCCAGGGGCATGGTGCAGGCGTGGAAGGGCCGGCAATGCTCCTTCCAAGGACAGGCCCCTTCCAGCACATCAGAAGCTTCCCCAGTGCCCTGCGCCTCCCAGGTCACTGTTGCCCCCACCCAGCCGGCAGCCTGGGGGTACAGCGCTGGGTGTGCCTGGCACCCGGCGCCCGAGAGGGGCAGCTCCCAGCTCCTTATCCACGGGGCTGGAGAAGATCTCAGTAGAGCGCTGGGTGTGCCTGGCACCCGGCGCCCGAGAGGGGCAGCTCCCAGCTCCTTATCCACGGGGCTGGAGAAGATCTCAGTAGAGCGCTGGGTGTGCCTGGCACCTGGCGCCCGAGAGGGGCAGCTCCCAGCTCCTTATCCACGGGGCTGGAGAAAATCTCAGTAGAGCGCTGGGTGTGCCTGGCACCCGGCGCCCGAGAGGGGCAGCTCCCAGCTCCTTATCCACAGGGCTGGAGAAGATCTCAGTAGAGCGCTGGGTGTGCCTGGCACCCGGCGCCCGAGAGGGGCAGCTCACAGCTCCTTATCCACGGGGCTGGAGAAGATCTCGGCGAACTTGCGCAGCTGCTCGTTGGCCGTCTGCGATTCCTCCTGCAGCCGCTGGTTGTTCTGACGCAGACTGGCCACCTCTGCCTGCAGCATCACCTTGTCCTGCTTCTCCTGAGGAGAGAGGGGGTGTTTGGAGAGCTCCCAGCTGCAGGCAGCCCCACCCCCAGCCGGGCTACCAGCCTGCTGACGGCTCAGGAGCAAGGAGTGAACCCAGGAGTCCCGACTCCCAGCCCGCCTGCCTCAAACCCGCTAGGCACCCCAGCCCCCGGGCACAGGCACGCCCACCCGAAGGAGCTTTCCGAGAGGCTGCCCAGCGGCAGAGAGAAGGGGGCGCCCTGTGGGGCCGTCAGAAGGGGAGGGGGGCAGCCCTGGTGCGAGCCCCTTACTTTCTGCAGGTCACTGTGTAGCTGCTTCAGCATGGCCTCCAGCTGACACACCTTCCCCGTCAGGTCCAGGGGCAGCTCCTCGCTGGGGAGGGGAAAACATGGGTCAGTGCATCTCGCCACGGCAATGGGGACCCAGCGCAGACAAGAGGAGCTGGCAGGGCTGTGGAGACCTGCTGCAGCCCCTGGGCGTGCCGGGCAGCCTCCTGGCTTAACCCGCTGGCGCAGGGAGCCCCGGGAGCACAGGCCAGGGCAGCCTCGGGGTGGGGGAACAGTCTCCTTGGCCAGGCCGTGGGTGTGAGATGGGGATGGATGAAACGCTAGCACCACCCTACAGACACACACAGAACCAGGGGCGTGAGGACGCAGCCTTGATGGGGGGCTCCCCCCAGGCAGGCCGGCTGAGGCTGCAGTGTCTGCCCCCCGCTCCCCTATAGCTAGTAGACTGCTCCTACGGCGCCCTGCCCCGTGGCGCTCTGGCTGCAGCGCCAGGCGGTGGCTCCATGACACGCCGACCATGTGAGGTCGGCTGGGTTCCTGCGACTGGCTTGCCCTCGCCCACAGCCCAGGCCTGGAGGGCGCTCGCTGCCCCGACTGCTGCTAGACACACCTGTCCCGCCAGCCACCTGCCCAGCCCACCCAGCGGTGTCTGCCCTGTTACAGAGAGGGGCCGGGGCTTACCCGGGCACAGAACCAGGCGCCCCCGCTTACCTCATGGTGGGCGTGGTGCGGGGCGTGGGGCCCGGGCTGTGCGCTGGCGGGGCGGCGGGGCTCAGCACCGAGTCGTTGAGGGAGAAGAGGGAGACGGCTCTCTGCACTGCAAGGCAAAGGAGAGGGTTTGCTTTGCCGCGCCCATGCTGCCTAGGCAGCTCGGCCCTGCCTGGAGGGCACCCGCACTCCCTGGGCCCGAGCGCTGCCCGCGTCAGCCCTCGCCGGAAGCTGTTTGCAGAGCTGTGTGCTGGAGAGGAGCTCCTCCCAGAGCCCAGTTACCAGGCAGCGCCCCCGGCTTGACTCACGCCCGGCCCTCCGTGGGCCTCGGGGCGGGGGAGACCCAGGCTGCAATCGGGGCTTTTCTCAGGCTGAGGGGAGCCCCTGTCCTGCAGCACAGGTGGCCAGAGACCGGGCTAAGGGCTGGCTGGGCTCTCTGCCCCTCCTGGGAACGGCCAGTGTGACTCCTGCACGGCTGGTCCAGGACAGGCTCCCAGGCAGGGCCATGCGTGCCACGGGTGACGTGCCACGGCCAAATGTGAACCACATCAAATGCACCCAGGAGGAAACCCAATGGCACAAGCCCCGGCAACTCTGGCCTACGGGGCGCCAGTCTCCACGGGGTTCCCTTGCAGCACCGGTATGCCGAGCACTCGCAGGACACCCCACCGGGCACAGGCCTAGCCCCTGGACCGGCTGGGATGCCGGGTGAAGTCCCGTCCCCTCCCCTCCCCGCACACCTGCAGCACCTTCCAGGGTTAACCCTCGCTGTGCTGCCCTGCCGCTCACTCTGGCTACACGCCTTTCTCTTCCAAGCAGAAATTCGGGGGTTGAAATTTCCCTTTCACTGGGAACGGACACGGTTAGGAATGGGGGGGCAGTATTTGTGTGGGGCTGAAGCAGCTGCCCACCCCCCCCGATAGGTACATTTCAATGGGGGGATGGGAAGAGACAGGGCGGTGAGAATCTGCGGGGGCTCAGTTCTCCCTGCTAAGGCACGGGCCATGCCTGCGCTCCCAGCGCTGGCCTCCCATGGCACACAGCTCCTCTCCGCCAGGCTAGCAGCCTTGTCCCAACAGGGTCTGTTTATTTTGCCATGTCAGCTAGGAGGCTGGCGAGGCCATGGTTCCCTGGGGTTGCGAGCGGCAGCGGAAGTCACAGGCGCGATGACGTGGAGGACCCAGCTTTCTTTAGAGTCGGCAGCCGGGTACGGAGAAGAGCAGAGGGGCGGCTCACCCCACAACGCAAGGGGACCCAAGGGCAGGGGAGGGACCTAAGCTGCTTTTCAGGCTACTCTGGAGACTGAGCTCTGCACAGCCCGCGAGAACTGGCGCGGGAGCTACAGCAGGGGGATGCACCCCACCAGCAGACCCCACCCCCCACCCCCAAGATGCTGGAAGTAGGGAGAGGCAGCAACGCAGAAGGGCTGCGTGAGCTGATGGGATACAGGGGGCCCTGCTCCCCACCTACGCCGATGGGGTGCAGCCAATGCTCAGCACTAGACCCACCCCCCACTCCTCCTCCCCCAGACCAGGCCCCATTGCACTCCAGAGGACAGAATTTGGGGCTTCCTGGTGCTCAGCTCTGTGCTCTAACCACTAACCGTGCTGGCCAAGTCAGGACCACGGGGTCCCAAACACTCACCGCAGCAGCGGGGCCTTGGTGCTGGCACAGAGCCAGGGAACAGCCTCCTACCTGGGGAGGGGTCTCGGTCACGGGAGGGCGCTGGGAGCGCCCGTATTTCTCCCTGAGCCGCACGACAGGGGCTCCCGTGCGTCTCCCGGCCCTGCCAGAACCCCGGGGTGGGGCTCCCGGCCACGTGAGCATGACGCATGGACAGGAGAGTCGACAGGTCCGGACACTTTTGCTTCCCAGCCTGTGGCTCCAGCGCACTGGGCGTGGCCGGCCGCGTGGGGCTGGCCAGGGAGGGGAGGCATCCACACGAGGGGCTGGGCAGCAGTAAAGACATCACTTGGCAGGGCAGCTCTAGGGGGAGGGAACGAGGGAATCCGAGCAATGAGCGGAGGGACTGTTGTGACCAGCTGCTCCAAGCTCCCGCAGCGCAGGGAACCCACCCAGTGCAGACTGTCTCCTTACGGCGACTCCGAAGAGCTGGGGCCTCCTCGCACGCCCAGCACCACCCTACAGACACCCCGCAGCCGAGAGCCCCTCCCTGCGAAGAGACCCGACCGGGACACTCGCCCCCTGGAATCTGCTCCCGCTCTGGGGGCTTGAGCCAAGCCCCGCAAATCACAGGACGGCTCTGAACCTGGGGGCCCACCCCTCCCTCTGGAGGACACTGACCAAGTGCTGAGCTGGCAGGGGACAGCGTGGAGGGACTCCGCTGGTCCCGCTGGCCTTGGGCTCTCTGGCTCCGAGTCGGAGCTGAGGGAGGCAGAGATGGAGCGGAGGGACAGAGGCTCACAGGGACGGTCCACAGATGACGCACGTTAGCCACTTGCCTTTGAAACCCCCAATTCATACCCACTTCCCGTCACTGTCCCAGCAACCCCCATATCACGTCCCACCCTGCTGCCCCCAGCCCCAGGGTGCTGGAACAAAGCATACAGTGGGGGCTGAGAGCCACTGAACTGAACTGTAAACCCTGGACATGATGGAAACCACTTCAAGCCAGGGGGTGCTGCAGCATGCCCCGTACCCCTAGTTCCAGCACCTTGCCCAGCCCTTCTCCCCACCCTGCTGCCCTCTGCCCGGCTCTGATCTCAGAGCTCTACGGCCAACGATGCCATGGTCAGTATTAATCACCGTCGCCTCCTGCAAAGGGAGGTCGTGCCTCGGTTTCCCTCTCACTGCCATTAACTGGGCAATAATTTCCCGACGCCGCAGCTGTCTGGGCATGGCTTGGCTAACGTGGCTTGGCAGCCAGCAGCACCACCTCCAGTGTGGCAGGGCGCAGCTCCCTGGCCCGGGGGAGCGAGCGTTCTGCAGATGCCAGGGCGCTCCTACCTTCATAGGCCTTCGCAGCATTGACCAGGCTGGACCATTCCAGGCCAGCTGCCGTGTCGGGCAGGGGCATCAGCCCCGGGTCGAGGCGTCTCGTGGGCTTGTCCCGTACGTCGCTCAGTGACAGCTCCGAGGCAGAGATGGTGGCTTTGGGGAGAGCAGAGGGGTCAGAGGATGCTCGGAGTACCGGGAAGCAAGCCCAGCACCCCCCTGGAGCAGCGCTCTGCCCTGCTGCCAGCCCCCCACCCACTGCCCTGTGGTTACGCCGGGGCCAAGTGTAGCCCAGGGATGAGCACCCCCAGCTTGTAGGCCAACGAATCATCCCCGCTAGCACCACGGGGCTGGTCTGCAGAATCCACATGCTCCAGCCCTTGGATCCAGCCCTGCCCCGGCTCCTGGAACGGACACTAGGGCTGTGCTCGGACCAGCCCCGCACACCCCACCCCCGCCCTTCCCCAGGAGCCTGGGGAGACCTGCCGGCGGGGCCTCGCCTCACTGCCACTCACAGGAATGGGCCCAGCACTGGGAGGAGGGACTGAGGTGCAATGACACGTCTGGGCAGAGGCACATGGGAGAGGGAGGGAGGGAAGGGACTGGTCCCGTGACGGTCCAAGGAGACCCGCCTGGTGCTGGGTGGAGACGCCCTGGCTCTTCCCAGAGGGGAGCTGCGCCTGCCCATGGGGAGACCCAGCTCTCGTCTACTACCAAGCACACGTGCAACGCACGGCATCTCTCCGCCAGGCAGGGCGCTGTGTGTGCTCCCTGACGAACCGGGACCACGGCAGCACCCACGTCACACGCCGCCCTGCATCTCTCACATTCGTCACCTAGGGACTCCCAACCACGGGACATCCCCGTCCCCTTTCACGGCAAGGGGAGGTGACGCACAGCAGGCCAGCGGCAGAGCTGGGGAAAGAACCCAAGAGTCCTGGTTCCCGGGCCCCTGCTCTAACCACCAGTCCCCACTCCCCTTCCAGAGCCAGGGACAGAACCCAGGAGTCCTGGCTGCCAGCCCCTGGCTCTAACCCAGACCCGTGCCATACTCACATTTCTTCTCGGGGAGGCCCCCGTTGCCCGGCTGCGGGTGCTGCCGCCGGATGGGCAGCGTGTTGGAGGGATAGGTGCTGGTGAAGAGGACGTCGCTGGCCAGGGACTGTTCGAAGCAGGCGGCGTTGGCGTAGCTGGCGTCTCTCCTCCCGCTGCACAGGCTCTCATCAGATAACGTCCGCTGGAGAGTCTTCTGCGGAGACTGTCGCAGAAACACAGTTACTTTCCGGTAGCACCCAGGGGTTACTACTGGGAGTGTCACAGTAGCACCGAGAAGCCTCATCGGGGATGGGGACTGCACAGAACCAGGGTGAGAGACTGTCCTTGTTCCAAAGACCTCACAGTACAGTGTGGGAGGGGAAACTGAGGCACAGAGCGGGGAAGGGATTCGCCCAAGGTCACACACTAGATAAGTGACAGAGCTGGGGATGGAACCCAGGAGTCCTGGTTCCCCAGCCCCCACTCCCTGCCTAGAAATGGGAACAGAACCGAGGAGTCCTGCCCACTGGAGCACAAACAACACCCCCTTCCAGCGCCTGACTGCCATTAGATGGATGGAGGGGAACAGAGTCCCCCTTGTTTGTGGGGCCCGCCCCGTCAGCCTGCACCCACCATGGCTCTCTCCTGCTCCGGGCCCAAGCCGTCCATAATGATGAGCTTCTTCAGGTCGTCCTCAATGGTGGACTTGTAGTTCTTGCGCGGGGAGCGCAGGTCCCGGAGCGACGCCCGCAGCCTGGGCTGCCCAAAGACGTTCTTGGTGTTCACGTCAATTTGCCTAGAGCAGCGTGGGGGGGAGCTGATTAGAGACTGGCTCCAGGAGCAGCCCCCGTTAGCCAAGAGCATGGCAGGCCCGATGGTCATTGCCCTGCAGGCACGGGGCCACCCGAACCAGGTGCCCTGAGGCAAGAGGAGCATCTGCCTCCCAAGGCTCCTGGGTGTTTACAGCCCTTCTAGCAGTCAGGAGAGCCCCCACCCCCTGCTCATCTGAATCCTGCGGAAAACTCTGTCTCCCCCAGTGCTCAGGGTGGATTTGGGCTTCACTCGTCATCTCTCTGGGCCAGGACTCCATTTGTAAAGCGTCGAGCCCATGCAGGAGCGATGGAAACAATCATTTTCCTCACAAACTTCTGCCTGGTGCAAGTTATTTGTAGGACAGCTGTGCCCCCGACCGAGATGGGGGCCCCGCTGGGTCGTGCCGGGCGCTGCACAGGCCCCGACCGAGATGGGGGCCCCGCTGGGTCGTGCCGGGCGCTGCACAGGCCCCGACGCGCTAGGCGCTGTCCAGGCCCAGTGAGACAGTCCCTGCTCCAAAGAGCACACTGTCTGGACAAACACAGAGACAGGCAGGGAAACTGAGGAACAGAGCAAGTGAGATGTGGGGCTAGAACCCAGGAGTCCTGACCCCCTGCCCAGTTCCCTCCCCACTGGGCATGTCTGATTAGGAGAGATTCATGGGTGGTGTGACTCGACAGCCCGAGCTGGGGCAGGCCCCTCCTGATGCCCAGCAGAGATGGGCAGGAAAAGCTCTGAACTGCCCAGGCAGCGGCTGGCCCAATTCTGGCTTTCCTGGGGTGGTTTTTGTGCCCTGGCCAGCGCAGGAGCAGCAACAGATCCAGTGGGGCCAGGTGACGCCAGCGGCTGCTCCGTTTATTAGCCTTTGTAGGAGGCAGGGGAACCACCTGGACCCCACGAGTGAGAAGAGGAGGCCCTAAACCCCAGGAATGGAGCCACAGCTTCGGTCTCCTTTTCATCCACCAGCCTTGCGAGCTGAAAGGCCAGGAGCCGTGGCTCCCAGCGGCCTCTTGCTGAGCTGGACTGCAGGACTGCGGCAATGACAGGCCCACAGCGCATCTCGCCATGCAGCTAACAAACAGCCGGTGCCCGAGCGGGGCCGACGGGAACGCAAAGGGCTTGGCTCTCGCCAGGCCGGCTTCGGCCCCTCTCTGGCGGGAATGCTACCACTGGCCCCTCTGCTCTTGCTCCTTCGACCCCTGGCAAGACGCTGGCTCCATGAACCAGTCAACGGCCCTGGGTCCAGCTGGGCGTCTCTGTGGCCCCAGTAGCTGGCAGGAGACAATTGGAAGCCAGGGCCAGGAGTACAGAGCGTCCCTGTAGAATTAGCACTGACCTGCCTGGCCCCATGGGGAGCTGGGAGCTCCAGGCGGAGCATCAGGGGCGCAGCCCCCAGGCAGCCGCTCCTGCGGCCACACTGCTCGGGGGCACTGCTGCACACGTCTCCCTGGTGTGCAGGGCCCTGAGAGGGTGTCTGTTTGCTGCAGGAGGGATCCTGGCGCTGGGTGGACAGGGCAGGCAGGTGCCCATCTCTCCGGCTCCAAGCCCCAGCGCCAGGCGTTGGGAAGCAGCTGCTACTCGCACCAGCGCCACAGCCAGGCAAGAGTAGTCTGAGACAGGCACATGGCCGCCATCCTCTCCGACCTTTGGCTTAACCCTGTTGTGCTGGAGAGGGCTGGCACCAGCCAGGTTTGCCATGCATCCTTGTGGGCACAGCTACCCATGCAGAGGTGCCAGAGCCTTTCTCTATGCCCTGAGAGAGTGTGGGGGGGGAGACTCAGACCCCTTGTTCCAGCTCCTCCTACCCTGCACTCAGGCCCATGTGCTAGCCGCAGCTCCAGACCTGCACTGGTGCGCACGGGGGGCCGCCCATGCCCATCTCCTCAGGTGCCAAGCAAGAACTGCCCAGGCTGGGGGCACAGGGTGGAATGAGGTAGTGGGCACTGGCTGGCACAGCCGCAGCATTCGCCTGGGAGTGAGCGCGGCTCCCACATGCAGACGGGCTCGGCTCAGAACTCATGGTGTAGAACTGATCCATGAAATTGTTTTTAATTGTTCACTTTATTAATATAACTTCATAAGTAAAGTTTTATGAATGAAACTACATTCATTCATAAAACCAGGTACCCCAAGAACTGGCTAATTGAGCTTCACTTTCAATCCAATTGCTGCTTAAATCACTGAAACTTGCACGGCCTCAACATGGGAACTTCTGCTCCCTGTTTGCCGTTCCTTACACGTGTCCATGGTGTAACCCAAACTCCATTGTAACTTCTCCCAAACTCCACTGTATAACGCTCACTTCATTTTCGCTAAACCCAGCTGTAATCTGATGAGTGTAGTTTCAATGTGGGAATGAGGGATGGATGGATGATGGACTCAACCTCCAGCCCCAGCCGGTCCTGATAAAATAAAGTGTAAACACCAAGGGCTGAAGATGCAGACAACAGCCCTGACAAAGTAAGAAGAGTCCACCCTCAAAAGAAAAGAACAAAAGTACAACTGAAGAAACATCAAAGCCAGGTCCCAGGCTGAAAGTCACGTCTGCAATTGACGGGTGATCAATCACACCGGACCCAGAGGCAGCCTGACACAGCAAGACCTATAGACTCTGGATTCAAACTAAAGCCTGCAAAAAGGGTGGGTGAGATGGAAGACTTTGGAGGGTAACATTCTGCTGCCAACATGGAAGGGCATCGGTGCACGCCCGACAGAGACCCAGCCCTTCCTTGTGCCCGGCTTTCCTGGCCAGTTCGCCGCCACGAGCCGCGAACTCGAGCTACGTTCAGGACTGGGAACTATCTAGCAGCTGCAGAACATTTGATATGGTGTGTGTGTCTATGTGCGAAGGTATTAGACATTAGTTATTGGTCTTAAATCAAATTGTGTTATTATAATAAACGTGACATCTTGTCTTGTCCCCTGAAACGATCCTGTGCAGTTTTGTCTGTATAACAACAGCAAGCTATTGAAGGCTATCGCTCGAGTACCATTCCCCGGAACGTTCTCCCCATGGCAGAGAGCACACACGCCTGGTGCTCTGCTCAGCCCCATCCCACCAGCCGGCCGCTCAATGAGAAGCACTTACTTCTTTGGGTCTATGAAGGCCACAGGTCTTGTGGGGGTCTCCTCGGCTCTCTTCCACCCCGATGCAGGCTTGCTCCTGCTGGTCTGTTTGGAAAAGAAGGATTTGGGGACAGAGGCAGACAGCTGGAAGGAACTGGACTGGGACATGTGTGGGGGCCTGGGATTCTCAGCCACGGGCGTTTTGTAACCCTGAGACGGACGGCCTTGTCGCAAACTGAAATTACTACAAAGTAAAACAAAAAAAAATGAAAGCAAATCAATTCCAGGTCAGGCGGAAATCCGATTTCACCCCCAGCACCAGTGCCCCCTGGCTGGGAACAAGCCACTCTGGGATGACCCACGGGGAGCCTTTCATCACCCTTTTAAAACAATGCAACCGCTACAAAACCCGGGCGGTTTCTGGGTTGGGATTAAAACTCTGCTGCTCCACGGTAGCGCTGGGTTTGGGCCAGAGACTAGCACGTGGCCCAGTCTCCTGGGCTTTGGCGTGTCTGAGCATTTAAAGCGACACTGGAACTTTACAAACCAGCCCTGTCTGATAACATTTGACCTGCTGGTTTTACAATGGGGCAAGATTTGCAGGTGTGAGCAGGGACTTGGATGCGGGACTTGAGACTCTGTAAAGGGCCGGGATTCGGCTGGGGCGGAAACCCCGACTTGTGACCATGGGGACCCCGGACAGGCACCTCAAGTTGGGAACCCCCAAATCACTTCTCACTGGGGGAATCTTGACCCCCAGAAGTTCGTGTGTAAAGTCTATTTGGCTCAGTTTCCAGTTTGTGATTCTGGGAAGGTAGCGGAGCTTTGAAGAGAATCGCTTTCCCGGCTGCCCCTCTACAGCCCGGTGCCTTGATGGGGAGAGGAAATCAAGCAAACACAGGGGCTGCAAAACCCCAGAACTTGGTGGGGGAGCCAGGGGCTGGGGCAGGAGCTGTAGCTGCTTTTCACTGTTTCAGTGGAACAGATCTGGGGTGCCCTAAACACAGCTGAAACGTGATGGGGGGGAGACGAGCACTAGCTAACAAGCAGGGTGTTTACTGAACAGCCTGGTGTTGCCAACTCATGAGATTTGGGGTGTTTTTCCGTTAGGGCCCAGCTGCTGCAGTCATGTGAGTAGGGGGTTCTGTGCCTCGGTGGTTACAGAGAAAGGCCTGAAAGTGACATCCCAGGAGCTCCCCAACCAGACAGCAAATACCGAGCCCAGCGGCGAGCAGTTTGGAAATCCCATGATTCAGGGGGCTGGGCTCATTAGTTCTGAACCCTTGGGACTGGCAATACAGCAAGAGCAAGAACAGTGTCACCAACCAAACGCACGCCTCCCGGGGCAGTACAGGGCAGGGCTTTTAGCCCGAGCTCCAGAGGGGTGCCAGGAACCTGCTCTCTCTTCGTGGTTCACTGTGACGAAGCCGGACTGTTCTTAATGTTTCCTCTGAATATTGAGGGGGTGCCTCAGTTTCCCCTAGGCAGATCTTAAGTCTCTAGGGGGTGGGGTAAGGGTGTATGATCATTGCAGAGCCCTAGAGGGCAGGTGTGTGCAGGGGTCTGGACACAGAGAATGGCCGACACCCTGTTTCCTGGCAACTGATGGCCTGGGCCCTTCCCCCCTGCAAGGTGAGAGCTAAACGGCTGGAGAACAAAGGAATCCGGTGACCTCCAGGCCCGGGAAAGGGACGAAGCCCAGAGGAGGAGGGGCTGGAGGGAGTTTCAGTTTGGGGCTGGCTGGGACATGGAGTGAAGTGCAGACGTGGTTGTTAAACAATGTTCCTGTCGTCTAATAAACCTTCTGTTTTACTGGCTGGCTGAGAGTCCCATCTGACTGTGGAGTTGGGGGGCAGGACCCTCTGGCTTCCCCAGGACCCCGCCTGGGAAGCGCACGGAGGAGCAGAGGATGCTGAATGCTCCGGGGTCAGACCCAGGAAGGTGGGAGCCAGGTGAGCTGCGTGTCCTGCAGACAGGCTGCTCCCAGAGAGGAGACTCCCCCAGAGTCCTGCCTGGCTTCGTAGGGAGCAGTTCCAGAGCATCGCCTGGGGACTCGGTGACAACTGGTGGCAGTTGTGGGATACATTTGGTTACACTCAGACAACGGCTCAGAGTTATACAACATTCCAACATTGTTATATACCGGACTTTCAAGAGGATACAATTTCTGCTGTTCTTCCATTGCTTTTTTGACTGGAGCTGAAGTCTGTCAGCTTTTTGTTGCATCTGGTGGACACTCTCCTTAGCAGCCAGCCTTTCCTTCCGTCTTTCAGAAGCTTGTTTTTCCAGCTGGGCCAAGGCTTGCTTCTTTCTCATTCGAATTTCTGCCAGTTTTTGTTCATGTTCCACCTGCATTCGAATTTCTGCCAGTTTTTGTTCATGTTCCACCTGCAGGCCGTCGCTCAGGGCTTGCAGTTTCATTGTTTCTGCAGCGTCTGTAGCCTCAGGCAAGGGCTGTGCTCCTGCCTCCTGATCACAGCCCATTAACAGATCTCTCAGTTCTTGATTTGTAGCTTTCTTTCTAAAGCTTATCCCCTTTTCTGAACACAAACCTTCCAGGGCTTTTTTGCCAAGGCCCTCCTATGCTCGTCACTCACCCATTGCAGCTGCTTTTTAACCAACCAAACTCTCGATACCAAAATTCAGATTTGGACAGCGTGGGGTTCTGACCCAAAGCTTAATTGACCTGGTTCTGTGGATCCTAGCATGACTTCGCCACTGTAACGAGGCTGGTTCTGGTGGGACACAACGGAGAGGTGCCGATTCAAGACAAACTGCTTCAAGCAGGGCAGTTACAGCCCCAGGCTGGGGTTTCTGTGCACACCAAGGCAAACCAAACCAGCCAGACAGAGAGGACTTTGGTCTCACCCCACTGGCTAACCACAAGTCACACAAGCTATTCCCTTAGACACCCCAGTTTCCCAGTATCCCCACCAGTGCCACTCGTTATGGGGTCAAAGGGTTATGAAAACCAATACCCCAGTAAAAGAACAAAGGTTCTCTCGATCCCAAAGGACCAAGCCCCAGACCCAGGTCAATATACAAGTCAGACCTTATCCACAAATCATGCTGTTCCAAACCTTTAGAATCTAAAATCTAAAGGTTTATTCATAAAACGAAAAAGATAGAGATGAGAGCTAGAATGGGTTAGATGGAATCAATGACACACAGTCATGGCACAGTTCTTGGCTCAGGCTTGTAGCAGTGATAGAATAAACTGAGGTTCAAATCAAGTCTCTGGAGAACATCCCTAACTGGGATGGGTCATTCAGTCCTTCGTTCAAAGCTTCAGTGTAGCAAAGTCCCTCCAGAGATAAGAAGCAGGCAGTTGTCACCGAGTCCCCGGGCGATGCTCTGGAACTGCTCCCTATGAAGCCAGGCAGGACACTGGGAGCAGACTGTCTGCAGGGCAAACAGCTTACACATCTTCCACCTTCCTGGGTCTGACCTCAGAGCATTCAGCACCCTCTGCCCCTCCGTGCGCTTCCCACAGCGAGTCCGTCCAGGTGGGATCCTGAGGAAGCGAGAGCGTCCTGCCCCCCAACTCCGCAGTCAGACGGGACTCTCAGCCAGCCAGGGAAACAGAAGGTTTATTAGACGACAGGAACATGGTCTAACACAGAGCTTGTAGGTGCAGAGAACAGGACCCCTCAGCCGGGTCCATTTTGGGGGGCAGTGAGCCAGACAACCTCGTCTGCCCTTCACTCCTCGTCCCCAGCCAGACCCAAACTGAAACTCCCTCCAGCCCCTCCTCCTCTGGGCTTTGTCCCTTTCCCAGGCCAGGAGGTCACCGGATTCCTTTGTTCTCCAACCCTTTAGCTCTCACCTTGCAGGGGGGAAGGGCCAGGCCATCAGTGGCCAGGAAACAGGGTGTCGGCCATTCTCTGTGTCCAGACCCCTGCACACACCTGCCCTCTAGGGCTCTGCAAGGATCATACACCCTTACCCCACCACCTAGATAAGAACTGCCTAGGAGAAACTGAGGCATCCCCACAATATACAGAGAAAACATTAAGAACAGTCCCACTTCGTCACATTCACTAACGGGCATTTCACATCCTGGAGGGGAAGAGGTTTTCTGTGAACGCCCTTCCCTGCCTCTCCCAAGAGACGATTCGTCCAGGCCCATCCCAGCACCAGAACATTCAGGTTCCGGGGGAGCAAATCGGCTTGGCCCGCTGGCTTTGTCGGAGTTAGGGCAGATTTACCCCAGCTGGGGATTGTATTTCTCCAGCACAGACTTAACGCCTTCCAAAGCTACCTGGGCTTCCGTTCCACCGCCAGGTGCTGCATACTGAGCAGCAGGAGGGCTCAGCTGTGCTGGCTGTTACCTGGAGGACACTGACTAGGGCATTACTGCAGGCCAGGAACCTGTTTGGAGCTTTGCCCTCCAGCTCCACAGTAGGGGGGAGCTCCGCCGGCTGTTCACGGCTGCCAGATGTAATGCCTCCCCCAAGCTGGGCCATGGAGAGTGCTAGCAGATACAGACGCTGCGGTGACCGGAGGACACAGATCCCCTGTCTGCAGCTCAGAGCCTCAGACTCTGCACGAAAGCAGTGTCTTTGCAGGGGACATGACCCATCAGATCTGAGCTATGTTTACACAAGGCCTCAGCCTTTCCCCCACCTACCTCTCGGGGGTTCCTGGGTATTTCGCTGTGTGCTCAGACCTCCCCGGCCAGTGTCTCTCACCCAGACTGGCACAGCCCATGACCGGAGACACTGCCCAGCTCCAAGCACTGGCGGAGGGAGGAAGTGGCTGGCCAGGAGACTAGCTCTTCCCCAGTTTCCTCCTCTGTCAGCCTCCCAGCAAGAGCTCAAGCAGACCCTGGAGCCTTCCCATCACAGGTGGTGGTGGGGGGGGGGTTCCCCCTGCTTCCCACCCATCCCCCACCAAGCACTCTGCGCTGCACAGGCCAGGTTACCTTGGCTGCTTGAAGAGCTCACTGCCATGGTCGGGGGCTGCGGCAGGCCCGGCCACACTGGCCCCTGCTGCGTACATCTTCGGCCAGTAGCCTCGGCTCTGGCTGCCCACGCTGACAGCAGGAGAAGGCTCCCTCCTCTTGTTCCCGGGCCGCCCCCCAGTCTCGTGCAGGCTGGCGTAGTGGGCAGAGCCCGGCAGGGCTTTGGGCAGCTGGTCTCTCTGTGGCCCCAGGCGGGGGGGCTTGGGGTAGAGCGTGGTGTCAATGCCGCTGTCGCTGGAGCCCCCCTTGGAGACGGGGTCTGGCTCCCCCTCGGCAGGGTCGGGCGTGTCAAACCAGCGCTCGTCGCTGTGGCTGCTGGAGGCGTTGCTGGACAGCGTGTTGCTGCTGGAGTGGCTGGAGTACGGAGCCTCGCCCTGCAAAGACAGGCCCGCCGCGGGTCACTGGAGAGCGGCCAACGGGACTCCTGCTGCGCGCCCACCACGGGGGTCTGAGCCCTGTCCAGCCTTCTCCGCCAGGGACCCCCTGGGGATTGAACCTCACACCTCCGGAGGGCTCCAGGAACCTCGGCAGGGCTGGGGCCCTTTCAGGGGCTTCTTTCTGAGATGCTCAGATTGCTGGGTCTGGGGAAGGCGGGTGCAGTCCGGGGCGTCAGTAAGAGCCCAGGGCTGGGCCCACGTCTGAGTTCCCTTGCACACAGACTAGGCAGCGGTGCGCTCCCTGGGGAGATCGTGGGGACGGCGCAGCGTCCCCAGGCAGGCCGGGGAGGGCGTACTGGCAGCCCCAGTTCTGATGGGCTGGGGCACTCAGAAGCATCACCCGCAGCAGGATCGCTGTGCCCGGCGGGTTAGACGACAGCCATGCCCAGACCACGCTACAGCCCGCTGCGAAGACAGCCCGAGGGAGGCCGGCCTGCTTTGGGGATGCGAAGCAGCAGAGGCTCTTGTGCTGCACTGCAAAGCCGGGACAGACGCCGAGCGGCTCCATTGCTCAGCCGCGGTGCCTGCAGCGGCCTCCCCTGCTGACAAATGGGTCTACCTGGGCCAGCGACCGGCTCCGGACGCTCCTGGAGATTCGCTCCGGTGGGTGTTGCTCTCAGGATATAGCCCGGCCCTTCCTAAAGCACACCGTGCTGGGAACCATGCTGACCACACAATCCGGGGCAGCGTTTCCTGCCTGGCCCCCACTCCCAGAACAACAGCTCCTAGACTCAGCTCCCCTTCAACTGGGGGCAGACGCTGATGCGGGGCTCAGCTTCCCTGGGGTATCTGCCCCGGTATGGTCGCCTCCCCCAGGGCCAGACCTTTTCACTAGGCCTCTGCACGAGAGAAACCCTACGAGCCGAGCTGGCTGTTTCTCACCAGGGGAGAGCCAGGACATCCCTGTGGCTCGCTGGGGCTGGGGCAGGAGCAGGGCAGAGGGGCCTGCCTGCTGTAACAGCTCCCATGCACCATGTGCTGCAGCCCACGTGACCCAGGCAGGACACTCGCACCCCGGAGAACGCAGTGAGTAGCCTGGGGCCGGATTCAGGGAGAAGCTCCACTCACTTTGGAAGGCCGGTTGGGAGAATCCTTTCCTGCCAGCTCCTGTCTGCTGGGCCGCTTGGTCATGCTGCTCCCCGTCGCAGCAGGGAGCCGGGACTGCACCGGCACGTGCCACAGGGGCTCTGCAACAATCCACCACCACGCCACATCAGGAATGACATGCACCGCAGGCCCCGTGGATCCCAGCGCACCCACCAACGGCCTGCGGCATGTCAGACTGCACCGGCAGCCTCCTCTGGGGCAGAAGGCGCCAGCCTGTAACCGGAGTGCAGTGCACAGGGCAGGGAGGGGACAGCTTTAGGGAGCTGGTAATTAGCCACGGCTAGAACATCGGCCCCTGCAACGGGAGCCACTAGGGAACAGGACACTGCTCCTCCCTTGCCCAGCCCAGCCCAGCCCCCATTAACGCAGCACTGGCCTCTCCCAGAAGGAAGAGCACCTCCCGCTCAACACCGACGCTACCTCCCAGCCGCACACAGGGATTTCCAGAGAAATCCCCGCCGAGCCGCACCCTAAGCCAGACCGCTGGAGGGGACCCTCCCAAGGAGTGAGTCCGCCAGGGCCGCGGCAGAGCCTGCTGGCGGACACGCCAAGCTGGTGCCCACGCAGCTGTGCTGCCCTAGCTGGTCAGAGGGATTTTGCTTTGCTCATAATCCCACCAAAGGAAATCTCCCCGCTTGCTCTCCCATTGCTGACACAGACCAGCTGTGTGCAGCTGACCCCCGGTGTCTGTTCTAAGAGCTTGTCTCGGCCACCCCTTCCTGCTGAGTGGGGCTCGGGCCCTGTTCCTGCAACCCCCCAGCCTCACGAACATTAACCTGCTCATTGGCTCACCACCTGAGGGCAGGAAGAGCGGAGACACAGAGAACGGAACATTTTCATAGTACCCAGGTGACTTAGCCACCTAAGTCCCATTTCCAAAACAGGCATGGAGGAGCCTAAGTCACCTAGGCGGTTGGAAAATGTGCCCCAGAGAGATTGAGGCATACCTTGACTCAGGGCTGACTGGCCAATCTGAGACACCTCAAAGGGGCCCACTGTACACAAGGCAGAGATTGGCACCTCCACCTGGTCCCCAAACCACCTGTGCCCAGCAAGCCTGAGGCACGTCAAGTGCCAGCCCAGCGCCTCCCCGGATACCACTGCAAAGAGAAGCAAGCAAAGGATGGTTCAGCAAGGGGTAAACCATTCACCAAAGCGGGAACCAATCCAGTTCTAATCCCCTGTTAATGACAGGGACCTGGAGAACTTTAACAGCTCCAGTCCCTCGGGGGCAGCTTTCCTGCCAGCCAGAACAGCTGCTGAGTCTGGCTGGATCCAGTGGGTTCTGGGTGTCTGACTCTGGGGAGGACCAAGGTGCACCAGGCAGACAGGACACCTGGTCTCTACTCCCAGCTCAGCCCATGACCTGCCTTGGGGAAGCTGCCTCTATGGGCCTCTGTTCTCCTCCCGCTGTGTGAGGCAGCGCCCGGCACAACAGAGGCCCTGGCCGCTGGTGGTAACTGGGCCTACACATGCATTGGGAGCTCAACTGTAAGAAGCATGTGAAAGTTCACAAGAGATCCCAAAACCTCGAACTTTTGGCCTGCTGGGGAATGAACGATGGAAAATAGGTCAAGTTGGTTTCAGTAACAAATGTTATGAACAAGGGCAAGAAAACCCGACAGAGGCTGAGCCAGTCCAAACCACCACCAGCATGAGTGACTCATGGACCGGGTTAACATCACGCTTCTAAAAACAGACCATGTGGAGCCAGAAATTAATGCACCAAAATTGGTGCGTGGGATATTAGGCCTAATGGTCGGCCGGAATAACGAGGGACGAACTATGCCACCGGATTTTCCCCTTTCAGGGGTTCTTAAAAAGAGACTGAGAATCTCAGCAGCTCCGGTCTCACCTCCCGAGGCTGAGGGAGCCGAGCAGACCGAAGGGTTTCCATCACGAGAGGGTGGCCAGCAGGCCTCACTCCCGTTTAAGGAGCTGTGTGTTCACCTCAGCCCATGGTGGGGACAGCTCATTGCCACCAGAGCCGAGCCTCTTCCATTCCCCGTCCCTGCTGTGTTACACTCTTCCCCTCGATTTCTTTCCTCCTGTCCTGTCTCTCACTCTCTCAGCTTCTAATCAAAGCCTGAAACCAGCTGGACAGCCTCAGCACAGCCAGATGAGACGGCCACTGCCCTGCCCGAGGACGATGTCCCTGAGCAGAATGGGAACCGGGGTCCAAGCACCAGCTGCCCCGGAGGACCTGCCAGCCAAAGCATCCATTCGTAACTGACCAGCAGTCCAGTGTCCCAGAGACATCACCCAAAGCCGCCTTTCCCCCCTTTGCTATCCGTCCCCTCCTCCACATCGGGTCTGTCTGTTACAAACAAGAGCAGCAAATACCCTTCACATACTTCAGCACTGAGTAAAATTACCTCTCTCCTCTGCACCAATGCAAGGTTGGTAATGAAAAGGGGAGATGCCAATATTTTGCCTCCAAAAGGAGAGAGGCTTAAATAGGTTTTGCTGAAGTTTATCTGGTATAACTCGAGTTCGGTTTCACTCTAAATGCTCGTTTTAATTTCTTGGGATCTTTGTGTTTGAGCAATAAACTTTCAGCGCACTGAGGCTCTTCTAGGGAAGATGGGGCTGGACAAAGCCAGGCCCCAAAGTACACCGGCTGGGAATTTTAACATCCCGTCTCTAATAGCTTCGAGTTTCTGCCATCGTGAGGCAGCCGCTCCCAGAGTCCGTAGGCGTGCAGCTCCCACAGCGGGTGCTGGGAGACAGGATCAGCCTGGTTAGCTTCTGAAGGCTGTTGTATCAACGCCCCACCTGCGGGGCTCTCACCTCAGAGCAACCCCGTCAGAGCCTGCTGGACACAGGATCTATAAATAAAAAGTCTCCCACTTGGCTGGCGGAACAAAAGCAAACTAGCAATCACTGACCCATTGAGGGGCTGGGGCCAGATCAGCAGAGAAACACCAGGAGAAATCCAGAGTCTGCTTTTCAGCATGTTTCTATTCATTGATTTCTCCCCCTCTCGAAAACAGCCAATTGAGAGTGGAGAGGAGAAAGGCATGGAACCCTCCTGCGGAGCTGATGGCAGACCTGATCCGTGGGACTCACCGCTGCAGGCTATTACCAAGGCCAGGAGCTCAGTAAAGATTTGTCAGGACAGCAGAGTGGACACAGCATCGGCCTGGGAGTCTGGAGACCTGGGTTCTATTCCCAGTTCTGCCACTGTCTTGCCACATGACCATGGGCAATTATGTGTCTCAGTTTCCCCTCCCCCCATCTGCCTCAACCCTAACGACCCCTTCCCCCCACCACGCCCAGCCTGACCCTCAGCGGCGGGGCTGCCGGCCTGCCCCAGACCGAGCAGGGACAGCCAGTGGCATAGGAGGCAGGGCCACCTCCCCGGCCCCCACACCAGCTGGGCAGGGTTCAACATGTCAGTCTAGGGTGCACAGACCAAAGAGGTGGCTGGGGAGTTTGGCTCCCAAATCAAGAGAAGACACAGCTGCTGCGGAGACTGCATCATGCCACAGGCTCCATTCCGGCTTGAAAGCAAGGAAAACCCTCGGGGAATCATAATGGAGCCTACGTGCCCAAGTCGTTTGGCATTTGCTGTGTTCAAATGCTTCAAACCCCAAGGCGAGTGCACTGGTAACTGCGCCGGTGTGAGGGAGCCTTACCCGGCTTGTGTCTCTCCATGGTGCTCTCCTGACTGGGGAGCCCCCCGGATGAGGAATCGCCGCTCGAGGTCACTTCGGGGCTATAGTGCTGTTCCAACGGCAGCAAAGGACGTTGAGAGGCTGCATATCTGCGAAGGGAACGGGAGGTGTGACAGATGAAGCCGGCAAACTCAGGCTGTTAAAATAATCCTGTGTTCTCATTAGCAGGTTTTTAAAAGCCAGGATGCAGGCCCAGGCGGGGGAGGGGAAGGGGAAAAGCTGAGAGCTGAGTAAGGCAGAGTGTGCAATGAAAACCCTTGGGAAATCTTGCCGCTGAACACAGGCACCAGGCAGACCCCGAAAATAACGGATGAGCTGGAGGGACACAGCACGGAGCCTGGAATTGCAGGCTAGGGGAGCAGCCATCCGAACTCACCAGGGCTACAGTAAACCCGACATTGCCTGGGGGCTGCGTGCAGGAATAAGCCAGCGCGGTATGCGTCAGGCAACGGACAGCCGAAGACCCTGTCTGAGCAAACACAAACCACAATGCGGGGCACAGAGAACAGCTCGTTGCTGGGGAGAGACCCCCCAGAGCTCTCTGAGGAGCAGGGTACAGCTGGGCCTTTCTCCACCACATGCCCACGCCCCGGGAGTCACGTGCTGCGGTGGCTCCTGCACTGGAGCCGGTTCATTAGCAGTCTGCTCAGCCGGCGCTCGACGGCTCCATTTCCCTCACCGGCGCCAGAACCTGGCTGTTCCCACTGGGAGCTCTCTGGGGCAGGAGCTGGGTCTCACTATGTGTCCGTGCATCGCCCAGCCCAGCGGGCCCCTCTGCTCTTGGTCAGGGGGCGTCCGTGCATCGCCCAGCCCAACGGGGCCCCCCGCTCTCGGTCAGGGGGTGTCTGTGCAGTGCCTGGCCTGATGGGGCTCTGATCTCAGTTGGGGGGTGTCCAGGGCGTTTCCCCAGCTGGATCATGGCTACTGAGCACAGCTCCCCCAAGCGAATGCTACCAGTGAGGTGGCTGGTGAGTGGATCCCTGCACGTCCTGTGGCCGTGCTCCGTGCAGGTGAAAGCAGCTGGCCAGACCCCATTATAAACGCACACTGCTCTTCGCCAGATCCAGGGGCACTCGGCTCTGGTTTCAGAGCTCAGGTAAAGGCTGCTGGGGCTCACCAGGCGGGCAGAGGGATGGGATCAGCCCAGAAAGGAAGAGTAACTCCTGTAACAGGCCAGTGCATGACAGTCACCTCTGGGGCTGCTGCTCCCATCTTCCCATGTGCTCAGTATTCTACAGAAAGGGGATCGGCACCGTACGTGGCTCCTGTCCCGGCCGCTGGACTACAGCGTGCCGAGTGGACTCCTGCTCACCCAGCACTGGACAGGACCCTGGATTGTCAATGGGGAGGAGTTCTGCTGAGCCAGGGCAGAGTAAAAGCTGCAGTAACTGGCCGTGAGAAAGACGCGTCGCCCCCCTCCTGGTGAAGCAGAGTTGCCACTTCCCGGCTCCCTTGGCCCGGCGTACGCCGTTCTGGCCAGGGCTCAGAGCATCTTCTCACGAGGGGGAGGGTGGATGTGTTAATTGCTGGCAATGGAAGATCCCCTCTGTGCAATGGGCACTCGGGACACAGTGAAATGGGCACTCCCCCCGACATCGCTCCAGGCTTGCCGGCAGCTAGACGGGCTATCAGACTCGCGCAGCGGGGTGGAGAGGTTAGCACCTTTCCCCTGTTCCTTAGCCTACCTTTCTGGGGATGGCTTATAGCGGGTGTAAGCGGTTCCTCCCGAGCCTGGAGTTGAGAAGCTGCCTGACGGCTGCCGATAGGGCTGGGCTCTCTCTGCCCCTGCTGGGGAGGAGGCGGTGGAGGCATGTGGCGTCTCAGGGAAGCTAACCGGCCTGGTTCAAAGAGACGCACACAGAGAAAGAAAGGCTTTCAGTGCTTGGTCTGCCCTAAAGATTCAAACATCCCGAGCCAGAAATCCCCCAGAAACCCAGCCCAGCTCTGTGCACTTCCTCCTGCAGCAACCAGCTGGAGAGCCCCAGAAAGTACCAAGACTCGGGCCCAAAAGAACAAGAGCAAGGCAAGTAGTGAGCGAGTGTGATGGCCAGTGGAGCTGGAGAACATGGACAGTGCAGAGAGCGGTCACCGGGACGTGTGTCTGCACAGGTGTGTGGACGTTCACTCCTTGGTGAATGGCAGGTGACACTTCCCCCCAGCCGTAACACATCACTGCATGCAAGAGTCCCTGGCAAGTGACACGCAGTTGCACTGGATGCTACTGCTGGGGCTGTCCCAGCTCAGCCCCTCCCTGCGCTGCTAGCCACCCCGTCTCACCACATTCACCCTTTCTGCTTCCCGTTCTCAGCTGGAGAGAAGGAGACACTAATGCAAAGGGAGGCCCTGACGTGCATTAAAGGGCTGGCGCAATGCTGCTAGGGTTCTCAGGAGTTCGTACTGACCAGCCCCTCCCTCGCCGGAAGGGAGTTGGAATGCAAAAGGCCGATTGCCTTGAGCAGCCTGGACCACCACTGGCTGGGCGCGGCTAACGCAGGCTGGGGACTGCAGACCAGGCTCTCAACAGGGAGCGAGATCAAAGGCTGCCAGTTCAATCTGCCCCCAAAAGCTGGAATCCCAGTGTTCAGGAAGGTATGAAAGGGCCGTTCAAACAGGAGCCCCCCACACCCTGGGGTAACCAGCTTGGAAGAGGCAGATTTCCACCATCTGTGGCAATGTTTACAGTAAATTGGGTGTGCCACCTGCTAGGCCCCATTTTCACAGCCTGCTCCACCCACCGCAGGACCCTGGCCCAGGCAGGAGGGTGAACCTCAGTCAAGGCCACACAGCTGGGGGACACCGCAGTGCTCAGTTGTACACACGAGCCATTTCCGAAAGCCTCACGTACTGACCTCAGCGTCAGGCTCGTGCACCACGGCTCGCACTCACTTGTGCGCCGCACCACTCAGTCCCCACCCGCAGGTCACCCCACGGACTGCCCCTCGGCCCCTGCACCTCAGCCCCACCCCCCGCCTTACCTCTTGCTGGGCAAGGGCTGTGGCTCGCGGTACGGGACGACGGAGGCCTGTTTGGGGGGCCTTGTGAGGGACTGGGCATGGCTGAGGGGCGGGGGGTCTGCCCATTTGGCTGCCTGCGAGGAGTTGTGCGAGGCAGGGCCGCTCCACTGCCATGCCGAGTTGCTGCGGTACGGCGGGCGGTGCCCCGTGGGCACGCTCTCCAGCTCTGCCTTGTGCTCCATGCTGCTCATTTCGAAGGACTCGGCCCATCCCCTGAAAAGCAAACAGCACTCGTTGCTGCGGGCACGCGAGACTCTCTGCATGTGAGCCCGGGCGGGCAGCTAATGCCGCCTCTTCCCCTGCCGAGGGGCCGCCCATGCAGCCGCAGAGGGAAGAGGCGCTGCTCCTTGGAGGTTGTGCTGCCTTCCCCAGCTCAGCACTGTGTCTAACCGCACAGCACTGTGCCAACGGCAGCATCTCCCTGCTACTTGCCAGGACGACGCACAGGCAGCTGGAACGGAGGAGGTGACCTACTTAGCCACACGTGGGGAAAACCAGGACGCAGGAGCCTAAAGACGGACGGACAAAACCCTGCCCGCTGCGGGCTTCTCAGGCCAGGGTCCCTCGGGGCCCTTGGAGGGGAGTGTGCTGCGCCCCTCCCACCCACCCACCCACAGCTCCCTCTGCGCGGGAAAGGCACCAAACGCCCCCAGGCTGGAATGCCAGAGACCACCCCGCTGAGTCTGATTTACAGCCGTCTCAGTGCTCGCGGCCCCGGCCTCCGTGGTTCATCGTCTCGCTGCACCAGCTTACTCTGCTAACAGAGACGCTGCACTAGCCCACGGCTCTGCTTCGAAACCCTCCTACACATCCCATTTGCTGCAAAGGGGAAAAACCGTGTCTGGAGCAATTCCTGCCCCTGCACTAGCTCGGCTCCAGCCGCAGGCTGCCAGAGGCTGGAGCGGGGCCCTCAGCAGCTGGCAACGGCTCAGCCTGGTGGAAGGGAGCCTGCACTGGCCCCCTCATTGCTTCATTTCATTATGGGCAGCGAGACAGCAGCACCGCCTGGCCTCGCCAGCGCAAACCTCCTCGGTTCGGTTCGGGGCAGGGAAATGAGCTGGAGCAAGAGAGTTCTCCAGATTGCTTCGCGTTACTGGGAGCTTTTTGTTCAAAACAGCCATGGGGGGAAGCCCTGAAGGACAACGGCTTGGGGATTGGCTGCCTATTGACAGGCAACAAGAGCCATGTTTAGGCTCCTGGACACCTGGCTTGATTTTCAGATGTGAGCAGCAACCGCCCTGCCCACTGACGGGGCTGTTGGTCTATGGACTTCGCACCCGCCATGGGAAGAGTTGGGCCGACGGGAAATGGCAACAGGTCTGGAGGAATCCAACTGTAAAGCCCAACGGTCCTAATTCTGCTGCTGCCGTTAAAAGCCGAGGTTACAGACGATCCCTGCCAAAGTAAGTAACCAATGGCCAGGAGCGAGAGCGGGCACCTTGGCGGATGGAAAATTCCACTGCACTTTAGTTGGACCCCTCGGCTTGCTGGGCAACATCCCTCTCAGCACTAGCAGAAACGAGTGCTGCACCCGCGCCCCGAGGAAGCCCAGGGGTTGACACTCAGGTGAGCACGGCAGGGCCACGCCCGCTCTCCATGCGTGCTACGCTGGGACTCTCTCCTGGGAGGCGCTAAACAGCAGCGCGGACATGTGGAGCCGGGGGGTTTGGATGGGCTTGAGAGCCCGCGCTGCTGTCCTTAGCACGTCTGCCTGCCCAGCGTGACCCGGCCCTAAGAGCCTCATCCCACCCACCCAGCCAAGGCACAAGAAGGGCAGGAGGGTGCTCCATGCTGCCCATCTCCCGGGGCAGTTTGCTGCTGGCAGCCCTTTAGCTGCAATCCAGAGACCAACTGAGAAACAAGCCCTGATGCTATGAAACGGTTTCTCAGCCCTGCTGCTAACTGCGGCCTGCCACACAGTGAGGTCATAGCACAGCCCTGGGCTGGCAAGTCAGCGCACGAGCCAGCCTCTCGCTCCTTCCTCCTAGCGCAGGAACTAACTTCACATGCAAAACGACAACTTAGCACAACTCCCCTTTAGCTGTGGCCATTACGGTACCTGCTCCCTGCTCTAAGACATCAGCCGTCTGGCTCCCGAGCAGAAAACATGGCTCCCATCCCTGCAACACGCGACCACTCCAGGAGCCACCATTCACGAGCAGAGCTCGGTCCACGGCCGGGTTTGGGTTTTGATTTGGGAGGAGACGCTGCCTACAAGTTTATCACTGTCTGAACTTGTCCTGCAATGCCGCAGAGCAGGCGTGGCTTAGAAGTCAAAGCACAGAGAAAGCTGCAGGGGCCACATGCAAATCTGTTCATAAATGGGCCCAACTTAACCCTATCAAAGCCAGAGAACTCTGAGCAAGCCCCCCCCAGTAACTCAGCTTGTCGTGCTGAGCGACTACAGCACAGACAGTCCTGGCCTTGCCAGGCAAGGCCAGTTGGCTCTCACACGTCAGGGTTAGCCAGGCTCATGGCCCCATCTTCCCCTGGCCCAGTGTCCTGCCAGCCATTGCCCCGGGGGCGGAGCCGGATGGCTTTGGGCCCCCGCTGTTTGCACTCCCATCAGTATACTTTCCTTTTTAATGAAAGCTAACAGCAGCTCAGCTTCCCCCATGCCGCGGCGGAGCGGAGGGCCCAGGGAAGCGAGCCGAACCTGGACGCCATGGCACCACAGCGCCTTGCAAAGCCCGGCCCCCGGCGCTGCACTTCGGTAGCACTAAGGCATGCCGGGAAACGCGTGTCAGCCCCTTGGGGAAGAGGGGGCAGTACCTGCGAGGGACGCCGTCCTCGTGGGGCGGGATGATGACCACTTTCACTGTGACCGAGGTCCGCAACAAGTCGATCATCTGGTCGTGGGACAGCGTCACCACGGCAACTTTACAGATCTCCACCAGCCGGCTGCCCTGCCGGAGCCCCGCCTGCCACGCAAACCCGTAGTCCTCCACCTCGGCCACCGTCCCGTCATACTTCACGTGGAAGCCGAGCTGGCCCAGTCCGTTCCTCCTGAGGGTCATGTCGACTGTCTCGCAGCCCGAGGTCATGACCTGCGGAGGGCACATGGAGCAGCAATCCCAGCATCACCAGACCAGCAAATGGCCCCCACTGGGGCCGTCTGTTTCAGCCAAAGCTGCCTGACAAACTAGCCTGCAGCCTCAGCCTCTCCTTTGGTGCCGGCTTCACCCCACTGCCCCCGACACTGCTCACAAGAGCTCAGGGGCTCGTGCTTGGCTTGGCACAGCAGGGAACCCGCTCGGATGCTGCCACCCTCTCGAGCTGAGCGCCATGGGGCAGTCTGACCGCGTGCCCAGTGTGGAGGTCCAGGTTTCACCGACAGGCTCTGCACCCTGCTCATGCTCCTCTGCCACAATACGCGTGCATTTGCACTGATGTTTTTCACTGAATGCTGCCCTTTACCTTCCTCCCAGTCCCCAGACTCAACAGAGAGCTAACAGCTAGCACCCCTGGGAACCAGGCCGCCCCTTTGCTGCCGGCTGCTCCATGGAGATCAGCTGGTTGTGGGCAGCCCCTCTAACACGGCGTGTGCAAACCCATGTCCTGCAGCGCTCGCAGCCAGCATTCTGTGCACAGGGCACTCCCCTATGCTGAGCTCCTGTTCATTTCACCTCTGCCTGCCAGCAGGGGGCCTGCTGGGCTCCCCCTCGCACCCCAAGATTTTGGAGAGAGGAATCGGGCCCATGGAGATGAAGTCCCAGGCAGATGGCCTGACCCTGGGCTGACTGTGCCTGGATCAGCTGCTGCTCACTGCCCAGGAAACGGGGTCTGCACACAGTGGGCGAATGAATACGAACGAGGAGACAGGGGCCCGAGACAGTCACTTGGAATCCCGCAGCGACATGGGCCCATGTGTGACCCCACCACACCCACTGGCAGCTGGAAACATTCTGCCCACACCACTGAGGAGGCAGTTTGACTAGCAGGCAGCCGGGACGCCTGGGTTCCATCCCCGGCTCTAGGAGGGGAGTGGGGTCTGGTGGGTAAGAGCAGGGGGGCTGGGAGCCAGGACTCCTGGGTTCTCTCCCCAGCTGTGCCACTGATCTGGTGTGTGTCAACTTGGACAGCCTACCTCCCCTCTCACTCCCTTCGTCGGTCTCATCTATTAAGAGCGGAGGCTCTCTGTGCAATGGGGCCCCCGGGCGTGACACTAATACACCAGCCAGCTTTGCTCCTACCTTGAGTCGCTGCACTATCTCCTTGATGTCCTCAGGGCTGCTGTCCGCGGCCTGGATGGAGACATGGTCCCCTCTGCCGTAGAAGATCCGGAGGGTGCTGGGGTCAGGAGTCCAGCCGATCACATCCCTGCAGAAGCAGTTGAACACCACCTCCTTGGTGGCGAGGTCCAGCAGGACGATGAACTCGTTGGAGATGGCCAAGATGCACTCGATCTCCACCCCCTGAGCAAAGTCCTGGGCTGAGACGCGCCAGGCGATGGCCCCGCTACTGTACTGCTCCGCCCCCACACGCGCCTTCATCTTCTCCTTCTTCTTGGAAGTCAGGGAGATCAAGTTGAATTTCCCCGTGGAGTCGATGGGCGTGTTAGTGACGCAGTTCTCTGCCAGGTCCTTCAGGTACTCCTGCCTGGTGCGCGTCGCCATGGTGTGGAACTTGTCAGACTTGTGTGCGGCATTCTCAGCATTGATCACCTTGGCCAGTAAGAAGTCTCTAAAGATGTCAGACTTGCGGAAGGTGACGCCGCTGGGGATGGGGGGGCCAAAAGGGGGAGCATCTTTGGATCTGGTCACAGCCACGCTTAGGAAACGAAGGGGAGGAGAAAAACCACTTAGAAGAGCTGTCTCCTGCTAGCGCAGCAGCTTCAGGACACATCGTGTGTCTTCCCGGATAGGGCTAGCTGTGCAAAACTGGCTAGGGGTTTCTGTGCGCCCGAAGGAAGGCGCCTTTCGGAGGGCAGGTGCTCAACCCCAGCTGAAACTCAGGCCCCTGAAAGGCGCCTCCAAGTAAGGCACCAGCTCCCGTAGCCCCAGTCTTCTTCGAGCGATTCACGGAGCTGGCATCAGAAAGCCTCTGTTCCCAGAGCAGAACGGCAGGAGAAACATTAACTCCAGCCACCCACACCTCCCCCACCCAGTGACTGCCTGGAGCATTCAGTCATGTTCGCTCCCACACAGCGCCAACATAGCCTGAGACCTCGGGTCAGAGCCTCGCCAGTGCAAACAGGCATCCTTCCACCCCAGCCCCTGCGGCCAGTTGAGCGGAAGAGCAGACAGCACCATCCCGGTGCAGAAAGCCAAGGGGCGCGGGCGGTGACACAGAACCCGAGCTGGCAGCTGAGAGCCAGGTGTCTAAAAGCTAACGGTGGGTTAGCAGCAGGTGAGGCTTACCTATAGCAAACGTTATCAGTGCAAGGGCTGTGGACTCTGACAATAATAAAGACATGCTGGAAGTGTGAGCGGATATTCTGGGGGGTGAAAGGCAACGCTCCAGGCTCCTGGAAGATGATTGTGACTATGTCGTTTCCTATGTGCCGCTTCCTGAGTAGCTACCAAGGTAAGAACACACACACGTGTTAGTGCCCCGGGTGCCGCATAAAGACAGCATTAACGAGCAAACACGGGCGAGGCAGATGACAAAGGCTCCGGGGGACCTCGCCGTCCGGTCAGATGGCGAGAGGAGAAGCGGGCAGGAAAACCGGGCCTGACCCAGCACAGAGACGTAGCCACAAGATTTGAAATGTTAAAGCGAATCCTATTTGGAGAGCCTGGGCTGCTGGCAGCTGCATGGAGAGTGGGATCACCCTTCACCTCCCAAACCAGCGGGCACCACATTGCTGTGTTCTTCCCGCCAGAGCACGTGGAAGGACTCTGCAATGCCAGTCAGTGATGGGACAGAGCCACAATCACTGCTAGCTTTGTGGGGAGCCCAGCAGACTGCTCTCCATCTCAGCTCTCTGTGCCCATGGCACGGCTCCTTTGCAGACGGGGAAGGGTATTGAGACTCTCAGGCCAGTTCCCGGCAGTCTGGCGTCTAGCTCCGATTACAAACCCAGATTGTCAGGAGCCCAGCTGCTATTTGCTCGCAGCCCAGCCCAGCCCAGAGGGATGGGCCAGTGGGCAGGAGACCCAGGTTCTCTTCCCAGCTCTGCCACGGACTATGACCGTGGCCAAGTCATTCAGTCTGGCTGTGCGTCAGCTCCCAGCAGTGCGTCCAGTGGAGACGACAGCACTGCTTCCCTCCCGAAGCGTGAGAGGATGAATCCACTGGAGTGTGTGCAACAGAGCACGGACACTTTCTCCTTCCTTACTCATCTACAGGACCCGCACCCAGACCACCCTGGACATCCCACGCTGCCTGACAGCCGAACCCGGGAAGTCTGAAAACACATTTGCCTAGGAAGTGAGGGGAATGCTGACACTGGTCGTCAGAACAGCGCCACCTCCAGCCATTGTGCGGCACGCCAGAGCCCCGCAGGCTCTCCAGTACCCTGGGCTCTGCCAGCTGCAGGGCCGTTTACCTGCTGCCGGTTGTTGAGTGTGTAGGGGAGCATGGTGGAGACGTGGAACATGATCTCGTAGTCCTGATACGTGGTGTACAGAGAGTGGGTGCCGGTGGAGTCGGCTGCGAAGCAGAGTAAGAGAAGAGACTCCGTGAGGGGAGAGCTAGCGGACGCGCTCGGCGTGCTGACACAGCACACGCGCAGAGGTACGCTGTGCCGGCAAGCTCCGCACACGCTCTGCGGCCACGGGCACCGATGCCCCCTGCCCGCAGACCCCTTGCCGCACGCACTGGGACTTACTCTTTGTGTCCAACTGGGCAGCGTACTTGCTGAAGGCTTTCAGACAGACCCTCTCCCCGATGAGGGAGAGGAACTCTTCGAAGGCTGGCCCGGCCTCCTCATTATTGTACATCTCCTCCTCTGAGCTCTGGCGTGCTTTGCAGTACAGGATCCCCACCTTGTGCTTCCTGCAGAGCTGCGCGAGTGGGAAGGGGCGTGAGATGCTGCCTGCTCTGTCACCAATCTCCCACCAGCAGGGTGCCACGCCTGGCCGAGCGCAGCCCAGCCCAGAGGATGGAGCGCTCCAAGGGGCCTAGGTGACTTAGAAGCATGAGTCCCATCACAAAGAGGATGGAACCCCAGTGCCTAGCTCTGCTCTGAGATCAGCTTTCTGCCTTTGCAGACTGGCTGCGAATGGCCGCAAGCTATGCCCCTCTTCTAGGCGAGCTCAATGCCGATCCCCGAGCCAGCCCCCCATCCCCGTTCCCAGATTTGCAGCAGGTCTCCCACAGCTGACAGCAGGACCCCCAGAGGGCACGAAGCACAGCTCAGCACTGCCCATCTGCTGCACGCGACTCACCCCCTGCTCGTCGAGTTTCAGGAGCTGCTCTGTGACTTTCGGTGTGTTCATGGCAAGCCGCAGACAGTGGATGTTCAGCTCGGGGACCACATACTCCAGCACGTCCTTCAGGGGGAGGCCACGCACCGTCCCATGCTTGGTGGTGGTGGGAGTCGCGTCCTCCAGGATGGAGCCTCGCAGGGTCACGAGCTGCACCAAACACACAGAAGTGGGGAGAGGAGTTACAATCCTGTTCTCTGGGAACCGGCATGTCTCCGGGCAGACCTCCTGGCGCAGGACGTCATCCACTTCAGCCACGAGCTTGCCATGGAAATCCTGCTTAGAGAACTAAGAATGAGATGGCTTTGCTTAGGGAGGTCGGGCACACCAGCGAGGGTCTTCGCAAACCTGCAGGGATGAGCTTCTCCTAGGAAAACACACTGTGCTTTCTAGACTCAGTAACCAGGGCAATGGTAAGGTCTCCAAACATACAAGCCAATGTAAAAATAAAGCCAAGTGTCAGCATTCGGCAGACTTGTACAGAGGTAAGCCCCCAACCTGTAAGCCCCCAACTGCGCCAGGCGCTGCCCAGACCCCAACCAAGGCCGGGGCCCTGTCGCACTGGGCACTGTACAGCCCCTGACCGAGGCAGTCCCCGACTCAGAGAGCTCCCAGTCTGAATAGACGAAACAGGCACAAACTGGGAGAAAGGAAGGATCCTCACTCCCATCTCGCAGACTGGGGGAAACAGGTCCACAGAGATCGAGTCGTGCCCGAGGTCAGACGGGGTGTCTCTCCTGGGTTCCAGCCAAACCCCTTCACCATGGAGCCCCCCTTCTTTTACAAGTACAGATAAAACAGTGCAACCCTTCTTCGGGATCTCCTCCAGCACTCTGCCTGCCTGGCGGAAAGGTGGTGAATCTCTGGAACCGCCCTGTCCCTTGCACCGACTGCAGGTGTACCTGGCTCTTCATTCGAGCCACACACCTGGCCTGGGACGAGTCACCGGGCCAGCCCCTTTGCCTGCTGCGGGGCCCTCAGCCGCTGCTCTTGCAGAGGCCAGACCAGGAGAGCACCAGGAACAGGAGCCCCCAGCGTCAGCACTGAGACCCCGGCTCGTGGCGCCGACGCCCGCCCCGGCAGGAGCAGGGCGGGTCACCAGGCTCGCGGGGATGCCGGAGAGCGCTGAAACTTGTGGCCTGTTCCGGCTGCCGCTGCCAGCAGGCTGCTTGGCACGCCGATGGCAAGCCACGGCGCCCTCTGCTGGGGGCCAATCGGATTTCAAGGGCTGTTCTAAAGTCTCTCTAAGGGCATGTAAGCCCAGGGTTTTCCAACCCGGGCTCGAACCCAGGGCTCTGGCATGCACACTGCAGTAACCAGGTCCCAGAGTCCGAGCGCCCCCACTCTAGCCCTAGGACCACAGTGCTCGGGGGAAAACCTCCCTGCCCGCCCTGCAGGGCACCAGCAGGCAGCTCCCTAGCCCACCTGCAGCCAAGCACTCACGCAGCTTGTAGACCTGCTCTGCTGAGTCCAGGCCCGGTCCTCTAGCTCAGAGCAGGGTCCCCGGTTCAAGCCCTGCTGCCTGCCCAACCCCTGCAGGGAGGGACCTGGAGCCACACTCCTGACAGCTGATTGAACCTGACTGGGAAGGTCAGCGCCACAGCGTACCAGAACCCTGCTTGTGCCCCACAGGCCGAGGCTGGGGGGGCCCTCGGACAGAGGTGGTTTCCAAAGTCCCCCTAGATCCAGAATACAGACACGCAGGCACTCTCTGGAGGAGGACGGCAGCCGTGGCCGCCCCGGACGAGATGACGTACCTCGCTGGTCCGGAAGATAATCCTGTACTGGTACTGGGGCCCGTGGTCTTTATGATCCTCCAACTTCTCTCTCCTGATGCTCACAGCCACTGGTCCTAGCTTCTCATCCACGCCAAAGTAGTTGGAATGCTCTGAAAAAGCAAGGAGGTGCCTTGCCAGAGAACAGAAGCAGGCACCGGGCAGAGGGGCTGGTCGAGTGAATGGCATCCTGGAGACACGAGTCACTGACGTGCCCTCGGCAGAGAGCAATGGGCCCGTCAGAGTGGAGCTAGTTGTTACGGAGCCCTGGCACTGCGCACTCGTGTATGGAAGCTAGTTTTGGAGCACTCAGGAATATAAACCTTTGTACGTGCCACGAGGGACATCCTAGTTCTGGTGCAATGCTCAGCGCTGGCACCGGCAAACTCAGTAGAACCAAAATCTGCCCTGACCATGAGCTACCCTAGGAGATATGCACACACCCATCCGTCCCTGCAGGGTTATTGTTATAAAAGCCCCAAACCACCAGCCCCCCACTAAACAAAATTCCATCAGCCCAGCCCCACATTAGACACGCCAACAGACCCCTTGGGAGCCACCCTACAATAATAAGCCAGGCTGCGGGCACAGAGTCACAACGACAAACCCGGCAACATTTCAGCCCCAGGGTGATCAGACAGCGCTGTTCACCCCTCGTGTGTGACAACACGAGGCAGAACACTGATACAGGAAGTGACTTTCTCTACACAATTAGCATGCGGAACTCATTGCCACATGTATCACTGAGACCAAAAAATGTAGCAGGGCTCCGGCTTGGGTATCAATATAGTTACAAAGACTGCCCAGAGCAAGGCTTTAGCAGCCCAGGCCTGGGAGAGGGTATTAAACCCTCTTGCTTTGGGACACAGACAAGCCTTTAACTAGTGAGGGTTCGGAAGGAAGGCAATCCCATCACTATGGGGTCTCTAGCACTTCCCGTTGGTGCTGGCCTCTGTTGGGAGACAAGAGGCTGGGCTGGCCAGAGCCAGTCTGGTAACGCAGACGATACCTGACCTGGGGGAGCCGAACTACAGTGGCTGGGACGAGCGGCAGGACACCGCAGCTTTGCAGGGCTGGAGGCGACTGCCCGAGCGTTACCTTTGCCATGGAAATAGAGCTGGTAGTAGCGGGCCCCCAGGTCGACGTGCTCCACGTTGTAGCGTGCGAGCCTGCTGGGGCTCCTCTGCAGCTCCCTGGGGACCTCCAGCACGGAGATGCTGGCATTGGTGCAGTAGGCGTTGAGGGAGGGCTCCAGGAAGCCCCCCTCGCCCGCAGCCCCGCCGGGGGAGCCAGCCGACGCCCTGGAGAAGCTGACGGTGCGCTCGCACATGCCGCCCACCTCGTTGCGGAAGTGGGGGCAGCTGAGCAGCAGGTCGTTGCTGTTGTTATCCCCGAGGTCGTGCTCCAGGCTCTCCTTGTCGTTGAGGTCTTCGGTGCTGGCGAAGGCCGGGTCCAGCTCCCCCAGGCCGTAGGCCCGGGAGAGGGCAGCCGAGACGGCAGAGGCGGCTGAGGCGCCCGTCGTGGTATTCCGCCGCTGCGCCACCACCACTCGGGTGGCTGCCACCTGGCTGAGGTTGAAGAGCAGGCTCTGCACGTCGTAGTGAGCGAAGCTCTTCTGGCAGACCCAGGCCTTGCCACCCTCCTCCGGCTCCGCCAAGGCCCGCCCGGGCTCCCCATCGCTCCGGCTGCTCCGCAGCTTCTTGAAGATGGAGTCGCCTCCTGCCTCCCCCTTGGGGCCCTTCTTGCGGGGCTTCTCCTTCGGAGGAGTGGGGGAGTCCTCAGGGGGGAGCCCCAGGCCGTTCCTCACGTCCGCCTGGGCGCTGCCAGCCGCTTGCAGGCTGGAGGCTGTGCTGGTGTTGGCCAGCAGCAGGTCGCTCGGCTTCTCGGGCGGCAGGCGTCGCTGGGCCGGCTTCTGGCCGCGGAGCTCACTGAGCATGTCGAACAAGCTCTGTTCCGAGACGCCCTGCACGTCGATGGAGGAGGTGCTGCCGTACTCGCGGAAGAGGGGCAGGCCGCTCCCCAGCTTGGCCCCACGGGGCTCGAGGGCCTCTTCCAAATCACACTCGCCGAGGGTGATCTCGCTGTTACTCCTGTTGCGCAGCGGGACGAAAGCCCTGCCAGGCGATCGGGGCCAACCCTCCTGGAACTCCACGTCCTTGGATCTCCTCCTGGAGAGCCGGTGCAAGCCCCTGAGCCCTGAGGAGCCCAGGCTGGTGGGAGGCGGCTGCTGCCCATTCTGAAAGCCCTTGGGTGAAAGAAAAGTCCTGCTGATGCCCGTCGAAGCTTCCATGTCCCTCGTGGGGCTTGGAGCGGCCGGATCCTTCAGTGTCTCTCTCTTTGGGGGCCAGTCGGCAATCCTGGCGCGCACGCCCATCTTTGGCATGGCAGGCGTGGTGGCGGTGGGCCGCGGCCCAGGCAGACTGTCCCCAGCTGGCTGCGAGGTGCCACCATTCTGCGCCCAGAAGCCTGGCGAGAAGTAATCCCCCCGCGTGCCAGCCAGACCGTCACTCCCCTTCAGCGCTGGTCCGCCAACATCCACACTTGCATGTGGAATGGGTCGATAGGATGTCATAGTCCAAAGTCAGCGCTAAACCCTACTTCCAGGGGGAAAGGTCCACTCATCTCCGGTGTGAGACCGGCCCCTCAGCCATTGCTGGGTGCAGCCAGGGCAGAATGGAAAGGCAAGGGCTTGCCAGAGCCAGCGTTAGGACTTTCTGCCTGCTCGTCCCATGCTGCCATCCTCGCTCCCCAGGAGCCTGCAGCCTTTTATCGGGAGGCAACAGATTGGATCTGGTCCGAGGGGAAAGTCACTGCTCAGCCCTTGCTCCCAGCTGGTGCTGCTCCGGGGACGACCGTTCCAGACGCAGGCCAGGCGGGTGCAGTACCATTTCCCAGGCCTCCTAAAGCAGGGAGAGTAAAGGGAAACATTAGCAAAACGATGGAGAAGGATTGAGCTTGAGAGTTCTTTGCAATGCTACTCACAGCAGCTCTACAAATGGCCTTGCTTCTCTACGCCTCCGCTACTATTCATGGTACCGCCCAGAGCCCCATCAGGCAGACAGCGGCCGACTCCTCCCCATTTCACAGGGGAGATCTGAGGGCCAGGAACTTGCCCAAGGTCATCCAGGGAGTCTGCAGCAGAAGTGGGGATTGAACCCACAACCAGTGCCTTACGTTCCCTGGGTTGCTAGGGGGCTGGGTTTTCCAGGGTCTGGGGCAGCCTGCCTTGCACGCTGCCCAGCGGCCTGACACCCAGGTCTTTCAATTTGGAATAAAACCCAATTAACCCCCACCTCTGCCAATTTCCCACAAACTGGAACCCTGCATTCTGACCGGCTCGAGCTTTAATTCCAAGTCCAGCCCCCTTCTGTGTGACTGCCACAGGGAGCGACGCGGGTGCGGGTTTGGGGACAAAGCAGACGTGCCGGCCAGGCGTAGGACTGACGGCCGCTAGACCAGGCAGTAGTTGCAGGCACCGGTTTCTTAGGCTGCACGTAAAATCGTTGCAGGTTGAGTTCCTAGTTTCGTCCTGATCGGAAGTTTGTGTATTTAAAGCAGTGCACCAAGCGTAACTCATGTGAGATGCAGAGGTGGTGACTGTCCTGAGGCTGCAAAGAACGAGCGCCACTGAAATGCACACCTGTGTATCACATGCTCTGAACTGATAACAGCTAACTGGAGATTCCCCGTGAGTTCCAGGAAGGTTGCTTTGCCCACTTGGCTGACCGATAACAGTTCACTTCCCACTCCGGCTCCACCTGTCACATTTCCCCCAAACAACCTTCCCTCCTCAGGTAAAAGCCGTTCAGACCTTTCCCCAGGGTTAAAACATCTTGACTGGGTAGTGCTGCAAGTATCATCTAAGCCATAGGAAACTGAGTGACAGCTGCAGCATGAAATGGATTTAAACCCACAAAAGCAAGGAGAGCCCCGAGTTCAGACTGAATGTGCCCAGGCACCAAAAGGGAAAGGAGGCCGCTGTTGGCCCGGCCAGCCCGAGCCAAACAGAGACCACGGAGCAAACTAAACATGAGAGGACTTCCCTCTTCCCCCATGACTGTTTAGTTTCCCTAAGAGCCTTTGGTGAGGGACCTTGTCAGGCTTTCGGAAAGGCCAAGAACACGAGCCACTGGATCCCACCTTGGCCACATGCTTGCGGATTCCCTGAAAGAATTCGAACACGTTGGTGAGGCGGGATTTCCCTTTATAAAAGCCGGGCTGACTCTTCCCTGACCTATCGGGTTCAGCTGTGTGTCTGAGAATTGTGTTCAGAATTTTCACTGCGTTTGGATCAGGCTGTTATCCGGACAGTGAAATCAATCATTTGACCCATTTTTATATAGCAACAACATTTAAGATGACTAGTAAATGCATCTAATACTGCAGCTGGAACAGCTCCCACGTCTGTGGAAGGTGGGCAAAGGATCTCGCTGGCTAGAAAACAACCGAGGACTGTGAACGTGAATTCTCAGTGGCCCTGTCTTTTTCTCCCCACCCCCCGAATGTTTTCTGAAATACCAGTTGGATCTTCTGTCTACAGCTGCAGAGTGCGGCCCATTGGATTGCTGGTGCCTCCCATAACGTGGTGGGCCTTCGGCTACCTAGCACCGTACAGACCTCCAACCGAACAAGACAAAGGGATGCTCCAGGGATCGCATGACACGTCCATTCTCAGCTCAAGCAGAGCAGAGGATTTCAACCAGTCAGCTCCGTCAGTGTTTGCAGAGCAAGGCCACTGAACGTGGACATTTTTCTGTATAACAAAAATATAGCACAGCACCGTTCCCAACTGGCCCTTCTTCGACACCAAGTGATTTGCCGAGAATCTCTTGCCTGTCCTATGGTGGCACACAGCAGTCCCACGGCGCCAGAGCAGGGTGCTGTGTGGTGCCGCCCCGTTGTGATAGCCACTGTACAGCCACAAAGAGAGGCAGGCCCTGCCCTGAAGAGCTCACAGACAAGACACTTCCCCTCCACACAGAGCTGCAGAGAGGGGGAGTAACTTGCCAAAGGTCACCTAGCTGGGAGCAGAACCCACGCTGCCTCCTCCCAGTAAGCATTGAGCAATTATCCGGGTGCTGTGCAGGGCAGGGGTAATAACCTAACCAGAACAGACTCAAACCCGGGGGCCTGGGAGCGAGAGCGTTACTGAGTGGGCACCGTGCTGGGGCTGTGTATAAATCCGAGGAGAGGAACACCAGAAACCCCAGTGGTGATTTTAGCCAGGCTAGGAGAAGTCGTCCCCGGCCCACTGGTTCCAAACAGGCTCTGTGACAAAGCAGGACTGTTCTTAATAAGAAAAGGAGTACTTGTGGCACCTTAGAGACTAACCAGTTTATTTGAGCATGAGCTTTCGTGAGCTACAGCTCACTTCATCGGATGCATAGCATATCGTGGAAACTGCAGAAGACATTATATACACACAGAGACCATGAAACAAAACTTCCTCCCACCCCACTCCCCTGCTGGTAACAGCTTATCTAAAGTGATCATCAAGTAGAGCCATTTCCAGCACAAATCCAGGTTTTCTCACCCTTTCCCCCCCCCCCCCCCCCCCCCCCCCACACACATACAAACTCACTCTCCTGCTGGCAACAGCCCATCCCGCTTTGAAACCCCTCTTTATAATGCGCATGATAATCAAGGTGGGTCACCTCCAGCACTAATCCAGGTTTTCTCACCCCCCCCCACCCCCCCCCCTTCCAAAAACCACACACACAAACTCATTCTCCTGCTGGCAACAGCTCATCTTACAATGTGCACAGCAATAATCCAAGTTTAACCAGAACGTCTTGGGGGGGGGGGGTTTGCAGGAAAAAAACAAGGGGAGACAGGCTACCTTGCATAATGACTTAGCCACTCCCAGTCTCTATTCAAGCCCAAATTAATAGTATCCAATTTGCAAATGAATTCCAATTCAGCAGTTTCTCGCTGGAGTCTGGATTTGAAGTTTTTTTGCTTTAAGATAGCGACCCTCATGTCTGTGATTGCGTGACCAGAGAGATTGAAGTGTTCTCCGACTGGTTTATGAATGTTATAATTCTTGACATCTGATTTGTGTCCATTTATTCTTTTACGTAGAGACTGTCCAGTTTGACCAATGTACATGGCAGAGGGGCATTGCTGGCACATGATGGCATATATCACATTGGTGGATGTGCAGGTGAACGAGCCTCTGATAGTGTGGCTGATGTTGTTAGGCCCTGTGATGGTGTCCCCTGAATAGATATGTGGGCAACTGTATATATAATGTATATATAATGTCTTCTGCAGTTTCCACGATATGCTATGCATCCGATGAAGTGAGCTGTAGCTCACGAAAGCTCATGCTCAAATAAACTGGTTAGTCTCTAAGGTGCCACAAGTACTCCTTTTCTTTTTACGAATACAGACTAACACGGCTGTTACTCTGAAACTGTTCTTAATGTTTCCTCTGAATAGTGTGGGGGTGCCTCAATTTCCCCTAGGCAGTTCTTAAGTATCTAGGTGATGGGGTAAGGGTGTATGATCATTGCAGAGCCCTAGAGGGCAGGTGTGTGCAGGGGTCTGGACACAGACAATGGGCGACACCCTGTTTCCTGTCAACTGATGGCCTGGGCCCTTCCCCCCTGTAAGGTGAGAGCTAAAGGGTTGGAGAACAAAGGAATCCGGTGACCTCCTGGCCCGGGAAAGGGACAAAGCCCAGAGAAGGAGGGGCTGGAGGGAGTTTCAGTTTGGGGCTGGCTGGGACATGGAGTGAAGGGCAGACGTGGTTGTCTGGCTCACTGCCCCCCAAAATGGACCCGGCTGAGGGGTCCTGTTCTCTGCACCTACAAGCTCTGTGTTAGACCATGTTCCTGTCGTCTAATAAACCTTCTGTTTTACTGGCTGGCTGAGAGTCCCGTCTGACTGCGGAGTTGGGGGGCAGGACCCTCTGGCTTCCTTAAGACCCCGCCTGGGCGGACTCGCTGTGGGAAGCGCACGGAGGGGCAGAGGATGCTGAATGCTCCGAGGAAGGTGGAAGCTGCATGAGCTGTGTGTCCTGCAGACAGGCTGCTCACAGAAAGGAGACTTCCCCAGAGTCCTGACTGGCTTCATGGGAGCAGTTCCAGAGCATCGCCCAGGGACTCCGTGACAGGCTCTTTGCACAAAAGTCCTTTTAGATACCACTGCCGCCCGTCCCTTTCCCTTACAAACCCTGCCCCACTCAGTTACCATGGGGCTGGCCCCCCACAACTGTAAAAGAGCTGGAGGCTGCAGACTGGATCGACAAGGTAGATGGGAGGCTGGAGACAGGATATACTACCGGAGGAAATTCTTGCTTTATCAACCTCCCAGAATCATCTGCAGAGCCGCTGAGCAAAGAAGCCACTCTGCCAACCACAGAAACCCTGGAGGAAGGATGCCCCAGGAACCGACGCTTTAAACAGCTCCAGCCTCCCTTCCTCTCCCTTCACCACAAAGCACAGGAAAAGTGTCTCGGTTTCACTTTCACGCAGCTGGGAGAGAGGAGACATCTATTTCAGGGGCCAGGGCAGCTGCTTGGCATCTTACAAGTTCCTGGATGCTTCTCTTTTCCGTCAGCAGCTTCAAGAAAAGAGCAGAGAACCTGCCTTTCAGCCTTCTCTGATAGAAAGGAAGAAATAGGTCAGCCACTTAGATACACAGAAGGGCAGGAGACACTAAACCACCCTCGGCAATGGAAATCAGATGCCAAACAGACTGCCGGGCTCTGCTGGAGACTAAGACTGGAGAGCTGTTAACCTCCACGGAGAGGTTTTTCGTACTGAAGCCTGAAAGCAGGCGCTGGGTAAGGAAGTGGCAGTGAATGCAAGTACCCAGATAAGGTGAGGAGAGTGCTCTGATGTACAGATTTGATCAGACAGAAGGTGGCAGAGTCACTGTCCAACCCCCTCCCCCTCCCCCCGCACACACACCCTCACCCCCAGTGGCACCAGGGGCCTCAATCAGGGATCATGGCCATTGGGCTAGGCACCATACAGCACACAGTACAGTTTCTTAGGCGCCACTTCTCCCTTGTCCTACACCTGGTGCTGTCGTTTACACCAGTGTGAAGGGATTGCAAAGCGGAACCAGGCGAGCGCAAAGCAGGCACAAGCAAGTGCTCACGGTGCAGGACTAGAGGGAATCAGGCCCACAGAGTTTCAAGCCAGACCGGGAGCATTACAGTAACATAGTCTGACCTTCTGCACAGGGCAAGCCAGAGATGCCCCATCCAGCCCGAGAACTAGCGGCTGAGACAGAGAGATTTCAAGTCTCCGCGCCCCTTGGGAAGTGCTCCAGCATTCCTAGAGACGACCGGACGATCACAATTCACTCCCAGGCACGCTTTGCTGCAGCAACATGGACAGAACCCAGAAGGAGAAGAACATGGAGAAATACGGGTAGATCTCCTCCACCTCATAACTTCTCCAAGCCCAGGAAGGCCGAGAATGAGCAGGACCAAGAAAGGATCTCTAGGGGCAGGACGGCAGCTCGACGGAGCCTCTTGAAGGACCCCAAGTGAAAGAAGATTGATGGTGCATCTCAGAGCATTGCCCGGCACGGGGGTCCCAGGGGGGCTCCAGGTGAGCGATGGCTCAGGCAGCCATGGGGAAGCGCGCACCACTGCAATGAACTGGAGTGCCCAAGTTGTCAGTTTCTCAGCACTGAAATGGCGGCACTCTCCCTTTCTTTGGTAAAAGTGGCTATTTCTCGGTGTCTCAGCGACCCCTTAGCAGGGATCGGGTCTGTACAAGTGGGTCTACACTGCAATTACAAACCCGCAGCTGGCCCGCGCCACCCGACTCGGGCTAAGTGCTGTTTATTTGCAGAGTAGACGTTCTGGCTTGTGCTGGAGGCCAGGCTCTAGGACCCTGCGAGGTGGGAGGGTCCCAGGGGCTCCAGTCCCAGCCTCTACACTGGAATGAAGCAGCTCCACCAGCCGAGTTGCAGTGTAGACATACCTAAGTGCCTGCTCGTCTAAGAGGACCATGTTTCCCAAACTGGGCTGGTTGCTCCACACCTCTCTGAGACAAGGGGAGGCCTGGGCGAAGAGGCGATCAAAGCAGGAATGTGGCACCAGGCAGCTCAGGGATTGTGAGCTGTGCATTTCACCCCCTCAAGTAGATTCCTGTGCTCCTGGGGACAACAGTGCATGCACAGTGAGCACGTGGCAGATCCCTGCCCTCCTAGCCGCCCTGGCCCTCTGGAAGTAGCACCCAGATGAGTGATGAGCTGCTGCATCCTTTCACCAAGCAGAAGGGCTTTGCACTCCACAGAGGAAGAGCAGCCTGTGGGTATGGCATTGACAGGGCTCAATTCCCAGCTCCGCCATGGACTTCCTGCACCACCTTGGGCCAGGGCAGGGACTGGCTACGTGCCCAGCACAATGGGGGCTCTGATCTCAGCTGCCCTGCAGACACTGCTGAAGTATAGACAACTACTAAGGCACACGGGCACTTTCCCTCCTGCTTGACAGGGCCCTGGAACAGACTAATACAGTGATTGAAGGATTAGTACGCCTGTGTGTTCCTGCTGCCAGGTCTCTGGGGTAAGAACACTGTCTGCCTCTCTCCTAATTCCACTGCAGCCCCTGCATAAAGCATGCACACAATCCTGGACCTCTACACCAATCTAAACCAATTATAAGAGAAGCCCACTAAGACCACATCTGTTGAGAATGGATATTAAATCAATATCTGAACGTCTTAATTAAATGTAAGCCAAAGAATCCTAACGAGGGCATCTGCTGCAGACACTGAACGCTGAGCTACCCTCCCCTTGCCCCACGGTCGGCAGATTCTCAGCAGGAGCCCAGGAGTTGCCATGCCAGGAGGCTCACTGCAGAATCCATCTGCAAGCCCAGCGGTGAGAGAGGCAGCTGGGGCTGGGGAAGGGAGGGCGCTCACCTTGTGCTCCATCGCAGCGCCTGGGGATCGCCCCCGGGACTGTCCTGCTCTGGAGTGGCCATGGAAGTGCTCGCTGTAATGTTTAGAATGGAGCGATAGAAACGGGCCAGTACAGAAAAGTCAAAACACTCTCTGACATTTTCACAAGTCTCTATTCCAGGCTCCAGGGGGAAGTGAGAGGAGCGCTCGGTCTGCACTGTCTGCGCTGTCGGAGGCATGTAAACAGGGGAAGGAACGTCTCTGCTATCCCCACATTTTCGCTGCCGAGTTCCCAGCGGTGGCACATACATTTCTTGCCACATTCATAAAAATAACTGGTTGGAGCTGTGGCTGGCGTCCGCGGAGGGGCCCCGGGGAAGTCAGTAATACTGTGAGACAGCCAGACTCACCGACTCACCCAGGGCCACATAGACCACATCCTGCCTCCCACGGCGGCCAGCACCAGATGTTCTGAGGAAGGTGCAAGAATCAGGCAGGCAAATGTGAGATTGTCGGCCCCCTTCTACCACTTAACAGAAACTGGTTTCAGCCCCCAAAGCCGGGGGTTCTCGAGCCTTCCCAAAGTATTTTACTGACCATTGACCCCAACAACTCTGGACAGTTCTGTTATCCAGAAACCTCCAGTCTCTCTTTGAAGATGGCCAGTATTGAATATGGCCAGCTCCTCAGCAGCAATGAGTTCCATAGTCTAGTCACGGACTGAGTTAGACCTTTACACCGGGGATTTGCTCTGTTTTTCCATTAGTGCATCAGAGAAAACCTCTACAACAGATGGGCAAAGCCACTATTTGCACTGAGCTAAATCGTCTCAGGTTTAACCAGGGGTAAACTGAACTGGTACGAAGTGCAGCCCAGAGCAACTCTGCCCGTCCCCACTTGGTGGCTGGGATCCCTAGTGTAGAGGAGGCCAGAGACAAGCAGAGAAGCTATGAGAAAAGGAGTACTTGTGGCACCTTAGAGACTAATCCTGCACAAGCAGGATTCTCTCAGCTCCCAAAGTCCCAATTTGCATAAACCTGAGCTCCGCTGCTCTTTACCAAGTCTCAGCATGGGACGGAAGCGCTGCCCACAGGTTTCATTTGTCAAGTGTCGGGGTCAGCAATCCCGCTGTTCTGCTTTGCAGAAGACAGCAGGCGGGGACCAAAAAAGTCTCACTTCTTAACAGCATCTATGCCCTGCCAGTGCAATCTAAATGGAAGTGCAGAGCCGCGTCGCACAGCTCCCCCAAACGGCACTCCAGCCTGGCTGGGCCTCCCCCAGCCCCGGGGAAAGCCAGGCTCTGGAGGAGTTTGCTCACATCACCCAGCAGAAGAGGAAAGAACTCACTTCAGGCAGAATCAAGTTCTCTCTTCGGTCACCCTTGCTATTTGACATCAACTTTCCCATGCGCTTTTCTCCAGCTGAGGGATGCCAGGTGGTTTGTTCTGTGCCAGGCCAGCATGACACGGTAGCTGCGGGGAGGCAGGAACCAGCAGCGTCAGGCGGCCTACGGAGAGCTACCGTACCACCATTCTTCCGCCATTAACGATGCTGGGCGGGGAGCCACGCTGCCCTGCTGGGGCATCTTCCAGCTGAGACGCTCCAGGCCACTCCTGAAGCTCCAGAACACCCCCCTTCCGCCCCCGAGGCCCAGCGTGCCAGTCACTTCCCAAACACACAGCAGGCGGCACAGCAAGGTGAAAGGACTTGCACAAAGCCACCACAAGTCAGAACTAGATCCCAGGAGCCCTGACTCCCTGCTCCCACCACTAGAGCCCACTCTCCTTCCAGGGCTGAGAAAGAACCCAGGAGCCTTGCTTCCTAGCCCCTCCTGCTCTAACCGCTAGACACATTCCCCTATCATTCAAACCCTTTGCCATTGTTCCATGACGCAAGGTAGATGCTGGAAACTGCCTGCCTCCCTGCAGCAGAGGGAAGTATTTTTTATAAAGGAAGAACACGACTGAACTGTCGAGAGCCAGAGAACCACCCTAGTAAAGACCGTTTCCCCCAGCGCCACGCGATTGAACGAAGCCATTCTGCTGAAGGGTGTCTATGGCCAGCCGCCCGCAAAGCAGATCACGCTCTAGTATTTCAAACAAACATTCCCCAGAGTTAGAGAGCATGTCAGCTGACCCAAAACCCGCCTAAACCACTCCAGCTTTACTCATGTAAACACTGTGGAGGGAAAGCTTTTTGGGTCTGCCTTCACCTGTCTGGACGAAGGGGCTGGGAAGACGCCAATCCAGGCCAGCAGAGTCAGTGGGTTTTACAAAGCCTCTTTGTTCAGGATGCCTTTTTGCGGGAAGAGGGGGAGGAGACAACAGCTCTGTTTGCAGAACGGGAGGACGTTGAAAAAGGAAGCACAGCATCACACCTGCTTTCCTACCCGCCTACCTCCTGCCGGAGGGCGCGGCAGTTGCTGCCACTCTGCACACGCCCCTAAATCTGGGAAAGGGGCAACAAGACAGAAGGCGGGAGGGTTACCTTGTTCACAAAGCAAAGGCTGGAGTTGGCAAAGCAAGGAGCTGCTCAGGGGAGATGAGCAGGAAAGAGGAACTGAATGCAGCACGAGAAAGATGGGGCTTTAGCTTTGCTGTTTGTATGGCTGCCCAGACACGGACAGCGCTACGCGGGGGGATGCATCGGACACATTCCCGGGCCCGGCAGACACTATGGCTGGGTAGCATTGTGGGGGGGGGGACAGGGGGGGAGGGGGAGAGAAGAAAGAGTACCCAGATGTTAGCAAGAAACCCCAGCATGCTGCAGCCCCTGCATTGAGGTGACTAGATGTCCCGATATTATTGGGACCCTCCTGATATTAGGGGTTGTGTCTTATATAGGTAACTGTACCACCACAATCCCCCCCAGAAAAGTCCCGATTTTTCACACTTGCTCTCGGGTCACCCTCCGAGGGCCCCTCACCGGTCGGCTCCTTGGTTACAAACATCTCCGCACCGGCTCAGCTGCAGCCAGTTCTCTGCAGCTCTGCACCAGGGAGCTGTTCCAAGCCCTTGCTGGCTCCAACACTCAGCTGCAGTATTTCTTGGAGTAGAGGGGACGGAGGCTTTTGGGGCAGCAGAAGTGGAGAGACTTGCAGGCTGGCTGCTCTCACCCAGCTTGGTCCAGCGTGGCACAGCGGGTCAGTCTTAGAATTCCCAGAGGTTCCACGCGACATTGCAGGAGCCCTCGGGAGTCTCCGTCACAGACCAGGACCCTACGGTGCTAGGCACTGTGCAAACCCAGAACACAGAGAAAGCTCACACAGCAGCGTTGCCAAGGTTTGCCAGTTCTTCCCCCGCACGCACGCTGCAAAGCGCATGCCCCTCATGGAGGGCTCCTCACCTGCCCCTGCGGTGCGTGTCCCCGCCCGGAGTCACGACAGCCCCTGGGCGCTGTGTTCAGGCACAGAAAGCCCCAGCACACAGGCAAGTGAAACCCAGTGGCTAGCTACAGCATGCACTGTGGACTAGACCCCCGTCCCCAGCCCAGCGTGCCAACAGAGCTCCCTGAAGTGCTGCAGCCGAAAGAGGTCATTGACAAGCGTGAACTGCACACCGCCACAACTCGGCTGATTCGGGCAAGGGAGAATATGGGAACCGGGCCTGATCCAGATCCAGCTGATGGCAGAGCCCCATTGATTTCAATGGGGTTTGGATCAGACCCTCAGGGCCCAACTGAACTCCAATGGAGTCCTTTAGTCCTCTTGGAAAATTTCAGCCTAAGGTCCCAACAGGGGCCAAGGGCTTGCTACTGTCCTGCACCTTGCGCACAGCAAGTACAAACCCACCATGCTGACCTGGCAGCATTTCGCAGCCATTCTGCCCTGGCTGCAGGTGAACCAAGCCCCATGTGTTCTCGGAGAACCTGGCCAGTCTTTATTCTGGGCTTTACCTCCTCCCCCACACCTGCGACAGAAGACATGCCTCGTTGACTTGCCCTGGAGTCCCAGGGGCCTTGCCCAAGGCAGAATCTGTCCCTTTGCTTATGGTTAGTGCTTCCCAGATTGCACACGCAACAGGACCCAAACGAACACAATAACGACTGTTGGCTGCAGTTGGCAAACACGAGACTGGGGAGGGTGGGGAGTTGTTGGCGCAGATGCTCAGAACTCAGTCAGTGGGGTAAGTCAATGGAGATTTCGCCCGACACAGCAGGACCCACGGCAGCAGCATGGAGCCAGCTTTCAATGCCCCCAAGGCGTTTTCCCAACTGGCATATTTGTTAAGGGGGCAGTCCTTAGAGAAACCATCCAAGTCAAGTTACCGCGGGCACATCCGGCATGTTGTTTACAGGCAGTGCAAGGAACCTGTTCCTCAGAGCCATCCAGAGATAGGCTGTTAACGCTAGAATCTCCCTTCTGAAGGGGAGGCAGAGGAAAGAGTCCATTCACCAGGGTGACAAGACATCCAGCGAGCTGCTTTCATGACGAGACAGCTGCCCCAAACCTCACCTGAATCAAAACGTACTCCCGTCCACGCTGCAAGGAGGGAACAGACATTATTTAATCTAGTAACCAGAGAGCTGAGAATCAGAGAGAGCTCTGCACTAGCAGCTGTGGGCTTATCCTCCACCTCAGGGCTGTGCTTCAGAGCTGGGAGCTTTACAAAGCCCCTTTGCTAGGTTTCAGAGTAGCAGCCGTGTTAGTCTGTATTCGCAAAAAGAACAGGAGGACTTGTGGCACCTTAGAAACTAACAAACGTATTGGAGCATAAGCTTTCGTGAGCTAGGTTTGTTGGCAAACCGGCTCCTTGCACACGTGCAATCAGCCCCACAGGCACACAATGTTCTAACAGCGACACGCTGCTGTGCAATGAAGGCTGTAAAGTCTTCAGAGTTGATTGCTTCATTTTCCAGAGCAACCTGGATCTGTCTGATAGAGCGGCGAGATTTCTACCCACCAAATAACAACGTTTGACTCTCCCCGTCAGCACGGAAGGCGGCTGCGGTCAGTGCAAACAGGGAGTTCACTGAAAGAGTCTCCATTTTGGTGCACTATATTTTCAAATTCTACACCGTCTCAACAACCACATCTGTTTAGCCTAGGAATCCTGGCGTGTCCTTCTCAGCAGCTGGAGCAGCAGGGAGGAAATTGGAGGCAAGGCTGCCATGCCTGCAGCTGCTGGTACCGAATCCAGGGAGTCATTCCCAGAGCAGCGCTAGCGCAAGATCAAAGCAGACTGTGAGCTTGGAACGGCCCACAGGCCCAAGGCCCCAGTTAGCTGCTCTCAGGTGCTCAAAGCCAGCAGTCACTGTCTTCAGTTTTAGCAGACCAGGCATGCTCCGTCCTCGCACTGTCACACCCCACCCTGGGAGCTGGGGGTCTCGCTGCCCTCCAAGGCTGCGCGAGGGAGGCAGGAGAGGTGCAGGAGAACACTAGCTCGCAGTCCAATAACCAAACTGAAGCCCTGAGGCCAATGACCGAGGAAAGGCACCTCACCAGGGAAGGGACAAGGCATAATGCAGCTCCCAAGTGACCAGAGATGGCCCATGGCGGCTGGCAGCAGGTGCGACAGCGGTGGGGAGGTAACACACACAATTCCTGGATCACAGGTGAGCAGGGGTGTGACTGCACCCAGGATCCCGCCGGTTTCCCAGCAAAGGGGAGTGCATCCAGGTGCAGAGGGTGAGGTGTGAAGGAGCAGCCAGGCCCTGGCAGGGGTCCCAGGATGCAGAGGTGGAGCAGGCCTTGGGGAAAGCAGGGCCCCCAGCAGCGGCGCCCTGAGATGGGTTCACTTCGGGAACGTCTGCACAGCAGTCAGGGGTGCGACTGGCAGCTCGTGTAGACGTACCTGCACGGCCTGCCTCGCTAGAACAGACATGAGGCTGCGGCATGGGCGGCACAAGCCGTCTGAGCCCGCCCCGGCACGCACGGTTGCCCCCACCACACACGAGCCAGCGCACAGCTAGTGCGGGTACCTCACACGTGCTGCCAATCCCAGCCCCGGCTGCAATGCAGATGTACCCACGGGGTCAGGAGTGCTACGCTCTGCACCTGCTGACTCCTGCGTGCTCTGCCGGCTCACTGGGGAGATAGCCGCTGGCCAAGGGGTCCTCCTAGCCAACCACTGGAAGAGGTGCAAGCCCCCAGGCCCTGCAGGACCCTGCGCAGCACGCAGGAAGGGGACACAGCATTATGGTGGTGTTGCCAGCCTCAAAGTGTTCGCAGGGAGTCAGGCCCTACAATCCTGATCGATAACAAGGATCTATACCTGGGGGGTTCTTTTTATTTGCCTCCTGGCTTTTAGCCTGCAGCGGTCCCATTTGCATTCTTTTCACCACATCCAGGAGGACTAGAAACTTACTTTTCCTTGAAACGCAAGCTGAGATTCTCACATTCATATGACTCCAGGAGCTGGGGCTTTAAGGTAGACACCCAGCGTGGGTGGTTCTCTGTAGCTGTGCGGGGGACGACGGGGTTCCAGGCGCCCAGACACGTTCCCCCACGTGCCACAGATGCCTCTTGAGACTAGTGCTAAAATCACAAGAGGTGGCAGCGTGGTTCAAGGGGAACAATTATTAAACCAGCAGACAGACGCGCTTAGAAATGCCTCAAGCTGGCTGGGGCCTGACCCCCCTCGGCCTGTACTCGGTGCAGTCCCTTAGAGCAGTGCTGAGCAGGTGTCCCAGCTCCAGAGCAGCATGCTGACGCTGCACACTCGATTACGGTGCAGAGCCAAGTTCCTGTTTAGCATTCACGTAGCACTTGCCAGCTTCAGAGCACTGTGCAGCACGAACTGACCTTCAGCCCCAGGGGAAGTCACTTTATGGTCCCAATTTTGCAGTGGGCTAATGAAGGCAGGGAGGTGTTGTGAGAGCAGGGACAGAACGCGGCAGCTAGTTCTGCCTGACAGCATCTGTACAGATTTCAGAGTCCCAGGCCTTGGTCTGCTGCCCTGCACCCTGGCCAGCCACACCCCCCACAGCGAGACGTGACACGACCCAAGCAGGGCCGATTGCCCCCTTGCAGTCACGCGCATGGCTGCACGAGGTGCAGGGCCACGTGGACTCCAGCTGATGGCCCCTAAGGGCTGACCGGACCCCCAAGAAGTGACCACTTTCTACCTGGCCTCAGCCAACTACTCATTCCACGAAGCCAGCACACACCATGTGTGGGGTAGGGGAGAGGCTGTCCAACCGCCCCCGTTATACCGACTGTGCGCTGCCCCTGTCCAGCCCAGCCCTCCCACAGGTGATGCTGCAGCTCTGGAGTCTCTCTCCTGCCCAGGGAGATGGGAGGGGTGAGTTTTAGCAGCTTTTCTCTCAGCACGAGGTGGCACAGCTCTGGCTCCTGGCTCACCCAGCACTCTGCGTGCCCCGTCCTCTGGGCTGGCCCTGCCAGGGTGGGTGCCTTCAACTCCCACTGACTTCAGTGGGTGCAAGGTGCTCAGCATCTCCCTGGATCACACCTGCTGCCCGACAGCCTCTTTCTGCAGGTCTGCAGTGCACAGCGGGTACAGATGGGTGCAATGCCTCAGGCTCATCTCGCACCCTCCTTGTTTGCCACTGTCCATCCCTCCCCCCACCACACACACCCCTGCCATTTCGCATGCCCACTGGAAACCAGACCGGTGTGCCTTCCACTACTGTGAACAGGAATCTGAACGCAAGCAGAGATGACCAATGGCCCAGATCCAGCCCGGGTTGGAGCACCGTCAGGCACTTGTACGGGTTGTCCCCTGTCACACGGGCACTGCCCTGCCCCTTGCCCACAGCCACGGGCCTCTAGCTGCAGTGGTTGACGGGGGTGCTAAGTGCTGGGATGTGGTGGCAGGCTCTGCTGCAGGGTGGGTGCAGTCCAACTCTGCTCCCTTCTGTCAATCACCTCTACCTGCTATTCAAATATTCCTTTGCACAGCAAACACGCTGCTTCACCATGGCACAGCTCTGCCCACCCCAATGCTCCGTTCCCAGGACGAGGCCGGTCAGCCCGGAGCAGCTCCCAATGAGCCTAGGACGTCTGCGGGAGGGAGCCCCTTAAAAGCACAACACCTAGCCAAAGGAAGGGACCCGATGCGGAGATGGGCCCTGCCACTCACCGTGCTGGGCCCAGGCCTTGCCTACACTAGGGGAAGAGGGGTTGGCTGGCATGCTTACACTGGACTTTCAGAGCTGTGCTGACTAACGTGTTCCAGCCACACCCTGCATCCCAATCTAGGCAAGGTCCAGCTGCCACGGAAAAGCCCCACCAGCCCGCTAACTGGCCAGATGGTGCCTGCAGAGCAGAAGCCTGCTTGTTTGCACAGCTAAGAAATCCTCCAAGGTCAATGAACACATCCCAGAGCGCACCGCTCTGAAATCACAGAGCACAGCACAGTGCTGGAATTGGTGGTGCATCTCTGGTCTTCGCACAAAGATTGCATGGGTTTAATTAAAACTGGGGGTTTGTGTCCTGCGTGGGCTTTCTGCTCTATTTAACCCTGACTTCTAGCCATTCAGCCTACATCTGCAAGGAACTGACAGTCAGGTGTAAAGGGACTGAAGAGTATCTGCACAAGGCTTGCACCACTTTAAATCCATTTACAAAACACACCTTTAGTTAAACTGGTGCAACTGGGGGTAGACCAGGCCTCGCTGGGTGAATCGGAGTGTAGCAAGGCGAGACAGACAGATATTTACATCTATCTATATCTTGGGCCCAGATTTTTCTGAGCTCTTTTAAATTTAAACAGGGATTGCTCATCTCTCATTTTTTATTTAATGCAGTTGGGAGTTCTGGGACTCTTCCTGCTGTGATCAGTGCAGACAAACAAGCAAACATGGAAAAAGCCAAGAGCAAAATTAACCCCAAACAAACATGTTTCATAAAGAAAACCCTTAAAACATGGATTGCCAGGCTCTTAATCCTCCATCTATTATCTGCTCCACGTGGCCTCAGGCCTTTCTGATTCCAGACGCCTTACCACGCAGCTGGGCTGCACCACCACTCATGTTACCTCGAGGATATTACACAGGAAGCAGCAGCATGAACCTCCATCCAAACTTATTCCATCGGACGCCCCAGGAGCTGTCCTTCAGGATTATGAAAACACAGGGAGAAAAAATGTAGAACAGCGGCAGGAACACTGCTGCCATGAGCTCACTAGCCGTCCTTCGCAAGCAAGCCTACGGGCAGATCGGTTTAGCTGAACAATTCTTTGTGACATATTTTCAGCAGTCACTGCATTGCATTTGCATGCCACATCCTCAGCACTTGAGTCACAGCTGTAAGGAACTTCTGACAACTGTTGAAAAGCAGCAACACAGATATCCAGTAACAAGACAATCAGATCCCTTGTAAGGGGAAGCTCAACAGAAAACAAGAAATGGTTCAATTCCCTGCTCTGCCACAGATGCCCTGGGTGACCCTTGGCTAGTCACTTAGTCTCTGTGCTTCATTTCCCCTCTGTGACACGGGATAACAGCCCTGCACTCCCTCACCGGGGGCTGGGAAGATGAACATAGTAATGACGGTGCGGGGCTCAGCTGCTAGGGTCACCGGGGCAACGTAAAGTACCTAAGAGATGAGATCTAGGAGCGAAATCTGGATTTCAGAGTCAATGGAAGTTTTTCCACTGAATTCAGTGAGTCCAGGATTTCACCCAGAGAGTTCTATGAGCTACCTGACCCTAAAAAAGCAGAAGCACCTTCTCAAGTCAGACCACTGTAAGGTGGGGCTATTGCCTCTCGGGGTTGTGGAGGAAGAGCAATGCATCTTTCTAACAGGTTTCAGAGTAGCAGCCGTGTTAGTCTGTATCCGCAAAAAGGAGTACTTGTGGCACCTTAGAGACTAACAAATTTATTTGAGCATAAGCATCCAATAAAGTGAGCTGTAGCTCACGAAAGCTCATGCTCAAATAAATTTGTTAGTGTCTAAGGTGCCACAAGTCCTCCTGTTCTTTTTGCATCTTACTAATGAATCAGAGGCTCAGAAAGCAGCATCGGGCACCGGGAGAAGGGGGAGACCAAACTGCGTAAGGCAGTCAGCCCCCCTGCATAAGGCAGGAGGCAGAACGTCAGACGCCCAGAGGAGAGGGCACCCTAGAGAGAGCCCTGTGTTGCATTATTAATAGAAACTGACCAATTCATTGAACACAAATGGCAGAGCCCCCTTTAGGAAGCTGCAGACAGAAAAGAATTCTGGTGGCTGACTGGCCGTGTCAGCGCAGGAAGCACCGTTGGCAGAGACTCAGGCCTAGCATGAGAATAGCAGGATTAGGGATAAGGGAAAACTCAGCCAGGCTTGAGTATTCCCTGGGGGAATCTCCCTTTCAACTGGCCGTTTGTTTCCAAGCAGATGAATTAGCTCAGTCGCCCCAGGTTCAAGCTGGATGTTATCTGTTCTGTGCAGCCTTTATTAAATACTTCTGTACAATCACTAAAGTCAACTGACAGGTCCCCTGGAAATGTGCCAAAGAACCCTCAAAGAAAGCAAGCAGCACCCTGGAAAATGATCTTAACTGCAGGGATCTGAGACTGCAGAAGTGGGTGAAGTGTTACAGAGATAATTAGAGATGACAACCTTCATGCAAAATCATCTAACATTGCACTGACCTATTTGCTACATCGTAAGTAAGGAAATCACAGTGTCGCATTTAATTTGGGACTCAAACTAATAGTCAAAGGAATCTGTGGCTCCTGATCATTAGAGGGCAAAGCAGTGATCCCATGGCAAAGTACAAAGAGTCCCAAAGAACTGCAAGGAAAGAAGACTGTCTCTAAAATCCAAGTGGAAAAGTTTGGAGCTTGCCGACAACGAATTCCATTCAAAACAAAAGCCTTCTGCAACTCCGCTGTGAAGAGCAATGGCAAATACGTTGACAGGCCACCTCCTGCCCCAGAGGGAGAACAACGTCCCCCCACGATAACTGAGGTGTGCATCACCTGCTCCAAACATCATAAAAATGGAGCCAAGTCACTCAGTGTCGTTTGGTGGGGGTGCCCAAAAGGGACTAGGTGTTTTCCAGACATACAGGAAGAGATGGCTCCTGCCTTGAGGAGCTTGGAGTCAAAGGGTGGGCAGAGGTCCCAGAAGGGGAACCACAAACAGGATGGTCTATACAGATCCAGGCAGCGTGGCAGAAAGAGGTTAGAGACACACCTGAGCAGGAGAAGAGAGGCCTTGCAGAGGAGCTCAGGGTGGTGCACTGAGCTGAATCGTCCAACATTAAGACACAGCAAGCAGCTAGCTGACTGATTAGGGAGGGTGACCAACCACTCCTTTGGCCAGCTCTGGTCCCAGAACACCCAGGTCTTCCAGACCTGAAGGCACGACACCTTCCTCCTCCAGCAGCATCCAAGCAGTCCGGCAGTGCTACCCGGCAGGCAGTAACTGATCAAACCCAAGCACTGTCTCCAGCTGCAGAATCACTAAATCCTAACCGGATTATGGATCACTGTGGGTTTAGTCTGGACATTTAACATTTTAAATCAGAGCCCTACCTTTAGGGAAGGAAAATCCCACGTCTCATCTATGACACTACTTCCCACTGTAATACGCCTGTTATCCCAACTGCGAGAGCTGCTTGGTGAACCTTCCGGCAGCTGGCAGGGAGCTGTGCTTTTCTCAGGAACGCTGGAAATAGCTTCCAAGTACACAAGCTGGGAAAAGCTGGGGGAAGGAAGCCAATTCTTGGGGCTGTTTGCAGCCAGGTGTTGGGAGTCCTGTCAGCTTGGCTGACATACTTCACAGCGAAGGAAATTCAATACACGTTGATTCGCATCTCTGACCTTTGTGAAGGAGCATGTCAGAGAATGAATTTCCAATCGCTAACAGGCTTCCCTCAGCAACCTGGGGGCTGGGAACAACCAGTGATTTTATCACGGCTTCAGTGTTACATAGAATCATAGAATATCAGGGTTGGAAGGGACCTCAGGAGGTCATCTAGTCCAACCCCCTTCTCAAAGCAGGACCAATCCCCAACTAAATCATCCCAGCCAGGGCTTTGTCAAGCCTGACCTTAAAAACTTCCAAGGAAGGAGATTCCACCACCTCCCTAGGTAACGCAGTCCAGTGTTTCACCACCCTCCTAGTGAAAAAGTTTTTCCTAATATCCAACCTAAACCTACCCCACTGCAACATGAGACCATTCCTCCTCGTTCTGTCATCTGCTACCACCGAGAACAGTCTAGATCCATCCTCTTTGGAACCCACTTTCAGGTAGTTGAAAGCAGCTATCAAATCCCCCCTCATTCTTCTCTTCTGCAGACTAAACATCACCAGTTCCCTCAGCCTCTCCTCATAACTCATGTGTTCCAGTCCCCTAATCATTTTTGTTGCCCTCCGCTGGATGTTTTCCAATTTTTCCACATCCTTCTTGTAGTGTGGGGCCCAAAACTAAACACAGTACTCCAAATGAGGCCTCACCAATGTCGAATAGAGGGGAACGATCATGTCCCTCGATCTGCTGGCAATGCCCCTACTTATACATCCCAAAATGCCATTGGCCTTCTTGGCAACAAGGGCACACTGTTGACTCATATCCAGCTTCTCATCCACTGTAACCCCTAAGTCCTTTTCTGCAGAACTGCTGCCAAGCCACTCGATCCCTAGTCTGTAGCGGTGCATTGGATTCTTCCGTCTTAAGTGCAGGACTCTGCACTTGTCCTTGTTGAACCTCATCAGATTTCTTTTGGCCCAATCCTCTAATTTGTCTAGGTCCCTCCATATCCTATCCCTACCCTCCAGCGTATCTACCTCTCCTCCCAGTTTAGTGTCATCTGCAAACTTGCTGAGGGTGCAATCCACACCATCCTCCAGATCATTTATGAAGATATTGAACAAAACCGGCCCGAAGACCAACCCTTGGGGCACTCCACTTGATACCGGCTGCCAACCAGACATGGAGCCATTGATCACTACCCGTTGAGCCCGACAATCTAGCCAACTTTCTATCCACCTTATTGTCCATTCATCCAGCCCATACTACTTTAACTTACTGGCAAGAATACTGTGGGAGACCGTGTCAAAAGCTTTGCTAAAGTCAAGGAACGACACGTCCACTGCTTTCCCTTCATCCACAGAGCCAGTTATCTCGTCATAGAAGGCAATTAGATTAGTCAGGCATGACTTGCCCTTGGTGAATCCATGCTGACTGTTCCTGATCACTTTCCTCTCCTCTAAGTGCTTCAGAATTACCCATCTGGCAGCACCGAGTGGTGCTGGGAATCTGAAGTCCTCTCCTCAATGGATCCATTTACTCAGCAAGATCACGAATACACTCTGGGGACGGCAGAATTATGGCTCTCGTGAGACAGGAGCACCCAGAGCTCTTTAAAATGCGACCCCAACTGCTGACAGGCAGGCCCAAGACTTCTTGTGAACAAACCTAGGGCCCTCAGGTTAGACCCCACCATTCTTGGTTAGGCACAGATTCACAGATCATAAAGCCGACCTCCTGTGTAACAGGCCACAGGACTCGCTTGAGTTAATTCCTGTCTGAACTAGAGCAGAGCTTTTCGAAAAACACCTCATCTTGATTTAAAAATGGCCAGTGGTGGAGAATCCACCACACCCCTTGCGAAATTGTTCCACTGGTTAATTACCCTCCCTGTTAAAAATCTCTGCCCGTTGCCTGTCTGAATTCTCTAGCTTCAATTTTCAGCCATTGGGTCTCATTAGACCTTTTTCTGCTCCACCAAAGAGCCTACATATCTGTTCCCTGCATTGCTCCTTAGAGACTGAGATCTAAACACCTGAACCTTCTCTTTGCTAAGCTAAAGAGAGTGAGCTCCTGGAGTCTTTATTGATGGATTGGTGATCCCTCGATTCGAGGATCATCTCTACCACGGATTTACATATGGGTCCTGAGACGTCATCACTTGTGCTGAAGCCACCCCTCTGGGAAGTAACCCAATGGCGCAGAAGTGCTGTGCACGCAGCTGTTCCCACAGAGTCCGCATCTCAGCCCAGCTCCTGACCTGGGTATGAAAACGTTGACCGCCTGTTCTCCTGTGTGTGATGGATCAACACCGTTCTGATCAAAAAAGTCACCGCAATCGCAAACTCTCTCTACGGTTCCAATGTGTGTTTGTGCTGGTGTTCACTGTCGTGTGCATCTTCAGGGGAAACTACATGGAGTCAAACTGTAGACTTAGAAAATTCATCTACCTTCCCCTCCTAAAAAGAAAAGGAGGACTTGTGGCACCTTAGAGACTAACCAGTTTATTTGAGCATGAGCTTTCGTGAGCTACAGCTCACTTCATCGGATGCATAGCAACTATGCTATACTATAGCTATGCATCCGATGAAGTGAGCTGTAGCTCACGAAAGCTCATGCTCAAATAAACTGGTTAGTCTCTAAGGTGCCACAAGTACTCCTTTTCTTTTTACGAATACAGACTAACACGGCTGTTACTCTGAAACTTCCCCTCCTAATACTACCTCTGTAATGACACCGTTTTCATGGGAGAGGGAAGTCCCAGCACTAAATTTAGTGAGTGCTTTTTAACAAATGAACAAAAGATAGAGTGATCAGCTTCCTCTAGAGCCAAAGATGCAAATGCAGCCCTCACTCAGAGATTACCAGATCCCACTACAACCTTTCTCCAAAAGCATCAAACATTTAAGGCAGAGGTTTTACAACCTTTTCCGAACAGGTACCCTCTTTCCATTTAGCAATATGAGATGGGCAAGTTGACAGCCACACCTATTTGCAACCCCATCCTGAGACCCTGAGAGTCAAGGATTTTTTATTTTTTTTTTTGGTCACACAGGTACAGAGGTGGGAAGGGGAAAGGAGAAAAATGGAGCTAACTCACAACATTGTAAGTTTCAGCAACACAGCAGTGTCCTGACTGGATTAGATTGGAGGCCCATCTAACCCAGGGTCCTGTCTCAGACAGTGGCCAGAAACAGACGTTTCAGAGGAAGGTGCAAGAACCTCACAGTAGCAGTTGTGGGGTAATCTGTCCCCCAACCTTAGGTCTAATAGCTAGAGATCAACATAAACCTGGTAGCAGGAAGTTAATATCCCTTCCAAATGTTGTTAGCATTAACTATAACAACTCTGGATAGTCTTGTTATGCATATAAATGTCCAATCCCTTTTTGAATTGTGCTAAATTCTTGGCCTGAATGATTTCCAAAGCCTGGCTATCCTTTGTGTGAAAAAGTATTTCCCTTGATCAGTTTTGAATTTGCCACCTTTCCCTTTGTCTTTTCCTCTTTTGACCTCTCTAGTAATAAATAAATTCCTGGGGAAACACACAAGCCAAAGAAACTCTTCTTCCGCAATAGCCTACTCCCTCCCCACGTCGGTGCGTGCATCAGATGGCTAATGGGAAGCCTAAGCAAGATGAGCATACGGTGCAGCTCAGTTTGCTGTGCTAGGTACAACCAGACGGAACTAATCAGGCATAGCAGAAATGTCTCCGTATTGATGAGAAAGAATGGCACAGAGAACTCGATTGTTCCTTGGTGTGCGGAAAAAAATACAATGAGATCATTAAAAGCAGGAAATGTGATGCACATGACCTGACAGTTCAGCGCTCCCCCTCTGGGTATCCTAAACACAGACGTGCTGGAACAACCTTGCTGCACTCAGTGTGCCCAGACCTTTGCACTGTGCAATTGTCATCCTGGCCGTCAGAGGTGCCCAGAAGTAGTAAAATAGTTAACTTTTGTCTAATTAGCCATGAGGCATGCCCTGCCCTCAACTCACAGGTTGGCACCAATGAGAAAACCACCAAGCAAGAGGAAGAATTCTAACCTTCCTTCGAGACAGTCTTCTTAATTTTGTGGCACGTCTGCTCAAAATTTAGCCTCAGATTAACAACATTCTAGTCCTGGACATCTGCACCATAACGGAGACAAAGCCAACCCCCGCATGCCAGCAGGGACGAGTTAACAAGGCAGGGTTGTTGGCTGAGTTAGTGAGTCGAGAGCTGATGTCCATGGCAGGAGGGTGGAAAGACCTGCAGTATTAAGGGCTGGCAGCGGCTCAGCACTCGGGAACCGGTTTCCACGGTATTTTTGGGGGTGGGGGGAGCCATAGAGGAGGGGATGAACAGAAGGTGGGGCTGAAAGAAGAGGACTCTTGTCTTACCTGCTGAGTGGCTTCTAAGCATTAGCTGCCCAGAGTAGGGACAGGCAGGGCTGAGTAATGATCTGCTTGACAAACGGGTGTCAAGTCACCTAGCACAGGGCTGCCTGATGCAACTCTTACGTGGGCTTTGTCCCAGCCGCCCTACCCAGGAGGTGGTCGGATTAGAAGAGCGCAATGGCCCGTTCTGGCCTTAGAAACCATCACCCACAGACAGCATCCGAGGTGCAGCTTTTGGCATTTCCCACGCGCTCGGGCTGGGCACAACACCCAACCTGGATGAAAGCCTCGGCTGTCCTGCCACCTCCTGCAGAGACGAGAAACCGACTGGCAGGGCTTGGCCTGTGAAAAAAATACTGCAGGAAGCCAGTGAGAGAGAGTTCACTGCCTAAACAGCTTGGCACTGGATGTACTTCCTCTGCTCTTTACAGACTTCCACAAGAGGCCACAACATCAGAGCATGGAGCCCAGGAACTTGGGAATGAACTGCAATGCCTTTTTCCAGAGATCCCCAGTGTTCAGGGAGGAAGCGAGCGGCAGCGAGCAGAGCTGACTTGTCCAAGGTTACCCAGCAGGCCAGCAATACGCTTTGCTACGGTGGGCACCTGCCACTTGACCACTCACACAGCTGATCTACTGCACTGCCCCGCTGGGCACACGGCCCCTAGTTCTCTGTGCCTGGGCAGCCACTCCTGCAGCCTGCTGCTCGTTAGGGCGTTAACGGTCGTTGGCACCCAAGCGAGACAACTACAGCTGGTAAGCGGAAGGAACACGTAGGTTCCAGATACAGGGCAGTTCAGCATGGTGCAAAGTAACAGCAGCACGGACTCAAACAAAGCTGCAGGTGGTGCAGACGTCGGGCACGAAGCACGAGAAGTATGCTGGCACTTTTGTCTTGGGTAAACAGCAAACCGATACCACTTTTGTACAATAAAAGAGTCACATGCTCCATGGAATGCTCACTGAACAGCAGGGTGGGGCCACTCAATTCCGCACCCAGAGATCTGGAGGCCAGACACTTCACTTTAAAGAGGCATGCAAAAAGTCGGCTAAAAATTCTTTTTAAAGGCTGGCAGGCTTCATCCATTATACCCAGCGGCAGGTACACGGTCAAGTTTTAATTTCTCCATATTTCTTCCCGGGATTGTTTAAACTCCAATAAAAAAAACAAAAAGAGAGAGAGAGAGAGAGGGCCATATTTCGAAAGCATCACAAAGCCAGGCGCTGGAGACCTCCTCTGACTCTCCTGAGATACAGCGTTTGGGAGATCTGCATGCATTGTTGCAGCATTTAATCATGAAACAGGACCAGGGGCAGCATTTTTAGGTATTTAAGGCCCCTGCATATTGCATCAATACTACTTCCTGTTCAGAAAGGTGTACAATTCAGTGTGGGTTCTTATAATCTCTCTGGCAGGGAAACACAACTCAGCACCGGGTCAGCTCATTTCTCTGATCATGCAGCCACCAAATTGAAATGCGTTCCTGCCCGCTAAAGGCCTTAGCCGGGGGACCAGAGAAAACTGCCCTTTGAACAAAAAGGCTCTAAGCAGGATTCTCAAGCACCCAACAGCTCTCACTGAGCACAGAGCAGAATCTCGCCATGCTGAAAGCCATGGGAGCTGCTGGATGTCTTTTGAGTATCTGGCTCACCGTCTCCTCTGTCAGCTCGAACGAAGTCGCTGCTTGCTCTGACCGGGACAGAAGGTTATGGATGTGAATGGGATTTTGTATCTATTGTCCCTTTGCCATGCGATCCACGCGTGGCGCTTTGATCCATTTATGTGGGACTCAGACTCCCAGGTTAAACAGGATGAACTCAGATAGGCTGGACCGGCGTTTCCAAACACAAATGCTGCTCGGAATGCTGCTTACGTCCCTTCAGGGAAACAAACGATGCATGAGCACTTGAGCTGCATGCCTATTCTCAGACTGATGGAGTGATTTATTCATGCTGAACTGCTTCTCTTCCGTGCAGCAATACACTTGAAGGAAGAGGAAAACAGATCTGCACTGTGGAGGTAGCTGGATTCCCCGGTTACAGAGATGGAGCGTCTCCATTTAGCTCAGGACAGTCTCACCTCCCCCGGGAGCCTCATTCAGCCTGACTCCCGGCACTTCTACACTCAGCTGCAGAAGAGATTAGAGGGGAGACCTGTATTAGACACTTAGGGGTTGGTCATTTTATTTTAGCTCCAAGTTATGGCGTTCCCCTGTACTAGTTAGCACAGTTTGGGCTCAGGGTGGTTTTACTTGCACTCCTTCGTGTTGGCTTGAGGAACATGAGAGCTGCCAGGCTGCTCATCTTGCCCAGTAGCCTGTCTCCAACAGCTGCCAGGACCAGAGACTTGGGGGGTGTCCAGAACAGGGCAATTATGGAGTGAGCCACCTGTCTTTCACTTCTGGCTTCAGAGGTTTAGGGTCACTCCAAGCACGAGGTAGGGTCCCTGACCATCTTGGCTAATAGCCATTGACAGACCCATCCTCCCTGAACTTATCCAGTTGTTTTTTGAACCCAGGTATACTTTTGGCCATCAGAACATGCCCTGGCAATGAGTTCCTGGCTGGCTGTGCTAAAAAGTACTTCCTCTTGTTTGTATTAAATCTGCTGCCCACTCGTTTCATTGCATGACCCCTGGTTTTTGTGTTCTGTGAAAAGATCAATACCACTTCTCTAGTACCTTTTTCTACACCAGTCAGGATTTTATAGACCTTTTTCTAGCAGGTCCAGGCCACCAGAAAGTTGGAAATGCCCACTGGCCACTAATTTGGCAAGAGATGATCAGGACAAGCCCTTGGATCTAGTCAGGAAAAATAATGATGACAGCGAGATATAGGTCTCCCCTCTTTTACAGCTCACAGGCTCTGTGCTTCCCACCCAAGGGCATGCGGAAACGTGGGTAAAGTCATCACACACATTTTGTTAAGGGTTAATAATAGATGTTTTAATAGATGGTTGTGCAATTACTAGAGATTGTCAGAGTCCAACAAGTCCAGAGGTTGGTTATAACCAACCAGAACCCCTCCTACTGTGACACTTGTAACCACCTAGAACATGTTAGTCATGTTTATGACAGGCTAGTAATAGCGAATAATCCTTTCTTAACTCTTTATTGATGGATTGGTGATCCCTCGATTCGAAGATGATCTCTACCACGGATTTACATATGGGTCCTGAGACGACTCAGGAGTCCGATCTTGGAACCGTAAATGCGCCCGCGGTAGGTACAGACATTTCCTGGCAGGTCAGCTGCCTGCTAGGAGAAAGTTTTTTTTTTTTCCCCTCCTTCTCTCTCTCTTTTCAGCTTCAAAGGCAAGGCACTTCTCGAAGCGGGCCGCTGCCTGATGGAGGATATGGTGCCATTTGGGTTGGTCGGTGGCTTGCTCCTCCCAGCTTGGGATGTCCACATCAGTTTTCTTAAGATACGCTTTCCAGTGTGTCTTTGTAGCGTTTCCTCTGGCCACCCCAGGATCTCTGACCATGGGTGAGCTGAGAGTAGAGAACTTGTTCTGGGAGGCGAGAGTCTGGCATCTGCACACATCTGCAGCTGGTTCATGAAGATCATGGCTTCCATGCTGGTGACATTGGCGTCAGCAAGGATGTTGGCATCAGTGCGGCAAGTTGACGCGAAGGATCTTCCAGAGGCATCACTTTTTAACCCTTTATAAGCCATGTATAAATGGCTGATAAGTATAAAGTGAGACTGAAAAGCCACATGCACCTTTGATCTACCTTCATTTTTATGTACTCTGTAGCATGAAGGGCTCTGAGCATTGTCATTTCACTGATGTGTACATTATGGAGCTCCTGGCTGGAATTCCCACAGAGTCAGGAACGTTTTTCTGAAGGAGGAAGAACTCTGAAGTGGATCTGGGAGTCCAACCCTCTAAAATAGATCCCTAATCCGAACAGCAGGTTACCATGACGACAGGGCGGCCTCATGGAAGCCTTCAAACTGGTGCAATCTGATGATTTGAAATCCCTGTATTATCTAGAAATGTAAGGGCTTTGATTAATCTACCAAAGTGTCTGCACAAAGCAAGGATTTATTCCAGCGCGCTGGGGAAGGGCTGCAAGAGTTTGCACCGAGACTGAAATTAGGTTCTCTCCTGGAGTCTGGGGCAGCTAATTCCAGCAGCATGTGACTGAGTGTTAATCCTTCCTTTCAGACAATGACATATTGAGAAGGGGCCATGCCCACGTTGTCTTGTTAGAAGCAGCGCATGGTGGTGGTAGTTCCTGAAGAGACCATCACCACTGGGCAGGATGAACAGGGGGTTAGATGCTGGTCACGTTGAAGACAGAAATTCACCCAAATGTAAGGGGACTGTTGCCTCCTTATTAACATTCAGTGGGGGTGTTTTGGCTGGCTAGCTCCCAGTACTAAAAGGGGAAGGGTCGATGGGGAATCAGGACCCTGAGACTGATAGTCCCCAGGAACAATGGGGAGAGGCCAATGCTGCAGGTCAGCCTGAATGACAGGGTGGGCAGGCTAATCAGGGAGTCAGGAGGCCAGGGAGGTCCCGTCCTCCGTGTGAGCTGGAATAGCCTGGGTCAGACAGAGTGGGGCCGAGCTAAGGAGAAAGCAGGGGCCTGAGCTGAGCCGGGGAGCAGAGCTGGGCCAGATCCAGAGGGTCCAGAAAAGCAGCCCAGGGAGAACAGACCCTGTCTTGGGATCAGAGCTGCAGCCCCAAAGCCAGAGGCACAGCCCAGAGAGAGCAGACTTGTCCTGGGAGCAGAGCTGCAGCAACCAGAGCCAGAGGGGCCAGAAAAGCAGCCCAGGAAGCAGGTCAGTGCTGGGAGCAGAGTCACAGAAGCAGCCTGCAGAGCAGACCTGTCCTGGGAGCAGAGCTGCAGCAACCAGAGCCAGAGGGGCCAGAGAAGCAGCCCAGGGAGCTGGAGGCAGAGCAGCAGCAGCCGTGCAGAGACCGAGTGGTGGAGCTGGGGCTGGAGCAGTCCGGAGCTGGGTGCGGTGAGCAGCTGGGGAGAGCGAGGGGGACCCTGGGCAGCGGGCCCAGCACAGGGAGACACCTCAGCCAAGAGGCTTTGCAGGCCAGGCTTGGATTGTAACCCCGACAGGGCCGGGGCGACACTGGGCAGAAGGGTCCTACCACTTAGAGCCTGAGAGCGTGTGGCCGCCACCAGAGCAAGTGTCCAACCCCCAGCATCCTGCAGCACAGCCAGGGCCTGAGAAGGGGCCTGGGACTTAGAAGGAGCAGACTGTGAACTGCCCTGACGTTCCAGAGACACTGTTTGTGATGTTCCCAGCCACAGAGTGGGGTGATGTGTTTCCTTTAACCTTTCCCATTTTCCCTTATTCTTTTTAAAATTAATTGTTGATTAAATAACTTGCATTTGCTTTAACTTGTATGTAATGGTCAGTGGGTCAGAGAAGTGCCCAGTGCAGAGAGAGCCCCCCGGAGTGGGGACACCCTAGCCCCTGTCCTAGGTGACCACAGCAGGGTTGGGGGTCGAGCCCCCCAGGAATCCTGGGCCCAGCCTTGTTGGGGTTACGAGGACTCTGCCAGACAGGAGAGTGGAAGGGGAGTCCTCAAGGGCAGGGAGGCCACTGGGTAAAGGAAGTGGGAGTGAGGACTCAGATCCTTTCGCTAGCCCACTTCACCGGGGTCGTGCAGAAGCCAGGAAAATTCCCCACAAGAGCGGGACTATTCCCTCCCTTACACAAAGCTCAGCCCAAGTGTCACTGAGTCTGCGGGAGTCCCTGCCTCTGGCTACAGACTGAAGAACACGGCGCAGAGCATACAGGTCAGGACAGTCCCCCCAGGTTCTCCAGGCCCCAGCCTGCCAGCTCTCATGCTGTTTAGTTTTAGGCAGCTATGACAGCTTATGTGCTTCACATTAAGCGTGTGCTATTGGGGAAGGCACAGATGGGAGTCAGGCACCCAACTCCCATGGGCTCAGGCAGGGATTTTCACATGTGCCTAAGGGCTTATCTTCCCGTCTGTTACAGCTCAAGTGTTCACACTGACGCCTGCCCCACACTAACTACTCCCTCATGTGCAGTGGTGCCAGTAACATGAGTTGGCTGGCATGGGCGGGGGCTACCCTCAGAAACTGACAGGGAGGGGTCGGAGCTGGGGTCAGAACTGGGGTCAGAACCAGACTCAGGAGTGCAGAACAGGGCTGGAGCAGGCGAAGGCCTGTGGAGTGTCACCATGATCAGGAGGGGACATTGGGCAGACTGAGCTCCTGTTTCTCCTGGGAGGCTCACAGACCAGCCCTGGGAGTTGCCAGCCCAGCTCCTGGCCTGCGGATTGGCAGGAGCCCAGCAGGAGTACTCGTCCCCGCACGTGGCTCGAGTTGAGAGACATCACCTTTGAGGTAGCGGCTAGTGCCCACTCTGGGCACAGGTTAGCTCTGCGATAACACTGGAGAGCCACGGTCCTGCAATCCCTTCTCACAATTCCCCTGGGTGACTAAGGAGCAAGGTGCTTTTGGGAATCCTACCCTACACTGCCTAGCTACCCTTGGGGCCTTTGAGAAATCTCCCCCCTGCACAGGTAGGATCAGAGCCGGAGTTCCTGTCCCCATATCTAAAGCAGGTACTTTGACATGGGAGCCATGGCGTACTGCCTACTGTCCTGCACCAAGCACACCTCTAGATGGGCTCGAAGTATTGCAGCTTTATTCATACAGGCAACGCTAACACATCTGTAGGAGATTCGACGTCCCAAAGGGCTCCAAGGTAGTAAAGACAAGCTATTTAGATCAGTGGTTTTCAAACTGCGGGTCGCAACCCCGTACTGGGTCGTGGAATGTAAGGCACTGGGTCGTTACAGGCCATTAAAATCCCGTGGGCAGTGCTGCCCGGCTAAGGCAGGCTAGTCCCTACCTGTTCTGACACCGTGCTGTGCCCCTGGAAGCGGCCAGCAGCAGGTCCAGCTCCTAGGCGGGGCGGACACGGGACTTCACCTGCTGCTCCTGCCCCAAGCACCAGCTCTGCACTTCCATTGGCCGGTTCCCAGCCAATGGGAGCTGGGGGGGCGGTCCTGCAGGCGAGAGCTGCATGGAGCCCTCCGCGTAGGAGCCAGACCTCCTGGTGGCCACTTCCAGGGCGCAGCGTGGTCTGCGGTGCCAGGACACCTCCCTTAGCACCCCCGCTGCACCGCTGACCGGGAGCCCCTTCCTGCACCCCAAACCTCTCATCCCCGGCCCCACCCCAGAGCCTGCACCCCCTCTCGCACCCCAAGCCCCAGCCCAGACCTCCCTCCCACACCCTGAACCCCTCATTCCCGGCCTCACCCCCGCATCACAACCCCCTGCCCCAGCCCAGAGCCCCCACCCACATCCTGAACCCCTCATTCCTGGCCCCACCCCACAGCCCTCACCTCTGCACCCCAACCCTCTGCCCCAGCCCTGAGCCCCTCCCACTGCCCAAACCCCTCATCCCCACTCCTCTGGGTTGCAGGCAGCAACAATTTTCTTCAACTGGGTCCCCAGAAAAAAAAGTTTGAAACCCACTGATATAGATACAGCCCTGCTGGTGTATTGTACATTCCCCATATCCTCGCCCGATGCTCCATTACCATGAACCTTTGTGAGGGAACCAGATCCTTTGTTTCCCGAGAGCCCATCTGTGCCTGCTGCTGCTCATTCCCCACCTGAAGTCAAAATCTCTCATTTGTCACAACACAAAGGGGTGACAGGAAAGTGATTAGCGTCAGTGCAGACAGATGCTTAGGACTCTCAGTGGAGAGGGGAGCAGGATGTAGGGGCCGAGTCCTCCTTCCCGAGGAGAGGACATCTGGAGGTCAAGGCCTGGTTTTCAGAAGGGCGGAGCACTCGGAGCGCCTGCTGAAGCCAATGGGAGCTGCGGACGCTGAGCTGCGGTCCTTGCAGCACGGCAGTAAGATGCGGACTTGTCCGAGACGTCAGAGCTCTCAGTTTGAGTCAGTCTGGCGTCTGATCTCCCCTTAATCCCTGGGATGCCCCTCGGTTAAATGGAGGGCCCAGGCCCCTGCTGCCCTGCGCTGTGTCTCACAGGTGCACAATGCGGCTGTTGTGATGGTCACATTTCACTTCCACTTTGCACAGGTGTATGTGACTGCACAAGGCAACAGGCGACAGCGAATCGGGCCCAGACAGCATCTCTTGCCTGGGGATACCAGAGCTAACCCAGAGCCAGCCCAGAGCTATTCCATAGCTAGTCCAAGGGTTCTGCTTGCAGGAATGCAGCTAAGTGAGGCTCTGGATGCAGAGGATCTTGGTCTGTAGAATGAATACAGAACAGCAGGCTGCTACTTCAAACACCCCATTTAATGCAATAAGCCTCTTAGCCCTTGTCTACACCTGAACTTGCTCCAGTTTATTTAAACTAGCTCCCACAGGGGTATACTCACTGATTTCGGGTTAAGAGCAGCTTGTGATGAAGTGGGACTATTCTTAATGTTTCCTCTGAATAGTGTGGGGGTGCCTCAGTTTCCCCTATGCAGATCTTAAGTATCTAGGTGGTGGGGTAAGGGTGTGTGATCATTGCAGAGCCCTAGAGGGCAGGTGTGTGCAGGGGTCTGGACACAGAGAATGGCCGACACCCTGTTTCCTGGGCAGGAAAACTAATGGCCTGGGCCCTTCCCCCCTGCAAGGTGAGAGCTAAAGGGCTGGAGAACAAAGGAATCAGGTGACCTCCTGGCCTGGGAAAGGGACAAAGCCCAGAGGAGGAGGGACTGGAGAGAGTTTCAGTTTGGGGCTGGCTGGAGACATGGAGTGAAGTGCAGACGTGGTTGTCTGGCTCACTGCCCCCAAAATGGACCCGGCTGAGGGGTCCGGTTCTCTGCGCCTACAAGCTCTGTGTTAGACCATGTTCCTGTCGTCTAATAAACCTCTGTTTTCCCGGCTGGCTGAGAGTCCCGTCTGACTGCGGAGTTGGGGGGCAGGACCCTCTGGCTTCCCCAGGACCCCACCTGGGCGGACTCGCTGTGGGAAGCGCACGGAGGGGCAGAGGATGCTGAATGCTCCGAGGTCAGACCCAGGAAGGTGGAAGCTGTGTGAGCTGTGTGTCCTGAAGACAGTCTTGCTCACAGAAAGGAGACTTCCCCAGAGTCCTGACTGGCTTCATGGGGAGCAGTTCCAGAGCATCACCCAGGGACTCCGTGACACAGCTTAATTCAGTTTGTCTCAAGTCTGTTCCTAAGTGGTAAACAAAACAAACTAGCTTGGCTTAAACAACATATTGCACCAGTTTAACTGAATCGGTTTCAAGTCACTCCTAGTTAAAGTGGTGCAGCTCTGGATTGAGACCAGGCTGTCGATGACTTTTGGGAGCTGACTGAACTCCACCAGCTTTTCCACACCCCTTCTCTCTCTTTAGAGGCGTTTCTATGCACTCATCCCAGGAGTCCCCACTGCAGGTTTACCGCCCTCCCCAGCTTGCAGAAGCCCTGCCACCTTGGCTGGAGAGCGGGAGCTGGACGGCACAGCTCCTGCGGCACCAGATACCCTTCGCAGTGAGGCTCCGAGGAGATGCTCTCAAAGATGGATACCACATTTCCGATTCATGACCAGTCTCCGCTAGCCTCACTGACGCCCTTGCAGAGCAGCCCGAGGCAGCGTCAATGGAGATCAGGCAGTACCCCACGTTCTAAATAACGAAATGAGCAGTGCTTGTCAAAGCGGTGTTATGGCGCACTCCAGGAACACGCAGCCTGCAGCCAGCCTCTCCTCCTTAGCCTGCCTCAAAGATCAATCCCTGCCGCCCCTTCACACTCCCTTCTAGCCCCTTGCCCAAGCCCTGCCCATCCCTGCCGCGCTGAGGAAACATCTGCAGCGTGGGACGGCACGGCCCAGGCAGTAGGGCACAGGACTGGGAGTAAGGATGCCTGGGTTCTCTTCCTGTCTCTGATCCCCTGGAAAGTCACTCTGCGTCGGGTGCTGTACAAACACAATGACGGCTCGGTGCCACCATCTCCGCTGGAGCCTGTCCGCACCACCGTAAGAGATATAATAGAGAAGGGGCCAAATTTTGCTCTCAATTACTGATGTAAATCCAAGTCACTCTCCTTAAGTCTTATTAGATTACTGCATATTTTGCTAGGCACACGTTCTGATCCGAGGGAGGGATGGGATCTTGCACGTGTGGATACGATCTTTAGGAATCTGGTGATGGTGGGGTTGGAAAAAAGGGATCTGCTAGCCACCGAGACATGGAAGGTCAAAATAGCTGTCAGATGCACCCTTTCAAAGCTAACAGCCAAACTCTCTTTTGGATAGAGAAGATAGTCCAGTAGCAGGTCCAAGGAAGCCTGCTCTGGAGATGCACCTTTCTGATGGGACCAAATGGAGAAGGGTTTCCACTTAGCCAGGTACGTGCTCCTCGTTGAGGGCTTTCTGCTATTCAGAGGCACTTTGTGAATGTCCCTAAAACAGGATCTTTCAAAGGGTGTTAGCCAGGAAGCATCCATGCTGGGACGGAGGAGGTGACCGTGGTGCTGGGAGAGACTGTGGAGGCTCAATTGACAAGGTCAGTAGAGTCCCAGTGCTGATGAGGCCAAATCAGGGCTATAAGGATGAGACAAGGATGGTTTTGTTGGACTTTGCACAAGATCGTCGGCAGCAACGGAATCGGATGGAAGGCGTACAAGGAGGGGATTCTTCCCGGACAGGAGAAGAGCATCTGTTAGAGAGCCTGGGCCGAGACCTCCCAGGAACAAAACTGATGGCATTTTCTGATGGTCTTTGTTTCAAATAGGTCCACTTGGAGAGCCCCTCAAGCTAGAAGATGGATCTGGCCAGGTTTGGGTGTAATGACCACTCGTGGTGATTGGAGAAGGACCTGCTCAGCTGATCCGCTAACGTTTCCCTGGAAGGTAAGCAGCCCTGCCACGAATTGAGCTGGTTATGCTAAAGCCCCAGAGGCAAATTACTTCTTGGCACAGTTGGGTTCTCCCAAACATTTCAAACCACGTGGGTGTGGGTCGCTGACCAGCGTAGGCTTAGCGCACGTCTGGCAGGACTTAACCTGTGAGCGGAGCATTGTTCCAGTACCGATCCTGGTACTGAACGAGAGAGTGACCCAAACCAAAACCTACAACTAAAATCTAGCTACACTAAACCCAACTAACAAACAATAGCCGGATATGTATACAAAGCAGGGAGGGAAGCACTTGTCACAACAGGTCTGCAATTGCTCCGACAACCCTCACTGGTGGTAAGAAGGAACTAAGGCAGGGCCAGGGGCAGCTCCAGCCTCCCATACCAGCACGCGGGGTACGTGTCCACAGAGGGCACTTGGGCCACCCCATCAGGTACTGCTGAGGGGAAAAAATTCTCTGACAACCGTGCACGAGGCAAGCACACACTGGCAGCAGAATGGACATGTGCAGCCACTCAAAGAATGTAAGGGAATAATTCTCTCCCAAATTGGGCTTGTAGGTGGGCACGCACGCACGCACACACACACGCACACACACACACACACACTGCTGCCAGGCTCCTATGGACAATTCGGCATGGCAGACGGATCCGGCAGCTGATCCGTTTCGTGATTAGTTCTGAACCTAAGTACTATTACACTGTCTCAAAAATCCGACTACACAGCCCCCTACGCAAGACGATAAACTGCAGAAAAGCCAGTCAAGTCAGGATCTCAAACCCACTTTGCTGCACCAGTGGCTCTCCAACCTATCAATTCAATAGCTGTCTCTGTAGGGAAGATGCCTGTTCCCATCTCTCATCGGTCAGATGGAGATACAATCTTTTCTCCCCACCCACTTTACTCTGTCTTGTCTGGGTTGTAAACTCTTCAGTGCAGGGTCTGTACCACACTCCTGGCTGCTGCATATCCATACCGCACCCTGGCAAGCAAGGCCCCCACAGCCTAAAGCCCCCTAGGCACTCCTATAACCCAATAAAATAAGCTTCAAATACTTCATTCTCTGGGCCACCAGGGCAGGCTCCTTGGACCACAATTAATTCCTGCCCACTCCCAACAAAACTCCCACTAAACGATTCAACAGCATAGTTCAACCCCTTTAACTCCCCCTTGGCATCTTGTCCCACCCAGTAAACTCCCAACATAGAAAATCTCCTAAACATCAGGTATGATGGTGGCAACCCCAACATGATTGCTTCTGCTATTTTATATATATAATATTTCATATTCTAGTCATATACCTATGCACTATCCCTCAATGCTGGTACCATCCCAATTAAAACAGGCATTCCCCGAACGTTAAACAGAAGGCCAGAAATAAATGTGAGAGACACACGTTGCTTCTACAGAGAATCACTCCTAGTTCTCCACAACCCCGAAGAAGAGCTCTGTGAAAGTGGCAAGGCTTGTCTCTCTCACCAAGAGAACCAACCAAAGGTAACACCTCACCCACCTGGTCTCTCTAGCAATACTAACAAGGCACAAGTGGCCCTAAACAACACTTAGGCCACTAGACAGAGCTCTGAGAAGGCAGCATAGTGCCCCGAGAAGAAAAGATTTAACATAAAACCACAGCAGGTAGAGAAACTTGCACAGAAACCAGTCTCAGACAGCCACACTCCTGGGAAATACACACAGGGAGGGACTGTGTAAAACAAAGTAAGTGACTTCGGAGCACGATGCTCAGTTAATTATATACTTTTGGAATTAACACAGAGCAGTTTTCCTCAAACTTAAAAGAAATCAAAGGCACAGTGGAAACCCAAGAAGCAGCAGCTTTGTCATCACTGGGAAAGATGAGACGGGCGCCATGTAGAAGCCCACTAAGCTCAGAGCAACCTATCCCAGACTAAGAGATACTACCTGCACGTTGTCACACCAATAATTACTCAGCTGAGAACCCTAAGCAACAGGTTTTCCTATAGTGCATCCGTGCCAGATGCATGAAACCAGGCAGCCAGGTTCCCAAGAGAAACCATTGATGTTCAGCGTTCAGTTGAGCTGTCAAAGGGAAAAGAAAAGATGTGCTCTAGCCTGCACTGTCCCCTTGACCAGATGGCTGTCGGACCAAAGGGCAGGCTGTTTGGTCAGAGAGAGGCCAGATGACCATTTGGTCTCCAGCATCAGACACGCAAGCAGGTTGGAGGGCTGTTCGCCATGACAACTCACGGAGCGGAAGCTAACGAAACGGGGCCAAAAGAGAAATAGATAAAGAAAAGGGAGCCCGATTTTGGTCTCATACCAGCTTTACAGCAGAGCAAGTGACTCTGCAACCCCAATTAGCATCAGGTCCAGGCTTTAGAAAGGGGGACTTCAAAAGCACCTAAAGAAATCAGGAGCACAAGATGCCCCGACTTTCGCTGGGACTTGTGCTCCTAACTCTCCTAAGTGAAAATCTCACTCCGCTTTCTTTATGAAAGAGTTATAGCAGATCTAGGGTCAGATTTCCAAGTGGCATAAGGGAGTTGGGCACTTAACTCCTACAGGCTCCTTTGAAATCCCAGCCATAAAAATCTTTACTGGAAATCCTGGGGCCAGATTCATCCTGGTGGAATACCTCTTCACTCAGAGCAGCCACCTGCCATGCAGACACATGCAACCCCAGAACTCATTGCTGGCCATGGATTTAAGACACAGTAAGTTTATGGCCAGTAAGAACTTTCAGAGGCGTTTGCTGATATTGTTGGCAATTCCATCGTTAACAGCAGTGAGAACAAACAGGCAGAGCACCCTAATGAGATTTTCCCCTAGGTAACAGTTCCTGGATTCTTGCACTTCGTTAAAACGGATACAATATTTTGTTTACTTTATGACTCAGTCTGAAAGAGGGCAAAATATTTCACCAGCAATGCTCAGAAGCTGCTCCAGGACACTAGAAACCCTGAAATTGATCACAAAGACAAATGTCTGCCACATAAGGCCATCAGAGATGCATTCTGACTTCTCCATCATCATGCACTCCTTAAGTCTGAAGTGCGGGACAATATTGCTATCTTCTGCTCCTGTGAAAGGCTGACCCACCTCCAGTTAAACAAAAGCTATGTTTTGCTGCATGGGTCACGGGAAATGCAACTCACCTCCTTCTGCCACAGTTCAGGGAAAACAAACAAACAGAGAGTGTTTTAATTGGCCACCAGCCGTAATTATTTACAGATTCACGATTTACAACTGTGACTGAGTGAAGTACTGAGGCCAACAACAGAAATCAGCCTGGAAAGAACGAAAAGTCCAAAGAAATGCCTCCTAAACACGAAGAAGCAGCTCAAGCAATTCACGAGATAGCCAGCTTTCACGTACAATTGGATTCCAAGGGCACAGACACACTGGGAATCGTTGAGCAGTGCTCAATTTCATTACAGCAGCTTTGCTTAGATTTAGTACTAAAAGAAACTGTAAACTCTGTATTTGCATAAACCGAGCAGCATTTCCGCTTCGGAGAAAATCCATGCAGAAGGCTTTGATTCCAATGTTAAAAATACACATGCGCGCGCACGTACAGACAGACTTGTTGAAGAAAGCGGAGAAAAGTGAGAGTGCTTGAAAGACTGACTTCATTTTTTCAGGATAAAAGGGATGTTTACAGTGGAATAATTACACTGAATAAGAGCCATTCAGTCAGTCAATAAAAAGCGAGCAACAGATGGCTTGGTAGATATTAGCATAAATTATGCATACTATTGATATAGGCGATGCTCTTTGGGGCTGCCAGGCCAACACGGTGGGAGAGGACGGCAACTGAAGTAAATGTGATGAGGAAAAGGTATTCTGCCTCCTGCAACATGATAAAAGTTGCATGAACAGTTGGTGTGTGATTTTAGAATTCAAGTGACTGCTCGGATCTAATTAATTCCCAGTCTAATTTTTAAAGAGGTTTTTAAAATAAAAATAAATTGGGCACATCTCGCACTCTGAACTGTGCAGTAACTCGAAGGCAGGAGGAGAGCTACTCTGATCTGACAGGGCTTAGAAGATTTCATTACATGTAACTGATCATTTTAAGCGTAAGTACAAAAGTATGCACCAACGTATCAACAGGGAAACCCTCTCTGCCTCTTTTGAGGAAGTCCCTAGTGCTTTAGAAACAGGAACACCCTCTTTGTGTGTTTTTATTACTGCAATGCCCACAGGCCTGCACCACCATGAGGGCCCTGCTGTACATAAGCCTAGAAAGCTAGTCCTCAACTCCAAGTGCTCACAATTTGAGGCCCCAATTCTGCAAACAATTATGCACGTGCTTAACTACTGGGTAGTGCCACTGATCTGAAATCCATTTACAGTGGTAAAGCTAAGCACTGGAATAAGCGGTCGCAGGATTGGGGCCTAAATAGTCAAGATGCAAAGAGTGGGAGAAGAAAGGCAGGCTGAGCACCCCGTGTTACAGCTGGGGAAGTGACCTCTGGGCAGAGCAAAGGTCATACAGCGAGTCTGTGGGAGAGCCGAAACTGAACCCAGATCTCCCAAGTCCATTCCAGAGTCTTAACCACAAGAGCTTCTCTAAATTATACCAATAAACTAGCCATTAATCAGGATATACTGACAATCTATCCCTCCACTTCCCCAGGGCACTCCCTTCAACCCAACACTTCCGGCTTTCTAACGGCCACGTAGCAGTGACCCTTTGCAGTACAAATATATTCAAAGCCTGAGTAGAGAGAGGGCCAAATCCATCCCAACAGAACTACACATGTTTAAACCAACAAAGCAGCTACAAAGTTATACCCTCCCTCTCAATCCAAGTGTGAAGGGAAAAACAATCTGAAGGGTCAAATTGTCAGTCAGAATTACCTGCTTTTAAATATAGACTTCAGCTATTAAAAGCAATTACCTGAAAGTCACCCTGTCCCCATGCCAAATGATTCACAGACCAAGCATCTAAACGTTAATTTCATTTGGAGGAGTCGTAGCAGAAAGCACCTCCTTTGATTTATTCAAATGTACTTCACAATCCATGGATAATTAATTCCATGTACATTCCACACAGCGTTATGTAGCGACATGCTTAAGCATTTCAAAGGGACACAAATATTTCTTTTCCATTCTGATAGACTATTCAACCAAGAAAACAATTCTGCAGAGGCAAAGGTGGCAGGCTCCCGGGCTACAAACCCACTTCTCACCACCTGCGTCACCTACATCTTTAGCTTCTCCTACCCCCTCCTTAGCTCTTTCAAGTCATGTATTGCACCAATAAATTCAATGCCATGCATGTTTTCTTTGGATCCTAGGGGTAAAGCCGTTCACATGCCTATTGGAGCCCAGTACAAAATGGGTATCAAGTTCCAAAATCTAATCTGCACATTTTGGTAACTGTCACAAAAGCAGAACAAAATCAAACTGAAGCAGAAGCAAGTAACCCAAGATGCAACATGCTGTCTGATCCAGTCGGAGCATGCTGCATGAACAAGCTCCAGAGGGTTAAATTCCAAAGGAGTTCCTCATCCGCATGCCATCCCAGTCTGGACTTCCAAAGGAAAGCCTTGGTAGGAGTTCATTCAAAGCAAAACAAAACACTTGTATAATCTATATTTACCTCAAGTAATTGCAATGTCAATTGGAAGCATCTCCAGGAAGCACCGGAATAAACCTTTATCCCTCCCAGGAGCCCTTTTAGAGACAGAAGTAAACAATGCACCTAGAGATAATCAGGTGGCTTTTCTTCCTTTATTGCCACATTACAAATAAGGAAATTCTCAGGCTTTGAGGCTTGTGCTTCTAGGACCAGCAGTTCATCCCACTGAAGTGTGCAGTTCTAGATTCCTGGGCCAAATTCACCCCCAAGATGGTTCACCCAATGGCAATGGGACGAGCTTGACTCCTGAACTCTTGACTAAGCTGTGACTCCTGCTGAAGAAGAAAGCCCCAGATTTCCTCTGAGTAATCTTTTCCTTTCCCATCTCCACATTCACATGTCTTCTAGGCACTGAGGTTGCAAAGCGAAGGAAACTCGCAGCGCGTCATTTCTCGATTACTCACAATTCTCTCTGCAACAGCATTTCCTCCAGGACATGAGAAATCATCAGTAAGAGTGAAAGCGCTGGACAGCCCAGACGGTCAGAACTATCTGAGCGATGATGCAGCATCCCCTAAGTAACGTTCCTAAACAATGAGCCTCTGAAGATAACAAAGGTCAGCAGATTCTGCTCAGTTTCCCCACCAGGGAATACACTGAACATCTCTACGCTGACTAGGTCTTTATAACAGCTGTTATTGGAATAATGCAGCAGGCATATGACCAAGAGTTACCAAAGAATTATTCATCACAGACTACCTCCGGTGTAGTTATTAAGATCATTCATCTATCTTCTACACATCCTTCAAGCTCTCGTTACTATCATGGGAGGAAAGACCTTTCCTTTCAAGCTCCAGCACAAAGGAAAACACCTTGGCCAAGATTCCCAAAGCCAGGCTTCCAAGGTCATTTTTGGGCACCATAATAGTCAGTGGAGGCTGAAATCAATGGGACCCAATGAGTGCTCAACACAGTCACAAAAAGCCAAGCCATTTATTTAGGTGTCTAAATGCAGATTTAGGAACCTAACCGTGGCCTGCCAGCTACAGAGGCGGGTTTTCAAAGGTACAAATGGCAGTTCAGTGCCTGACTCCCAACGAACATCAATAAGAGTTCGGTGTCTGGGTGCACTTTAGAAAGTCTTCCCCAAAGTCAAATCTTCCTACTCTAAGGGTGGTTATAAAGTTGAGATTCCCACACTTGAAACAACAATGGCAGGCAGACTAGTGTTGAAATACAGACCTAAGTGCACCGAGCAGACAAGCCCTGGGAGAAACCGGGAAACAGGAGTTCGTAGACACTTCTTCAAATGCAAGTTTCAGTCTCTTTCCAGCTAAGCAAACTCAGAGTAGCCACCTTTATGTGCACTGAGGATTAGCAAGAGCAAAGTCAATATTTGGCCATTACGAATGATAAGCCAGTTCAAATTTTGCTCTTTTTCGCATAAAATCATCCCCCAAAAGCAGGTGGGAGGTTGCAGGTGTCTCCCCCAACAGCTGCATAATTACAAAGCTAGACACAGAATCAGAGGGTTAGAAGGGACCACAAAGGTCAGCTAGTCTAACCCCTTGCCAAGATGCAGGATTTGTTGTGTCTAAACCATCCAAGATAGATGGCTATCCAGCCTCCTTTTGAAAACCTCCAGTGACTGTTATCCAAGGAAGGCCGGCAAAAGAGCGTCTCTAGGCAATGAAATGTAACCAGTATATAAAGAACATTCCTGGAAGTAAAACCAGCTCCCTATGGGGTGCAGTGAGGAGCGGGGAGCCAGGTCCAACCCCAGCTACGCGGTCTGGGCAGTTCTCTTCCAAACATGGAGCTGCCGGGCTAGCTCCATCCAGCAGGCTCATCTAGTCTCATATCCCATCTCCAAGAGTGGCCAGTACCGGCTGCATTGGAGGAAGGTGCAGGAAGCCCTGCAATGGACACTGACACAGATTAGTCCAGGGAGCACACATCTAGAACGGACACTGACTAGCCAAGGCCATGGGCAAAGCCCAGCCTGCTGGCCCTTTACCAGGGAGGAAAAGGGGCTGGGAATCTCCAGCTAGGTGCTGTCATGACACCCTACACTCAGAGCTCAGTTTTTCACATCAGTCACTGGCTCAGAGACCTCTGAGGAACCGGAAGTCTCCCCTCTCCTGCGCCAGCTGGAAGACGGGATAGCATGGGTCTGCTCCAGGATGGTAGTTCCCAGGATCCCATTCCCTGCCCTGTGCACACACCCAGAGGCATGCCCACGGACCCCGCTGGAGCCACAGGATTCCAGTTGCATAAGAAACTGCAGTGCACGGGAAGCTCCTTTCAGAGCTGCTGGCCGGAGAGCTTTTGTTTTGGCTCTTTGGTCTTGTCCAGGGTATATTACGTTCCCCACTACAGGTCACCTGCTGTGCACCCACATCTCTTGTCCCACTCATGCCCCAGGGCCAGGCAGCATGGGATATTTTTAGTTGGATTGGAGGCCAGAGTAACAAAGCCACCAGTGGTGTCAACAGATACTTCAAGCCTTTGTTTGAAGAGGCAGAGAAAGGTGCAAGTGTGCGAAGGCAATAATTGTTCCCCATTACAGCACCACTTTCCATGTCATGTCAGAGCAGCCTCACCGAACACAACAAGGCAAGAGGGCCACTGGCTCCCTGCTGGCCATTGCCCAGCGAGCTGCTCTCACTGGGGGGAGGGGGCAGTTTTTACTCCTATCACTGCTGTGCGATTTCTAAGGCACTATCTCCCTGCAGCCCCCGGGACGGGCTCTGATTCCTGACCGTGGGCCTCTGAGCGCCACACCCATACAAGCAAACAGCCACTCCGCTGCATTGCCGGGGCTGTAGTTCCATTCCTAAATGTGGGCCGAGACCTCATCTTGTACCAGTTCAGAGGCCCCCAATCCTACCAGCAGGGTATGCAGGTCCTTGAGTACCAAAGATAAACCATCAGTGCTTTTAGATAACCTGGACCGGCCAGGACCAATCAGAGCCCCACCCAAACTAAGAAATGCTCTTCACTCGGACACAAGCCATGAGGGGGGAGTAATTCTCTCCATTGCAGGAATCGCTGGGTGTATTTCCATTTCTCTGGCCTGTGCTATCCAGGAGCCAGGCTAAATGATCAGAGCAGTCCCTTCTGCCCTTAAAATTTATGCAGTGGGTGCCTAACTCCTTTGAGTGCCTTTGAAAAATCCCAGCTAAGATGCATAAAGGAGGGAGGCTGAGGGATACGACAGACAGCCCTGGCAATGAACTCTCTCAGACGTGCAGTGTGACTGGACAGGGGAGTAAGGCTACGATTCTGTAATACATTTATCTGCACATGAAGCATCCCGGGAGCAAATCTGTAAAATTCCATCAGCACTCAGGCAACATGCCTCTGATTAAGCTGCTTGGTTTGTTGCAGGGCATGTTACCGGGAGGTTTGTAACATTTTCTCTCCCTCCATTTTAGAGTCTCGGACCCATTTGTTTGTCTCCAGAACAGCCTATCTACCTAAAAGACCAAGCCAAACCCGCTGTGGCTTTGGAGTCGGATTCAGAAGGGCAGCTGCTGCATCTCCCTGCTCCAGTTCACATGGACGAGAAACCCTTGCCAAGATGTTGGGGGGTTTTTAAACAGTCAAGGCAAGAGATGGAAACAGCAGTTTCCTTAGCCAGGAGAGGCAGAGCTCCTTACACAGCTGCTGAAGTCTGTGGATTAACTGCCTGGTACAGGAAATTATGTCGATAATGCTGGATTAAAACAGTACTAAGGAAGTGGGAAGATGAGGCGAGTGCAGTGAAATGGGAGCCGATATTGGACTCCTGGTGCTGGTCACTGGGCTTGGTTCTCTCAGAACTACCAGGGACCAGCCATTAAACCCTGTAAAACTGGGGAGAAATTGGCATGCAAACCCTTCCAAGCCCCAGTACCATAAAACCTCAGCATCTGCAAACTCTGTGTACATACAGTGCCTAGCACAATGGGGCCCTGCTCCCAGCTGTAGCCTCTGGATGTTACTGTAATACAAATTTATTAAATTATGGTTATACTAAGGTTAGGGGGAAAAGAAAAAATCTTTTGATTAACCCAAGAAAACCACCTGCTTTCTGCAATACACGTCTTCTGATTTCACAGAGAACACTAACACAGCCCAACACTACCACTTAATGTTCTCTTTCCCCTTAGGAAAGTCACTGACTCTCTCCGTGCTCGCCGCCCCCCTGCGAAATGGGGACAGCAATCCTTCGTTTGTCTTGTCTGTTTCGATGGTGTGCTCTTCTGGCAGGCGCTGTCCCTCACTGTGTGCCTGTTCGGCTCTGACCTGGGCTGGGCACTCCAGTGCTAACTGTCACACAAATAACACACCTTGACTCACTAAAAAAGGGCATTGAGAGGAAAGCCTTTGTGTCCCGCTCAGTAATGCCACATTCTACTGGCTTTCCCCTAGTCACACCCGCACTACAAAATTCACACACCAACAGCCCACAACAGCCATGAGTGCAGCTGAGCCAGAAATTCGGAGCTGGGCGTGAAATGTAGCCCATTGTGTCTAGAGACTGCAGCACAACCAGTACAGGTCATTTTCCACTAGACGAAGTCCTCCCAGGGAAAGGGACAAGGCAGAGTTTGGCTTAAAACAGAAGAGCTGGAAAATGAACACATTTGAAATGTAAGCAGTAACCCCTTTGCTGAACTGTATGCAGCTTAACACAAAAGTAAAGAAAGCAACTTACAACAAGGACAAAACTGAAACAAGGCAGATGCCTGTAGTAACGTGGCTGGCTCCTGTCAGCTAAAATTCAAAACACCTACCTTTCTGCCCGTTGTGAAAGGTCAGCGAACATGTTCCGTGCAGGTCTGATTCCCAAGCCTGGAAACAAGTGCCATCCCCTTGCACTCTCTCCTGGGCAGCACTGTGTGGGAGCCAGGACAGTCAGGAACAGCGTTCCTTCACAATTCCCACATTGTGAGCCAAAAGCACAATGCTGGGCTTCTGCTGAAAACAGCCAGACAATACACAAAGAAGAGCCCCGTTTGTCACTGATCAGTGGGGCACTCCTGAACGCAGCAAAACAAGGACACCAGTCAACTCAATGAGCAAACCCAAATCAAAACCAAATTAAAGGCTCACAGGGAAACATTACCAATTAGACACAAAGGCAAGTCTGCTGCCTGGAGACAGCATGCTTTGCATGCTGCATCTCTGTCGGGCCTGGAGTGCAGATGTTTTGGTGCGGAGTTCTCGGCTCTTCATGTGCGAATTTCAGTGCAGAATACTTAGCTATAACTAAGCCTACGCTCACTGGGATTTTACCTGCACTGGTTAATTTCATTTTTCTGTCTATCACAGAATGCCCATGCAGCACTGCTGCACAACCATGGACATCAGCTGGAGATGTAGGATACTCGCCACTTCTGAAAAAATTCAAAGCCAAGGTGTCAAGTTGGGGACCCAAAAAAATCACAGGCCACTTTGAAAATATGGGTCAAAGTAGCTGGCCCAAGTTCCTGAAGTGAGTCAGCAAAATAGCCAGCGATGTAGCCAGGAGTTTCCAGCACTCTGGTCTATGCTGCCCCCTTAGACTGAGAGCCAAGTATAAGCATACACTGAATTTATTATAACCATCTTTTAACATCTTCCAATTTTACTCCTGTTTATTGGAACAGCAGTTAAAACTCCAGAGGGAAATATTAACTCCTACTGGGCTATGAACAACCTGTCAATTACTAACAAAGTTAGTTAAAAATGATCATCATCATCATTCCCCACATTAGCGTCATGTTTAAATATTTTAGTATGAAGCTTTACATTTCTCCTCATTGTAAGACAGACTCATTTGTATTAACCTCCTAAAACATTTGGCTGCAAGCCCAACAAAACAACTCCCCTCAACAGAGTCAGAGCGGCAGGGGTTGGAATCCTTCAGGCATTTGAGGGCAGAGCGTGGCCCATACCCGTGGCTCAGGTTCAGAATCCACGGAAGCATTACATAAACTTGCTGAAAACTTAAGATGCAACAGTTACCTCAACTATGTTGCCTAATTATGGAGGATTATAATGTCTTTCACTACATGCAGTTGAAGAGACCTGCATTCCATTTTTTAGTCTCATGAGATGCAGAAGGGTGGAGATTTTACCTCTGCAGATACTAGAGTTTATACCATAATACTGACAGAAAGGGCCTTCGCAGGTACATACAATATATGGCTTGCTGTAGCATGTCATTCCCTCCGGCCTCAGGAGCGTGGTCTCTGTAACTCAGGCTATCTCAGGAGAAGATGAGCCATGGCAAGCTTCTGAAAGAGAAAGATGGATTGTGTGTAAACTAGAGGCTAAAAGACTTAGGACCTGCTCTTGCATGATGCTCTGACGGCCTTCAGAGGATTGGGCTGTGAATATCTACGCTGGAGCTACTTTCAGAAGTAGCCTCATTGTTTGTAAACTGTGTGAGCAAGTTACCCAAGGAAGCGTATCACGGGCTTCGCTCCCTAGGCCTTACTGCTAACAGGACAACTCCGAGCTTCACGACAAGCGCAGACATCCACACAGAGTGCAGACATCCACAATTAAAGGTTCCACCAGACTCCTCGCTGTTTTTGTGGATACACACTAACACGGCTACCCCTCTGATACACAGAGCTAACACTTTCCTCTTGCTGGTCACCGCCAGCACTTCATTCTGAGCCATTCAAGTCTCCACGTCGCAACGTGAGTGACCCAGCATCCCCCTGGTGCGCAGGGTGCTAGTACCTACGGCATGGAGGCCCAGCCAACTCAAACAGCCGCCCAGGCTGTGTACACAAGGATGGAGTGTGCAGGAACCTGACAGAAAGGAACGTACACTGCAGCTTGTAACTAATCCTTTCAACAAGGAGCTTCTGAACACCCTCGCCCCCGGGGCCAGACGCCCAGTGAAGACCTGCTTTCAGTTGAAAGAAACAAGACAAATGGCATCGTAAAGAGAGGAGTTAAAGTGAGCTGCTTTTGCTGTTTTAGAGAACTGACTAGGATTCCTATCAGAGGTAGTAACCCTATTACAACGCAATGTACTTAAATGCAGCCCAAAATGTATTAACCTTAGGGTGAGGCCTGAAGATCTATTAATGATTATGTATAAACAGGTCCAATTTTCAACACTAATTCCTCATAATTACTGACTCCCACATCTTGGTTCACACACCGAGGAGGAAAGGTCAGTGCTAGTATTCCAAGATGATAAACACACACTCCTGTATATACAGCTGAAAGATCAGCTGGAATCGACTAGCTCCGTGGCCGAACCCCCTGAACTGCAAACAGCAGCATTCCTGGAAATAAGAACTGCAACTGCTTCCTCTGTTTAAATGTCTCAGGAGTACAGTATCCTTTTTACATATGCTGCATTTTTAACCCTTTTTAGTTAACTGACTTGCCATCTGAAAAAGTGATTTTTTTTAGAAGACATACTAATTTAAGAACTACATCACATATCAACCCAGAAGCACCTTAGGAAATAAAACCATGCAGAGATTTATAATGCCAAGTACCTTTTTCAAGAAATATTCAAGACCAGAACTAGAAGACTTTAATCTTATTGCACCTTTAACGCAGTCACAGTTGCCACCAAAGCCTCCATAACCACAATCTGGATTGTGAAACAAACTTCTTTAATGGCTATATTTCTTCTAAAAAGGGATCTGAATGTTGGTCAAGGTAACTCTGGTGCGTGTGTGAAATGCACAGCCATTTCAGACACTAAATTGTTTCGTTCTTTCTGAGAATGCTCTCGTGCCATTTAGATTGTCAGAATAGTGTATCCTGTGCAAACCTTTCAGAGAGCCAGGAGTCAGGAATTCTGTCTTGAATAGAAGTGAAACCAAACAATTCTATTTACCCAGATTTCATGCATCAAATGAAACATGAATGGTGGGGGGATACTTTGGAGAACCTCACCAACCAGGTGATCCAACACAGTTTAGTTTCCATCATGTATAAAAAAACCTGTTAGTCAAAAATCAATAACTTACAAGAATAACTGCTGCAAAGGGATTAATGAACAGAAGAGAACTAAACCAGCAAAGAGGGGAAAACCCGATCAGCCTCTCTGTAACGGACCTGGAACACCGGAGTGATATTCTTCAGTGCACTTGACCAGCCAGCAAAACAGCAGCAGATGAAACCTAGCACTGGCAACATCTTTATTTCAAAGCTGCTCTATTAGATAAGTGCATCCCTTCAATCAAACCTAAAATTCATCAGAACATTTGTTCCTTTTCTTCACCTCTAGACTTTTATTGTGCTTTATGCTACCAGAATGACAAACATTGATTGATAAATAGCAAATGTCTGACCACATGAGTGGAGGAAAACACGCAATCAAAATATTTTCTCATTACAGACAGAAAAAGGTGATCACTCATTTCACCCAAGAGCCGTTAGATAGACTAGGTGAGTTCCCGCACCACCAAAATTTCTCCTAGACCTACTTCCTAGAGATCTTTCTGCACATACTCTAGAATAGAGCCCTGCAAGGGACAGTTCTTTAATCCTGCTCCTGCTATTATGGCAGCAGGCCCCGCAGGACCCGCGTAGACATGAAAGTGGACATGGAGCAACTGTTCACCGTGACCACTGGCATCCATCGGAGAGGAACAAATTAACTAAAGCAAATCTACCAGCCCCATGAGATCTTGCAGGCAAGTCTGATGCACTTCCTGGTTGGCTCTGTCAAAGGGCTTTTGGGTAAAAACCAGATATTAAACTAAGATCTTTTCTTCCATAGCTTTCCCATGTGCACTTGGGAAAGCCTCTTCAGCTTTGTGCAAAATGGGAACAGCCCTGTCCGAGGTCCCTCTCTGGTGTTGAGACCCTACGTTGGGAAGCTCTCCACGTCAAATGATTAATACACATTGTACACAAAGTCTGTGTAAGTAGTGTTACAGCTGTGAGAAAGCAAACAAAACTAAATAGATAATAAAGGCTGGAATGCTGGCCATGCCCTGTGCAGTGTTTGTCTGTCTGTCAAGCTGAAGACGTACACAGTAGATTAACGTTCTGCCTAACTGCAATGGTCTCATTACTTTAGAAAACCAGGAAGTTGTTCTGCTAGCACTAATAGAAGCGCTAAACTTGTCAAAAATACCTAGTGTTAAAAGTCTATGATGACAATGCACAAGTGTGCGGCCTTTTTTTTTTTTTTTAAGACTATAATACAGCTGCAAGATTAACTTGGAAACTATTTAACGTGGCATATAACCTGAATTGAACACGTTTAATTCAAATTTCATTCCCTGTTTATTCAGAGTCAGGTTTCTTGTTTGATCACTTATGAGTTGCAGCTCAGCAGCCTGGGGAACAATTAATTTGGTTAGCAAGAGATACCAGCAAACGTATCGCAGCCTCCCTTCGATTTGATTTTCAAGAGACTTCCCCATAGTTTTTTAAAATATCTTATTGCTGAGCAGCTTGGTATTTTTCAAGCCTTATATTCCAAAGTTCTATCAAATTTATTTGAGCATGAGCTTTCGTGAGCTACAGCTCACTTCATCGGATGCATTCAGTGGAAAACTCAGTTTTCCACTGCATGCATCTGATGAAGTGAGCTGTAGCTCACGAAAGCTTATGCTCAGATAAATTTGTTAATCTCTAAGGTGCCACAAGTCCTCCTGTTCTTTTTGCGAATGCAGACTAAGACGGCTGCTACTCTGAAAACTGTCAAAGTTCTATGTTACAGTTCACACACATCTTCCCTGAGTGTATATTTAGGAAACAAAACATTTTTAACCCAAAATACATTGTTTATCAGGTGAAAAGTGAAAGCTGCCTTCTGAAAGGCATCCCTGGATCGACAGCACAAGCTCACGAGCCTGTCTTTGGAAAGACATAAATAGTTATCAGAGTAACAGCCGTGTTAGTCTGTATTCACAAAAAGAAAAGGAGGACTTGTGGCACCTTAGAGACGAACCAATTTATTTGAGCTTATGCTCAAATAAATTGGTTCGTCTCTAAGGTGCCACAAGTCCTCCTTTTCTTTTTATAAATAGTTATATTTGTCCACCTACAGCAACGAGATCACCAAGAAGAACAGGTGTTCCTTTCAGCACCAAATCTCAGATTCTGTTGCGGGCAAACTACAACCTGGAGGTGGGTGTGTACCTCCCTACATGTGTAAATAAAGCCACACACATCCGCCCCCCCTGCCATCACAATTCCACCTTTAGAAAACAACAGCATGTCTAAGATGCTGCTACAGTGAAGGTATTTACTTCACTGTACCTTTACTTACAGTGAAGGTAATTACAGCTGCAGTTGGAATACAGTAGAACCCCTTTATCACTAAAGACAACTATCCCACTGCCAGAGAAAGCTTTACTGGGATGCGCACACAAATATCGTTACTAAACCACGAAGTGGCCGCTAAAGGGCTTAGAACACATGAGGGAACAGCACACACACCCAGCCAACCAACCTGCCCTGGTGCTGCTCCATTTCTCCCACTTCCCCAGATCCTCCCCTCTCTCAGGCTCATCTACACTCAGTCCCCGACAAGGTAAACAGGGAAACTCCAGCCAAACATGTTAATATTTTTAAAATGTCCCTCTCTCCACCCACACCACCCTAACCCGTACCAAAACTCACTATCCACCGGCCTGCATCATGACTGGTGAGATGGAAGGAGCCTTTTCCAGCAGTCCTGTCAACTCTTATGTCTTGGCTTCAAGAGAACTCAGGAGCCCAGCTTGGCAAGGACACCCCCCCGGCCTCATTCCCAGCCAGATGACTTTATTACAAGCGAGAACACTTCCTACACGTTTAATGAACAGCGGCAGAAAAACACAGAGCAGCTTTAAACACTCTCCCACAGACACTCCTAGGTAAACTGGAGCGAGCATAAAAGATTTACAGCAGCATTAATTATTCATTTGGTAGTGATACATTCATATGTGTGCTGGAGAGACTGGAAAAGCCTCTCGGGAATTCTGAAGGGATCTGAATAGCGGCCTCGCCACGACGTGTCCATGTAAAACAACAGCAGCTATGCTCCCCTGTTGTAGGTGAATGCACAATAGGCCAAACTCTGCAATCAATGGGACTGGCAGAGGGGTTCAAGTCAGTGCAGAAATTAGCTCAGAACCAGCCACCTCGTTGTCCCACGCCAAACAGTAAGCCATAGCATACCTAACAAAGTCTTGTCCAGTAGTCGCAAAAAGAAAAGGAGGACTTGTGGCACCTTAGAGACTAACCAATTTATTTGAGCACACAAGTCCTCCTTTTCTTTTTGCGAATACAGACGAACACGGCTGCTCCTCTGAAACGTGTGCAGTAGTGACAGTAGCTCACGAAAGCTCATGCTCAAATAAATTGGTTAGTCTCTAAGGTGCCACAAGTCCTCCTGTTCTTTGTGCAGTAGTGTTTTTTTAAGTATCCATTGGAGGCAGTACAGTCTAGTAGATATGACACTGGGCTTCTATTCCCAGCTCTGCCACTGGCTTGCTGTGTGATCTTGGGCAAGTCATATCATTTCTCTGGGCCTCAGTTTCTCTTCCCCACTCTTCCATCTGGTCTAGCACTCATGACAGCACTTTTGGGCAGGGTCTGTATGAATATGTGCAGAGCCTAGCACAATGGGATCCCAATCCTGGTTGGAGGTCCGGGTGCTACTTTAACAAACTATTAACAACAGATCCCTTAGCACAGCAGGTACTTAGAAAGATGCTTCTGCCAGGAACCATGTATTTAGCCAATGTGAGATCCATTGAGTGAGCTGCTGAAATTGTTTAAAGTCATCAGCCGGAAGCGGTGGCGGTGGCATCACCACCTCATCTGGTGAGGGCGAGGAGACGGGGTTTTGTCAGCTCGCATTAAAAACAAGCGAGTGAGTATTTAGCCGCTGCTGCCATTAGGCCGACACTGGCAGTGCGGGTGGAACAATGGCTGGAGGCTCACCACCCACAGGTCAGTTTCCCTGCCTCTGTGGAAGGACGTCGGGGAAGAGTGCTGCACGGAAGTCAAGGGTGGACGGGGTAGAGCAAAGGGAGGGGGAACCACCTCTGGAACTTTAGCAAAGCAACGGACGAGTCGATGACACAGCAGCCATGTTGGCTCCCACTGGCTTGGAGCTTCTCTACCCACACAGCTGCATTGGTTCACAGTCAACTTTTAAACCAGCTTGGTTAATCTGGTGCAGGAGGCTGAGTGGACACTCTGATTTCAGTTTAAACCAGGCTTAGTTTGGTTTAGCTGAAATCAATTAGGAAGAAAGTTAGACTAACCCTAAACAAGCCGTTCTTAACTGAAATCAGAGTCTCCAGACGGGGCTTTGCACAGGTTTAAACTAAACTGGTGTAGGTTTGCGTACAGACAGGACACTGGGCTCTAACCTACTAAGAGCAACTCTTTAGAAGCCAGTGGGCCTGACTCTCCTCTGCCTTGCACCTCGATGCAAAGTGCGGTATTCCGATGTGACAGCTTATTACTCCTACTTTGTGCTGGTGTAAATGCCTGCACATAGTGCAGGGCAGCAGAGACTCAGGCCCACTGTTTAGCGAGGACATTTGATTGGTCTGCAGACATTTTTTTACAATGAGATGTTAACAAGACTTGTCTGCTCAAGAGTTGTTTTGCGCAGCGGTAGCTAGGCTGGTGTGCTGCACTGGCGTAAAAACTGATTTGTGCTGGTCCTTTTCGCACCCTTGCAGTGACATCTGTGCAACAGCAAACCTGTGTGGACAAGCACACAAAGAGATACACATAACCCACCCCTGCATTTTAACCTATGCCTTTTTAACACTCTGATCACCCCCTGAAATATACTGACCAATGAGAAACACCAAGTTAGTTTGTAGGTTGCATTAACACAAGGAGCACAAAAAGAAAGTGGAGTTTTCATTTCCTACAAAATGCGCAGTGGAGGGTGTTTTCCCTTAGGTTTATGGAAAACTTGATTCAATCGTTTTAAAGAGCTCAAAATGAAACTAAGATGTATAAATTCATTGTGATTATGGATCTCACTCAGCGCAGAACCAGCCTGCTCCAGAAAGCTCTGAAAGATCCCAGACTTCAAAAGCTACCAGATTAGGTCTCCCAGAATTTAACAACTCCTCAATGAGATCACCTTCTCTGAAAAGGCTGTTTATTAAATTGTATTGCTTTATCTGCTTAAGGAAGTTGGCAGCCAAGGCACTCCCCTCCTTTCAGCACAGAACTAGGAGTAAACCCCACCCAATCTTCCTTCTCCCACACTCACTCATTTGTGTATTCCAATTTCTCACTAGGAAACATGGACCTGTGTCCCCTCTTGAGCATGGACCTGTGTCCCTATCCTATACAGATAGGATTCCCAGTAAGGTTAAGAGGAGAAAATAAAGAACGTAGTCCATGAGAAATGTGTCCTGCCATTTGCTCCGGAGTTGGTGGCAGCTGCAACTTCAAATCTGAAATCAGGATCGAGCCCTTTCTAGGTAAAGTAGTAACTAAAAATGCACTGAGTTAAATTGGTAAAAAGCCTTGAGCAGGGGGAGGGAGTACTCTGAGTGCAACAGCAAGCAGACACAGCAGATATTTCGGCAAGATACCCAGGCACTGACATGTGCACTTCAAAAACTCTTCTAGTTTGGGGGGAAACATTTTAATTATTAACCACAGACCTTTTGATAAACAGCACTAGAATTTTTATGCCTCTAACAGAAAGCTCTACAGAGCACATGCAGAATATATTTTTAACCTTCCTTTAGCCCTCAGTGGAAAAGTGTTTGTAGTCCAAACTGAAAGAAAAATAGAGTCAAGCCTTCTTCCTTTTTAAACGAAAAGGGGGAAGGAGAAACCCTTATCTAGGAATGAAACAAATGTATTATTTCTTTTTTTGTGACATAAATTATCTCGATAAAAGAAAAACCAGTATGGATGTGGATCAAAGTGATCCAGTCTCACAAAGAACAGCTTTTATCAAATATGAATTGTAAAAATCAGTGTTGTAGAAAGAAAATACAGCCCTGTTTGAAGTATCAGTCACGTGGAAAACCTAATCTGGCCACAGAAGGCCAACCCCTATCAACAGGGAATTCAGATTATTACAGACTACTGCATCTCAGTTTAACAATTCATTCAGCCCCACAGGGATTCATTCAATTGTCACAAGCCTCAGGATGCCTTCCTTATGATAGAGCTACTGTTGGAATTAGCCTCAGCAGCCCATGAAAATATATCCCAGAGGTTTGTTTTCATACCCTGTTTGTAAAGTAAACTGCAGCTAGCCTAGCTGGGGCAAGAGAGCACAGATATGAACCATGTACCCTTTTGAATATTTCAAGAGCATTTACAGGGACAATGTCAGGGCTAGCGAGCTTAAAATTAGACCTGCCAACTTCATGTTGGCCCCTGTTGGTGCCTGTAACCCATTGCTCTGATCAGAAGGCTCCCTCTTCCCTTCTGAGCAACCAGGCGATTGAAATTCCCAAGAGTTTCAGCAGACAGCAAAGTGGGATCAATTTTGCCACGAGAGGCAGGAGGGAGGGTTCAATCTGCGATGGCAACCAAGACCTATCCCTGGGGGGGGGGGAAGTGCAGGAGAAGAGGTTGCTGGCGTTTTAGATACTGCTGCAGCCTTGGCTTGGGAAGAGGAGAGATTTCATTTTTTAAAATGACAGGTTACACATGGAGATTCTCAGTACCCACAACATCCCATCGAGGGCCAGATCCTTAGGTGAGGGAAATGGGCCCTGCTTCATTGACTTAAGGTGTGCCCACGTGTACCAGGTGAGGATCTGACCTGTGCCCCTCAAATCTATTGTTTGTGAACGACCAAACAATCTGAACGCTGTGCCAGAGCCCTCTGGAGCCCAAGATGTCTAGTTCTGATGGGACATCACTTTACTGGGGCAACAAATGGCTTCTGGGTAAGTTCTCCAAAAGTTCCACAAGGCAGACAGCTGCAGACAAACTACAACTGTCCTGTTTCATTGCCAAGGAATAGAAAGAGGTGCCTCTGCTTAGCATACTTGCAAAGACAAGCCCTCAGATATCACCACGTATGGAAAGAACACAGTTGGTTTTACAGACAAGGCCCAGGCTGCGATAATTGCTTCTTCTAGGATGAAATTATTCCACAGCAGAAACTCAGCAAAGGAGAACAGCTGTTCTGCAAGGGGAAGGGTTTCTAATTTCACTAAGACCCAAATTCTGAATACATTATTGCAAAAAGCCTTATAAAACGTGTGTGTTATGTTTACAGGAAAGCTGAGCAGGTCTCTCCTGCACCTTCAGCTTTGCTTTGAAGTTCTCTACCTAGGAACATCTGCAAGATATTCCTAGTCTGTTCGTCTGAGTCCGTCTCTGGCCCCAGTACCGTAATAACTGAGCGCCGCATAGACTGTAATATACTTATCCTCATACTCACGTCAGGCAGTATCCCCATTGTACAGATGGGGGACCAAGACACAGAGAGGCTAAGTGAGCTGCCCACTGTCACAAGGGGAGTCTGTGGCGGAGCAGGGGACTCGAACCCATGTCTCAAGTCCCAGGCTAGTGCTCTAACCACTGGGCCATCCTTCCTCTTAATCAGGGCATCCGGAATTCTATGGCACTTAGAGGCTAGGTTGCAATAAACTTGTAAGTCGTGATGGCAGCCACAGGACAGCCACTAGTGCCAACTTAGTGAATTCACACACCCCCCTTATTCTAAATCAAACAGCCATTTCCCTCCTTTTAGTCAGCTCCAATGAACCAATCTCTAAAATATATTTACAGCATGAGTGTGACCTTGAACACACCAAAAAATCTACTGTGCTTTCACACCAGTGGCAAAGCAAGCATAACACACCCGCAAATCAGAAGGCAGGGCTTTGTAACGGGGAAAATGACTCATACAAAGCGCAGGACAAGAGAGAATCAGGCCCAGCTGTGTTTTCCCCAAGACAGAGGGCAAAGGGCTTTTGGCAGGTTTGCACTGCCACTAGCAAACAATCACGCGCCAACCTTGCAAACACACCTGACCTTTTTGTCCTTCCTGTTTTCCAAAGAGCATTTATGCAAAGCATCAACGTAAGTGAAGAGCTAGTTAATTAATAAGCATTCCCCCCTACTCTCTGTGCTCTTCGCTCACTCTGAGGTTTAAATACATTGCCTGGCACTAAAGACCTTAGAGAAGAGAATTCTGTGCTAGATCAGTACAATTAGGCCAAAAAATATAAAAATTGTAGAGACTGAGGCAAGTGCACCAATACAGCCAGCAACCCCACAGGTACTGCAGCAGGAGCTACACTTCAGTCAGCTTTTACCCTAGGCCCAGGGTAAATTGTTGCATTTCGTGAATCCATGCACTGACATGGTTACACCATTTTCAGAAGCAGATCCAAGACCAAAGCTCTGCAGATGCACTCCTCGGCTGGAGACTGAAATCAAGGGTTTGTCACTCACATTTGGCTACAGGTGGAGGAGGGGTGGAATGGAGTACGTTCACAACCTTCCACTTCACAATGCTTCAATAAAATGGCTCTCAACCTTTTCCACATCTAGCTGGGACCTTCATTTCTTCTACCGAGATGGGATGGGCAAGGCAGTGTGTGACCCCGCAGCTCTAAGGGAAGTCAGAGCCCACCAGCTAGGGCACTGCAAGGTCACTTCTGCACAAGCATTCCTCATTATTGTTAGTGTAGACAGGACACTGGTAGCTACTCGTGTTGTAAGCCATGTCATCCAGACCTGTTCTGGGCAGACCCAGCCAGCACAGCGGCTACAGCACCAGTGGCCTGCTCTTTGCTAGTACTCCCACCGGCACTTAGGCAGTGGTGGGAAAGTTAAGAGAAAAATGCACAGTCCAGGAGATTTTGTTGACATGGTAGCGTGCCATGAAACACTCTTCTCTCAGTCAACAGAGAATGTGCATGCATCTCTGCCCCTGCCTGCCAAAGGAGCAGTTGGCCAGAGTTCAGGGATTGTCATGGCATCAGGGTACACATCAAACTAGTCTATCATGCAGCTGTGATGAGAGGGCATCTGTACTGCAAGCCATGCCAATGCTTTCCAGAAGAGCAGCAGGTTTGGACTGTGGCAGCAAGAGAAAGTGAGTGTGTGAGTATTGGAGACAGGAGAAAGTTACACATGACTGAACCAGTGTCTCCTCAATTCAGGTAGGTTGGGGCTAAACAAATACAAGTATTCAGTTTGGTTAAAAAGAGGAGGTTTTTTAGCTTGTGGGGGTTTTTTGGATTTGTTTTTTAAGGGTTGCCTCTGATTCTCCATCGCCCTCATTTTCACTTATGCAAAATGGATACAAACAATGGCATTCTGATTTGGTCTTGTTTCACACTCAATTTGCACAGGTGCAGGATGACAAAGAATCTGACACTTTGTGCTTCATTATGTTGTAATTCCAGTTAAAGCAGTTTGTTTTAATTGAAACATATCCTTTGTAGCCTTTGCAACCCGGACATTGCTGGGTCATGAGAACCTGAATGCTGTGACCTGGTTTTCACTGCCCAAGGCAGGTGAAGTGCAAGAAGTAAAGAGAGTATGAATGGGGAAAAGAAAACAAGATTGTTTAAATTCTAAAACCTTTCAGCAATCTCAGGTGTTCTTAGTAACAGCTCATAATATATTACAAAGAAATGCCCTCCTTTTTCATCCACAGAACATCTCTGGAATTGATTTGCACAACTGGAATCCAGGACAAATTGCAGTGTGAGTGGGCAACATGAAAGTGACATGTTTCATCTGTGTCCCCTGAGGATCTCATGCCCATTTACTGCAAGGTCACCATACTGACGCACAGCAGCAGACTTCCCAAATAAGTGCTCCATGTCAAACCTGACAAGCATTTGCAAATTGGGTGAGTGGCAACATTTCAGGGGCACAGTTCCGCCTTAAAGACATGCCAAACACACTTTGATAACAGCAACCAACCCCTGGTGCATGAGAATATCAAATCCATGTGTGCAGGTATACACATATGTTTCTAACTACACAAAAGACAAATCAGATCATCTAGGAAATTCTGGCTGAAAATGTACCTCCTTTGGAGTAAGCACTGGGACAGTTTTTAAAGTAAAAACTGATATGTACAGCACCTATCTTTATGAAAAGCAGCCCCCGCGCCCACTTTGGAAATCTATGATAGATAAGCCTCAGCCATCCGGCAGAAATCAGATTACAGAATAATCACTTAAATTTGTCAACTGTTTTGCCCTTTATTTTTCAGCTAGTAGGACTTATCTTTTTTTTTTTTTAACCACAACATTGGCATAAGAAACCATTTTGTTTCTTAAGTCTTTAAGAAGTTTGCTCCCATATTGAGGCTTCATAATCGTCAGCCTGTGCCCAGAGAAATATTTTAAACCTGTGATAAAGCCATGTGTCAAGGCAGTGGTAAGAGAGCACCTCACACAATCTTAGCGCAACAAAACTATTCCCAGCTACTCTAAAGGACTAGCCCTTGGCCTGATAACATTATGCAATTTCCTACATCAAGGGTGGATGTTTCAAAACAGTTTGACCAATTGCCCTTTGCGTCTCTCCCTGGCCCTTGTCACAAGAGCTCCTACTTTAATTTTAGTTTAAAGGCTAAGTTAACTTGCAGCGTAGGAATGTCTGTACCACTCCTCTCCTATTAAAGACTTAGTGTTCATAACGGCATATTGAACGGAAGTGCTTAACCTCTGCTCTGGATACAGGGATGAATAGGCTCTTTATACATCCTCACAAGCCCAAGATGAGAGCAAGCACATTTCACGTTTATCCCACAAGCCCTTGGTTCATTTATTTCTCACTATTGTCTTTCCTCAGAAAGCACCTTCATGTGCAGTTTATACAGGGAGGAAGGGAGTTCCTATGCCCCTGTGCAAAAGAACAACTCAGAACAGGCACTTTTACTGCAGTTCAGAGGAGGAAAAAGAGTTTCTGCATTCCAAGTTGTTGCTGCAAATAATATCCTTGATGCAATCAGGGTGGGGAGGCCAGGAGAAGAGGCGTTCATAGTCTAAAGTCTTATCTTTCCTGAGTGTAAAGGTTATTTATGATACTGATGTGCCAGCTAGGGATGTAAATACCATTTCAAAGATTAAAAAATATTTCGTTTAAATGGTCAACCGATTAAGCAGCTGGGGCTGATCCCGCCAGCCAGCATGGCTTGGGATGGGGCTGGGCCAGGGGGTTAACGATTAAGGCAGGCTAATCAGTAAGACTAACGCTTACTGGTTAACCAGTTAACATTTTAACATCCCTAGTGCCAGCCTCCTCCCAACTCAAGGTAGCAGCTTTCTGATTTGAAGGAAGGAAGCAGTTTTTGTCGGACTGGGAAAGGAAAGCCTGCAAAGCGCAGTTCCTCATTCTGTCACTCCACACTGCAAATCTACAACATGCTTCTCTTGGAGCACTGTCTCCAGAGAAGGAAAGAGATGCCATGAAACGGTCACAAGGTCAGCAGATCCACCCATAGAGACTCTAATGCTGATAATTTTACATCTAATTTGATTGCAGCTTCTATTTCAGAAAACTCGAGAGAGCTAGGTTCTGGCATAATAAAGAGCAATACTTATCTAGCTCACTGCTCTCAGGACTTGATCGAGTTTAGAGGAAAGAACGTAATTGCGTTTGTGAGCACAGCCACTTCATTTGCGGCCACAAGGTCAGAGACACTTAGCTCTGCTTTGACTCTCAGACAGATATGGATAGCTAGCTACATCATGGCAGATTTTCTTAAGCAAACAGATTTTCAGGCCCACACCACATAGGCTCCTAAAGCACTAGTCAATATGTCCCATAACCCTAAAAATAAATCAATAAATCAGTCAAAGAGGAGGAGGGGATCTTCACTTCAGTAATATTAGGAGACGTGGGTTCAATTCCCAGCTCCATCACAGACTGTGTCACCCTGGGAAAGTAACTGCCTCTCTCTAGGCCTCAGTCTCCCTTCTGTAAAATGGGGGTAATGATCCTTACTTTTCTCCCACCGTCAGTTCTGTTCTGCTATTTAGATTGCAGGCTCCTCGAGCCAGGACCATCTCTTAGTCTGTGTCTGTGCAGCCCTCAGCACAACATGGCCCCAATCTCCCATCGGGGTCTCTCGGTGCTACCGGAATACAAATAATTTCTCCATGGTTTTCAGGAACCCCATTTTCATTCAAGACAGTTTTGTGATATTCTATCAGCTGTTGCCAGAAGTCATAGAATCATAGAACATCAGGGTTGGAAGGGACCTCAGGAGGTCATCTAGTCCAATCCCCTGCTCAAAGCAGGATCTAATCCCCAATTAAATCATGCCAGCCAGGGCTTTGTCAAGCCTGATCTTAAAAACCTCTAAGGAAAGAGATTCCACCACCTCCCTAGGTAACCCATTCCAGTGCTTCACCACCCTCCTAGTGAAAAAGTTCTTCCTACTATCCAACCTAAACCTCCCCCACTGCAACTTGAGACCATTACTCCTTGTTCTGTCATCTGCCACCACTGAGAACAGTCTAGATCCATCCTCTTTGGAACCCCCCTTCAGGTAGTTGAAAGCAGCTATCAAATCCCACCTCATTCTTCTCTTCTGCAGACTAAATAATCCCAGTTCCCTCAGCCTCTCCTCATAAGTCATGTGCTCCAGCCCCCTAATCATTTTTGTTGCCCTGTGCTGGACTCTTTTCAATTTTTCCACCTCCTTCTTGTAGCGTGGGGCCCAAAAACTGGACACAATACTCCAGATGAGGCCTCACCAATGTCGAACAGAGGGGAATGGTCACATCCCTCAATCTGCTGGCAATACTCCTACTTATACAGCCCAAAATGCCGTTAGCCTTCTTGGCAACAAGGAAACACTGCTGACTCATATTCAGCTTCTTGTCCATCGTAACCCCTAGGTCCTTTTCTGCAGAACTGCTGCCGAGCCACTCAATCTCTAGTCTGTAGCGGTGCATGGGATTCTTCCGTCCTAAGTGCAGAACTCTGCACTTGTCCTTGTTGAACCTCATCAGATTTCTTTTGGCCCAATCCTCTAATTTGTCTAGGTCCCTCCATATCCTATCCCTACCCTCCAGTGTATCTACCACTCCACCCAGTTTAGTGTCATCTGCAAACTTGCTGAGGGCGCAATCCATGCCATCCTCCAGATCATTAATGAAGATATTGAACAAAACCAGTCCCAGGATCGACCCTTGGGGCACTCTGCTTGATACCGGCTGCCAACTAGACATGGAGCCATTGATCACTACCCGTTAAGCCTGATGATCTAGCCAGCTTTCTATCCACCTTATAGTCCATTCATCCAGCCCATACTTCTTTAACTTGCTGGCAAGAATACTGTGGGAAACCATATCAAAAGCTTTGCTAAAGTCAAGGAATAACATGTCCACTGCTTTCCCCTCATTCACAAAGCCAGTTATCTCGTCATAGAAGGCAATTAGGTTAGTCAGGCATGACTTGCCCTTGGTGAATCCATGCTGACTGTTCCTGATCACTTTCCTCTCCTCAAAGTGCTTCAAAATTGATTCCTTGAGGACCTGCTCCATGATTTTTCCAGGGACTGAGGTGAGGCTGACTGGCCTGTAGTTCCCAGGATCCTCCTCCTTCCCTTTTTTAAAGATGGGCACTACATTAGCCTTTTTCCAGTCATCCGGGATGGCTCCCCTGATAGCCATGAGTTTTCAAAGATAATGGCCAATGGCTCTGCAATCACATCCGCCAACTCCTTTAGCACTCTCGGATGCAACGCATCCAGCCCCATGGACTAGTGCTCGTCCAGCTTTTCTAAATAGTCCCGAACCACTTCTTTCTCCACAGAGGGCTGGTCACCTCCTCCCCATACTTTGCTGCCCAGTGCAGTAGTCTGGGAGCTGACCTTGTTTGTGAAGACAGAGGTGAAAAAAGCAATGAGTACATTAGCTTTTTCCACATCCTCTGTCATTAGGTTGCCTCCCCCATTCAATAAGGGGCCCACACTTTCCCTGACCTTCTTCTTGTTGCTAACAAACCTGTAGAAACCCTTCTTGTTACTCTTAACATCCCTTGCTAGCTGCAACTCCAGGTGTGATTTGGCCTTCCTGATTTCACTCCTGCATGCCTGAGCAATATTTTTATACTCCTCCCTGGTCATTTATCCAACGCTCCTTAAGTGGCAGCCAAGCTCTCCAACAGTCTAGTCCCGTCGCTGACCAGAAAGACACTTCTGCCATCAATGTGACAATGCAGTGGCTGGCTATTTCTATGGAGATAAAATAAGCCTTCTTAGACTCCTCTGAGTCACAGCCGGCTAGCTCTGGACAGCTCTTAGGATTGACAGTTCACTACTGAAGAGTCTGAAGAGTGCTGCCAGCCTGCAGGTTGCCTAGCAGGAGAACTGCAAATGGAGCTGCAAAGTATCAAATGCTGCTGTGCTACAAGACAGGCTGAGTCAAATGGTCCGTTCTAAACCTTGTCAATTCCTTGGTCCTCTCCTCCCAAAGACAGAATCAGAAGACCAATCCAGAACACCACATTTCATCCCGCTCCAAAAGTGGAAGCAATCCCCAATTCATCCATGGCTTCCCCCATTTGTGGGCTACCGCTCATGCCCTGTATAAAGGTTACTTCAAACCCATTACATATCATTACACAAAAAACAAACCTATGCAACGTATTCTCTCTCTCTCATACACACACACACAGCTCTCTGGAGACCAGTTTACAAATCTAATGCCCTGACACATGTGATTCAAGCTTAGTTTGTCACGAGAGCAACTGAGAAAGGAAAAGGCCAATGGCAACATCTGTTTTAATTTAGGCAAGAATAAGAACAACATGCAACGAACAACGAAGGCCAGCCAATGTTAAGTGGATGCTATAACATGTACATATAACGATATACATACAAACATATAACGATGTTTGCTGCAGGCGAATGGCAGATTTCCTTAGCGAAGCCCCAAAAGTCTCAGTGAGAAAGAAAGGTTTCACCAGAGGCTTTAGAAAGGAAGAGGGGTCATGCAATGGGAAGACAAACACTGTTCACACATCAGTGGCAGAGCCAGAAACAGAACCGAGGTGCCCTGACTCCAGTCCAATGCTTTAATCGCTGAACCATGCTGCCATGGGAAGCAATTCACCAGTTACCTGTCCGCTGCCCTCCCCTGCACCACAGGACATAACGTGATTAAAGCACATGCTACCTGGCTAATGGGCATCACCTTTAAATTGCGCCATATGCTTTTCACCCCACCCACACACCCCGTATTACCCAGGGGAATGACGAGATGTCGGCTGGGTTGCTGGAGACAGCTGCTGAGTAAGGACCTCATCCCACAGTGATGTCCATTAACGCAAAGGCAGAGTACATTGCGGGATCAAGAGTTAAAGAGCTACGCCATTTGCTACCTTTGCTAGCAAACACTTGCTGAAACTTAGAGTCCAATCTAAAGCATTTGCAAAAGCGCCATGGATATTTTCTTGAAGGAGGGTGCCTCTAACTGGCTGGCTCACGAGACTAATTACAGATTGAAAATTATCTGCATTTTCAGGAGATGGAAGCTCATGACAAGACAGCCTATTACACAGTTTGATTTTCTGCCTCACTCTGCGTTTCCTCCTGCAACGTTTGCTAGCTCAGTGGCTCCTTTACGCAGCTTTGGCATAAAGGCCGAGCATTTAAAAATAATATATATCTTGCCTCTAATTCGCCATTACTTGGTAAAGCGAGGAAGCCTCCCAATTGCTGTAAATAAGCATGAGGTGACTGCAATCGAGGGGAATCCAGAAAAAACGAAACAGTAGCTGTTTGGGTTAATCATCATCTCGTGGGGCACAGCAGCTGTACGTTCATATTGCTGTGCTCATCGTACTGAAGAGGAAGCACCTCACATGTTTGACACATGGAATTCTTGTTTCTGGCAGGTATGCACTAAAAGGGACCCACTGCATCACAATGAGGCTGATGTCAGTGGGTGGCCTGTGCATGTAAGAGAAGGGTTATTTGGGGGCTGAGAGAAACTCACTCAGTGCTGATGGACATTCTGATTCAGACCAAGAGATCGGACTGCTGTAACGTTCTCCATGGCGCCATGCACATACCATACCTGAGGCAGAATGCTGCACAGAGTTGCACATCCGGACCACGTTAGACAAGCGCTTTGTGATATGCATCGGCTTCCAATAAGCTTCCAAGTGGAATGAAAGGTGCTGGATTTAGCCCTAAAGAACGGTTACCAACCTTAGCATAAGCATGGCTCTTCAAGCGGGGTTTCTATTCATATTCCACTCTCGCTCCATGTGAACCCAGGTGCTCATGACCAGAACCTTTTGTCCACTGGGGCTGCGCCTACGCCACCCTCGTACCCCCACTCCCTGAGTACAAAGGGTGAAGCAAGCCCAATCACCCCTCAGTTCCTTCATCAACACAAAATCCAGGTGTTATCAGAGGCCAAAGTAGCAGGGAAGGAAGGTGGGTCCACTCTTAGTGACTCAAACTGTAACCTGACAGGTATGAGGTGGGCACACAAGTAAATCAGACAGTGATCAGAAGGCAGTCATCAGACCTAGAGGCCTCTAGAGGGAAGAGTATTTTGTAAGTGTGTGTACCAATCCCCAGGTAGCTGCCCTACAAACTTCAGAGATGGCCACACGGATGGTGCCGGGGCTCTAGTTGCATGAGCCGAGAGCCTGCCTAGCAGTCTAGACAAGCTAGCTGATAAGTTTAGTGCAGTCAGTCAGAGGCCCATTTGGAAAGCCTTGGGAATGAAAAGCTTGACCCCTTACCCTATCCGCAAAGTAATAAACAACCTTGAATTGTTTGATTCTACCAAGGTAAAAGGAGAGAGCCCTGAGTGCATCTAAGGTCTGAAGCCTGACTCCCCTTGACTGGTGTGTGGTTTACAGAAGAACACTGGTAAATGTTCCATCTCTTTTAGAGGGAAGTCAAAGATCCCATTAGGTAAAAATATCGGATAGGCCCGTACGGTAACTTTGTTCTATGGAAGACAACGGATGGTGGGGCCTGCCATGACATACTTGCCACTGAAACAAAACACAGAAAGCAGCAGAACTGCTGCTCCAGAAGTGGGGGAAGCCCTGGCTCTCAGACGAATGAAGGAAGAACTGGGCATCGCTCTCCTTTCTTTCTGGAGAATTAGAAAATGAGACGAAAAACCCTTACCCCTGAATGGAGGCAGAAACTCTTCTGTCACCCCAAGAGACAGAAGTGAGTCCACTTCCTGTTGTGATAGGCTCTCGTGAGAGTGGACTTGCAGGAGGTCAGGGAAGAGGGTTGGGGGACTCTGGAACTGGAGCCAATGTCCCACCTCAATTATTTCCCGCACCCAGTGGCCCAGACAATAAAATAACCGGTCTCCAAATGAGGTAGAAAAAGGGTGGATTCAGAAGTGAGTCATGTGGTCCTCAACCACACTGTCCAACTGGCGAGGAAGAAGCTGAGGGGCTTCGTTTATGAAACTACTGTTTCTATGAAATTCCAAGAGCTGTTGAGGAACCTGCCTATAACGTGTCTGCTATCTACCCAGTCTTCTTCTAGGCTGTGGAGTCTAAATACCTAGAGAACACAGAGGCCCAGGAGTCCTTCAAGGAACACCCCCTCCTTTGTTTTATTGCTGAACAGCTCAGTACCACCAGTTGTGTTCTGCACCTCCCTGGGGATTCCCAAAGATTGTAGACACGGTGACCTCTCTCATTACAACAGAAGTTGCCACAGACCTTGCAGCGATATCGGAGGCATCAATCGCTGCCTGGAGGGAGGTTCGTGCCACTAGCTGCTCCTAGGCATTTATGCTCATCTCTAGATTCCTGATGGTGCTTGTTCGCAAACTCGCTCACCTTATGCCAGTGAAGGTAGTCATACCTAGACAATAATGCCTGGTAGCTGGCAATTCTGAGCTGGAGTCTGGCAGGAGTAATCCTTTCTCCAGAACAAGTCCAGACGTTTAAGTTCTCTCTCCGTAGGCACTGTCTTGGCTCCCCGTTGTCTAGATCCTACTTGTGTAGCTGTTGCAACCAGCGAACCAAGCACTGGACGTGTGTAAAAACATTCAAAACTAGATGAAGGTACCTGATGCCATTTGTCAGCTTTCCTGAATGTACAAGAAGCTGATGCTGGCATCAGCCACAGGTGTTGTGCTTGGCCAGCAAACCCCCAACTGATTGGCATTGCCAACCTCTCTGGCATCAAGGAGTGGAGAATATCCAGAAGCTTATGGGATTTCAACAGGGATTTCCAGAGCATCTGCCAGCCTTCGAGTCAAGTCTTGAAGAGTTTTCTATTTGTCAGAAGGGAGCCATGACTTCACTGGGCCATGAAGGAGAGAGAGCAACTGGAATGAGTTCTGCCAGCTGATGGTGGCAGTTGCTCAGACTTGCCGCAAGGTCTTTGGGGCTGATGATGATGCTGCACCCTACGGGATCTTACTGGAGTTACTCTTGAAGGAGCCATGGAGAAGGGTCTCTGTCAGGTATAACCCCTACAAGATCCAATCTGCCCAGGGTTGAGAGCTTTAGGAGATAGGAGCAGGGTGCCACTGTGGGGTACCAAAGGGATTGTCTCCCTCCAACACCCTTTGCTTGCAAGAGTAAAAGGACCTAGAATCCCTCTCAGATGAGATGGAGCCATAAGCAGAATGGGATCCTGGACAGCATCCAGGAGCAGCTCTCCTACTACCCTCAGAAGTGGAGTGGAAGACGTTATCTTTGAGTTTCTGTAGGGGTTGCTGGATGTGTTATAGGGAGCTCCCTTACCTGTGCTTCAGAACCACTCAGCACCAGTGTCCAGCCAGCAGCTGCTATCAAAGGGCGAACCCTCACTGCAGGTGTTAATAGCAGCCTCTCAGGAAGCACCAACGCCTTGAAGGCACTCAGTACCAAGAAGGTCGTTACTACGAATGGCCTGTGTGATGGGGCACTTGCCCCACATTGGGCTCTAAGGGGTTAATAGAGCCCTTGGGAGGCTGCGCAGGAGGCAGCCAATCAGAGAGGGGCTGTGAGGAGCAGCCAATCAGGGCTGGGCTGGCCCATATAAGAAGGGCTGCAGAGCAGCTTCAGTCAGTCACTCCCTGGAGCTTGAGGAGGGAGGACTGGCTGTCTTGCAGACTGAAGGCAGCAAACTCCCTGGACAGAGCAGTGCTGCTGGCAGAGACCCAGGGAGCTAAAGGCAGCTCCTGGTGGGCTGCAGAGATCTGCAGGCTGAGGCCCTGAGACAAGGGCAAAGAGGGTGCTGGGGCTGCAGGGAAGTGGCCCAGGGAGATCTACAGAGGACTCGGAGGGGACGCAGCAAGTGGTGGCCATCTACAGGGTCCCTGAGCTGAGATCCAGAGTAGTGGGTGGCCCGGGTCCCCCCCATCCCCCTGCAGAAGTGGCCGGACAGATATTGCAGAGCCCCCAGAAGCGGGAAACCCAGAGCGTCACATGGCTGGAGGGCTGTGTCACTGAAGAGGTCCTGGGAGTGACATGGGTCCCAGAGCAGAAGTGACGGCGGCAAGGCACTGCCAGAAGAGGGCGCACTGGCAAGAAAAGCTAATCCCTGTGACAGCCAGCAGGAGGAACTGGAGTGGTGAGTCGCACCCCGTCACAGCCTGTTGGAGTAAGAGGTGCCGAAGGTGTAGGTATTGAGGTCAGTGCCAGCACTAGGTGCCCTGTTGACAGTACCGCTGTTCCTGATGCAGACGCAGCTTGAAGCTGCTCCTACTGGTACCGAAGCTCAGCGACCAGAGTCCTTAGGGTCTTTTTGTATTATGGGGTATTTTAGCCATGGGATGGGCACCCAGCAGATGGGGTGGATGCTTATAACTATATTTCAGAGTCCATAAAAACAGAGCAAATTTGCAGCTGACAGTAAAAATTACTAGAATATCCATGAAGCACCAAAGGGCAGGTTCTTGTAGGATCTTTTGAAACTGTTAAATCCAAGGAAGTAAGATGTGCCTGTCAGATTTAAAAGGCACAGATTTACTCCTGCCTTAAACACTAGTGTAAAGACTTTATAGGAACATAAAGACTTTTCATCCTTGAATCTCAAAGTGCTTCTCAATGAAGCTACACAACTGACTCTGACATGGTTCTCGCCTCATTTTAAAAGGGGAGTGAAGAGACTAAGAACTCCGGTGGCCCGAATCCCAGCCCTGTTTTGTCTGCCGCAGAGCTCCCATTCACTCCCTCACCAGCTCAGCCATGTCCTGGTTTCACCCAGAGCCGGAGTACCTGGGGCAACGCAGACCAGACACGCCAAGAAGGAAATCTGCCTGACAAAGCTCTTTTATATGCCTTTAATTTTTCTGGGTATGAATGCTGCTGCCTGAAGTCTGACCTGAGCTTTGCATACAGACACAAAGGGGGTGAGGGGGGCGGTGCACCAGCTGGCAAAAGTCAGATGCAGGTAAAAGCCAACCCAGAATAAAAACCACAGTCAACAGCTAACACTGCAGCCTCCAAACAGAGAATTAGCAAGGTAATTAAACTAAAAGGTTCATGATTTTGAGATTAATTAGGGTTGGTTAAAGCCAAATAATCCCCACTGCTGAGCAATCAGGATGCCATTAATTTTCTTCTTATAAAAGAAAATACATCAAACAGATGGTCAAACATCAGAGCTACAATAGGGAAGAAAGCCATAATTCAGGCCCATCAGCAGAACACTGGGAAAGGACATCGCACCCACTCCGCAGAGAGGCACAACACAGCCCAGAGGCTATTCATTCATATTTCTTCTCCAAACTGAGCCTGGGATTAGAAAACTAGACCTCCATCTATTTATCTGATGGAGACAGTGTAATTGGAGATAACCCAGCATTCATGTTGGGTGTCAAACTAAATTAAAAACAACATATATCAACTGGTTTGTAACTATGGGCAGATTCATACTTGTCCAATTCTGGAGGCAGATCAACTGGAATATCCAATTACTGTAATTTTAAGATTCCTTGAACAGCAGCAGCTCCTGGCCCTGGAGGAGGAAATGCAGCAACTCATCTAGATGCTCAATAGGCTTTGGCCTGAGTTGCATAGATTTTGAAAGCCAAAAGGGACCATTATGACCACCTAGCCTGGGCTCCTGCATAACCCAGACCAGAGACCTACATTCACTGATTCTTGCAACCTGCCCATACCTTGAAGGTGAGCTGGAGCAGATATTTTAGAAATATGAAGTTCAGGGGGAGTTAGACCCATCTGGAAACTCTCAGCCACACTGTTTCGGAGGCGTGAGAGGGGCACGCTGACCTCGCCTTGTTAAAGCCAGGGGAAACCTTCCCTTAGATATTTTTTCTTATTGGAGTCAACCGATGATGGCAGAAGACAGAAGCAGATGAGGAAATGTCATCTATTAAATAACCTTGTTCCTCTAGTTCGCCATTTAATTAAAATCTGTCCATCTCCAGGATAAGAAATATTGCCTATTAAATTGTCAGGGAACTCTGAGCCATGGGCTGCCTGCTAATGCCTACGTTCCCGAGTGTACTTCCACTAACAGAATACCAATTGAGAGAGAGAGAGGCTGATATCCACTCCCTCCCCCACACACAACACATAGGAAAAAAGACAGTCAGCCAACTGCATTAGTCTACATTAAACTGAACACCATGGAAGGTAGAGCGCATGCAGAGATATTTCATAGAGGTATCGCAGAGTTTCAAGAAAGCAAGGAGAATCTCTGGCTCAGCAAACAGCATGAGCTGCAACGTGCACAATGGGGCTAGTGAAGGATGGAGTGCAAGGTTTTCTTGATTTAAGGTTATGTTTATTACAGCTACCTCATACCCCTCATTTCTTAGGAGCCCTCCCACGTGACAAGGCAGTGCCGACTGAATTGCCAATCTGGTCTCAAAGAGGCGTGCAGGCACATAAGATAGCAGTAGATGAATGGAACAGGCACACATACAAGTGAGTGGGAGCCTGTTCCAATATCTTATTATTTGTATTAAAGTACCACCTACAGGCCCCAGATGGGATCGGGGCCCCATTATGCTAGGCATCATGTGTATACAAAGTAAGAGACAGTCCCTGCCTCAGAGATCTTACAGTATAAACAGACAAGTCAAAGGAAGAATTGTTATCTTCATTTTACAGATGGAGAGCTGAGACTCAGCGTGGTTAAGGGACATGCCCAAGGGCGCCCCGTGGATCATTTAACAGAGCTGGGACGAGAACCTAGGTCTCCTGACTCCCCGTGCCCTGCCTGTCAGCATGGTGTGCTTACAGAAGGCAAGCTCTTCAGAGCAGGGACCAATTACATTTGAGACTTCACCTCCTGTATACTAAGCCACTATACAAATATACTGAGACTTCTGTTGTTATAGCAGGTATGTGGTGTTAGAGGCTGGTAAGACTAGCCGATCCATTATCCTAACGCATTCGTATTGTGCAATAGGTACATTAAGGAAAACAGACTTTGTTTGAACAGCAGCTTCTTCACAAAGCGAACTAGCAAGGTTTCATTTTTATGTTTTAGAAAGAAGCCTGTACGATAGAGTCAGAAAAAACCTCAAAGGAACAGCAAGCAATAAGCTCCCAAGTACATGAGAGAAGTGTTTTTGCTACCCAGGCAGTGCAACGCCTGGCAGCACCAGTCTCAACAGGGCATTTGTTAACATGTGGGCTCTCTGGATGGACGACATACCGTAAGTCTGTAACCAATTCCGATCAACAGAACACAGAGGGAACCCCAAAAACAGGTTTCAAAAGGCAGCTATTTCCAAAGGAACAGTGTAAAGTGACTGGATTAGAATCCTGGTGGTAATCCCAAGTAACAGTTCCTGTTGAGTTTGTGACTATTCGGCAGGGATCAGCGTCTGAAAGTCTGAACAGGCCGAACATTCCAGAGAAGAGCTTACCAGGCAACAATGGCTTTTCCTGGTAGGTGTGCTGGGCTATCACACGTCACACTGGTGGGAAGAGCACGGCCTGGAAACTAAACTAGAGAACGTCAGCAAAGAGAGCCTTTCACCTCTGCATTACCAAGGGGCCAAGGCCAAAGCGTTTGGACTGCACTTCCTTCCGTGGAATTGACTACATACAGACCTACACATCCAGGGTTTCCCCTGTGGCACAGTAACTGGCTAGATTCTGGCTAGACTGTGATCTCCATGGGAAACTCCAAAATTCTACCAAAAAAGTGTTCTGTGTCAGAATGAAATGCAGAATATTCTAGATTTCCCACAACAGGGAAACCACTTTTTAACAGGGTTTGGAAATCACTGACCCCCCCATCATTAGAAAACATCTGAAATAAAATTGAGGCTCAGAGCCCAAGCAAAAAGCAAGAATTTCTCAATGCAGCGTACACTTGGTAAGAAGCTACGTAGACTCAGTTGATGGGCATTTTACTGCATCAGCCAGCTCACAAAAGGGGTTTCCTAAAATGCTCACTAAATGAATATCCTATAGGTGCAGGAGTGCCATCGTCTGCTGGGTCAAAACTTGAGGAAACTCTGAATTCAAAGAAAAATAAAAACAAAACATAAGTCCATGGCGATGGGAAAAGATATGGGCCAGTTAATTTTAGGGTAACAACATGAAAAGGGGCTCTAGAAATATCACAGAGTTTGGGAATGGTTAAGTAACCCCATCTACCCAACATGCAACAGCATCAACCATTCAAGGATGCCAAAGCACTGCATACAGAAAGAGTTTGGCCTCCCAACTGCTGCCGAGGTGGGTCCTGCTCCCCATGTAACAGGCAGGAAAACTGAGAGTACATCTACACCGCAAAAAAACACCCAACAAAAAACACCCTATAGCAGGAAATCTCAGAACCAGGTCAACTGACTCGGGCTTACACAACAGGGCTAAAGATAGTAGTGTAGACATTCCCACCCAAGCCCAGGCTCTGGAACCCAGCAAGGGGTGGGGGGCGTTTCCTGAGCCCAGGATCCAGCCTGAGCAAGAATGTCTACACTACTATTTTTAGCCCCACAGCACAAGCCCTGCAAGCCCCGGTCATTTGAGCCAGGCTCTGAGACATGCTGCCTCAGGGTTTTTGGTTTTTTTTTGTAGTGTAGCCAAACCCTGAGGCACAGAGAAGGGAAGGGTGTGAAAAACCCACCCCAAGTGACATAGTTATATCAACATAACCACTCGTGTAGACAGCACTAGGTCAAGGAGAGAGAGCTTCTCCCACCAACACAGCGACCACCTCTCAGGGAGGTGGATTACCTACACTGACAGGAGCTATGGGGGGCATTGCTCCCCCCCCCAAACTGGATACATCACAGAGGTGATGCATGGGAAGGGGCCAGATTTCTCCCTTCTATTTGGCCCTGCTTCCTCTCTACAGAGGAACGTTCGGGGGTGAGCAGCAATGCCAGGCGCTGTGTGTCCAGATCAGTTTCCCCACATGGGCTGCCTAAGAGCAGCTCCTGACCCTCACAGCAGAGCTCCAGCTTCGGGTCGTTTCAGTTTTAGTAGCATATAAAATAAGAGACTTGCCCCAGAAACACAGTTGTCTAGACATAGGGGCCACTTTCTAATCAGCACCGGTAACATTGTAGCAAGCGAGTACAAGCTCTGAGGTGCGTCCCAAGCGCTGGGCAGCGTTGAGCATTGACTGACCAGGGAAGGTTGAATGGGAGTGGAGCATGCTTAGGCACGGGGCAAAGGGGACAGGTTTTAGCGATGGATTGGTTTGGTGTGTGCATCACAAGTTTGTGTATCTCTCAAACCAGGGAGGCGTGATTCATAGTTACATGAAAGTGCTTGGTTCTGTTTATTTAAGAATTTGTTTTTATGCCAATGTTGATTTTTAAATGGTAGCTAGTAAACATGGCGAATAATTAAGTTAAAACAAAAACTAAGGTGATTAAATAATGAACGTACACGGTATTTGTGATTTCAAGTACACTGTAATTTAAGTACCACTAACAATTGGTAAATCCAGAAATTAGAGCTATACCTATTATAAATAGTATTAAGCCCTTCCCCAACAGAAAAGTCAAACTACACCTATGGACGCAGTTCTATCCGTACAAAAGTGCTTATACCAGAATAGTTTATTCTCTGACGGGAAGGGGAATAAGTGATAGCAGTGTAAGGTACCTTTATCCTGATAGAACTGCACCCACACTGTGGGATGTACCAGTGTAACTACATTGATAAAGAAATCCACCCCCTCACCAAAATAGCTATACCAGTTCAAAATAGCTATTGTAGAGCAGGCCTGGGTGTGTGCACTGTGCCTTGCACACCAGGACTCTGATCAAGGCACTACTGCAGCAGAAAAATGAGGACTAGTGGAAAGTATAGACTAAGGATAACGTCTGTGCTGCCAGAGTGAAGGCAGAACTGGGATCCTCCACACACCCATGAAGTCAACGGGCAGGCGTATAACTGATGGCAGAGCGATAACCAACCTCCATCAGCATTTCAGTACTACAGAGGCAGAGTTCATTCAAATGGCTCAGCTTTCTTTTCCCCTTTCGTATAACCGTAACAAAGATAGGAGCCTTTTTACTGCCAAGAACAAAACCCCTCCGCACATTCTCAGCCCCCACCATCTGTAACAGTATTAGTTAGTAAACAGCCGTGCTCACTGTTCTTTTGGTGCCTGCACAAATAGGTCAGCGGACGAGGCAAGTGTTGTTATGGAATTGAAAACAAGTCGGCACCACAACAGTGCGCCTCTGGAGGGGTTTCTGATGCAGCCTGTTGAAACACAGCCCTGCAGAGAAAAGGGGATAAGGCAGGAGGGCTGAATGGCATGTGTGAAAACAAGTATCAGCCCAATGTTCAAAATTGGGAGACAAGTGTGAAAGCTGTCAGGACTAAACAAACAGTGCCACAGCACATTAGCTGCCGCAGGTCAGATTACTCCAAAACGCGGCTAGGAGTATGGCACCAGCTGCACCATTATTATTTCAGCTCAGCCTGATTCGCAAGGGGACATTCAGACTCCAGCACTAAGCTCACGTTCTGCAGGATTCTAGAATTTAAAGCAGCACATATATCCTCTTCCAAAAAAGTGTCATATTAAAGCAATTCGCTCATTACCAAAACAGGCTGTTGAGCACCACTCCCACAGTCTCCAGGTCACTGATTCAGATCCAGCCAAGCAGAATTAACAACCAGAAGTCATCCATCATCCGATGGCTGTGCGAAACGAGTTGGAGGAGGTCCTAACCCAATTCCCAGCAGGTTTGTGACCATGTCACCAAAACCGCCATGCAATGTTTGTCAGACTCAGCACGGCATTAAGACACCAATATGATTTGCCCTTTCATCCCAAAGGATGGCTCTTCCAGCCAGAATGAGGCACAAGCATGCTGGCATGAGAGCAGCATGGTTCAGAATGTCACCCTGGCTCTGCCTACATGGTACCTGATCTATGGAGAGAGAGGATTCACTCGCGAGCCGGGCACTTTTCCACTAGAGCCAAGTTCAGTGTAAAGATACACTTCCACTAACAAAGGTGACTGCATCCAAGGAGAATGTATTTCCAGAAACGGTTTTCATCAAGTTTCAGAGTAGCAGCCGTGTTAGTCTGTATCCCCAAAAAGAAAAGGAGGACTTGTGGCACCTTAGAGACTAACCAATTTATTTGAGCATAAGCTTTCCTGAGCTACAGCTCACTACGTGGAATGCATCCGATGAAGTGAGCTGTAGCTCACGAAAGCTTATGCTCAAATAAATTGGTTAGTCTCTAAGGTGCCACAAGTCCTCCTTTTCTTGTTGTGGTTTTCATCAAGTGGTTTTATGTTACCCCAGAATAAATCCTTAGAGGCAGCCATATTTCATTGAAAGGGACACACTTTCCTACCTAAATTGCTCCCACTGCTCCAGATTACTAGAATACAAAGATTAAGTTCTATTTACTGATTGCTTTGGACAATAGAAAACAAAGATGTAGGTTTCACTTTGAAGCGCTCAGGGCTGCAGTGTTTGGTCTGCAGGGATGTTTGTTTGAAAACAACTGCTGGAAGCGCTGGGAGGATTTTTAAAAATATGATGTACTACACTTCCATTGGTCTCTGGATTTTTCTGAAAGCCAATTTTTTTTAAAGGTAATTTGGGGGATGATCTGATTTGACAGGACACTTAATAAAATGAATAAATGAGACATTGATGTACAGCTGTTCCCATTAATGTTAATGAGAACTGTATATGTAAATCCACCAGCCATCAGTTGGAGAACAGACTACTCCCGTTTTGCAACTCAGAAATGCAAGATGTAATTCCAGTTCCTGGCTATCCTCTATAGCCCTTTCATTTTCATGTATATATCTGAACAATCGTTTCCTGGGAAAACAACATTGCTGCCTTTCTAGCATTATCTGCACTTCTGACACCTTCACTACTACTCCAGGAAGCTTTAGAAGAACCACACAGGTGTCTGAGTATCAGGATGGGTAAGATTGAAAGTTTCCACCACAAAGGAAGTGAAATGCACTGTCTGATGTTCAAATGGGAGGGATGGCTTCTGCTATAAATTCTGTTTGCAGAAACTGAGAAACTTTGTATTACTTAGGCATAGAGGATCTGATCTTGATGCAGTGAGAGTATTTCCATTGACATCAATGAAAGCCAGTTCAGATCTGGACGTACTAAGCAGACAACACATGTACAAGATTTGATTTCTGCTGCAAGAAGTTGCAAAGTAGGGGCCCAATCATGAGGACACTTACTGGGCATGCTGCTTCCTACTTCAAGTCTATAAAGACTGGACAGCAATTTCATCTCTAGTACTCTTTGATCTATATAGTTTCCATAAACACATGAATGTCTTTCAGGATCTCTGCCTTGCATGGCTGCAAGCAGCACTCTATCCGTGCAGTTCCTTGGAACCGCAGGCTACCTTCAGATCTCATTTAATCCCCAGCTCCATGCTATCACAGCACTGGGAGAGCCACTTAACTCCCCCTTGTGAGAGTCTGGAGGGCATGGACATGTCTGTAAAAACAAAAGGGTGATATTAAGCCTGCATCTGACAGCCCCCTGCCCCTAATACCATAAATCCTGCTGCTGGCTTATGCTGTCTGATCCCCCTCCCCGCTTTTATTCATATTGCAGCTGTTACTTATACAGCATAATGGAGCCAATACCTCCAGGCAAAGCTAGCAAGTTTAACATCTTCCTATTTAATGTCATTTTGTCTGTTCTGCTTCCATTTAGCTGATTCAGCTCCTCTTACAACACTGGCCCTTTGATTCCTGTCACACGTGGAAAATTATTTCAGTTGCACAGGCAGAGCCGTTTTTAAAAGAATGTCTAGCAAGACCAAATACACCCCCCATCCACAGAAAGTCAGGAGATGAAACTCTAACGTCATCTGGAAGGTAAGCATCTAATACGCACCCTCATTCGGACAGGCCTGAATAAAGCACTTGTTAATGTGAAATACATTCATGGTGCTTTGGCCCACTGATATTATACCCCACTGACTTATTGAGCCATTCAGTGTTATTCACATCACAGGGTTGAGCTACCACCAGCTCTTTCAAGCTTTAACCCGAGCTCTGCACAGCACTAATTTTATACAGCAAGGCTCAGGCAAAACTGATGTGAAATAGGAAAACACTTTAATTTCAGGGGAGAAGTTAATTCAAATAACTTGCCATAGCCTGGAAGCAAAGCCAAGTCTTGGGAAGTCTATACCACAGCTAACCATTTGTGTGTCTGCCTCCCCACTCTGCATGCCTGTAACACAATACAGGAGCGCAACGACCATTTGCATTTAGTGCAAGGCGTAGCACTGTGCACCCCAGTCTTTCCCCTCTGGCATCAGGGCTGGGTTTAAAAAGCACAAACCACCAAAGACCTGACTGTTTTCACAGGCAACATCCCCACTAGCTGAATAGTCGATTGTCGCCACAAATCTGAGTTAGGTCCAAGGACTCCTGCAGAGGCTACTAATGAATTGGGCAAACATTGCAGCTGGGGGGGGTGAGGGCGCTGTGTCACAAACTGGACACTCTCACCGCTTTACTCGACCTACCTTTACATTTGCCACCTCCGGCTTGTGAATGTGACCGGCTTGTGACCGGCTGAAACGGTCCCGTGCCCCAGCCCCCGCAATCCCGAAGGGTGAACCCGCCAGCTCAGCAGGGCCCAGCGAGGAGGGGGCTGCCTTGGCTGCAGGCTCTGTCTGCGTGACTTGGGCAAACGCTGCGCTGCCCTGTGCTCAGATCCCCGTCTGCAGCCCAGGGACGTGAGCTGCGTGCAATGACCCCCCCCATGGGGCGCAGGAGCCCCCCACCATCCCGGCCCCCCCCAAAGGCTCCTCAAGCAGAGTGCAATGACGCCTCCCACCATCCCGCCCCCCCCAAAGGCTCCTCAAGCAGAGTGCAATGACGCCTCCCACCATCCCGCCCCCCCCAAAGGCTCCTCAAGCAGAGTGCAATGACGCCTCCCACCATCCCGGCCCCCCCCAAAGGCTCCTCAAGCAGAGAGCAATGACGCCCCCCACCATCCCGCCCCCCCAAAGGCTCCTCAAGCAGAGTGCAATGACCCCCTCATGGGGCGCAGGAGCCCCCCGCCATACCGCCCCCCCAAAGGCTCCTCAAGCAGAGTGCAATGACCCCCCCATGGGGCGCAGGAGCCCCCCACCATCCCGGCCCCCCCAAGGCTCCTCCAGCAGAGTGCAATGACCCCCACCATCCCGCCCCTCCCAAGGCTCCTCCAGCAGAGTGCAATGACCCCCACCACAGGTCAGCCAGAGCTCCCCACCATCCTGGCCCCCCCCCAAAGGCCCCTCAAGCAGAGTGCAATGACCCCCAGCACGGGTCAGCCAGAGCTCCCCACCATCCTGGCCCCCCCCCAAAGGCCCCTCAAGCAGAGTGCAATGACCCCCCACGGGTCAGCCGGAGCTCCCCACCATCCCGGCCCCCCTCAAAGGCCCCTCAAGCAGAGTGCAATGACCCCCTCACGGGGCGCAGGAGCCCCCCACCATCCCGCCCCCCCCAAAGGCTCCTCAAGCAGAGTGCAATGACCCCCTCACGGGGCGCAGGAGCCCCCCACCATCCCGCCCCCCCCAAAGGCTCCTCAAGCAGAGTGCAATGACCCCCCCTCACGGGGCGCAGGAGCCCCCCACCATCCCGGCCCCCCCAAAGGCTCCTCAAGCAGAGTGCAATGACCCCCCCCCGGCCTGATGGCCCCCCCACAGCCCTGGGCAGCCGGAGGCCCCCCCACCTTACCCCTCTCGCACGGGACAGCCGGAGCCCCCGAACGACCCCCTCCCGCGGGGCAGCCGCTGGCCGCGCGGGGACTGCTGGGAGCTGTAGTCCGCGCGGCCGCCCACCCCCGCCTTTCGCTACGGCCGCCCGGGCGCCCGGAAACTACAGCTCCCAGCAGCCCCCGCGCCGCTCCGCAGCTGCCCGCGGGGGGTTCAGGAAGCGGCTCGGAGCAGCGCCCGGTGGGGAGCGGTGAGCGCCCCCCCCCCGCGATGGACACACGGGGCCGCCCCCCCACCCCGCACCGGGGGCAGCGCCCCCTCCGCTCAGACGCCGGCCGCGCGCGGAGCGGAAGCCCAACGGCCGCGGCGCGGGCACTCACCGGTCAGCAGCGGCGCGCGGCCAGAGGCCAATGGGAGCGGGGCAGCGGCGCGCGGACACCCCGGACCTGAGCCGGCCGGGCGCGAGGACACGGCGGGGGAGGGGCACAGGCGGCGGGGGAGGTGCTCTCACCCGCCGCGTGGGCGGGGCCGGGCGGGGAGTGGGCGGGGCTGAAGGGAGGGACGGGCTCCGCCCCCCCAGCACCTCCCACCGCTAGAGGGAGCTGCCCGACCGGAGGGAGCTGGCCCCGCCCCTCTCAGGCCTTAAAGGGCCACGCACCCCATTGAGCCTCCGCCCCACAGCGCAGGGTGGGCAACCCCACTGGGTATATGGGGTGAGCGGGGGAGGGGTTAACCCCCATTGGGTACGTGGGGTGACTGGGGGAGGGGTTAACCCCCATTGGGTACATGGGGCGAGCGGGGGAGGGGTTATCCCCCATTGGGTATATGGGGCGAGTGGAGGGGGTTAACCCCTCCCCGACTTGCTCCAGGTAATCACTGGGGGTTAACCCCCTCCACTCGCCCCATATAGCCAATGGGGGATAACCCCTCCCTCAGTCACCCCACGTACCCAGCGGGGGTTAACCCCTCCCCGACTTGCTCCAGGTAATCCCTGGGGGTTAACCCCCGCTGGGTACGTGGGGCGAGCGGGGGAGGGGTTAACCCCCATTGGGTCTGTGGGGCGAGTGGGGGAGGGGTTAACCCCCGCTGGGTACGTGGGGCGAGCGGGGGAGGGGTTAACCCCCATTGGGTCTGTGGGGCGAGTGGGGGAGGGGTTAACCCCCCGTTGTTTCGCGGGGCGAGCGGGGGAGGGGTTAACACACACCTGCGGTCACACTCCAGTGCAAAGGAGGCAGGAAACGGGCCATTCTGATCCAGTTCCAGGGGGACCTGAGGTGACCAAATCCCAACCGAGCCATCGCTGTGGGTCCACAGGCCCAGTGCCTCGGCTGAGAACCGGTTCCCGGGTGAGCCGGACCCTGGCTGCCTCGTCAGCAGCTCCGGGGAAAACGACAGAGCTGCAGCTGCTGGCAAGGCAGAGTCGGGCAACACCTTTTTGGCGAATAATAAATTGTGGAAATTGTATTTTTGTGTCTCTGAAACTTCACGAATTTGAGCTGAATTCGGCAAATAGCGAGAAATTAAAAATATGAGAGAAAAATTCTAAAAAGTCAAAATGCTTCAGTTCAGCCATTTTGCAAAGAAACGCCCCGACTTTTCAACAGCTTTGCATTTTGCAATTCAGCTGTTTGGAAAAAAGAAAGTGGGAAACACCCAAAGCCGACCCAAAGTGAGAACTGGAGAAAAATGACAGCTTGAACAAAACATTGGGTTTGAGCCAACAGACTTTTCTTGGTCCTGGGGAGAAAACCCGACCCATACAGTTTTACTTAGAACCGTGGTTTGGTTTTCTGGGTTCAGGCCGATCTGCTCAGCTCTCCGCTCCCTGCCGCTCTCCTTCAGCAGCGGGAAAGCGTTTGCGGAACCCGTCCAACGGGATTTACTGTAGACAGGAGCCAGGCGTCCGGGCTGCGGTTTGAACCTGGCAAGCATGTGCAGGGACACTGCCCCCTAGGAAGGGATCTGCGATGTGGGGTTCTGCTGACCCCAGGCACAGGGACTGACACAGGGCCCAGGGTACCACTTGAGTCCTGCTGGGGTTGGCAATGTTGGTATTACTGGGACCCCCATTGTGCCAGGCGCTGCAAAGACCCTGACCGAGATCAGGGCCCCATTGTGAAGGCACTGCACACACACAGAGCCAGAAGCAGTCCCTGCCCTGAAGAACTCACGGCCGGAACGGACAAAGGGGAAACTGAGGCCCAGAGAGAGACAGGGACTTGCCCAAAGTTACACAGGGACAGTGGCAGGAATAGACCCCAGGTGTCCTGAGGCCCAGTGTCCCATCCACGAGACCACGCTGCCTCCCCAAGCCGAGAGGACGGGTTGTCCAAGGAGCAGCCTGCTGCTAGAAGGAATGATTCCGCTACCAGGGCGGGGGCTGCGGTAAAAGCACCTAGCATTTCGACTGAGCAAAGCCGTTCATCTCTGTGGTAACTGCAAATCGCTTTGCGCCCTGAGGATTAACAGCTGGCCGGCACCTGGCTCCCCGGCACGGCTCCCGTGCTGCAGGGCCAGGGCCTGCTGTTATTAGAGCCAGTCTGGTGTCTTGTCTGCCGCAGGAGCCTGCGGGGGCTGCCTGGCAGCCCCCTGTGTCTATGAACCCACTCCTCACCCCTTCTGAGACATGATCCCCCCAGGGCTGGCCTGGAGCGGGGCTCAGGAGACTGGCTCAGGAGTGGGGCTCAGGAGACCAGCTCCAGTTCCTGGCGCTGACCCGCCAGTTTGCTGAGCCCCATCCCTCCTCTGTCGGATGAAGGTGACAATCCTTCCTTGATCTTACCTTTGCGCTCCCTCCCCCTGACTTTGGGGGTGGCCCGGGGCCTGCCTGGCCCCCGGTGTAAATTAGAGCAGCGCCTAGGCTGCTCTAACTCCAGCTCGGCCCTCTGTGGGTCCTGGGAATGGGAGAAGGATGAGAGCACGGCATGCCCCCACCACACCCTGATCTGCCCCAGCCCCCGGGAGCATGGCTGCTGGCTGTCCAGGTTTTCCTAGGATCGCCCCCAGGTGGAGGCAGCTGTCCTGGGAACCTGTTGGGGTGCCCAGTGCACACTGCTAGCTGCCAGGTGGGTGGGCTCAATGCTCACCCCAGGCTTTTGTACCTCAGAGGGGGCAGCCCAAAGTGGCTGCAGGGCCCATGGCCAGGGAGTCTCTGGTGGATGGTCCAGGCCACTTCATGCTGTCTGAGCGGCATGGCCGCTGCCTCCTTGGGGCTACCAACATCACCAGCATCCCCTGGATTTTCCTGCACCTCACTTAATGCCAAGGGAAGAGTTTCCCCATAACCAGCCGTCCCTCTGGCCACAGCCTCCTGCTCAACTGTCACCACCCGCGTCCTTTGGCTCGAGCGGTTTGAAAATTGTCCCTCGCCCCCTCTGGTGAACCTCAAAAAATACCCCCAGGGTGAGACACCAGCAAGCGATTGGACAGGGACAAATGTTGGTGAAATCGGGGGGAAAGAGGAGATTTTATGCACATCATGAGGTGAATGTGGCCAGTCCTGGAAGGACCTGGGATGCAGGTCATAACCAGCTGCCACAAATGAGTGGCTAGTTATGACCCAGCGATTCTTTGGTAACCCTCCTGGGTCTTCTAACAGCTGCAGGGCGACTGACCGCCCCTCACTGGAGAAAGATAACAAGTCCGACTGCAGAGCACTGGTTCCCCAAATCTGGGAGGGGGCTGTCCTGGAAAAATGAGTGCACCGGTGACATACCCAGCAAAGCAGACAGGGGACAGAGATTTGGTTACCATTCATTCAGTACCCAGACACGCTCACCCGCACACACCCCAGCTCCCCTGCCTAGGCCTCTCGGCACACCTGGCTTGTTAAATGCGGGAGCAGCGATTTCACTCAGTCTAATAAACCAGTAGCAATGCTCTGACCCGGGGCGTGTAAAGAGGCTCGCTCCGTGACCTGGCGACACTCTGCTAAGCACAGATCCAGCAATGACACTGCTGCAAACTAGGTCCTGTCACCGGTTCACACCTCCTACAGAAAGACACGGTTGAAAATCTCTGCGCATCCTCTGGAGGAGGGGGGAGAGCCTGGAAAGGGTTTTGAGGTGCCTGCCTCAGCTGCCCTGGTTCTGCTCTTGGGACAAGCCGGGAGACACGCGTAGCAGCGTTCGCATGAGCTCGGACAGCGGGCAGGGGATTGCCCTCTTTTAAAGCAGGTTTAAGATACGTGATGAATTTGCGAGCTCTTTGGCGCCAGGCCTGTGTCTGGGCGGCCCCTGGCACAGTGAGGGCCCAGATTGCAGTCAGGGTCTGTGCAGCGCCTGGCACAATGGGGGTCCTGATCGGGGGGGGGGGGGGTGTTGCCATCCTACTGGATTAATAAGTAAATTAACACAAGGTTTCAGCAAAAATGCTCTGTCCCCCTCCCCCGAGTGTGAAAAGTCCATTCATCAAATGAAGTAAAAGGGCAAACTACAGCTAGTGACCCGGGCTGGGGTTTGTCTAAGTGGATGAAGGGGACGATGCACCCAAAGCCCATGGACCATCCTCAGCACCGAACTCCCTTTGGCTGCCCAGGAAGCGTTTGTCCCGTGCTTTGCAGCCATGCAACCCATTATTAACCGATGGTGCAAGCCAGGGGCCAGGGCCCGAGCATCACAGCAGAGCTTTGGGCCAGTGACCAGCCCCCAGCGGGGTCCTGCCGCACCGCCCCAGCCGCTCAGCTCCGGCGCTGACAGGCTGATGGATCCCCCCATTAAAGGATTGCAGAGGGAAGTCTGTGCCGTTGGGAATCGGCATGACCCGGCTAATCTGCGCCTGGCTCATCCGGCCGTCTGGGGCAGCATGCGGCGCCCTGCTCCCCCTCCCCGTGGTGCCAGAGGCCGATGGGGGCCGGGGGGGAGTTTGGCTGCTCTGGTCGGATCCAGCCCAAGGAGAGATTTTGGTGCCCCCCCCAACTCCCCCAGGCTAGCAGAGACAAACAGCTCAGACAGCTCAGTCCCTGCACACAGTCCTGCCCGCCCTCCCCTCCCTCTCATGCTTTTACCCTGAGCCTAATTAGTAATTAGCGGAAGGAAGGAGCCATCTGGGGGCTGCCCAGCAGTAATCTACCCACCGGGAGAAAAATCCCTAATTTACACGAAAGTGTGGGCAGGGGTGGGGGGAACCCCTGGGAGGCCAAACAGGGCGGAGCAGGATGGACCCGTGCCCGGCTCTCCTGTCGGATGGCCTGCAGCACGAGCTGGCAGGCGTGGCATGGAGCGAGTGCCCAGGGGGAATGCCAGAACAGCATAGGAGACAAAGGGGGCTGGGTTCAGTGCCTCCCTCTGCCTGGCCGTGTTCATGCTTTCTTCCCCACCCGCCCCACGCCCCCAAACGCAACAGCAGCTACTGGAGTTCAAGAAATGTCTCTATTCCCCCAGCCCCCCCTGCTCTAACCATGAGACCCCACTCCCCTCCCAGAGCTGGGGAGAGAACCCAGGAGTCCTGGCTCCCAGCCCCCCTGCTCTAACCACTAGTCCCCACTCCCCTCCCAGAGCCGGGGAGAGAACCCAGGAGTCCTGGCTCCCAGCTCCCCACCTCACTTTGCACAGGTATAAATCATGGCTGTGTAAACTGTGACAGTGCCAATCACCGTGCCCTGGTGCAAACTGTGCCTATACGAGGGCTTGGCACCACCGCCAGCTCAAACCCCAGGGGAGGTAGGTCCTGGATTCTTGCCCCTGCAGCTACCCCAGGGGCCTGGCTGTGGCTGAGGGGGGGTGCAGCGCCCCCTGCTGTTAATCTGCTTTATCACAGGGTGCACTGGGCAACCAGCGGTACCCACAGTTGGGCCGTCCCTTTGCTGTTGCCGGGGAGATGCCCGGCCGGGAGATGCCGGTCTGCTCAGTGAGCAGATCTGTCTGGGGTGCAAAGGAGCCTGGGGGGGAGACTTGCTGGGGGGTGGGGCCCAGAGATGGGGCGGGATCGGGAATTGGGGGCAAGAACGTGATGTCAACATCTGAATCCCAATCGATCCATCAGGCCAGGTATCCTAGTGGCAAGGGGCCAGCTACGGGACACGACCCCCGGTGGAGGGGGCAGCCCCAGGGCTAACAGGGTGTGTGCAAGGCCAGGCTGGGCGGAGCATCGGCTGCCCTGCCCCATGCAGGGCCATGTCCATCACTGCAGAGCGAGGGTGGGGAGACCCGGGCGCCAGGAAATGAACCGGAGGCTCCGTCCTGGCGCTGGCAGGAATGGGGAGCTGCGGGGGGAGGGGCTAGTTGGGACCGGACAGGCCCATAAACTATTGTACTTAACACAGAACTACATTAATTATTAATAATTAATAGGCAGAGTATCTTGGTGCCTAGGAATCCCAGGCCCCCCACTGGGCCAGGCGCTGTGCATTTCTATTGCTATTAGGTGTATTACAGTAGCACCACCCCAGCCCAGGTCCAGCCCCTCCACACTGCGCCAGGCGCTGTGCATTTCTATTGCTATTAGGTGTATTACGGTAGCACCACCCCAGCCCAGGTCCAGCCCCCCCCCCGCCCCGCACTGCGCCAGGCGCTGTACATTTCTCTTGCTATTAGGTGTATTACGGTAGCACCACCCCAGCCCAGGGCCAGGCCCCCCACTGCGCCAGGTGCTGGACAGACACACACCAGGAAACTGACAATCTAGCCCTTGCCTAATGACCCTAACTACGTGCTAATTAGTACAGGGTGATCCTTGCTTTTGCATTACATGATGATGTTCCCTGGTTTCTGGCAGGCGGGGGAGGGAAGAGGGACTATTTTCTCTTGTGGATGGATACCTCCACGGCCAGGGGTGCTTTGGTCGGAGCTGGGTGATGTCACAATGCTGCGGTGCCGGCCACGGGGCTGCAGCCGCGCGGGCAGGTGAAGCTGGTGCCCCCCGAACCAGGGCTCCCCTGGCGCGGCCGCCCATGGTGCCCCGGGGGGCCGGGGGCCGGGACGAGGCTGCCCGTACACCGGCGGTGCTGGGCTGAGTGAGGCCGGGGCCCCTTCGCGGCCAGCGGAAAAGGGGGGCGCCAGGCGGGCTGCCCCAGGCCGCGCGGGAACCTGACCCCCAAGGTCACAAGCCAGGGGGCAGATGCCGCTGACCCCCCTAGTGTGTGCTGTCCTCTTCTGCTGGGAGGGGCTTTCACCCCGCACCCCCCCGGCCCAACGGCATCACCCACAAAGATCTCTGTGCGCCTGAGAGACCAGAATAAACGTCTCACGCTGAGAGCGAACAGGGCGCCGGCTGGCTCAGGGGGGCGGGGCACGGGGCCTGTCCCCTCTGGGGGGCGCCGGCTCCCATCCGGCCCTAGGGCAGGGACTGGCTGGCTCAGGGGGGTGGGGAATGGGGCAGGGGCCTGTCCCCTCTGGGGGGCGCCGGCTCCCATCCGGCCTAGGGCAGGGACTGGCTGGCTCAGGGGGGCGGGGAATGGGGCAGGGGCCTGTCCCCTCTGGGGGGCGCCGGCTCCCATCCGGCCCTAGGGCAGGGACTGGCTGGTTCAGGGGGGCGGGGAATGGGGCAGGGGCCTGTCCCCTCTGGGGGGCGCCGGCTCCCATCTGGCCCTAGGGCAGGGACTGGCGGGCTCAGGGGGGCGGGGAATGGGGCACGGGGCCTGTCCCCTCTGTGGGGCGCCGGCTCCCATCTGGCCCTAGGGCAGGGACTGGCGGGCTCAGGGGGGCAGGGAATGGGGCACGGGGCCTGTCCCCTCTGTGGGGCGCCGGCTCCCATCCGGCCCTAGGGCAGGGACTGGCTGGCTCAGGGGGGCAGGGAATGGGGCACGGGGCCTGTCCCCGTTAGGGGGCGCCGGCTCCCATCCGGCCCCAGGGCGGGGACTGGCTGGTTCAGGGGGGCGGGGAATGGGGCACGGGGCCTGTCCCCTCTGGGGGGCGCCGGCTCCCATCCGGCCCTAGGGCAGGGACTGGCTGGCTCAGGGGGGTGGGGAATGGGGCAGGGGCCTGTCCCCTCTGGGGGGCGCCGGCTCCCATCCGGCCCTAGGGCAGGGACTGGCTGGCTCAGGGGGGTGGGGAATGGGGCAGGGGCCTGTCCCCTCTGGGGGGCGCCGGCTCCCATCCGGCCCTAGGGCAGGGACTGGCTGGTTCAGGGGGGTGGGGAATGGGGCAGGGGCCTGTCCCCTCTAGTGGGCGCCGGCTCCCATCCGGCCCTAGGGCAGGGACTGGCTGGCTCAGGGGGGCGGGGAATGGGGCACGGGGCCTGTTCCCTCTGGGGGGCGCCGTCTCCCATCTGGCCCTAGGGCAGGGACTGGCTGGTTCAGGGGGGGCGGGGCATGGGGCATGGGGCCTGTCCCCTCTGGGGGGTGCTGGCGCCTGTCTAGCCCCAGGGCGGGGACTGGCTGGCTCGGGGCGGGGGGGAGGAGGCAGGGAATGGGGCACGGGGCCTGACCCCACTAGGGGGCGCCAGTCCCGGACCAGCCCCAGGGCGGGGACTGGCTGGCTCGGGGCTGGGGAGGGGGCAGGGAATGGGGCACGGGGCCTGACCCCACTAGGGGGCGCCAGTCCCGGACCAGCCCCAGGGCGGGGACTGGCTGGCTCGGGGCTGGGGAGGGGGCAGGGAATGGGGCACGGGGCCTGACCCCACTAGGGGGCGCTAGCCCCGGACCAGCCCCAGGGCGGGGACTGGGTGGCTTGGGGCTGGGGAGGGGGCAGGGAATGGGGCACGGGGCCTGACCCCACTAGGGAGCGCCAGTCCTGGACCAGCCCCAGGGCGGGGACTGGGTGGCTCGGGGCTGGGGAGGGGGCAGGGAATGGGGCTCGGGGCCTGACCCCACTAGGGGGCGCCAGTCCCGGACCAGCCCCAGGGCGGGGACTGGCTGGCTCGGGGCTGGGGAGGGGGCAGGGAATGGGGCACGGGGCCTGACCCCACTAGGGGGCGCTAGCCCCGGACCAGCCCCAGGGCGGGGACTGGGTGGCTTGGGGCTGGGGAGGGGGCAGGGAATGGGGCACGGGGCCTGACCCCACTAGGGAGCGCCAGTCCTGGACCAGCCCCAGGGCGGGGACTGGGTGGCTCGGGGCTGGGGAGGGGGCAGGGAATGGGGCTCGGGGCCTGACCCCACTAGGGGGCGCCAGTCCCGGACCAGCCCCAGGGCGGGGACTGGCTGGCTCGGAGTGGGGGGGACAGGAAATGGGGCACGGGGACTGTCCGCACTAGGGGGTGCCAGCCCCGGACCAGCCCCAGGGCGGGGACTGGGTGGCTCGGGGCTGGGGAGGGGGCAGGGAATGGGGCTCGGGGCCTGACCCCACTAGGGCGTACTGACCATGGAAGCTCTCCGGGCAGCACCTGCTCTCCAGCTAGAGAATCCCAGCAGGGAATTCGCACCGGTTGCCAGGCTGCTCTGAGCTGCTGCTTCTCCCCGACGTCACCTCCTGGCTTCTGCAGTCGCGCGGGATAAGCCGCCCCACACCAGCGCTGCCATGTTGGGAGCTGCCAGGATCATCCCCACATGGAAGAACCTGAAATCTCAGATCTCCCAAAAGCTGCAGATGCCAAAGGTAACGGGGTGAGGGCTGGGAGAAGCGGGGGGCCATTTACTGCTCCACACTGCTCCTTTCCTGTAGCGATGCACCCATAGAACCAGGCAGACACCCCAGCAGCCGGCTGATGTACAGACGCCGCACCCCCCTTCCAGCGAGATTTGGGCCTTGGTTCCAACAACGCTGCCTGGGTCTGCAGAGAGCCTGAGCCTGTCGCTCGGAGAAGGGAGAGCTGCCCTGAGCGTGACAGACGTCGCCAGGTTCTCCAGGGAGCTGGAGGGGAGAGGTGCCATGGCCGGGGCGGGGGGTCCTGCTCCACCCTCCTCTGGGGTTCCATCGCTGGCAATAACCTGCACCCCCTCAGCCCCCAAGGTGGCAGCCCCATGCTGGCCGGAGCCGGCAGCACCTGCGGTCACAGGCACCAGGGCAAATCGCCCTCACTGTCCCTCCTTCCTACGCAGGAGCTGCCCAAGGCGGCGCCCGGGACGCCGGTGCTGCTGAGCGACAGACCCTCCCTCGTGTACCGGGCCAGCCGCCACCCTCACCTCATGCCCCGCATCTGCTTCTACCCGACTGCCACCGCCAACATCTTCGTCTGCTTCTCCTGGGGGGGCCCGGGGGTGAAACAGGACCAGGTGAGACCCCCACCCGAGCTGCGCCCGGGGGATTGGTGCCCCTCATGCCCTCCACCACGATCTGCCGCATGGGGGGCTGCGTCCTCCACCTCTTGCCCTTGCCCCAGGGAAAGCGGCTGGGGGAGCCTGAAATGCTGTGATCAGGGCCCTCTGCTCCCAGCCCCCTGTTCTAACCCCACTGACTCCTCTCCCCGCCCCCAGCTCGGCGCAGAACCCAGGAGTCCCTGCCTCCCCGCTCAGCCCACACTGGGAGTCAGACAACCGGCCTCTGACTGTCAGGAAGGCACTTCCCCCGTGCCTCGGTTTCCCCACCAGTCCTGTCCTCAGAGGAGCAGCTGCATCACTTGTCTCTCACGTCCCCGGCTCTGACTCTGAGAGGGGAGCTGCTGGAGAAGCAGGAACCGTTTCGAATAAGGCACATTTTCCATCCAACCTCTGCCTGCCTTGCTCACCCCAAACCATTTTCGAAACGTTTCCTTCGCAGAAACGGCCCCTGCTCCAGTACGAACAGGGTGGGGTGCACTACACCGAGACACTGTCACTGCCGATGGCAAGGGGGGGAAAAATAAATGCAGGAAACGGTGCAAAAAAGGGCAAATGTCACCAACCCCCGATCATTCCCCCACAACTCACCCCCAAGTTTCACGTTTGGAAAAAAGCTGATTTGGTTAAAAACCCTAAACCTTCGGGTGGAGACGTTCGAGCGGCTCCATCGACTATTGACACTAAACCGCCAAGCCTTGACTAGGGACGGGGATTCCCAACGGGGGCCACGCACCGAGCCTCGGCCGGCGCTCGCCAGCGATTGCACCCAGCTGCCGAGGGCCAGTGACTCAGCGCTGAGAACGGATCAGCAGCTGCCACCCGCGCTTATGGCCAGGCGATTGGCAATGGCTGGGCACCGATTGCTGGCTCGCGCCCATCGGCCAGCACAGACGGCATTTCCGCGGGCGCTGCTCATCGCTGGCTGGGCGCCGGCTGGGGGTGGAGAGCCCCTCACTGATCGCCGATGGTTGATGATCAATTATGACAGCCATGCTTGGGCCTTGGGGCAGGGTTAGGGCCCCTCCTTTGCACACACACATGCTCGGCCCTGTCGTGCAAGGCACTGTACACACACGTACACACGCAGGGCCCTGTCGTGCAAGGTGCTGTACACACATGTACACACGTAGGGCCCTGTTGTCTGAGGCACTGTACACACACATAGGGCCCTGGCGTGCAAGGCGCTGTACACACACATACACATCCATAGGGGTACACACACATAGGGCCCTGTCGTGCAAGGCGCTGTACACACACATACACATCCATAAGGCCCTGTCGTGCAAGGTGCTGTGAACGCAGGCAGAGCCCTGTCGTGCAAGGTGCTGTACATGCACGCACGCACGGCCTACCTGCTCTGCTCCCCTGCCCTGATGATGCACGCCCCCGCAGGCCCGGGTCTGGCTGCAGCACATGGCAGACGAGAGCGCGGTGGTGGAGAAGGACGTCCCCATGGCCCAGCGGGTGAAGGTGCTGCAGGTCTCCCACGTGCCCAGCCTGCGCCTGCTGGTCACCTACTGCGATGACCTGCACCTGCGGCTCTTCGGGGACCACAGCCAGGGCCTGCGGCTCCTCGCGGCCGTCCGCTGCCCGCACTCCGTCACCAGCATGTGCTACAACCCGGAGACGGGCGAGCTGGTCACGGGGGCCATCGGCGCCATCAGCTTCTGGGCCTTCAGCCCGGGGCCTGTGCCAGGCCTGAGCATCTCGTGGGCGGTGAGAGTGGCCGGTGGAGAGTTCGTGCACTGCCTGAGCGTGGAGCGGGACGCGCGGGCGCTGGTGGCCCTCTGCGAGAGCACCATCCGGCTCTACGACTGCCAGCGCCGGGCCGAGACCCGGGCCTTCCAGCTCAGCCAGGGCGTCTCCCTCACCTGCTGCTCCGCCCACGGGCCCCAGGGCCACCTGTACGTGGGCGACCTGGCCGGGCAGGTCAGGCTGTGGAGCCTGGAGACGGGGTGCCAGGAGCGGCAGTTCAAGGCCCACCTGAGCGCCGTGACCAGCGTGGTGTGCCGCCCGGCCGCGCACACCCTGCTGACGGCGTCGCTGGACGGGCTGCTCAAGGAGTGGGGCCTGGGCACCTGCGAGCTGCTGCGCCGGCTGGCCTGGGGCGAGCCTGTCTTCCAGCTGGGCTTGGTCACCGAGAGCGTTCTCTACTGCCGGTCGCAGTTCAGCTTCTCCCTCCACGCCCTGCACAGCTTCTACCGGCTCTTCAATGCCGCCGGCTCCGGCCTGCGCAGGCTGGCCCGGGTAACCTGTGGCCCCGGCAGAGCCCGCATCCTGGCCACCACTGAGGATGGGGTGACCCGCTTCCTCTCGCCCGTCACCGGGGAGCTGCTCCTCCTCACCTGGCCCTTCCACCGGCTGGAGAAGGCCCTGGACTACGCCTACGACCCGGAGCGGGAGGAGCTGGTGGTGACCGTGGGGACGGCCGACGTCTACGTCCTGGACACCACCACCTGTCCCTGCCCGGCCAAGTACATCCTGCGCACCACGGAGAACAGAGACGACAAGGTGCTGTGCTTGGCCTTCTGCCGTCTGGGCCTGGGCACCCAGCCCGCTGGCTTCGTGTTCAGCGGGCACCAGAGCGGGCACGTGCGCCTGGTCTCCCAGCACGCCCACCACCTGGCGGAGCAGCAGATCCACAAAGGGGCGGTGGGCGCCCTGTGTAGCCTCTCGGCCTGCGCGGACATGTCCTACTGCTCCCCGGAGTCCAACTTCCTCTGCTCCTACGGCGCGGACGAGCGGATCGTGCTGTCCAACGTGGGCCTGACGGGCAGCGAGCTGGCGCTCCGGCCCCTGGTCGTCATCCCCAGCACCGACTGCCGGATCCAGAGGCTTCTGCTGCTGCCAGGCTACCTCTGCGCCCTGACCGAGCAGAACCGGCTCAGGCTCTGGAGACAGGCCGCCCTGGTGCCCAGGAAGATCAACCCTTACTGGCTGGAGACCTGCCCCCTGCACTCCTGTGCCATCACCTCCTTGGACTACTGCCACCCGCTGCGGCTGCTGCTGACGGGGGCCGCGGACGGCTCGGTGCGGGTATGGTCCCTGACGGGCGTCCTGCTGGTGGACTTCGACACCAGCCTGAAGTTCAGCTGTGTTTGCTTCGCCAGCCTGCGGGGTGACCTGCTGGAGGGCTGCGGCACCAACATCTACTTCGTCTCCTGCCTGGAGTACCTGCCCCACAGGCACCTCAAGGCGCTGGCTGCCCGGAGGGTGGGGGACGACGTAGTCGAGGACCCCCTGCCCTTCCTCCCCAACTTCCTCCTGTCCTTCGACACGGTCTTTGTGCCCAGGTACCTCTGGGCGGGTGAGAAGACCAAGTGCTACGAAGGCATGGAGGCCCTCACCAGCCACCGGGAGGTCACGGTGGTCAAGAGCGTGGCCAGGGTGGTGGCCAGTGCGAAGACAGAGAGAGGTGCCTCTCCTGGCTCAGAGGCCCCCGCCAGGGCGCCGGAGCTCGCTCCCAATTTCCGGCCCGCTCGGACATGCACCAAGAGGCCCCTGCCCTCTCCGGTGGAGCCACCCGGCAGCGAGGAGCCCCAGGCGCCCAGGAAGCCAGCGCTGCAGCTCCAGAGGCATTTCCTGCCAGAGGGGCCAGGGCCCATCAGGCCGGATGGCTACGTCTCCAACTCCGTCATCAGGGCCTGGCTCTGGCCGCTGGGCACGCCCCCGCACCTCCAGTGCTCCCTCAAGGTGACCCCGCGCCGGCGGCTGCCGCCGCGGAAGCCAGCCCCAGTCCAGGAGCCGGCGGCGTCCCGGTGGCGGGAGGAGCCGGCAGAGAAGGGGAAGGCCGAGCAGAAGCTGCAGGACCAGCCCACGTCCTTCGTGGACACAGAGCTGCCCCAGGACGTGCTGGCCGAGATCGCGGCCAAGAACTGGCTGAGGCACAAGCCCAGCGAGCTGACGCTGGCGGCCGTCCTGCGGGCCGTGCTGGGCCAGCTGGACGACGTGCCGCTCTCCGGCTACCGCCTGTGCACGGCCGCCCTGGTGCAGATCAGCCAGGCCTACGTGCTGCCCCCCCTGCTGCAGGCCGAGGCCGCCGCCCGCCTCTACCAGGGCACCTCCAGCGAGAACGGGCAGATGCGGCGGGCGGCCTGGGAGACCCTGGGCGAGATGGAGCTGCTGAGCCGCAGGGACGTGGTGCCGCTGGCCCAGGCCCTGCTGGACCCGGACAGGCAGGTCCGGGACCAGGCCCACTCGCTCATCACCACCGTTGCCGGCATCCCCGACAAGTTCGTCCTCCGGAAGGCGATCAAGGGGCAGGCCATGCCCGCCAAGGAGCAGCCGTGAGTGCCCCTGGGGCCCGTCCTTCCCTCTCCGCCCCCCGGTTCACGGTCACACTCAGGCCCCTCTGTGCCAAGCGCTGGTGGGACCGGCCCTGTGGGAATCCCCCTGCTGACAAGCCTCCCCAGGCGGTGTGGGGCTGGCATGAGGGCCCTGCTCCCAGCCCCCAGTGGAGGCGGTGGGGCGGGGCGGGAGCGTGGCTGGAGGGTGCTGCACTGTGGCTATTCTTTGTCTCCCCTCCCCGGGCTCATAGGGGTGGATCAGGGCCATAGCTGGGTCACGCTGCACTGTGGCGAGTCTCTGCCCCACCCCCCCCAGGACCCCTGGGGTGAATGTGAGTTAGAGCAGCCCTGAGGCTGCTCTTAGTGCCCAGGGGACAGGACAGGACCAGGAAGATGGGAAGCAGAAATGGAGCAGAAAGTCACCGTAACCCCACGTGCAGGGCGAGGGGAGCCAACGGCTGCTGCAGGTCGGTGCCTGGGCCCGTTAAAGCAGCTGAGCGACTCCACCAGACTGTGCAAGGACAGGTTGGCTTTCCTAGCCCCACTCCCGCTGTCAGCGACTGGGACTCCGCACTGACCCGGACAGGGGATGGGGTCCCAGCAGGCTAGACCCACCCTCGAGTGACATCAGATGCAGGCTGGCGCTGGGCTCCCCCCGCCATGCCCCTCACCCCGCTTTCTCCGCTCTGCCTGCCCTAGGCCCGTCACTATCAGCGGGGTGTATGTGCCGTACGGGCTGGAGCCACCAGGGCCTGAGGCAGAGGGGCTGGGGTGGGCGCCAGCCCCGCTCAGCGTCACAGAACTGGAGATCCTCCTGGTTCAAGTGGAGACCAGGCTGACAGACAACCTGCACCTGGCGGACGAGTGCCCGGAGCCCAGGGCCAGGGGCCAGGGACCTGGCATCCAATGGCTCAAGGCGTCAGAGCTGCTGGCCGCAGAGGCAGGTGGTGTGGAGCCATCCCAGGGCCAGGCCAAGAGGCTGCAGCTCTTTGAGCAGACCCAGCTGCCCAGGAGCTCTGGTACGTCCAGCTGGAGCCAGGGGGGCCAACTCCCCTCTCTCCCCCGACTGGAGCCCCGGAGGGGCAAAGGGACACTCCCTCACACTCACCAGCAGCCCGAGGGGCGCGCTGTTCCCCAGAGCAGGGCGTGTGTGCAGGCCCGGCCTTGCCAGGGGGGCACCCCCGCCATCGGGGGGGAGGGCTGAGTGTCAGGGTCCCCCCCCTCACTGCCAGTCTGACCCCGTCTCCACCCTGCCCAGGTGCAGCCACAGACGCCCCTGGCACGAAGAAGCAGAGCCCGCCACAGGACAAGCTGCCCCAGATCCAGCCCAGGGCCCAGCGGCTCACGGCCCCCATTATGGTGCCGAGCGGTGAGGGGCTGGGCTCTGGCGGCGAGGGGCTGGGCCCCGGCGGCGAGGGGCTGGGCCCCGGCGGCGAGGAGCTGGGCCCCGGCGGCAAGGCGGAGAGACAGCAGCCCCCAACCGGCACCCCGGGCGGCCTGTCCCCCAAGGTGCCCACGGTCAAGCTGCCCAGGGTGAGGCAGGCTCCCCTGGGCCCGCGCCAGGACCCGCGCACCAAGCTCTACCAGGAGACACTCAAGAGGCAGATGCTGCAGAAGCAGCAGCCGGGCGAGCCCCTGTCCTGGCAGCCGAGCCAGCCCTTGGCCCAGGCCATGCGCCCCGAGTCCTCCGACCCCTTCCTCATCGACCCCAGTCGCCAGTACGGCCCCGACAGCGCCCGCTGGCGCGACGACCTCTGCAAGCTGCTCACTCTGCGCGTCGCCCCGTCGGCCGACGACCGCAGGGCCCTGGAGGAGCTGCTGGCGTCCGCCCGCCTGGCCCTGGGCCAGCGCCGCAGCTCCTGGGGCCTCGGCGAGTCCAGCAGCTCCGTCTTCTGGGACCTGCCTGACAGCTCCTCGGCTGCCCAGGAGCTGGTGGCCAGGCTGGGCACGCACCTGGCCCAGGAGGCCGAGGGGGCCTGGGCCGAAAGGGCTGAAGGGGGCCTGGCCAAGGGGGCCCCAGCCGAGGGGGGCCTGGCCGAGGGGGCAGAGCAGGTGCCGGGCGGCAGGGCGTGCGAGGCCCCAGCAGTGCAGCAGGAAGAGCTGGCCCGGGGCAGCCCGGGGGCGGTCGCTGGGGGGGCCGAGGGGCAGGTCTGGGAGAGAATCCAGCCGTTGCTGGAGACCCTGGCCGACCCGGCCAGGCTGGAGAGCACCGACCTGGCCGAGTTGCTGGGCCGGCTCCAAGCCCTCGGGCAGTGCCCGTCCGTGGAGCACAGGGTGGCGCTGGAGTCCACGCTGGCCATGGCAGCCCAGGTGCTGGGAGAGGAGGATGACGACCTGGGCAGGGCAGTGTCACTCTGCGCCCTCCTGGCCATTCCCGGGCAGCAGCTGCCCAAGGCCACCGTGTCCACGAAGCTGCTCCAGGCCCAGCCTGGCCCCGAGCCCGGCCTGGCCAAGGAGCTGCTGGCGTCCGCCCAGGCCCGGCTGCAGGCCAGCGCCGAGAGGATGGGGCAGGAGTGGGCCTGGTGGGAGCAGGTGGCCCGGCCGGGGCAGTCCAGCCTGGAGCTGGCCGCGCCCAGGGAGGGCGAGGAGGCCTGGCGGAAGACGCAGCCCCCGGCCTTGCAGCTGGGCAGAGCCCAGGCCCGGCACCAGAGGCTCCAGCAGCGTGAGCCCGGGCCCGGCAGGCCCCGGGAGCAGGAGGAGGCGGTGCCCGTGGACAGCCAGTGGGAGAAGGTCGACTTGTACCTGCCGGACCGGCCGCCGGCCGCCGGCGCCAGCGGGACCGCGGTGGGAGAGCGTCGACTGCCGGGCGAGGACAAGTTCCTGGCGCTCTACCGGGTGCTGCTCGCCCTCCAGCAGCGCCACGGGCCCTTCTCCCCGGCCTGGTGGGAGCAGTTCCACCGGCTCACCGACCTCTACAGCCTCCAGCGGCCCCTGAGCCGCGCCTTGATCCGGCAGCTGGGGGCCGCCGACCGGCACAGCGGCAAGTCCCTGCCAGGCGTGGCCCAGGTCACGCAGGGGCAGAACGAGGCCACCCTGGGCCAGCGAGTCCTCTACCAGATCCTGCACCGGGCCCCCCGGCACCCGCCCGAGCCGCCCAGCTTCCGCGGCGTCATCCCCCTGAGCCACCAGAACAACGTGCACAGCCTGCAGCCGCGGGGGCAGGCCCGGTTCGGGAGCGTGGCCCTGGCCTGGAGGGGGGCGCCGCAGGCCGGCCCGGGCCAGCAGCCCCAGCTGCACGTGGGGGTGGGATGAGGGGCTGGAAGGGCAGGGCTCTGATCCGCGGCAGAGCCTGTCTGGTGAGCCAGCGGCTCTGTCTTCAGTGCCAGCCCAGCGCTGCTCCCCCGGCGCCACCCCAGCAGGGCCAGGCCCAGAGGGGCCCAGGGGACCCTGCGGCGCAAGGTGGCTCCGATCCCTGCCCGGAGGGCCAGCTCCAGCCGCCCCTCCCCTGCGTCCGGAGCCAAGTCTGTAATAAAGCTGGTGCCACGTCACGGCCCCAGGAGACGCTGCTGCTGTTTGACTCTCCTGTTCGATACGTCGGGTGCCCTGCCCGCGTGGATCAGCTGCCTCCCGCAGCCAGGAACGGGGGGAGGGGGTGGCTGTGGCATCGACAGCACCCCGCTCTTCTGGGTGTGGGTACTCGGGCCGGGAGGCTGGCGGTGCCCAGAGGCAGAGGCCCACGGCTGGAGCTGCCCAGGCTCTATGGATGGACACTGGCGAGGGGTGACAGGCTGGCTGGACTCCGGGGAAGGATGGGCAGAAAGAAGAATTTTCTCCCTGGATCCTTCTTTGAATATTGAGGCTGGATCGCTGGCTCTGGCCTGGGGGGTGGCTGTGGGTGTGGCCGGCCTGGGGCCCCAACTCAGCACGGATTCCCCCACCCACCCGGCAAGGTCCCATCAGCAGCCCCACATGGCTCAGCACGGCTGTCCCACCCACTCCCCCCGGGGGGCAGGTGGAGCCCCCGGGCAGGAAGCTGATTCCTTCCCTAGCCCACCCCATTGTGTGTGTCTGGGCTCCCCTATGTCTGTCCCTCCATCCCCAGACACCCCAGTTGCTGCCCTATTGCTTCCCTAGCCACCCCCGCCCCCGTCCATAGCTTCTGCCCTCACAGTGCCACCGCTGGGAGCAGCCTGACCCCCGCTGCTGGGTGCTGGGACCCAGCGGGCTGGAGCCGGCTGCCGGACCCGTCAGGCTGGTTTGCCACGGGTGGTGGCTGACAGGGAAACAGCCAGAGGGGGGTTGGGTGGGAGCAGCCCCGCCAGGGACCGCTCCAGAGTCACGCCTGCCTGCCGTGCGCCCGGGGCCCCCGCAGTGACCTGTCTCGGGTGCCCCCAGCCCCAGAGGGCAGCCCTGGCGGTGAGACCTCCCTCTGGGACACCCGTGGGTTGGGGTAGCCCCAGCTAGGATGTGCCAGGGGGCCCAGGCCCTGCCCCAAAGTGCTGCCAGGTGGAACAAGGGGAGGCCTGGGATTCAGGACGCCTGGGATCCATCCCTGGTTCCACGGCTGACACCCCGTGGGACTCTGGACGGCTCCAGTCCCCCTCCCCCACGCTCTGCGTGGCGCCCTGCCCAACGCTAGGCCCCGCTCTCGGTCAGAGCCGTAGCAGAGCCAGGACCAGCCCCAGGTCTCCTGGGTTCCGGCCCAGTGCCCGGCCAGCCTCCCACACCTCTGGGCTCAGCGAGCTGCCCTTCCCGCGGGCGTCCCCAGGCCAGGGAAAGCAGGAGCTGGTGCCACAGCGTGCCCAGTGCCTGCTTCCTCCGGACAAGGCCGCGGGAAAGCCAGCGGTATCGCTGGGGGGCCAGGGAGACGGGGACCAGCAAGCTCTCCTCGGCTCTGCCGCAAGTGGGCTGGGAACAGATTGGGGGGCAGGATGGCAGGACCCGGGAGGCCCTCTGGCCTCTACGCTTGCGGCTGCGGTAACCTCCGTGTGCCGAGAACAATAATCCTGTAATCAGCACGTTGCTCTGCCTCGTTGTTGCTAAGACACCAGAAAATCTGCCCTGGGCTCGTTCCTCCGGCACAGAGGATACCGACGCACCGAGCTGTTCAGGGCAGGGGCCGTCTCTCACCCTGTGCCGCGACCAGCACAACCGGGGCGCCCCCAGCCCGGTCGGGACCTCTGGGTGCTACTGTCATACCCAGAAGCAGTCATACAATACACAGCGCTTTTCTCAGCCACTGCAATGCAGCCACCTCTGGGGTGGAACGTGGCAGCTCTTCAGCGGCTGTTCAGCGACAGGGCCCAGGCCGCACTTACCTAGGGGGGAACTGCAGCTGCCTTGGGGTTGGCGGGGAGCAGCTGTTTAAACAGGGATCGCCTGCCCAGCACCGAGATGCAGCCACCTCTGGGGTGGGCCGTGACTGCTGTTCACCCGTGGTTTCCCTCCACCGCTGGGGCTGAGCTGAGCGACCCTCCACACCCCGGATCCGCGCGTGATGTAGCTCAGCGGCCGCCGGCTGGTGAACCTGGCTGGGCGGGCAGGGGAGGCCGGCGGGGGGCAGGGCGTCCCGTGGGATGCCCCTCAAGTCGCCCACGTGCCAGCTCGCCCGTCTCGACCCCGACGCTCGGGATCGTTGCCCCCCGCAGCCGGGGCGTGGCAGGGGCCTCGCGTTGACCCCGGCACGCGGCGCCCGGGGGGGGGAGGCTCCGACGCTGGCGGCTCCGGGGTGCGGGGGCCGGTGGGCCGCAGCTGAGGGGCAATGGGCTGGGCGCTCTGGCGGGCCCGGTGGGCGGGGGGCGCGGGGGCCGGTGCCGGGGGCCAGCGAAGGCACCAGGCTCTCTGGGCGCAGAGCAGGCGACTTGCCCGACCTGGCCCAGCGGCTCCCTGCAGGGGCGCAGCAGCCGGGTGCTGGGCTCCCCAAACCCCCCCCCCCGCCCCAAAGGCAGGGAGCCTGCCCCGAGCCCCGAGAACTACAAGTCCCAGCCTGCACCGGGGCGCTCGCCGGTCCCTGGCACCCCGAGACCAGCTGACGGCCGGCGGAGCGCGCGGACACCATTGGCCCGGGCCGGGGAGGCGCCGGAGCGGGGCGATGCGCTGAGGGGGGGCCGCGTCCCCCCGGCCAGGGCCCCCCGCACCCCCGATCTCCGGCCGGGTGAGCGGGCGCTGCAATTCCGGGCGGGGAGGCGCTGGCCGCTGCAAAGCCGGGTGGGGGATAGAAAGGGGGGGTGACCCCCGCCGGCCCCCCGCCCCCCGGTGCCGCAGAGGAGGATGCGCGGGGGGGCCCGGAGAGAGGAGCCGGCCGCTCCCTGCGGCGATGGGGCTGCGGGCTTGACAGAGGCGAGCTGAGAAGGGAGCGGGGCTCGCCGGGGGGTGCCCCCTCCGCCCGCCCTCCCGCCGTGGGGTGCCCCCTTCCGCCCGCCCTCCAACCGTGGGGTGCCCCCCTCCGCCCGCCCTCCCACCGTGGGGTGCCCCCTTCCGCCCGCCCTCCAACCGTGGGGTGCCCGCTGCCCCCGCCCTCCCGCCGTGGGGTGCCCCCCTCCGCCCGCCGTGGGGTGCCCACTCTGCCCGCCGTGGGGTGCCCACTCTGCCCGCCGCGGGGTGGTGCTGGGCGGGCTGCCAGCCCGCGGGGCGCGCAGAGAGCCAGCGAGCTGGGGCCAGGCGTGGGTGCACCTTGCTGGGGCGCCAGCCGGGAGCAGGTGAGGCGGACGCTCTGCCAGCCGCTGGGTGGCAGGAAGTCGGTGTGTCCCAGCTGGGTCTGGCCCGTGCCCGCCAGCCTGGGCCCCTGAGCCGGTGACATACGGGTGAGCGGCGCTGGCCCGTCCTGCCACCTCGCCGGCTGGAGCCCTCGTGCCCTGACCCCCCAGCGCCGGGTCACCCACCGCCCGCGGGCTGCTGGGTGCCTCCAGCCTCACGGAGCCGGACCCAAGCCGGGGAGAGCCGAGGCTCCGAGCCGGTCCCTGGTGTAGCCCGGGCCCTCGCTCTCTGTCCGCGCGGGCGGGTCCTCTATTTATCTGTCCTCGAAGAAAGAATAAAGCCTCCTTTCTTCTGAGCGAGTCCGCGGCCGACGCTCAGCACCGTGGCCAGGCGGAGCCGGCGCCCAGAGATGCAAAGGCCGGACGCGCCGGCCCCTCGCTTCAGAGGGAAGCGGCGCCATTGAGAGGTGCCGGGGTCCCCAGCCAGGCTCCCGGGGGGTCGGCATCGCCGGCCGGGGGAAGGCCCACGCTCTCAGCTGCGCCGTTGTGGTGCGGGGGTTAGTCCGTAGCGCCACCCACCCACCTGCGGCCCCTGCCCGCCGGGCTGCAGCCGAGGGGCGACGGGCTGGGAGCTCTGGATGTTGCTGCGGAGCTGGGAGCGCGCACCGGGGGCCAGTCCCGGGGCCGGCAAAGGCGGGCGGCTGCCCCAGCGCGGAGCCAGGAAGCATGTCCCAGCGGCCGTCGGCGGTCTAGGCCGGCCGTCCCCGTGGAGGGCCCAGCATGGAGGCTGGGCACAAGGCGCTGCCGGGCGAGGAGGCCGGGGATGGGGCAGAGGACAGCGGCGGGGTCTGGAGCCACAAACCCCGTCCCTTCTGGACGGCCGTATTCGACTACGAGGCAGCGGCGGAGGAGGAGCTGACGCTGCGGCGCGGCGACCTGGTGGAGGTGCTCTCTCAGGACTCCACCGTGTCGGGAGACGAGGGCTGGTGGACGGGGAAAATCGAGGACAAGGTGGGCGTCTTCCCCTGTGACTACGTGGCCAGCGGCCCCCCGCGCGGGCCCTACCCTCTGCCGCTGGAGATCTCCTTCCAGGAGCTGCTGCTGGACGAGATCATCGGGGTGGGGGGCTTCGGGAAGGTCTACAAGGGCGCCTGGCGGGGGGAGGAGGTGGCGGTGAAGGCGGCGCGCCAGGACCCCGACGAGGACATCGGCGCCACGGCCGAGAGCGTCCGGCAGGAGGCCCGGCTGTTCTGCATGTTGCACCACCCCAACATCGTTGCCCTGAAAGCCGTGTGCCTCCAGCCCCCCAACCTGTGCCTGGTGATGGAGTACGCCCGGGGCGGCCCCCTCAGCCGAGCCCTGGCCGGCAGGAAGGTGCCGCCGGACGTGCTGGTGAACTGGGCCGTGCAGATCGCCCGCGGCATGAATTACCTGCACAACGAGGCCGTGGTGCCCATCATCCACCGCGACCTGAAATCCATCAACAGTGAGTGCCGGGCGAGGGGCCGGCGGGGGGCAGCGCCGGCCCCCCAGGACTGACTCCCCGGGCATGGGGTGCCCCTGGGACGCGGGTGGGGCCCACGCCACTGGGAAACAGACTGAGACCTGCCAAACTCACTTCACACATTGAACAGCTGCTGGCAGGAAAACAGGTTTGCCAGGATGGGACTGGCATCCTAGAGGGGACAGGCCCCCTGCCCCATTCCCCTGAGCCAGCCAGTCCCTGCCCTGGGGCCGGATGGGAGCCGGCGCCCCCTAGGGGGACAGGCCCCTGCCCCATTCCCCGCCCCCCTGAGCCAGCCAGTCCCTGCCCTGGGGCCAGATGGGAGCCAGAGCCCCCTAACGGGGACAGGCCCCTACCCCATTCCCTGCCCCCCTGAGCCAGCCAGTCCCTGCCCTGGGGCTGGATGGGAGCCGGCGCCCCCCCTTCCCCAAGCACCCCTGAGTGGGGCCATGGGGCTGACCCCAATGTGCTGGCAGCCAGTGGGCCACACCAGTACCGAGCGGCACCAGGCCGGAGCAGGGGTGTATAGTTGCTATGGAGACACATGAACCCCTGTGCACCCCACCCCCCCCATCTTGTGGCCTGGGCCCCAGCAGGGGTGCAGCAAGGGGGGGCCCCAGACCCCTCCCCCGCCCCTGACCGGGCAAAGGAGGGGCAGTCAAGGGACATGGCAGCCTGGCGTACTCCAGTCAGGGGGTGCCCCCTCACGCCCCCCTCACTCTCCTGCCCCCCCCAGTCCTGATCCTGGAGAAGATGGAGGACGGGGAGCTGGGCGGCCGCACGCTGAAGATCACGGACTTCGGGCTGGCCCGCGAGTGGCACCGGACGACCAAGATGAGCGCGGCCGGCACCTACGCCTGGATGGCGCCAGAGGTCATCCGGCTCTCGCGCTTCTCCAAGAGCAGCGACGTCTGGAGGTGCCGGGGCAGAGCGGGGGGCCCGCGGGGAGTGGGGATCAGCACGGGGGAGAGGGCGGGATCCCAACGGGCTGGGGGAGGGGGGTCCACAGCGTGGTGAGATGGGGGGGGGTCACCCCAACCCCCAGACCCATGCTCGGCCCCCCCCCAGCCCAGCCTGTCCCTGTGCTGCAGTTTTGGGGTGCTGCTGTGGGAACTGCTGACCGGGGAGGTGCCGTACCGGGAGATCGACGCGCTGGCCGTGGCCTACGGCGTGGCCATGAACAAGTTGACGCTGCCCATTCCCTCCACCTGCCCCGAGCCCTTCGCCCGCCTGCTGGCAGGTGAGTGCCCAGGGGAGACGGGGGGCGCGAGGGAGGGGGCTCTGGGGGTGCCCCTGGGCCTGGCTGATTCTCTCTCCCCACAGAGTGCTGGGACCCCGACCCCCACGCCCGGCCACCCTTCGGGAGCATCCTGGGGCGGCTGGTGGCCATCGAGCACTCGGCCATGTTCTCCATGGCCCTCGACGTCTTCCACTCGCTGCAGGACGACTGGAAGCTGGAAATCCAGCACATGTTCAGTGAACTGCGCACCAAGGAAAAGGTCAGTGGGACCCCCCCCAACACAGCCCCCCTTCGGTCCCCCCACAGCTCCCCCAGCCACTGATCCCTCCTGGGACCTGCCCATACTGCCCGTGCATGGCACAGCCCCCCTTTGGGTCCCCCCCCATCCCCCACAGCTCCCCCAGCGCCCGATCCCTCCTGGGACCCCCCCCATACTGCCCGTGCATGGCACAGCCCCCCTTTGGGTCCCCCCCATCCCCCACAGCTCCCCCAGCCACTGATCCCTCCTGGGACCCCCCCTACTGCCCGTGCATGGCACAGCCCCCCTTTGGGTCCCCCCCATCCCCCACAGCTCCCCCAGCGCCCGATCCCTCCTGGGACCCGCCCATACTGCCCGTGCATGGCACAGCCCCTTGGGTCCCCCCCCATCCCCTCACAGCTCCCCCAGCGCCCGATCCCTCCTGGGACCCCCCCTACTGCCCGTGCATGGCACAGCCCCTTGGGTCCCCCCCCATCCCCTCACAGCTCCCCCAGCGCCCGATCCCTCCTGGGACCCCCCCCATACTGCCCGTGCATGTCACAGCCCCTTGGGTCCCCCCCATCCCCTCACAGCTCCCCCAGCGCCCGATCCCTCCTGGGACCCCCCCTACTGCCCGTGCATGGCACAGCCCCTTGGGTCCCCCCCCATCCCCTCACAGCTCCCCCAGCGCCCGATCCCTCCTGGGACCCCCCCTACTGCCCGTGCATGGCACAGCCCCCCTTTGGGTCCCCCACAGCTCCCCCAGCCACTGATCCCTCCTGGGACCCCCCCATACTGCCCGTGCATGGCACAGCCCCCCTTTGGGTCCCCCCCATCCCCCACAGCTCCCCCAGCGCCCGATCCCTCCTGGGACCCCCCCATACTGCCCGTGCATGGCACAGCCCCTTGGGTCCCCCCCATCCCCTCACAGCTCCCCCAGCGCCCGATCCCTCCTGGGACCCCCCCTACTGCCCGTGCATGGCACAGCCCCCCTTTGGGTCCCCCCCATCCCCTCACAGCTCCCCCAGCGCCCGATCCCTCCTGGGACCCCCCCCTACTGCCTGTGCATGGCACAGCCCCCCTTTGGGTCCCCCCCCATCCCCCACAGCTCCCCCAGCCACTGATCCCTCCTGGGACCCGCCCATACTGCCCGTGCATGGCACAGCCCCCCTTTGGGTCCCCCCCGATCCCCTCACAGCTCCCCCAGCGCCCGATCCCTCCTGGGACCCCCCCATACTGCCCGTGCATGGCACAGCCCCTTGGGTCCCCCCCCATCCCCTCACAGCTCCCCCAGCGCCCGATCCCTCCTGGGACCCCCCCACTGCGCGCCCCACGGCCCTGCCGGCTGCCGGCCCGTGCCCCACGCTGTGCCCCCGTGCCCCAGGAGCTGCGGAGCCGGGAGGAGGAGCTGCTGCGGGCGGCCCAGGAGCAGAAGACGCAGGAGGAGGAGCTGCGGCGGCGCGAGCAGGAGCTGGCCGCCCGCGAGATCGACATCGTGCAGCGCGAGCTGCACCTGCTCATGGACCAGCTGCACCGGGAGCGGCCCCGGGTCAAGGGGCGCAAGGGCCACTTCAGACGCAGCCGCCTCAAGCTGCGGGACGGGAACCGCATCAGCCTGCCCTCAGGTACCGCTGTGCACCCGCCGGCCCCCCTGTGCCCCCGCCGGCCCCCCTGTGCCCCCCTGTGCCCCCCGCCGCCCCCCTGTGCCCCCCGCCCACATCACCCTGCCCTCAGGTACCCCTGTGCCCCCGCCGGCCCCCCTGTGCCCCCGCCGGCCCCCCTGTGCCCCCCTGTGCCCCCCTGTGCCCCCCGCCGGCCCCCCTGTGCCCCCCGCCCGCATCACCCTCCCCTCAGGTACCGCTGTGCCCCCGCCGGCCCCCCTGTGCCCCCGCCGGCCCCCCTGTGCCCCCCTGTGCCCCCCGCCGCCCCCCTGTGCCCCCCGCCCACATCACCCTGCCCTCAGGTACCGCTGTGCCCCCCGCCGGCCCCCCTGTGCCCCCGCCGGCCCCCCTGTGCCCCCGCCGGCCCCCCTGTGCCCCCCTGTGCCCCCCGCCGCCCCCCTGTGCCCCCCGCCCACATCACCCTGCCCTCAGGTACCGCTGTGCCCCCCGCTGGCCCCCCTGTGCCCCCGCCGGCCCCCCTGTGCCCCCCTGTGCCCCCCGCCGGCCCCCCTGTGCCCCCGCCGGCCCCCCTGTGCCCCCCTGTGCCCCCCGCCGGCCCCCCTGTGCCCCCGCCGCCCCCCTGTGCCCCCCTGTGCCCCCCGCCGGCTTCCCTGTGCCCCCGCCCACATCACCCTGCCCTCAGGTACCGCTGTGCCCCCGCCGGCCCCCCTGTGCCCCCCCGGGGCCCCCTTGTGCCCCCCTGTGCCCCCGCCGGCCCCCCTGTGCCCCCCGCCCGCATCACCCTGCCCTCAGGTACCCCCTGTGCCCCCGCCGGCCCCCCTGTGCCCCCGCCGGCCCCCCTGTGCCCCCCGCCCGCATCACCCTGCCCTCAGGTACCCGCTGTGCCCCCGCCGGCCCCCCTGTGCCCCCGCCGGCCCCCCTGTGCCCCCCGCCCGCATCACCCTGCCCGCCGGCCCCCCTGTGCCCCCGCCGGCCCCCCTGTGCCCCCCGCCGGCCCCCCTGTGCCCCCCGCCGGCCCCCCTGTGCCCCCCTGTGCCCCCCGCCCACATCAGCCTGCCCTCAGGTACCCGCTGCAACCCCCGCCAGCCCCGCTGTGCCCCCGCCGGCCCCCCTGTGCCCCCCTGTGCCCCCCGCCCGCATCACCCTGCCCTCAGGTACCCGCTGTGCCCCCGCCGGCCCCCCTGTGCCCCCGCCGGCCCCCCTGTGCCCCCCTGTGCCCCCCGCCGGCCCCCCTGTGCCCCCGCCGGCCCCCCTGTGCCCCCCGCCCGCATCACCCTGCCCTCAGGTACCGCTGTGCCCCCGCTGGCCCCCCCTGTGCCCCCCGCCGGCCCCCCTGTGCCCCCCTGTGCCCCCCGCCGGCCCCCCTGTGCCCCCCGCCGGCCCCCCTGTGCCCCCCTGTGCCCCCCACCCACATCAGCCTGCCCTCAGGTACCCGCTGCAACCCCCGCCAGCCCCGCTGTGCCCCCCGCCGGCCCCCCTGTGCCCCCCGCCCACATCAGCCTGCCCTCAGGTACCCGCTGTGCCCCCCGCCGGCCCCCCTGTGCCCCCCGCCCACATCAGCCTGCCCTCAGGTACCGCTGTGCCCCCGCCGGCCCCCCTGTGCCCCCGCCGGCCCCCCTGTGCCCCCCGCCCGCATCACCCTGCCCTCAGGTACCCGCTGTGCCCCCGCCGGCCCCCCTGTGCCCCCGCCTGCCCCCCTGTGCCCCCCGCCCGCATCACCCTGCCCTCAGGTACCCGCTGTGCCCCCGCCGGCCCCCCTGTGCCCCCGCCGGCCCCCCTGTGCTCCCCGCCCACATCAGCCTGCCCTCAGGTACCGCTGTGCCCCCGCCGGCCCCCCTGTGCCCCCGCCGGCCCCCCTGTGCCCCCCTGTGCCCCCCTGTGCCCCCCGCCAGCCTCCCTGTGCCCCCCGCCCGCATCAGCCTGCCCTCAGGTACCGCTGTGCCCCCGCCGGCCCCCCTGTGCCCCCCGCCGGCCCCCCTGTGCCCCCCGCCCGCATCACCCTGCCCTCAGGTACCGCTGTGCCCCCGCTGGCCCCCCTGTGCCCCCGCCGGCCCCCCTGTGCCCCCCGCCCGCATCACCCTGCCCTCAGGTACCCGCTGTGCCCCCGCCGGCCCCCCTGTGCCCCCGCCGGCCCCCCTGTGCCCCCCGCCGGCCCTCCTGTGCCCCCCGCCGGCCCCCCTGTGCCCCCCTGTGCCCCCCGCCCACATCAGCCTGCCCTCAGGTACCCCCTGTGCCCCCCGCCGGCCCCCCTGTGCCCCCCGCCGGCCCCCCTGTGCCCCCCGCCCGCATCACCCTGCCCTCAGGTACCCGCTGTGCCCCCGCCGGCCCCCCTGTGCCCCCGCCGGCCCCCCTGTGCCCCCCGCCCGCATCACCCTGCCCTCAGGTACCGCTGTGCCCCCGCTGGCCCCCCTGTGCCCCCGCCGGCCCCCCTGTGCCCCCCGCCCGCATCACCCTGCCCTCAGGTACTGCTGTGCCCCCGCCGGCCCCCCTGTGCCCCCCGCCCACATCAGCCTGCCCTCAGGTACACCTGTGCCCCCCGCCGGCCCCCCTGTGCCCCCCTGTGCCCCCCGCCGGCCCCCCTGTGCCCCCCTGTGCCCCAGGCCCGCATCAGCCTGCCCTCAGGTACCCGCTGTGCCCCCCACCGGCCCCCCTGTGCCCCCCTGTGCCCCCCGCCCGCATCAGCCTGCCCTCAGGTACCCGCTGTGCCCCCCGCCGGCCCCCCTGTGCCCCCGACGGCCCCCCTGTGCCCCCCTGTGCCCCCCGCCCGCATCAGCCTGCCCTCAGGTACCCGCTGTGCCCCCCGCCGGCCCCCCTGTGCCCCCCGCCGGCCCCCCTGTGCCCCCCTGTGCCCCCCGCCCACATCAGCCTGCCCTCAGGTACCGCTGTGCCCCCGCCGGCCACCCTGTGCCCCCCGCCGGCCCCCCTGTGCCCCCCTGTGCCCCCCGCCGGCCTCCCTGTGCCCCCCGCCGGCCCCCCTGTGCCCCCCTGTGCCCCCCGCCCGCATCAGCCTGCCCTCAGGTACCCGCTGTGCCCCCCGCCGGCCCCCCTGTGCCCCCCTGTGCCCCCCGCCCGCATCAGCCTGCCCTCAGGTACCCGCTGTGCCCCCCGCCGGCCCCCCTGTGCCCCCCTGTGCCCCCCGCCCGCATCAGCCTGCCCTCAGGTACCCGCTGTGCCCCCGCCGGCCCCCCTGTGCCCCCGCCGGCCCCCCTGTGCCCCCCTGTGCCCCCCGCCCGCATCAGCCTGCCCTCAGGTACCCGCTGTGCCCCCCGCCGGCCCCCCTGTGCCCCCGCCGGCCCCCCTGTGCCCCCCTGTGCCCCCCGCCCGCATCAGCCTGCCCTCAGGTACCTGCTGTGCCCCCGCCGGCCCCCCTGTGCCCCCCGCCGGCCCCCCTGTGCCCCCCTGTGCCCCCCGCCCACATCAGCCTGCCCTCAGATACCCCCTGTGCCCCCCGCCGGCCTCCCTGTGCCCCCCGCCCACATCAGTCTGCCCTCAGGTACCCGCTGTGCCCGCCGCCGGCCCCCCTGTGCCCCCCTGTGCCCCCCGCCCACATCAGCCTGCCCTCAGATACCCCCTGTGCCCCCCGCCGGCCCCCCTGTGCCCCCCGCACACATCAGCCTGCCCTCAGGTACCCCCTGTGCCCCCGCCGGCCCCCCTGTGCCCCCCGACGGCCCCCCTGTGCCCCCCGCCCACATCAGCCTGCCCTCAGGTACCCGCTGTGCCCCCCGCCGGCCCCCCTGTGCCCCCCGCCCACATCAGCCTGCCCTCAGGTACCCGCTGTGCCCGCCGCCGGCCCCACTGTGCCCCCCTGTGCCCCCCTGTGCCCCCCGCCCACATCAGCCTGCCCTCAGGTACCCGCTGTGCCCCCGCCGGCCCCCCTGTGTCCCCGCCGGCCCCCCTGTGCCCCCCGCCCGCATCAACCTGCCCTCAGGTACCCGCTGTGCCCGCCGCCGGCCCCCCTGTGCCCCCCGCCGGCCCCCCTGTGCCCCCCGCACACATCAGCCTGCCCTCAGGTACCCGCTGTGCCCCCCGCCGGCCCCCCTGTGCCCCCCGCCGGCCCCCCTGTGCCCCCCTGTGCCCCCCGCCCACATCAGCCTGCCCTCAGATACCCCCTGTGCCCCCCGCCGGCCTCCCTGTGCCCCCCGCCCACATCAGCCTGCCCTCAGGTACCCCCTGTGCCCCCCGCCGGCCCCCCTGTGCCCCCCGCCGGCCCCCCTGTGCCCCCCTGTGCCCCCCGCCCGCATCAACCTGCCCTCAGGTACCTGCTGTGCCCCCGCCGGCCCCCCTGTGCCCCCCGCCCACATCAGCCTGCCCTCAGGTACCCCCTGTGCCCCCCGCCGGCCTCCCTGTGCCCCCCGCTGGCCCCCCTGTGCCCCCCGCCCACATCAGCCTGCCCTCAGGTACCCCCTGTGCCCCCCGCCGGCCTCCCTGTGCCCCCCGCTGGCCCCCCTGTGCCCCCCGCCCACATCAGCCTGCCCTCAGGTACCCGCTGTGCCCCCCGCCGGCCCCCCTGTGCCCCCCGCCCACAACAGCCTGCCCTCAGGTACCCGCTGTGCCCGCCACCGGCCCCCCTGTGCCCCCCGCCGGCTCCCCTGTGCCCCCCGCCCACATCAGCCTTCCCTCAGGTACCCCCTGTGCCCCCCGCCGGCCTCCCTGTGCCCCCCGCCCACATCAGCCTGCCCTCAGGTACCCGCTGTGCCCCCCGCCGGCCCCCCTGTGCCCCCCGCCCACGTCAGCCTGCCCTCAGGTACCCGCTGTGCCCCCCGCCGGCCCCCCTGTGCCCCCCGCCCATATCAGCCTGCCCTCAGGTACCCGCTGCAACCCCTGCCGGCCCCCCTGTGCCCCCCGCCCACATCAGCCTGCCCTCAGGTACCCGCTGTGCCCCCTCGCCGGCCCCCCTGTGCCCCCCGCCCACATCAGCCTGCCCTCAGGTACCCGCTGTGCCCCCCGCCGGCCCCCCTGTGCCCCCCGCCCACATCAGCCTGCCCTCAGGTACCCGCTGTGCCCCCCGCCGGCCCCCCTGTGCCCCCCGCCCACATCAGCCTGCCCTCAGGTACCCGCTGCAACCCCTGCCGGCCCCCCTGTGCCCCCCGCCCACATCAGCCTGCCCTCAGGTACCCGCTGCAACCCCCGCCGGCCCCCCGTGCCCCCCGCCCACATCAGCCTGCCCTCAGGTACCCACTGCAACCCCTGCCAGCCCCCCCTGTGCCCCCCGCCAGCCCCTCTGTGCCCCCCGCCCATATCAGCCTGCCCTCAGGTACCCGCCGGCCCCCCTGTGGCCCCCGCCAGCCCCCCTGTGGCCCCCGCCAGCCCCCCTGTGGCCCCCGCCGGCCCCCCTGTGGCCCCCAGCCACATCAGCCTGGCCTCAGGTACCCACTGCAACCCCCGCCGGCCCCCCTGTGCCCCCCGCCGGCCCTCCTGTGCCCCCCGCCCACATCAGCCTGCCCTCAGGTACCCGCCGGCCCCGCTGTGGCCCCCACCAGCCCTCCTGTGGCCCCCAGCCACATCAGCCTGGCCTCAGGTACCCACTGCAACCCCCGCCGGCCTCCCTGTGCCCCCTGCCGGCCCCCCTGTGCCCCCCGCCCACATCAGCCTGCCCTCAGGTACCCGCCGGCCCCGCTGTGGCCCCCACCAGCCCCCCTGTGGCCCCCAGCCACATCAGCCTGCCCTCAGGTATCTGCTGCAACCCCTGCACCCCCACCAGCCCCCCTGTGGCCCCCAGCCACATCAGCCTGCCCTCAGGTATCTGCTGCAACCCCTGCCCCCCACCAGCCCCCCTGCACCCCCACCAGCCCCCCTGTGCCAGACAACCACATCAGCCTGCCCTCAGGTGCCCTCCACCCCCCCATGGGATTAGCTCCACAGGTTGGCACACGGTCACATCCGCTCCTGGACCCACATCACTCCAAGGACCACAGCATCCTCTGTCACGCAGCCCCCCAGCCCTGCACCCCTCCTTTCCAGGGGCGAGTGCTGCAGTCCAGCTATCCCGCCACTTCCCCAGCAGTGACGGCAGCCAGTTGTCCGGCCACTTCCCCACGGCCCACCACCCTCTTCGCCCTTGCCTCAGCCTGCAAATCCCAGCAGCCAGGCAGGAGTTCTCGCCAGCGCCCCCGGTCCCTGCGAGCGGCTCTGCTCCCTCAAGGCTGCCGGCTGCCCGCCCTGCCTCCTGCAGCTCCAGAGGGTCACTGGCCCTGCCTGGCCCTGCAGCTCTTCTTATATGGGCCTGCCGGGCCCTGACTGGCTGTTTCTCTCAGCCCCTCTCGAGTTGGCTGCCTCCTGCAGGCCTCGAGTAACCCCTTAGAGGCCAGGGTGGGGCCAGTGCCCCGTCACAGCGCATGTCTCGTGCTGAGGGGGTTAGTTCTCTCGGTCGGTTCTGAATCGGGGCGAGAGAGACTGGGGGGGGGACCAGCTCCTGTTGGTGAGAGACGAGCCTGGCAGAGCTCTGCTCCTGACGTCTCCTCCCCCCTCGTCTCTAACGTCCGGGGACCAGCCCAGCTACGCCCCTGAGACTGACAGTCGCCATCCTGCCGTGGCCACCGCAGACACGGGTGGGAGAGGAGAGATGGGGCTCTAGCCAATCTCCTCAGGGTCCGGGGCAGCTTGGCCACAGGGGACGCTCTGGGCGGGCGGGTTGGCCATGCCAGCTGTTCCTCTGGACCCCGCATAGGGATGCCGTCCGGCTGGCATGGTCAGGTCCCCCTCCTGCATAGGTCCTGCTCGGGCCAGCGGAGCTGGCCAGGCCCTCTTGTCTCCCCACTCTCTTTGGGATTGTCTTGGGGTCCCCGGGCGATGCTCTGGAACTGCTCCCTACGAAGCCAGGCAGGACTCTGGGGAAGTCTCCTTTCTGCGAGCAGCCTGTCTGCAGGACACACAGCTCCCCCGGCTCCACCTTCCTGGGTCTGACCTCGGAGCATTCAGCATCCTCTGCCCCTCCGTGCACTTCCCACAGCGAGTCCGCCCAGGCGGGGTCCTGGGGAAGCCAGAGGGTCCTGCCCCCCAACTCCGCAGTCAGACGGGACTCTCAGCCAGCCAGGGAAACAGAAGGTTTATTAGACAACAGGAACATGGTCTAACGCAGAGCTTGCAGGTGCAGAGAACAGGACCCCTCAGCTGGGTCCATTTTGGGGGGCAGTGAGCCAGACAACCACGTCTGTACTTCACTCTGTCCCCAGCCAGCCCCAAACTGAAACTCCCTCCAGCCCCTCCTCCTCTGGGCTTTGTCCCTTTCCCGGGCCAGGAGGGCACCGGATTCCTTTGTTCTCCAACCCTTTAGCTCTCACCTTGCAGGGGGGAAGGGCCAGGCCATCAGTGGCCAGGAAACAGGGTGTCGGCCCTTCTCTGTGTCCAGACCCCTGCACACACCTGCCCTCTAGGGCTCTGCAATGATCATACACCCTTACCCCACCCCCTAGATACTTAAGAACTGCCTAGGGGAAACTGAGGCACCCCCACACTATTCAGAGGAAACATTAAGAACAGTCCCACTTCGTCACAGGGATCTCCCCTGCACCCCAGGGGGTGCTCAGCGGGGAGGGCCCGGGGGCTGGTGTCGCAGCCAAAATGCTCCCAGCACAGCCGCCCGGAGCCCCAGCGCCTCTGTGCCGGGCCCCAAACCGGCGACGGGTGGAATAATCCAGCCGCCTTCGTTTGTCCACCAATTAGACCGAAATCCCGACGCCTGTTTGGTCCCTTGTTTTCTGCTCCTCTGGTGCCCAGCTTAGGCGTCACCCCGCCTTGGGCAGAACCAGTCGCTCCCGGGCTGGCGCCTTCTCCCGGCTTCGTTACGACCGGGTCACATCACGGCGCCGTGGGAGCCGCGCTCTCCTCCAGTGGCCCTTTGGTTGGGTAAAGTCGTAGGCCGGTTATCTCAGCAACTTCCTGTACCACCACCAACCCCCCCGTATGCCCCATAACCCCCCGTATGCCCCATAACCCCCCAATATGCTCCATAACCCCCGCATTTGCCCCATAACTCCCCTGTATGCCCCATATGCCCCATAACTTCCCCGTATGCCCCATATACACCCCATTTCCACCCCGTATTCCCCACATCCCCACATATGCCCCATAACCCCGATACACCACATAACCCCCCCATTATGCCCCATATCCACCCCGTATGCCCCATAACCCCCCATATACCACATAACCCCCCCAGTATGCCCCACAACCCCCCGTACACCCCATAACTCAACTGTATGCCCCATATTCCCCCCATATGCCCCATAACCCCTCCATACACCCCATATTCCCCCCATACTCCCCATATCTCCCCGTATGCCCCATAACCACCGGCCCTGCCCCGCCCCCTGTGTCAGGCTGCCAGGAGGCCTGGGCCCCGAACCTGCTCGGGGAGATCTATGGCAGTGCAGGGCGCCCGCCTCTGTAACTGCTGCCTTGGGGGGCTCCAGGGGGGCTGGGGCTCTGGGGCTGACCTGGCCTCTCTCCCCCCAGGCTTCCAACACAAGATCACGGTGCAGGCGTCGCCCACCCTGGACAAGCGGAAAGGCACCGGTGCCAACGGAGCCAGCCCCCCTGCGAGCCCCATCATCATCCCCCGCCTGCGGGCCATCCGCCGTGAGTACCCCTTTCCCCCCCATCACCCCCCATAGCCCCCCCAGACCCTGCCTGTGGGCCCTCCGCCATGAGTACCCCATCACTCCCATTAGCCCCCCAACCCCCGTCTGTGGGCCATCCGCCGTGAGTACCCCATTACCCCCCATAGCCCCCCATCACCCTCCATAGTCCCCCCCACACCTGCGGACCATCCGTGTGAATTTGCCCCCCAGCTCTGCCATGATTCCTCCTTCCCTTGCTGGGTCTCTGCTGCCCGGGTCTCTGCTGCCCAGGTCTCAGGCCAGGCACCCTGTGGGGCTGCCCCAGAGGCCGGCTGTGCGGGCTGGTCCCTGCTGGGCCGGGGAATGGTTGCGGCTCCTGTCCCGGATCCAGGAACCAGGACCAGACCCAAGAACTGGCACATTATAAGCCAATGTCTCCCCCCTCCCCCCGCACTGGGCGGTAACCCTGGGGAGACGCCCCCCAGCCATCTCCCCGCTCCCCCCCCTCCATAGCTCCTACTCGGAGGGGTACTGAGCCCAGAATCCCCCCCCCCCGCCCCCCGGGTCCCGATGAGCTGCCGTGCGGGAAACTGGTCCCACTAACCCCCTCGTTGCAGTCACGCCCGTGGACGGCAGCCAGACGTGGGGCCGCAGCGCGGGGCTGAAGAAGGAGGAGCTGGGGGGCAACAAGAAGAAGGGGCGCACGTGGGGGCCCAGCTCCACGCTGCAGAAGGAGCGGCTCGGTGGGGAGGAGCGGTATGGGGCCAGAGAGTGAGGGGCACCGGCTGGATGGCAGGGAGCCCATGGCTGGGCTAGCAGGGGCTGCGGGTCGGGAGTGAGGGGCACCGGCAGAGCTGTGGGGCAGGGCTGGGCTGGCAGGGGCTGCGGGTCGGGAGCGAGGGACACCAGCAGGGTGGCATGGGGGGCAGGGCTGGGCTAGCAGGGGCTGCGGGTCGGGAGTGAGGGGCACCGGCAGGGCTGGGGGGGCCCAGGGCTGGGCTGGCAGGGGCTGTGGGTCAGGAGCGAGGGGCACCGGCAGAGCTGGGGGGGCCCAGGGCCGGGCTGGCAGGGGGCTGCGGGTCGGGAGTGAGGGGCACCGGCAGGGCTGGGCTGGCAGGGGCTGTGGGTCGGGAGCGAGGGGCACCGGCAGGGCTGGGGGGGCCCAGGGCTGGGCTGGCAGGGGCTGTGGGTCAGGAGTGAGGGGCACCGGCAGAGCTGGGGGGGCCCAGGGCCGGGCTGGCAGGGGGCTGCGGGTCGGGAGTGAGGGGCACCGGCAGGGCTGGGGGGGCCCAGGGCTGGGCTGGCAGGGGCTGTGGGTCAGGAGTGAGGGGCACCGGCAGAGCTGGGGGGGCCCAGGCCCGGGCTGGCAGGGGGCTGCGGGTCGGGAGTGAGGGGCACCGGCAGGGCTGGGGGGGCCCAGGGCCGGGCTGGCAGGGGCTGCGGGTCGGAAGTGAGGGGCACCGGCAGGGCTGGGCTGGCAGGGGCTGTGGGTCGGGAGCGAGGGGCACCGGCAGGGCTGGGGGGGCCCAGGGCTGGGCTGGCAGGGGCTGTGGGTCGGGAGCGAGGGGCACCGGCAGGGCTGGGCTGTCAGGGGGCTGTGGGTCGGGAGCGAGGGGCACTGGCAGGGCTGGGCTGGCAGGGGCTGTGGGTCGGGAGCGAGGGGCACTGGCAGGGTGGCACGGGGGCACTCGCTCCGTAGCCGTCTCACCGTCTCTCCTGGCGCAGGCTGAAGGCTCTGGGCGAGGGCAGCAAGCAGTGGTCGTCCAGCGCCCCCAACCTGGGCAAGTCCCCGAAACGTGCCCCCATGGCAGGGGGCTTCGCCAGCCTGACGGAGATGGGTACGTGGGGGGCGGGGCCCAGGCCCCGAGGCGTGAGGGCAGCGGGGGGGGGCATGTCCGGGGGTGCCTCCAGCAGTGGGGTGAGGGGCCGTGTTAGCCACCCCCCAGCCCAGCACCCTGGAGCCCGGCTGGCTTAGAGGCCTCAGGGCAAGGAGCCCGACGCCCCCCAGGGGATGCCAGGGCCCAGAAGAGGGAGATGGGGGGTGAAGGCCCAGCGGGAGGGGCCCATGGGCAAGGAATGGGGGGGGTCACTGTGCCCCTCCCCTGGCGCTGACCCCTGTCCGTTTTTCTGTCTGTCTGTCTCTCCGCAGAGGAGTACGCGGAGGCGGAGGGCAGCACCCCCCACTCCCCCTACCCGCCCCTCCCCCTGCCGGGGGGCGAGGACCGAGCCCCCGGGCCCGCGGACGAGCTGCCCCCCGGCGCCGAGGGCCTGCACCGGGCCGGGCCCCACAGGCGCAGCGAGTGGGCACTGCTGGGCTGCGCCTCCGTCCTGGCCTCCGTGGGGCTGGGCAGCGACCTGCTGGAGCTGGGCCGGGAGGAGGCGGGGGGCCCGTTCCCGCGGGGGGGCCGCTCCCGGCGGGGCGAGGGGCCCCCCAGCTCCCTCACGCTGCTCTCGCTCTCCTCCCTCTGCGAGTGCAACTCCACCAAGTCCCTGCTGCCCGCGGACGAGGAGCCGCCCCGCCCGGCCCCCCGCCCCCCGGGGCCCCCCCCCGGCACCCCCCCCGCCCACAACCCCCTGCTGGACCTCCGGGCCGAGAGCTTCAAGAGGGGCCCGCGCCAGTCGCTGACGCCCACCCACGTGACGGCCGCCCAGGTGGTGACCCGCGGGCACCGGCGCACGCCCTCGGACGGGGCCCTGCGCCAGGCCGCGCTCAGCCAGCAGGGGGCGCCCATGGCCGGTGAGTGGGGGGGGGCCAGCGCCCCCCTGAGCAACATGATACAGGGGTCGTGCCCCCCGCAGCCCCTCCCTGACCCCCAACCTGCTCCGCAGCCCCTCCCTGACCCTCCACGCCAACCCCCTCCTCACCCCCAGCCCCTCCCTGACCCCCCAACCTCAACCCCCTTCTCACCCCCCAGCCCCTCCCTGACCCCCAACCCCAACCCCCTCCTCAGCCCCTCCCTGACCCTCCACGCCAACCCCCTCCTCACCCCCAGCCCCTCCCTGACCCCCAACCCCAACCCCCTTCTCACCCCCCAGCCCCTCCCTGCCTCCCCAGCCCCCTCGCTGACCTGCCCATCCCTGCGTCTATCACACCCACGCCCCCACCACAGCCCACCCCACCTCACCAGCCTGTTGGGGTCCCCAGCTCCCACCTCCCAGGTCCCGGGGCTGTTCTGGGGTCCCTGGGGCCCTCATTTCTCATCCCCCCCCAACTCCCTAGGCCCCACTCCCCCTGCGAGAGCCAGGGGTCGAATCCAGGAGTCCGGGCTCCCTGCTCCCCATGGAGGGCCTGGGTGGGGTGTCTGGGGAGTGGTGCTGGGGGGGGTGGAAGCGGTGTGAGGAGTTGGGACTGTGAGGTGGAGGGAGGGGGCCTGTGGTTCAGGGGGGCTTTATGGGGGGATTCTGGGGGGGCTAATGGGCTGCAGTCACCCAGGCCAGCTAAGATGGTTTCCTCCCCCCTCCCCACAGGCTCCCAGGAGATCCTGGACCCCCCCACGCTCTTCCCACCCCCGGCGCGGCGCAGGCCCCCTGAGAAGGACCCGGCTGTGGAGCGCCCCAAGACCCTGGAGTTCGCGCCCCGGCCCCGCCCCTCGCCCTCCCGCTCCCGCCTCGACCCCTGGAAGCTCGTCTCCTTCGGAAGGACTCACCGCGCGTCCCCGGGCAGCGGGTGCGAGACGCAGGGGGAGCTGGGCGGAGGCGGGGGGGATCCACCGGGCCCCGCCAGTGCCCGCCAGACGCTGCTGGACATAGACATGGAGGGTCAGAGCAAGGACAGCACGGTGCCCCTCTGTGGGGGGGCACCGCACTCCGGCAGCCTGGACCCCGACATGTCCCACTGACCTGGCACTGCGCCCCCCCAGAGACCAGGGAACCACCCATGAATGTACACCCCCCCAGCCGGTGTGGGGCACCAGACCTACCTGGGGGCAGGGGGGGCCTCTTGGATGGACCAGCCTCTTTGCTGTGCGCCTGCACCACCATCCCCCACTCTGCTGCTGACCCCATTCCCCACCCTCAGCGGGCTGAGATCCCACCGCACCCACCAACCGCTCCAAAGGTTCTGCTGTGGGAGAAGCTGCTGCCCCAGAGAAGCAGGGCTGAGAAGGGAATTGTGGGGGAGGGGAGCATGTGTATTTATTGATGGGGGGTTAAGAACCCCCACCCCTATTTAAATTCCATGTGGTGTTTGTAAAAAAAAGAAAGACCCTTTCTGAGCCAGCAGGGGGTGCTTGTCCCCCGTGAACTTATTCATTAACTTGCGGCCTTCAGGCCTCATTTCCAGCCCAAGGTGTCGTGCGTGCAGCTGAGCCCCCCAGTGCTTACAGGGACCCCCTCACCTGGCACCAAGATGCAGCCACCTCTGGGGTGGGACTTGAGAGCTGTTTATCCGGGGACCCCCTCACCTGGTGTTGAGATGCAGCCATCTCTGGGGTAGGGCATGGGGACTGTTCAGATGGCGACCCCTCTCGCTGGGCTCCTCCGGCGTTCGTCAGTCCCATTCTCCCCTTCTTTACCTGCTGGCCTCCAGCCCCTCCCTGAACAGGGAACGGAACCCAGGAGTCTGGTGACGCCGGCCGGGGGGCGGCCGGGGGGCGGAGGGAGGTTATGGCCCCCTCAGCTTTGCACCCGGTGTTCAGAGGCTGGTTTGCGCCCAGGTTTCTGCTCGCTGCCCAGGGCGCAGCCGGCTCGGCAGGGCAAGGCAGGGGACGGAGTGAGGCTGCCCAGGGTTTGACGACGTTCCCCCAGAGGGGCCGGGTGGGACGCAGGACACCTGGGTTCGGTGCCCGGTGCTGCCCCTGCACATCCTGTGCCAGCCCCCGCGCCCAGGGGCTGAGCCACGGCCCAGATCCTGCACAGGGTGGGGCCTGACTAAACCCTGACACCACCAGTGCTGGGCCCAGGCCAGCCCTGCCCTGCCCCCAAAGCCCCAGTGCCACAGGGCCCCGTGGGATCGGCCAGGCCAACAGTGCACCCCTCGGGTGCTTGCTGCTGCATCCTGATTCCCGAGGATCACCCCAAGTCCTGCCCCTGGACCCCAACAACTCCCAGCCTCTGTGCCGCTGCAGTACTGCCCATGGCCACGAGGGGGCAGGCAGGGCCTGGCAATCCCACCCACCAGTGAGGCCTGGCTCCCAGCCCCCTCCCAGAGCTGGGAGAGAACCCAGGAGTCCTGGGTTCCAGCCCCCCCCCCCCCCCGCTCTAACCACTAGACCCCACTCCCCTCCCAAAGCTGGGAGAGAACCCAGGAGTCCTGGCTCACATCCCCCCCTGCTCTAACCACTAGACCCCCACTCCCCTCCCAGAGCTGGGAGAGAACCCAGGAGTCCTGGGTTCCAGCCCCCCCCTGCTCTAACCACTAGACCCCCCACTCCCCTCCCAGAGCTGGGAGAGAACCCAGGAGTCCTGGCTCACATCCCCCCCTGCTCTAACCACTAGACCCCCCACTCCCCTCCCAGAGCTGGGAGAGAACCCAGGAGTCCTGGCTCCCAGCCCCCCCTCCTCTGCCTTGCACATGGGGGGAGCCTTAGGGTGCATCTCAGCTGTGTTGCCATGGTTACCATAGGGGGTGACGAGCATCGCTGCGGACTGGCTGGAGGTGGGATAGCTCCCCCCCCCACTCCCCCTCCCCTCCAGTCCTCCCCCAGGTTGGGCCGTGCTGGGAAACGCAGCGTCTCCCGCTCCATGCCTGGGGCCTGATCCCCCCTTCTGTGGGGCTGCCACAGGGGAGTGGGGGCTAGTGGTCAGAGCAGGGGGGGGGGAAGCTGGGAGCCAGGACTCCTGGGTTCTCTCCCTGGCTCTGGCAGGGGAGGGTGAGTGGTTAGAGGGGGAGGGGCGGGAGCCAGGACTCCTGGGTTCACCACCCGGCTCTGGGCACGGCCTGGGGTGTAGGGCTTCTAGCCGTGGCCGTCCCGTCCCTCCACCAGGAGCCTGGGTGCTGGGCCTTGCTCTGGCCATGGCCAGCTCTGCCCTGCCGGCCCCACACGCCCCTAGGCCGGCCTGTCCGGTCTCCCCCCAGTCCCCCCGCCTGGGCCGGAACGCCGCCGAGACCCCAGGACCGTCCCCCGCGGAGCCAGGCGCATGCTCCCGGCCCCAGGGATGGGGGCCTGAGGCGTGACCCACACTCCCACCCTGATGCCCTGCCCCGCTGGGAGCAGCCCCAGGCTTGGTGGGAATGGGCAGCCCCGCCAGCGCCGGCCCGGCAGGCTGCCTGCAGACTCAGGCAAACTCCAGGCCGTTCTCCGACTCCTGCGGCTGCCTGGGGCAAGGCCCACGGCGGGTTAAGGAAAAGGCCCGATGCTGCCGGCCCTGGGCAGGGTCAGGGGCAGCGTCCTTGGGCCCCGCCGGCAACACCAGCCCGGCAGCCCCCGGTACAGCGCCCCGGTCCCGGTCCCCCCCAGAGCAGAAATAAAGGGAGGACAGGAGAAAATCAACACAGATTTTATAGCGTCTACCGGAGGGGAGGGTGGGGGAGAATAAACCCTCAACAAGAAATCACAGCGATGCCAGATAGTCCACGGCCGCCCCACATGCAGCCCCCGGGTCTCTGCCCCCCACCTCAGAGCCCCCCCGCAGGACCCACGTCGCTCCCAGCACAGGCCCAGCTGCTCTAGAACGGCTCCTCGGTCACAGCTGGGGGGGGGGTTTGGCCTCTTCCTCCCATCACCCTTCTGTAGCCCCCACCCCTGGGATCCCACGTGGCCCATGTTGGGGGCAGGGTGCAGCCTTGTTCGCGGGGGGCTGGGCCCCACAGGGGGGCAGGGAGGGAAACGAGCCCAGCGGCCCCGTGGCGTGCTGTGAATTTGGGGGGGGGGGGGAGAAATCGCCATCAGCTGCATGGAGGGGGGGCAGCAACTGGCACTGGGGGGGTGGGACAGTCGCTCCGGTGGGCTTTGCCCCCCAGCACTGGTGGGGCATGTGGTGGTGAAAGGAGGGGCTCCAGGTGGGGCAGGAGAGTTGTGCCCTGTGGGGGGGGGAGGGGAATCTGGTTCTGCAGACGCCCCCCCTTCCCATCACCCCTCCTGATGCCATAATAACCCTGGGGGAAGGTGGGTCCCACCCCATCAAATTCCACTATGGGGCTGGGGGGGGGGCGGTCTCACAGACCAGGGGCTGCCACCACCACCAGGCAGGCTGCTTGTGTGTTCTGGGGGGGGGCATCCCCCCACCACAGATGTCCCCCCCCAGGAAGCCATGGGGGGACAATTTATCCCCTCACCAGAGCTGGGGGGGCTCCCCCTGGCATCACTGGGGGGCCGGGGATCTGCCCCAGGCGGGGGATGGGGTCGTCGTGCATTAGGACTCACCCCCCCCGGAGCCCCCCAGCCACCTCCTCGGAGGGGGAAAGGAAACGAGGAGACCGCCGGGCACCAAGCGCTCTGCCCGGGGGGCCGGGGGGGCCAGGCCTGGGGGGCCCTACGCAATCAGCTCCTTGTAGCCGTCCCGCTGCCCACGACGCAGGATCTTCAGCTCCGTCAGCTGGATGTAGCGCAGGACGTTGGTGTCTGGGGACAAGGGGAGAGGGCTCAGGGGGAAATTGGCACCCAGCCCCCGCCCCCCACCCTGCCCCCCGAGCGCCCCCTGCTGAGCCCCCGCCCCCCCAGCACCCCACAGGGCCGGCCCTGCCAGGGGAGACCCCCCCCGCTGAGCCCCCGCCCCCCCAGCGCCCCACGGGACCGGCCCTGCCAGGGGAGACCCCCCCTGCTGAGCCCCTGCCCCCCCAGCGCCCCACGGGGCCGGCCCTGCCAGGGGAGACCCCCCCCGCTGAGCCCCCGCCCCCCCAGCGCCTCACGGGGCCGGCCCTGCCAGGGGAGACCCCCCCTGCTGAGCCCCTGCCCCCCCAGCGCCCCACGGGGCCGGCCCTGCCAGGGGAGACCCCCCCTGCTGAGCCCCTGCCCCCCCAGCGCCCCATGGGACCAGCCCTGCCTGCCAGGGGAGACCCCCCCGCTGAGCCCCCGCCCCCCCAGTGCCCCCTAGCGCCCCATGGGACCAGCCCTGCCTGCCAGGGGAGACCCCCCCGCTGAGCCCCCGCCCCCCCAGTGCCCCCTAGCGCCCCATGGGACCAGCCCTGCCTGCCAGGGGAGACCCCCCCGCTGAGCCCCCGCCCCCCCCAGTGCCCCCTAGCGCCCCATGGGACCAGCCCTGCCTGCCAGGGGAGACCCCCCTGCTGAGCCCCCCAGCCCGCTCCCGGCAGCCCAGCGCCCCGTGGCAGGACCGAGGCCACGCATGGCGCTTGCTCCGGCCGCCCACCTGCGGGCTCCCGGCTCTTGGCCTCCTTCAGGTAGAGCAGGGCGCGGGCGTAGTCCCCGAGGTGGTAGGAGGCGATGCCCGCCCGGTACGTGGCTTTGAAGTTGCTGCCTTGTTTCTCCAGCACTTTCAGGCAATATTCCCGCACCCGCTCGTAGTTCACCAGCTCTGACTGCAGCAGGCAGGCTGGGCAGGGCAGAGGGGCCGTCAGTGGGGCTGGGGACGGGACGCCCACCCCCTCGCCCGCCGCGCCCTGACCCCTGCGTGGCTGGGACCCTGGGGAGCCGAGCTCCATTCGCTACCTTCCTGGTCCCCCAGCTCAGGGCTCCTCCCCGCCCCCCAGCCCTGCCGGTGCCCCTCACTCCCGACCCACAGCCCCTGCGACCCCGGCCCTGGGCTCCCCCCTGCCCCCCAGCCCTGCCGTTGCCCCTCACTCCTGACCCGCAGCCCCTGCTACCCCGGCCCTGGGCTCCCCCCTGCCCCCCAGCCCTGCCGGTGCCCCTCACTCCTGACCCGCAGCCCCTGCTACCCCGGCCCTGGGCTCCGCCCTGCCCCCCAGCCCTGCCGGTGCCCCTCACTCCCGACCCGCAGCCCCCTGCTACCCCGGCCCTGGGCTCCTCCCCGCCCCCCAGCCAGCCCTGCCGGTGCCCCTCACTCCCGACCCACAGCCCCTGCTACCCCGGCCCTGGGCTCCCCCCTGCCCCCCAGCCCTGCCGGTGCCCCTCACTCCCGACCCGCAGCCCCCTGCTACCCCGGCCCTGGGCTCCTCCCCGCCCCCCAGCCCTGCCGGTGCCCCTCACTCCCGACCCACAGCCCCCTGCTACCCCGGCCCTGGGCTCCTCCCCACCCCCCAGCCCTGCCGGTGCCCCTCACTCCCGACCCACAGCCCCTGCTACCCCGGCCCTGGGCTCCTCCCCGCCCCCCAGCCCTGCCGGTGCCCCTCACTCCTGACCCGCAGCCCCTGCTACCCCGGCCCTGGGCTCCTCCCCGCCCCCCAGCCAGGCCTGCCGGTGCCCCTCACTCCCGACCCGCAGCCCCTGCGACCCCGGCCCTGGGCTCCCCCCTGCCCCCCAGCCCTGCCGGTGCCCCTCACTCCCGACCCACAGCCCCTAGTATCCCAGGTGAGGGGCTGGCCACAGGATGTGTGTCAATTTAAAAGGAATTGAAAACAAAAGCGTTTCCCAGGCAGCCCCTGCCCCACCCTGCAGCCACGTGGGGTCCCCTGGGGAGTTGCTCACGAGAGGCTCCCGTGGGGTCCCCCGTGGCCTGGCACACGTGGGTCCCAGCCGCGGCCCAGGGCCCCGCTCTCTGGAGCCTGCGTGGGGGCTGGAGGAGGCGGCTCCCTGGGGCTTCCCCCCGCGGCCCGACTCGGTGACAGGCGGACGCACGTGGCCGGGGCATTGGGAGCTGCGAACTGCAGGACCCCGACCCTCCCCATTGCCTGGCCTCCTGGGTCCCCCATCCCTCAGCCCCCTGGGTCCCCCATCCCCCTGCTGGGCCCTGGGCTGCCCTTGGCCTGTCCCGCAGCGGGCTGCACAGGTTGCTGCAATGGGGCTCAGGCAGGGCACCTCAGGGATGCCCCACACGCCAACGCGGAGATGCTAGAAGCCCAGGGCCCCCGGCTCGGCTGCTCCCACGGGTGTTTACTGGTGCAAAGCATGAGCGAAACACTCGTGCGAAGTGCCAGGTGGCATGGCGCACCAGTGTAAACAGCTGCCCCTGGGGCAAGACCCCATGTCATACGGGCCCAACCCTCGACCCAGCTCTGGGGCCCACCTCCTGACTGACCCCAGCCGGACGGCAGGCCCTTGCCTGGGCCCTGTCAGTCAATTCACAGCGGGGCTCGAAAGCAAGAGGTACCAGCCCCACTGAGCAGCCCCTGGTAACGCCGCACCTGGAGTGAAACTCCAGCCCCATCGCAGGCAGGAGTGACTCCGGATTGACCTCGGCAGGGGGGCTGGGACCAGAACCAGCCCTGACCCGTCGCAGGCAGAAGTGACTCCGGATTGACCTCGGCAGGGGGGCTGGGACCAGAACCAGCCCCGACCCGTCGCAGGCAGGAGTGACTCCGGATTGACCTCGGCAGGGGGACTGGGACCAGAACCAGCCCCGACCCGTCGCAGGCAGGAGTGACTCCGGATTGACCTCGGCAGGGGGGCTGGGACCAGAACCAGCCCCGACCCGTCGCAGGCAGGAGTGACTCCGGATTGACCTCGGCAGGGGGGCTGGGACCAGAACCAGCCCCGACCCGTCGCAGGCAGGAGTGACTCCGGATTGACCTCGGCAGGGGGGCTGGGACCAGAACCAGCCCCGACCCGTCGCAGGCAGGAGTGACTCCGGATTGACCTCGGCAGGGGGGCTGGGACCAGAACCAGCCCCGACCCGCCGCAGGCAGGAGTGACTCCGGATTGACCTGGGGAAGGGCTGGGATCAGAATCCGGCCCCATGTCTACCTGGCAGGGGGGGTCTCCCCCCCACAGATGGTGGCTCTGCCAAGTGACAAGTGAGGGAACGAGCTGTAACTAGTCTGTCCGTCCCCCCACAGCCCTGGGTCAGCACCTACCCGTCAAGCTGTCGTAACACTCCACCTCGGTGCTCTCCACCAGCCGCAGCTGCTCCTCCGTCAGCGGGCACCGCCCCGGCTCCGGCGGGCTCTGCTCCGGGCTGGCTGCCCCTGCCCGGCCCTGCACCCCCTTGAGCTGCAGCAGGGCGCGGTGGTATTTCCCGATGGCCTCCCGGAATTTCTTCTCCTTGTAGCAGCGGTTCCCCTCCACCTTGAACTCCACGGCCTTCCGGATCTGGCTTTCCGCCGCGCCCTCCTCGGCGCGGGCCCGGTGCCCCCCACCAGCCTCGGGGCAGCCCTGGCCCGGCTCCTCCATGGCCCTGCTCAGAGGCAGCGAGCCATGCCGGGCGGAGGGGAAAGCCGGTCTCCTCGGGACGAGCCGGAGGGCTGCGCGGTGCAGACAGCGGATGGGGGCTGGGGGGGCCTGGCCAGGCTGTGACTCCAGCGGGGGGGGTGGGGGGAGCAGCGAGGACGAGGCGCCGGCTGGCTCTGCAGCAGCAGCACCGGGAAAGCTTCCCCAGATGCATTGTGGGAATATCCCATCGCACCGCAGCAGCGCTGACCTGAGATGTCTCCATGTTAAAAAGCCAGGAGTCCCTTTCGGCAGGGGTGGGGGGAGGTGATCGGGGAATTAATCCGGGGCCCTCCCCTTTGCAAACCCTCCCCTGCCGGGCAATTGTTCCCAGCACGCCTGAGTCACAACCTGCAGCCTCTCCAGGCTCCCCCAAAGCGCCTCCAGGGCTGGAGGGGGGAGGGGGGGGGGAAGACGATGCGTGTGTGTGTGCGCGCGCGCGTGTGCGCCTGGCACCTTGCACAGTGGGGCCCTGTAGGCATCCACCCCCCCCCCCAACTCACCACTAGCCCAGCCCTGGGCGCCCCCCCAGCTCTGCCGGTGCCCCTCACTCCCGCCCCGCAGCCCCCGGCGCCCCGCAGCTCTGCCAGTGCCCCTCACTCCCGCCCCGCAGCCCCTGGCGCCCCCCAGCTCTGCCGGTGCCCCTCACTCCCGCCCCGCAGCCCCTGGTGCCCCCCAGCTCTGCCGGTGCCCCTCACTCCCGCCCCGCAGCCCCCGGCGTGCCGGGACCTCACGCCGGACCCTCGTGCGGGACCCCCGTGTTGTGCAGACAAGCAGGGCTTGGTCTGAGCCAGCGCCGCCAGCTACGACCCACCCGTTCTCTGGGGGGCAGAGTCCCTCCCCCCGCCCAGGGAAACCACCAGAAACCTGCCCCTGCTGGCAGCCTGGGCCAAGGGGCGAGCAGCCAGAGCTGGGGGGGCCCCTCTGGGGCGGCCCCCCCCCGGTCACACCCAGCGAGCAGCTGGCTCCAGGGGGATTAAAACTCACTTTATTCAACAAACGCGCCCGGCCTGTTTCTTATCCCACCAGCTGCTTTTTTCCTTTTCTTTTCTTTTTTTTTTTTTTGAGGCCCGTGCGGGGGGGGCGAGGGGGGGCTGGGAGCCAGCCTGGGGGATGCTGTCCACGCCCCCAATCCCAGCCCCCTCAGGGCTGCCACAGGCCCATGGCCCAGCCCCCTCCACCCATAGCCGAGGGGCACAGAGGGAGACGGGGGGCAGGCTTAGAGAAAACCCCCCCGTCCCCCTGCGCCCGCCTTTCTGCACCCCCAGCTGTGCAACAGCCCCACGGCCCGCCCGGCCCCCTTCCCTAGCAGGGGCCAATCACCAGTCACAGACACCCCCCCAGAGCAGCTGGGAATCCCCGGAGATGCCCAGGCCCATCCCCGCCGGGCTCAGGGTGCCTGGCTCCAGCAGCGGGCGAGGTAGTCGGAGGTGGCGATGGCCGGGCTGGTGCTGGCCCCCAGCTTCTGGGGGCGCGAGTATTTCAGGAACACGGCCTGGAGGGTGGAGCTGCCGGCCCGGAGCGCGGCCCTGGCCATGGAGCAATGTACAGCGCCGAGCGCCTCTTCGCTGCAACGAGAGCCGGGGGAGGGCGTCACCCAGCGCGGGAACCCCCCCACCCCCCACCTCCTGGAGAACCCCCCACCCTCCTGTCCAGCACAGGGCCTGTGGCTCCGTGGCCCACCTGGGCCCCAGACAGCTGGACACCCCCCCCCCCCACGCCTGCACCCACGTCACCCACCTGTAGAGGTAGAGCTGCGTGGAGCCCTCCGGCCCGGTGCCCAAGCCCCCGGCGCCCGCCTCCTGCAGCACCCGCTGCGCCAGGCCCAGGGCAGCCGCAGCCAGCTGGGCCGGCTCGAACGCCACGCAGTCCGCCTCCATCAGACACAGCTCCATGAAGTACATGGCCAGGTGATGGACCTGGGGGGGCACACGGGTCAGACCGGTCCACAGCGCCCCCTGCCGCTGGGAAACCCAGCGCCCCTCACCTACCCCTAGACCCCACTCCCCGCCCAGAGCCAGGGAGAGAACCCAGGAGTCCTGGCTCCCAGCCCCCCCCCCACTCTAACCACTAGACCCCACTCCCCGCCCAGAGCCAGGAATGGAACCCAGGAGTCCTGGCTCCCAGCCCCCCTGCTCTAACCACTAGACCCCACTCCCCGCCCAGAGCCAGGAATGGAACCCAGGCGTCCTGGCTCCCAGCCCCCCCTGCTCTAACCACTAGACCCCACTCCCTGCCCAGAGCTGGGAATGGAACCCAGGAGTCCTGGCTCCCCGCCCTGCCCAGCTCCCCAGCCTGCGGCCGCAGCAAGACCCCGGCCCCGGCGCTCACCTTCGGGCCACAGTGGCCCAGGGCCGCCAGCAGCCGCAGCAGGTGCAGGGGGCTGGTGAAATGCAGCTGGAAGTTGAGGCGGGACAGGACCTTGCGCTCCATGCGCAGCAGCTCCCGGCGGCTGAACGAGTCCTCGGTCATGAAGCAGAGCTCGGCTGGCTGCAAGGGAAGCAGGGCTGGGCCGGGCGCCCCCACGTCTCACCTCCCAGCCCCCCAGCAGCTCCTGCGGCCGGAACAGCAGCCAGCCTCCCCCAGCCCCTCCTAGAAACAACAGAGCCCAGGAGTCCTGGCTCCCAGCCCCCTGCTCTCACCACTAGACCCCGTGTGACGAAGTGGGGGATTTTCTTGTTTTTTCTGTGTTTTCCAATGGGTTGCATGCAGAGGGGGTGGGACTCGGTTTCCCTGGGTGTTACGGGTTTAACGAGGGGAGGGGAGAGGGAGTTTGTGGGGGACACAGGACCGGCAAAGGACCTTGGGACCCCGGCCAATGGCCTGGAGAATGGAGACCCCGGCGACTGGGGACCTGGGGACCCAGAGGCCCAGCTCGGGAGTCCCAGCCGGGTCTGGCCAGTGGGGGGACAATGGGCTGTGGGGAGAGGACCCCGGTGACCTGACCAGCTGGTCGCAGCCAGGGGGGCCAGAGGACAAAAGAGGGGAGAGGGGCCCAGGTGACCCTGTTTACCTAGAGAAGAGACAATGGACAGAGCCAGGGAATCTCAGAGGCCCAGCTGGGAAGCAGGGGGCCTCGGGGCTGGAGAGGGGGAGCAGTCAGAGCCCCCCTGGATGCAGGAGAGACTGGGATGTGCTGGGCTGTGGGAGGCCGGGTGAGTTTCCTGTGCTGGGTTCGGACTCTCAATAAACCCTCCTGTTTCACCCCAGCTGAGAATCGCTCCGGGCTAGGGAACAGGGAGGCATCATTCCCTCTGGGAGTGGAGGCCCCGGGGGGCCAGAGCGAGTGGACTCCCTGAGGGGCCCACGGTGAGAAACAGGGGTGCTAAGGCTCGTAGAGGTGCAGCTCCAGGAGGTGCAGGGGCTGGACCCCCGGGAGAGAGTGGACTCCCAAGAAGGGCTGTCTCACTGAAGGGGGTTCCCCCCAGGGACCGCACGGGCCAAGAGTGGGCATGACCTGAGAGTCCGTGACACTCCACTCCCCTCCCACAGCCAGGGAGAGAACCCAGGAGTCCTGGCTCCCAGCCCCACCTGCTCTAGCCCACCAGAGCCGGGGAGGAACCCAGGCGTCCGGGCGCCCTGCCTTACCTCGGGGAAGGTGCACTCCTCCACTTTGCAGGCCACAAAGAGGCAGGTGACACCCAGCAGCTGCAGGGCCGGGACCCTCACTCGCGCCACCTTCATGTAGGCATTCATCAGGTAGACGGCCAGGTAGAGCGTGTCGTCCGCCAGGCCCAGGTACTCCTGGGGGGACCAGGTCACCAGAGCAATCGTCACCAGAGCAACCGGAAATGGGGGCACAGGGACAGGGCGATGGTGCCGGGGGGGGGCACTGAGTGTGATCTCTTTATCCTGGGGGAGGGGGAATTATTGCCCATTTTATGCAGGGGGAAACTGAGGCACCATGAGGTGGGGAGAATCCTGCCCAACCATCTGCCACAGGGGTAGAACCCAGGAGTCCTAGGCTGCCCCTCCCCCTCAGGGGCAAACCCAGCCCAACCCCAGCCCTCTTCGCCCTCCCCTGATCCCAGAGGCTCCGTGCCCAGGGACCCTGCCAGGGCCGGGGGTGGGGGGGGGGGGTGTCGGTCTGCCTGGTGTGGGGCCGTAGGGTCCCGGGGGGGCAGTGGGGGGTTCCACTGATACCTACATGCACCTGCACGAGCCAGTCGACGATGAGCGCCCGCATCTCGGCCGTCACGGTGCGCGGCACCTCCCAGCTCCGGAAGACGTAGCTGGATTGTTTCCTCTGGGGACGGGAGAGAAACATGGGGATGGGGCAGTGGCCGAGCCCAGGGGCCGGAAGGGACACGCCACGGAGCTGGGCCAGAGCTGGGAGAGAACCCAGGAGTCCTGGCCCCAAGCCCCCCCCGCTCTAACCACTAGCCCCCACTCCCCTCCCAGAGCCGGGGAGAGAACCCAGGAGTCCTGGCTCCTAGCCCCTTCTGCTCTAACCACTAGCCCCCACTCCCCTCCCAGAGCCGGGGAGAGAACCCAGGAGTCCTGGATCCCAGCCCCCCCTGCTCTAACCACTAGCCCCCACTCCCCTCCCAGAGCCAGGGATGGGACCCAGGAATCAGCCAGGGCCTTTGGGTTGCTCCTGCCAAGGCTGGGGGGGGGGGGGGGGAGGCGGAGCCCCATTTTTCATCATGTGGGTAGTTGGGGGCGGGGCTGGTCCAACCCCCAAAAATGCTGCTCCCCCCACCCCCGGACATCAGCCATGGGGCAGCCAGGGAGCCATCATCATGTGACCTTTAACCCCCCCCCCCCCCGGCCATGCTGCCCCCTTCCCCCCCGGCACGCACCATCATGCTGGCGAAGATGTCCAAGGCGTATTCCCGCTCCAGGGCCATGCCCAGGCTCACCAGCGCCTGCGTCAGCTCCTCGGCCAGCGCCCCGGGCACGCAGAGCAGGGGCTGGCCCCCCCCGGGCGGCCCCCCATCGGGGCCCCCTGCGGGGAGAGACGGGGTCACCAGCCACGCTCCCCCCAGCACCCCGGGCACAGAGAGCAGCGCCCGGCCCCCCCCCCGCCGAGTGGCCCCCTGCGGGGAGAGACGGGGTCACCAGCCATGCTCCCCCCAGCACCCCGAGCACAGAGAGCAGGGGCTGGCCCCCCCCGTCGGGGCCCCCTGCGGGAAGAGACGGGGTCACCAGCCACGCTCCCCCCAGCGCCCCGGGCTGGCGAACTCTTCGCTCACGGCCCTTTGGTCCCATTGCTGCGGGGCTCCCCACCGGCCCCTCCACCCCAGAGGCAGGTGCATCGCGGGCTGCCCGGTGTGCAGCTCCCCCGTGCTGGCACTGGATGGCGGCACCCTGGGCCTGCAGCCTCCTGCCCCACGGCCCACCCCTCCGGCCAGGCCCCTACCTCCCTGCAGGACGGGGTTCGCGGGGACCCTGGGGCAAACAGCTGCTGCTTTCTCAGGCGCCGCCTCTCGGACCCGGCTTCCCTGCGGCTTCTTCTGCGGGAGAGAGGGGTGGGGGCGGCGGGAATGCCACAGGGCCCTGGGCGGAGAGCTGAGAACGCCCCCGCGCCCCGTCAGCGCCCCGCTGCCCTGGGGGAGCCAGCCACCCTAGGATGACGGGTCTGTGACCCCGAGCCCCCCGCCTCCAGAGCCTGGCAGCCCCACACAGAGCCAGGACCCTCAGCCCCAGGGGAGGGGAGCCGTGAGTACTGGGGGCATTTGGGAGAAGGACCCCGGCGTCCTGGCCGACACCCCTTGTCACCGGGGCAGGACAGAGGCCCCGAGACACTGCCAGGATTCACCGCCCCAAGCATGGGCCACGCCTCCCCATCCGCCCCCCAGAATCACAGCAGCTGGCCAGGGGCACATGCCCCCAGCACCCCCTGCTGTGTGGGGTGAGCAACTCTTCCAGAGCACTTGGGGGGCAGGGAGTTTGCAAACAGCAGGTTTGGGGCGGGGAGAAGCTGATCTGCATTTTCAGCAGCCCCACAAAGCTCAGGGCAACTGCACTGCACCCCCCACCCCTGCACCCCCCTAACGCTGGGCTGGCCCAACTGGGGGCCTTCTTGGACACTTCTTCCTGCCCCAGCGGGGACCCCTCCAAGCCACCGTGACCCTCGCTGCACAGTCCGAGCTTGGACAATGCCTGCCTATTAGGTGTGTTACGGTAGCACCCAACAGACACCCCACCCCTCTGACTTAGATCAGGGCCCCCCACGGGGCCGGGCACGGCCCAGACCCTGACTGAGCTCAGGGCCCTGCCCCAAGGAGCTCCCGGTCTGCACAGGCAGAGGAAGGCTCCTTCTCCCCATGGGACAGGTGGGGAAACTGAGGCACATAGCTGGGGGGCAGATCCGGGGTGGCAGTAGCAGAGCTGGGAGCCGAGCTCGGTCACCTCAGAGCCAGTCCGGCTGCTCTCGAGGCTGCAGCCCCTGGGGCGGTGGGTGCCGCACAGACAGTGAACGGCGCCCCCCCCCCCGCCCAGGGGCTCCAAACTCACCTTCGTGGCCCCCTTGTCCCCACCAGGGCCCTTGTTCTTGCTTTTCAGCGGCTCCCGTTTCTCTTCCGCCTGCAGCTGCTGAGAGACCCGGGCATCAGGGGGTCGGGGGGTGACCCCATCATGGGGGGGGTTCCTGGACCCCACAACATCCCCTAGGGGGCCTGGGAGCCAGAGTGTGGCCTGGAGGTCGCTGCCCCCAGGCTGAGCTGCCTCTTGTCTGGCCCCTGAGGCTGGGAGGTCCCAACCTGGGCCCCAGCAGGGAGCCCCCCACAGGCACCAGCCCCCCACAGCGCAGCCCCAGGGGAAGGCCGGTTCAGGACTTCTGGGTTCCAGCCTCAGCCTTTGGGGGGACGCTGGAGGGGAGCTTGTTATGGGCACAGGATGCCCCCACCTGTGCTCAGGACCCAGGTGTCCAGGCCCAGTGAACCCGAAATGGGCAAGGAGGGGTGGGACTCGCTTTCTGTGGAGCTGGGCCAAGAGCCCAGACTGACTCACCGGAGGTGAGGGCAGGGGGACCCCCCTCTCCCATGTACAGCCCCCCACCAGGCCCCACAGGGGAGGGGAACAAACTTGGCTCCCCAGGGGGCACCCCCCATGGTTACTGGAGGGGGAATCTCCCTGGGCGGGTCCTGGGGTACCAAGGGCACCCCTCTGAGAGCAGGGGGGCAGCTGGAGCTCAGTGGCCTTTAGCAGCCTCCCAGGCTTGGGCTGGTCCTGCGGGGGCCGCGTCCCGGTACCGTTCTCTGCTGCGGGGGCCAGGCTCTCAACTCATGGTACTTGGGGGGTTGGCCCAGCGCAGCCCACATCATCCTGCCCGAGAGGAACAACTGTGGGTGGGGGAGGGTAAAGGCACCAGCTGCAGGCCCTAACCCTGGCCCTGGCCCTGCTAATTAAAGCTTCGTTAGGGGTCAGCTGGGGGCCCCCACGCACTATTGGTGCATCTCAGCCCAGGTTAGTGGCTGGCCATTGGCTCAGGCTCGGGGCGGGGAGGGATAGAGATCAGACACACCCCCCCATGGCTGCAGGGAGGGGGGTCTATTCCCAGGGGCTGAGTCTGTTCAGCCAGCCCCGGTCCTGGCATGCAGCAGGGTCGGGAAAAGCCCCTGGCCTGGCCTGGCCTGGTCCAGCGCACGACGGGAGCAGGGAGCATTTCTCCCCTTTGGGGACGTCACCAAAGCACCCGGCAGGTCCAGCCCAAGCAAGGGCAGACCCATGGACAAAATGAGGGGCTGCGGGTCGGGAGTGAGGGGCACCGGCAGGGCTGGGCTAGCAGGGGCTGTGGGTTGGGAGTGAGGGGCACCGGCAGGGCTGGGGGGGGCAGGGCTGGGCTAGCAGGGGCTGCGGGTCGGGAGTGAGGGGCACCGGCAGGGCTGTGGGGGGCAGAGCTGGGCTAGCAGGGGCTGCGGGTCGGGAGTGAGGGGCACCAGCAGGGCTGGGCTAGCAGGGGGCTGTAGGTCGGGAGTGAGGGGCAGAAATTCTTGAGAACAGTATTTGTGGGAACAGCCCCAGGGCAGCAGGTGCCGCGCGTCTGCAGCCAGAGCAAGGAGGGCAGCAGGGGCCCTGTGCCGAGACTCAGGGGAGTTGGACTCTGTTCCCACCTCTGCCACAAACTCCCTGGGTGTCTGTGATGAAGTGGGAATGTTCTTAATGTTTTCTCTGAATACTGGGTGGCTGCCTCAGTTTCCCCTAGGCATTCCTTAAGTACCCAGGTGGTGGGATCAGGGGGTGTGAGTGTTGCAGAGCCCTAGGCAGGTGTGACGGGGTCTGCACAGAGAATGGCCGATACCCTGTCTCCTGGCAACTGATGGCTTGGGCCCCTCCTCCTCTGCAGGGTTGCTGGTTCAACTCCGGCTCGAAGGCTTTCTAATGCGTAACCCTCTCTTTTTGCACAGGTGTGGCGTTATTGACATAATCTGGGCCCGTATAGATCATTGTGGCAACCAAGGTCCTGTCGTGGCACCAAGTCTTGTATAAAGGGGGTCAAACGAGGTGTCTCAGACGAGGTTATGGTTGGCTGGTTAGGACTGTGCTGTCTATATGTGGGTATCATTTTTGTAGTTAAAGATATGACTATTGGTTCTGTACAGTCTGTATTTCCAATTTATGCTCTGCTTCTGGGGGACACCCCAGACACGTTGGTGTCAGCTCTGCCTAGCCTGCTCGATGGCCCATTAAGGACCGTCAGCGATACAATGACCCACTGAGGGAAGGCAGACACGTCTGGGGCCTCAGCAAAGTGTGCAGGGACCTGCCCATATGACTCCAAACTCCATTTTGCTGTAATTTTCCACAGTCAGAACAAAGAGGGGTTCTTACTCTTGGAGGAGACTAGAAAGGGCTGATGCCTCGTCTCCATCCTGTCTTCAGTCCTGCTTCCGACCTCTGGAGGGACTTGGCTACATTGAAGCTTTGAACCAAGGACTGAAGGACCCATCCCAGCTGGGGATGTTCTCCAGAGACTTGATTTGAACCTCAGTTTATTCCGTCCCTGCTACAAGCCTGAGCCAAGGACTTTGCCATTACTGTATATAATTGATTCCATTTAACCCATTCTAGCTCTCATCTCTATCTTTTTCATTTGATGAATAAACCTTTAGATTTTAGATTCTAAAGGTTTGGAACAGCGTGATTTGTGGATAAGGTCTGACTTGTATATTGACCTGGGTCTGGGGCTTGGTCCTTTGGGATCGAGAGAACCTTTGTTCTTTTACTGGGGTATTGGTTTTCATAACCCTTTGACCCCATAACGAGGGGCACTGGTGGGGATACTGGGAAACTGGGGTGACTAAGGGAATAGCTTGTGTGACTTGTGGTTAGCCAGTGGGGTGAGACCAAAGTCCTCTCTGTCTGGCTGGTTTGGTTTGCCTTGGTGTGCACAGAAACCCCAGCCTGGGGCTGTAACTGCCCTGCTTGAAGCAGTTTGTCCGGAATTGGTGCCTCTCGGGGGGGGTCCCGCCAGAACCAGCCTCATTACAACAGGGTTACAATGGCCTTCTTCAGGAGACGGTGACAGGCCGTCACTCCGCTCTTCCCAAGTTGTTGTGGACTCGCAGGCCTGTGTGCTCTCAGCTCCCCACGGTTTCCAGGGAGAACCCCTCGTGTGCCAGCCCGTCTCGAGGTCACCCCCTCTTTGCCAGGGTCGAGCTGCAGACGCCTCCGCCCCTGGGACCGCTCGCTGCAATCCCCCAGGGGACCCTGTTACTGCAAAAGTCCTTCTCTCTGGTCACACACTCCCAGGGGTTAAGCGTAGCTCCTCCGCCCCCTGAAACCGCCCCTCTCTGAGCCTTCAGCACGCCTGGTCCTCGTTACCCCCCTTCGTTTTACTGCTCCCCAGTCGCTTACTGCAGGATGTTCGGTCCACGGGGTGCAGTAGATCCCACCACTGCCACCAGTTGTCACGGAGTCCCCGGGCGATGCTCTGGACCTGCTCCCTACGAAGCCAGGCAGGACTCTGGGGGAGTCTCCTCTCGGGGAGCAGCCCGTCTGCAGGGCAAGAGACTTCCCCAGCTTCCACCTTCCTGGGTCTGACCTCCGAGTATCATTCAGCATCCCCTGCCCCACCCTGCGCTTCCCACAGTAAGTCTGCCTGGGGGGGGGGGCACAGGGCCCTGCCCCCCAACTCCGCAGTCAGACGGGACTCTCAGCCAGCCAGTAAAACAGAAGGTTTATTAGACGACAGGAACATGGTCTAACACAGAGTTTGCAGGTGCAGAGAACAGGACCCCTCAGTCAGGTCTGTCTTGGGGCCAGGGGGGCCAGAGCCCCATCTGGACCTCCCCCCATTTCCCCAGCCAGCTCCAAACTGAAACTCTCCAGTCCCTCCTCTGGCCTTTGTCTCTTTCCTGGGCCAGGAGTCACCTGATCTCTTTGTTCTCCAGCCCCTTCAGTCGGCACCTTTGCGGGGGGGGGCGGGGGGGGACCAGGCCATCAGTGGCCAGGAGACAGGGTGTCGGCCAGGCCCCCCGGGCTCTGCAACACTGGCCCCCAGGGCTCTGCAACAATCACCCCCCTGATCCCCCCACCTAGAGACTTAAGAAAAGCATAGGGGAAACTGAGGCACCCACCCAGTATTCAGAGAAAACATTAAGAACTGTCCCACATTGTCACAGTGGCGTTGGGCACGTCTCTGCTGGCCCCTGGGCCTCAGTTTCCTCAGCTGTAAAATGGGGACAATGATCCTCGCTTTGTCTCTTTCGACTGAGATCTTAGGGCCAGGGACTGTCTCATGCTCAGGGTCTGGGCCCGATAGGGTCCTGATCCTGGCCGGGGTCTGGGTGGCGCCGGGCCTGACGGGGCCCTGATCTTGGCTGGGGTTTCTAGCTGCTGCTCCAGTGCACATAGTGAACCGTCTCGTTCGCTGCCTTGTGCAGCTCTCTGATCATGGGAGGGGGCGGGCGGCTCTCACACCCCCTCAAGCAGGAATTTATTTCAGGCTAAAAGGCAGAATGAACCCACCTGCGCCCAGGGGATCCGTGCTGGGGCCCAGCTCAGCCGGGTTTGTGCGTCTCAGCAGGCCCCGGCCCCACTTGGCTGGGAGACCTCGGGAAAAGCGGGGCTGCGGGTGGCCATGCTGTGGGGGCGTCAGGAGAGAACCGAGGGCCAGGGAGGGGGGCGGCTGCGGAACTGCCTCTGCTTCTGCCCCCCGCAAATCCCACGGCTTGTTTTCCAAAAGGCGGCAGGGGGTTGGAGGGGGGGCGTTAAAAACCTGATGTCCAAGCGAAATTCCATCCTGGGCACTAATTCCCTTCGGCCTCCCTGAATTTCCCCTGCAGCTTCAGCTGGATGCAGGATCCGTCCTTGTAGCCATTCGACGTTGCTGTTGAACAGTTGCAGTGTTTCACCCCAGAAGTGGCTGCATCGCAGCTCTGGGTGAGAGATCCCGGTATAAACAGCCCCTGTGCCCCACCCCAGAGGGGGCTGCATCTCAGTGCAGCACAATGGGTCCCTGCCCCAGGGCTCACCCCAGAGACAGCTGCATTCCCCGAGGCAGTGACAGCGTGTGTGTGTACGGGGGGTGTGTGTGTGAAGGGGATCAGGCCCCATTGGGTTGAGAGGCCCAGAGAAAAGGAACGAAAGGGCCACAGGGCAGCCCCACATGCAGTGAGAGGGGGTGGGGAAGAGGCGTTCAAGCAAGGAGCACAGGGGCTAGGAACCGGACACTGCGAAATGTCCCCTGCTTTGCCACGGCCTCCCTCTGCCTCTCTCTCAGCCTCCGCTCCTGCTCCGTAATATGGGGAAAGGATCCTCTCTTTGTATATAGGCTGGGAACTCGGAGGGGCCCAGACCCATCTCCTTGTGCTGCGCAGCGCCCGGCCCCACGGGGCCCCGGTCTCGGCCGGGGTCTGGGCAGCGCTGTCAGCATAGGGCCATGAGAGGCTCACGGGAACGTGTGTTGCTTTGAGAGCAGCTCCTGACCCCCCACCCAGAGCCAGCCCCACCCCATGCCCCGGCTGCTGGGCTCCCTTGGGACCTGGCGAGGGGCTGAGCGCACCCAGGCTTGTGGGGTGAGTGAGGGCCTGGCTGCCCCCAGGCAGGGCAGGTCTACGTAGAACCCAGAGGACATGGGGAGTTTCCTGCAGACATGGGGGGGCTCCCCAAGGAAACGGGGAGCCGGCCCTGGTTCTCTGGGGCTGAGTCCGCAGCCTCCACCTCTTCCCTCCAGACCCCTGGGAACTCAGCACCCGTCAGAAGCGGGCCCTGGAGCCTGGATTTCCCAGCGCCGGCCCAGGAAAGGAGGCCACTGCCCCGGCCCTGCAGGGCATCAGGATTTCCCCTCTCTCCGAAGCAGCAGGACACACGCACCCGACAGGATACGGGGCCGGAGTGAGGGCAATTCCTGGGGCAAACCCCAGCGCCGGGCGGCTGCAATGACAGGATTGGGGGGACAAGGGGGAAACAACGCATGGACCCAAAGCTTCCAAAAACCATTTTATTGCTTGTACCGTACAAATCCGAGGGCGCAGGTGACGCGCCATGGACAGATTTACAGAACCAAAACACTCCAGGAACTAGGAAAAGCGAGAATAGTCAGAACTCACAAACTATCTTACAGAGTGAATCAAGTATCACAGCCCGGCCTCCGGGCCGCGTGCGGTCAAAGCTTCAAACTCCAGCTTTGGAGAAGTTCGTCCCCCCGTTGCTGTCGGGGAAACCCACAAGGACGTGTCAGTCTAAGTAAATGCACCTCAACTGTAGCAACTACAGAAAGGGGGAAAAGTTTCTGGACCCCTCCCCGCTCCGAGCTGGCGAAGGGAAGATGGCCGGGCCGCTCGCCGCGCCAGGCAAGCCCCAGCACCACGGCAGAGCTCACACAATCCAAGCTTGGGGACTGAGGTCAGCTCGGGGGCCGCTGGCAGGAGCCGTGCCCGAGATCCCAGCGTACCAGCTGCAGGGTCTGCGTCATTCATCTGAGGTGCCCATCGCGTTGGAGGTTCCCTTCGCCACAAGAGTAAAATCTCCCACCCCACCGGGCGAGAAAGCTCCTGCCCCGCTGGCTGCTCGTCCATCCTCAAAGCTGGGCGGATGCCGGGCTGGCCGCAGACCAGGGCAGAGAAGTGCTCTCAACGGGAGCCGTGTCCTGGGACAGCCCCTGCCAGCCGGGGAGGGGCAGCCGTTCACCCCTGGACGCTTGGTGAGGCACAGAAGGGCACTGGATGGGCAGCAAGCCCAGTAATGCTGGTGGGAGGGAAGGACTCGGCAGCCCAGCCCCTGAGCAGGTGAATCAACACGAAATTCCAGCGACTCAGCAAGCGAAAGGCCAAATGGACATTAAGGCTCTAAAGCTCTGCGAGAAAAAGCCACAGCACCGTGCCCGGGGAGCCGGCAATCTGGCCAGACGGGCAACCCGGGCGGCCACGTGGGTTTTAAATTAAAGCTTTGCTAGGGTCCCACCTGGCTCCCTGACAAACGCAGCGTGAAATACACAGCCCAAGCAACGAAGCACTTTGACAGCATCTACAAATGCTGCTCCACCCAGGCGAGAGCCAGGCCGCGCCGCCGACCAGCAGCCCGTGGTCTGCGTGGGCTCGGTGTGGGGCTGACGCGCTGCTCCCCGGATGCGGGGCCCCAGGAGGTTCTCAGTGGCCAGCTGAGCTCTGCACATGGCCTTTCTCCAGAGAGGAAATTGCCGGCCCCCACTGAGGGGCTCGTGCACGGACCTGACACAGTCTGGGAAGGCCCAGGGAGGTTCGGAGAGCTGGGCTGGTGGTTAAAGGCACCGGACTGGGAGACGGGGGTTTCCTCCGCAGCTGTGTAACCCTGGGGGAGTTCCCAGGTCCCTGGCCGTACAAGGGGGATAAACCTTCTGCTGGGACCCCGGGGGCAGCACTGACCTGGCGGGCCCCGCTCTCCAGGCACTCGTTTGCTTTCCCCTCCCTAAGCCCAGCTGCGGCCAGGAGCAGACCCCATCGCAGGGGGGAAGACGAGCTTCTCTCCAGGGGAGGCAGGGCACACCACCAGCTCCTCCGGTCAGCCTGGGCCCCCCTGCAGGGAAGTTCCCAGATGAACTCCAGCCAGCGGCTCTGGCCGCTCGGGGCCACCTCCCGTTCTGCGGGTCCCCTGCCAGAGCCCTGGGCTGCGGGAGGAGACAGACCAGCGCTGCCAAGACTCTCGGGCGCACCCTGAGCGAGCGGGGGAAACCTGCCCCAACCCCCCGTGCCAGTGTTGCCAGGGGTGCGTCACAGGCTGGGACAGGTCACGAGACCCGTCCCCCCTCCTCTCTCGGGGCTGAGGCTGCACCAGGCTCGGAGCGCAAAGTGCCTGAGCCTCAAATTCAGCCCAGCTAACCGCGGGCGGGCGCCACAGCCAGGGACGGGAGGGTTAAGGGGAAGTTGCAGCAGGGTAGGGGGGCGTATGAGCCCTGTGGACCCCCTCACTGAGTAGCCCCAGATCCCGCAGCCTCAGCCCGGGCTCAGGCCTGCGGCTACCTGCTCCCCCTGCTGAGGGTGCCTGTCTGGGGTGGCAGCTATGCAGTGGGGAGTCTCTCTCCCAAATCCCAGCCAGGCTGCACGGCCGGCTGCGGCTCTTGGGACGAGGCTTCCGCCCTCCCTGAGAAATTCAGAGACTTCGGTGAGGAGCAGCTGGAGAGGACCGGGACCCAGATGGGCGCTAGCTCAGACACTGGTAACGGCGGCAGAACTACTCAAGAGCTTAAAAATTAGGAGCTGGCAAGCATGCCGAGCTCCGAGGCGGCAATCCCGGGGCCTGACCTTGCACAGCAGGAAGAGCTAAGCTGCGTACTTGGGGCATCTGTACCGAGAGCCCTGGCCCCCCATCCCTCAAATCAGGCATAATCGGCTAAATACCAAAACACGAGGCCACGTGATGTCCTGGCCGTCAGCCATTCACCAGTGCGTCCATTGCCTGCAAGGGAACGGCACCATGGGGAACGAACCCCTAGAATTAACGGCTAACTGGCTGACCTAAGTAAAAATCTTGGGGAAAGAGACCCCACACGCCAGGGACGCAGCCCAGCTTGGGCACCAGAGCAGGCGAGAATATCCCATCAAAACGTGTCTAACTGAAAAATTGCCGGGCCAGGCTCTCGGTCCAAGCGGCTGCAGACCCCCCGGAGTCGGGGTCCCCCCACCACGCACCCTGAGGTCGCCTCACCTGCACAACGTGGCTGTAACCTGCACCCCAGGTGCATCGGCAGCCCCAAGGCCATGCAGCTCGGATGGCTCTCTGCCACTGGGCTAGGGGTTGCGATTTCCGGCCCAGGCGTAGCTCAGAGACGCTGGGCAGGGAGACCCGCTGTGGCTCTGGGATGCCGGCAGGAGCAGAAGGCAGCTGCTCCCCCTGCCCCTCAAAGCTGCAGATGGTTTCAGAGCATTTGAGTCTGACACACACGGTCCGGCAGCTTAGTGACAATGGGGAAAGAGCGCTCAGCTCCCGCGACTCGTAACTTTCTCTGGCCAGTCTCCGCTGCCCGATGCACTCCGCCCAGCCGCTGGCGCTGGGTGGGACGGGTGGAGCGGCGCTCCCCAGCCCCTCGGCAGTGTCCATGACAGCCCACGGTGCGTCCGAATGGGGAAATGGGGCCTTTGGCGTGTGCTGTGGGAAAAGATTAGCTCGAAGTCTGGGGGCTGAGCCGGCGGGCGAGGGGCTCACAGGAGCTGCGGAGGAAGGTGCGTCTCCGGCCGAGCGCTGCAGCGTTTATTAGCTGCCTGGTCGTTCTGTGTCACAGGGTGTGAAGGGACCGCAGCACCGAGCGCGCCGACTTCTGGCTTTAAGGCAGCTTTGAAGAAAAACATTATTGCTTTTACAACCGTGCGCGTCGGACACAGGTACCGCCGTGGGCTGGGGTTGGCTTTCCTCCGGCAAGAACCCCCTCCCTTCCTGACACGCCACTTCCCCATGGAAAGGGCCGGCTTCTTCCTTAGTGCTCTTGTGCCGTGGGAGCCCTGCTGAATCTCCAAGTGCCCACCAGACTCCCTCCCCCCGCCTGCCCGCAGAGATCCACATGGCTCCAGCTGGTGCCCCTTTCCCAGCAGGTGTAAGGAAGGGCTGCAAAGATGTAACTGGCAGAAGAGAAAACAGGAACCAGGAACCCAACCCTGGGGCTGGCGAGCCAGTGTTCCTCGCTGCACCGGAGCAATGAAGTAAACAGCAGCCCTCGGGCTGAGGGCCAACCCGCCGGGCTCTCGGCCTGCTCGGAGGGTTTACTGTGCGTCCCAGCGGAGATTCCGAGTGGCGTCTTACGTCACGTCCACACGGCGTCGCTCTCCGTGACCAACAGAAATCTCTGGACAGAACGGGCGTCATTCCTTGCAAGTCAGTTTCGATTCCACAGGATTCCTCTCCAAGAACCTCTCTCCTGGTCTTTGTTTTTTAGGTTATGGCTAGCTGACAACCCGGCCCGCTGGGCCCTTGGACGCTGGAGGAAGGCTGAGAGAGGGGCTGTCTCGTGGGGTGGCGTGTCTTTAAAAGCTGTAAGCACTTCTAGGAGTTTAAAAATAAAAGCAACCCCATGGTACTGAACCAGCCAGGGCTTGGAGCTGCTCAGAGCCACGGAGCAAGAGCAATTCCTTCCTTTCCACGCAGCTCCAAACGGGGACCTAGCGTCTCCCCGCTCGCCTGGTGGTGTGATGCCAACCTGGCTGAGTTTCAAACAGCTGGGGCGGCTGCCCTGCAGCCTCCGGGGGCCGGGCTAGTGTGTGACCAGATTGCTGGAGAGAAATCCAAGGAACAAAACCAACAAGTTCTCCCGTGCTCGGAGCCCAAGTCTCTGCCTGCCACCGCCTATTCTCGGATGCTGGCGGAGTAGGAGAACTGGGGGAAGTGCGTCCGCTGATCGGCCTCCAGGGAGTCCATGCTGTCATCTGCAGACAGAGAGAGAAGCGGCTTATGGGGGGGGGGTCTCCAAGCACCACAGGGAGTTGGGAGCACAGGTGGCCTTCAACAGGACTCATGCTCCTAAACCCCTTGGATGCTTCCACAAATCGCCTCCAGAGAGCCTGTGCAACTCAAGATGCCCAGGAGTTGGGCTACGTGGTTTTTCTCTCTGCCTCCTTCCCACCAAGAGAAAACCAGGGGCCCGGTGGGCTGGAACCGCGGAGGCCTGCTCCCAACTCCCAGCTCCCAGGCTGGGTCCCAGTCTACACTGGGGACCACCGTTCCCTTCTCCCTCCGCAAGCGGCTCTCGCCGTGTGTCTGAGCAGCACACGACAATACAAGGCCCTGGATCTGGGCTGGTCCTTGTGAGTGCTTCCAGAGTGCGTGATCAAACCCTGCGTCCTGGGGTCTTTCAGCCGACATCCCTCCACGGATATCAGACACGCCACGTACAGCCCCGTGCGCTCTGACCCTAGGGCAGCGCTGACGTCCTCACTACACAGTGCGGTGCCATGAGACAGTGGGTAGAGCTCAGGAATCCTGGCTCCCGGTCCTGTGCTTAGGCCACCAGCCAGGCTTCCCCTGCTTTCTGTGCTGGGTGGGGTGGAGCTCCTCACATTTCAGCCCCTCCCCAGAGCCCAGCGCAGGCAGCTCAGCCATACTCACATCGGTCAGGAGGCGTGATGGTGATCGACTGCGCTGTGAACTCGTCGTCAAAGTATCGTGTGTCGATCTCAGATGTCACTTGGGGCTTAAACGGCGGGACGAGCTGTGCAGCAAGAGAGGCTGACATCGGTAACAGGGAACGCCCACTGGCTCCCACCCTCCCCAGCACGGCAGCGCGGCTGGGTCTGCGCCTGCCACCGAAACCATCCCTCCGGCTGCATTCCAGGGCCCAGCTACACCTCAGCTCACACCAGCCTGTGACGAAGTGGGACTGTTCTTAATGTTTCCTCTGAATAGTGTGGGGGTGACTCAGTTCCCCTATGAAGTTCTTAAGTATCTAGGTGGTGGGAGAAGGGTGTATGATCATTGCAGAGCCCTAGAGGGCAGGTGTGTGCAGGGGTCTGGACACAGAGAATGGCCGACACCCTGTTTCCTGGCAACTGATGGCCTGAGCTCTTCCGCCCTGCAAGGTGAGAGCTAAAGGGTTGGAGAACAAAGGAATCAGGTGACCTCCTGGCCCGGGAAAGGAACAAAGCCCAGAGGAGGAGGGGCTGGAGGGACTTTCAGTTTGGGGCTGGCTGGGACATGGAGTGAAGGGCAGACGTGGTTGTCTGGCTCACTGCCCCCCAAAATGGACCCAGCTGAGGGGTCCTGTTCTCTGCACCTGCAAGCTCTGTGTTAGACCATGTTCCTGTCATCTAATAAACCTCTGTTTTACTGGCTGGCTGAGAGTCAAGTCTGACTGCGAAGTTGGGGTGCAGGACCCTCTGGCTTCCCCAGGAGCCCTGCCTGAGCGGACTCGCTGGGGGAAGCGCACGGAGGGGCAGAGGATGCTGAATGCTCCGAGGTCAGACCCAGGAAGGTGGAAGCTGGGTGAGCTGTGTGTCCTGAAGACAGGCTGCTCACAGAAAGGCGACTGCCCCAGAGTCCTGACTGGCTTCATGGGGAGCAGTTCCAGAGCATCGCCCGGGGACTCCGTGACACTGGTGGCAGCGGTGGGATGTACTGCACCCCGTGGATGGCGCTTCCTGCAGTAAGTGACTGGGGAGCAGTAAAACGAAGGGGGATCGACGAGGACCAGGCGTGCTGAAGGCTCAGAGAGGAGCGGTTTCAGGGGGCGGTAAACCCCTGGGAGTGTGTGACCAGCGAGAAGGACTGTGCAGTAATGGGGTCCCCCTGGGGACTGCAGTGAGCAGGCTCAGGGGTGGAGGAGCCTGCGGCTTGGCCCTGGGAGAGAGAAGGACTTTTGCAGTAACAGGGTTCCCCTGGGGATTGCAGCGAGCAGTCCAAGGGGCGGAGGAGTCTGCGGCTCGACCCTGGCAAAGAGGTGGTGACCTCGAAAAAGCTGGCATACTTGGGGTTCTTCCTGGAAACCGTGGGGAGCTGAGAGCACACAGGCTTGTGAGTCCACAACAACGTGGGAAGAGCGGAGTGACGGCCTGTCACTGTTTCCTTAAGAAGGACATTGTAACCCGGTGCAGAAAGCGAGGGTTGAGCATTGGAAAGTTCACCAAGGCACAGTTAATCATGCAGCTGCAGGAGGAGGACCGCTCTAAGGGACAGATTCCTGACCCAAATGGGGCTATCGCAGGATCTGGGAGCAGCTGGAGTGGTAGCCAGGCATCCCCCAAGACTCCTGTCCCCGACCAGACGAGGGTCTTCACGATCGGGTTCCCCATCCGGGGATCGGAGATGCATGGGTTGGAGCTGAGTCCGAGAGAGCAAGAGGACTGTGAGAGACAGCGAGAGCCCGAGAAAGAGCTGCAGAAGCAGCAGCAGCATGAACTGGTGGTGGGGGAGCGGAGAGGCCTAGGGGACCTCCCAGGGGTGAGTGGGGATAGACCCCGGGGGGCCAGTTCCGCAGGGAACCTCGAGACTAAATTGCTGCCCCTGGTTAAGGAGTGGGGGGATGTGGATGCCCACCTCACTGCCTTTGAGCAGGCTGGAGATCTGAACCAGGGGGACCCTGCGGAAAAGCCCCGGTGTCTAGCTCCCTCGCTGGGTCCCAAGGCCGTAGACTCCGTCAGCCAGATGGATGGGGAGGTGGACGGGCTCCCACTCCTGACCCCAACCTATATGTCTGTGTGGAGTTTCCTGGGGTCGGGCCCCTCGGACCCCCAAGGGGAGCGGAAGGTGATGGTCAATGGGGAGACATTCCTGGGGTGGCGAGATCCTGGGACAGAGAGAACTGTTGTCAGGCCCTGGGTGGTGCAGCCTCAGATGCTGAGGGGCTGTGTGAGCTGGGTAAGGGTCCCAGGGATGAAGCCCCTCGCCCTGCCTACTGCCCAGATCCCTGTGCAGACCCAGGAGGGGTCAGGCTGGCTGGTTGTTGGGGTTCTCCGGGATATCGGCTGCGAGACCCTGTTGTGGGGTGACTGTGTCTCTTTGGGACAGGATCCAGACCCTGCTCCTGTAACTGCCAAGGGTTTGAATTTGAATCCAGGGAACCAATCGGTGGAGAGGGAAATGGTCAGTGAAAATGCAGATGACCTGGCTGGCAGGGGGGAGGAGCGGCTAGGCTCAGGCTACCTGCCTGCCTGTAACCAGACCCCTGGGGCTGGGTGGGACAGAGAGATGCTCCCTGCGCCCTTGCACACTGGAGAAGGGGCTCACGCTGGCTCTGATGCTGTGAGGAAAGCAGCGAGCTCGCTGCCTACCCTCACTGGGACAGCAAGGGCAGTGCTGAGCAAGGGGGAAGATAAGACCCCAGCTGAGTGGGGGGAGACACAGGCAGGGCAGGGGATCTGTGGGGAGTGGCAAGGTGTTGGTAAGGAAAGTCTGGATGAGCCTAGGCAGCCTTGTGAGCCGATGGCTGTGTCTAGTCAGCAGGGTGGGAAGGCGAGGAGAGTGGAAGATGAGTGTCCCTGGACCTTACCTGTTAGCTGGGTGGAGAATTGTGACAGTGAAGGAAACGTGCCTGTGTCTGTCAGGGGTATTGACTTGCCTATGGAGGGAGCTACCCTGATCTCCAAGCAGTTGTCTGTGACCAGCCTTGTGTGCTGGGACAAGGGGAATGAGATCCCAAGCTGTGTGTCTAGGAAAGGAGAAAGTGTTTCCGGCTCTTCTTTGTCTGTGGAGCAGACAGAAGGGGCCTTTCAGCCTGTGACGGTTGAGGATAGTGCAGTTGTCTCAGAGTTGGTTCTGGATTCAGCTAAAGCCCAGGAAGGGAAGGGTCCTAAGTTTGGGTCTGCTCAGGAGAATGGCCCTGTAACTAGGTCGCATCCAGTTAGTGTCTATGTAAAATCCCAGAGCCCAGACAATTCTGGTGCTTGTATTTTGCCTGTTGCTAGTGTTTTGTTGGGAAAGGGTGTCGCAACTCTGTCTAGTCAGGGTGAGATCCTAGCCAGGGCACAAGGAGAGCATGAAGGTGTGTGATTGTGTTACCTACTGAGGGTGTGGAAACCTGTAGCAAGAAGGAAAAGATTCCTGAACTTGTGTGTGGCAAAGGGAAGGAGAATGCTTCTGACCTTTTCTCTAGGAAGTCTGTCAGTTTGCCTGAAAGGGGATTGTGTAGGAATCCGCCGGATGGGCCAGAGGTAATTCTGGATGTAAGGGAGACCCAGAAAGAGTCTGTTGTTGCTCAGGAAAGTGTTCCTCTAGAGCAAGCCCTAGGTGAAGAGGGTAAGGGCAGAATTTCTGTGAGGGGTGAAGTGTTGCATAGAAAAGCCCTAGGGAAAGGAATCCTCATGGAGTCTTTGCAAGCAGTTTACTGCCACTGAAGGGTGTGAAAGTGATTTAATCAAGACAGTTTCAGTTCCTAACAGCCAGAAATTTTCTGTTGTGAATGGATCCACTGACTGTCCTGTTGAAAGATCCAGTGTGGAGAGCCTTGAGAAGGTCTCAGGTGAAGTGAAAGCTGTTAAGAAAGTTAAACCGTCCTATAACCAAGTGGCTGTGTTTGGCCAGCTTGATGGGGAGAAGACCCAATCCCAGTTTGACCCCCTGGGGTTTTGGGGTGGCCAAAGGGCACGGGCCGCAGAAACCTTCCCACATGCGGCCTGTGAGTGCTATCGACCACCCCCGACCTAAGGGAGGGCGTGAAACTGGAAGGGCCTGGTGTAACTCCTACCAAGGAATGGGAGAGATGCTGGGGCATCCATGGGAACGTTGGTGGCTTCGAACTTCCCCAGGTCACTGGCTAAAGTGACCCCGCTCAGTTCGATCTCGAAGGGGGGAGAGATGTGACGAAGTGGGACTGTTCTTAATGTTTCCTCTGAATAGTGTGGGGGTGACTCAGTTCCCCTATGAAGTTCTTAAGTATCTAGGTGGTGGGAGAAGGGTGTATGATCATTGCAGAGCCCTAGAGGGCAGGTGTGTGCAGGGGTCTGGACACAGAGAATGGCCGACACCCTGTTTCCTGGCAACTGATGGCCTGAGCTCTTCCGCCCTGCAAGGTGAGAGCTAAAGGGTTGGAGAACAAAGGAATCAGGTGACCTCCTGGCCCGGGAAAGGAACAAAGCCCAGAGGAGGAGGGGCTGGAGGGACTTTCAGTTTGGGGCTGGCTGGGACATGGAGTGAAGGGCAGACGTGGTTGTCTGGCTCACTGCCCCCCAAAATGGACCCAGCTGAGGGGTCCTGTTCTCTGCACCTGCAAGCTCTGTGTTAGACCATGTTCCTGTCATCTAATAAACCTCTGTTTTACTGGCTGGCTGAGAGTCACGTCTGACTGCGGAGTTGGGGTGCAGGACCCTCTGGCTTCCCCAGGAGCCCTGCCTGAGCGGACTCGCTGGGGGAAGCGCACGGAGGGGCAGAGGATGCTGAATGCTCCGAGGTCAGACCCAGGAAGGTGGAAGCTGGGTGAGCTGTGTGTCCTGAAGACAGGCTGCTCACAGAAAGGCGACTGCCCCAGAGTCCTGACTGGCTTCATGGGGAGCAGTTCCAGAGCATCGCCCGGGGACTCCGTGACACAGCCCCACGTGGACGCTCGCACGTCTGCTGAAGGGCAGCGTCAGCCAACCTGTTACACCAAGCGACATCGCTCGCCATCTGAAACCGGCCCAGGGACTGAGTCGATTTCCACTCACCCCGTGAGCTAATCCCGTGCAGCTCCACCTAGACCAACCCAAGAGAGGTTGCCGAGCAGCGACGCCTGCCTGCCATGTGAAGGGAGGTTCCCGCGAAAAGCAGGGCTGGCTTTAGACCCAGCTCCAACCCCTCCTCCCCCGGGTCTGCAAACCGATCACCGCAGCTCTGAACTAAGGCACGAGAAGCCGTGCAACTGAGCGGCCCAGGCCCTCGCCCCCCGCCCCCGCGGGGCGTCTCTGCGACGGGCCCGGGCCCTCGCCCCCCGCCCCCGCGGGGCGTCTCTGCGACGGGCCCGGGCCCTCGCCCCCCGCCCCCGCGGGGCGTCTCTGCGACGGGCCCGGGCCCTCGCCCCCCGCCCCCGCGGGGCGTCTCTGCGACGGGCCCGGGCCCTCGCCCCCCGCCCACGCGGGGCGTCTCTGCGACGGGCCCGGGCCCTCGCCCCCCGCCCACGCGGGGCGTCTCTGCGACGGGCCCGGGCCCTCGCCCCCCGCCCACGCGGGGGTGTATCATGAGCTCTGCTCTGTGCTGACCAGGTGCTAGCGAAGGGTGGGTTTTGCACAGCCTCACATGTATACTCAGGGGCAGCGGGCTGTTCTGAGAACTCTTCAGACAAGTGGTTCAGGGGATGAGAAAAAACCCAGGACCTCCCCAGCAAAGAGGGTTCCCCCTTCTTACCTTCTTCTGAACCACGTCTTGCCAGTTGATGGCCGTGAAGAAGCGGTGCTCCATCACCTCCTTGGCGTCGTTCGGCCCTCCTCCTAGCCTGGAGACACAGAGCATCCTTACTCCCTGGCCCTCGCTCCAGGGCACTGGTTTCCAGGTGCGATTTTAAATCCATTTAGTCAGATGGTGCCAAAGGTCAGGGAGCCCCTTGTAAATCCACAGGATCCTGGCATGTATCGATCAGCAACACCGAAACCAGCACGTCTACCTAGACCCTCAGCCTGGTCCCGCTGGACCTTCTGCGTCTAGACTCCTAGAGTCCGAGGCCAGCGGGGACCACTGTGATGAGCTGGTCTGACCCCCTCCAACCCAGGCCAGAGACCTGCCCAGAGAAGGCCCTAGAAGCTTTAACCCAGGTTCTCCTGGGCAGGAGACCGAGGACACTTCGCCTCTGGTCTGCACCTGCCATGGGGGATCTCCTGGTGCTTTCCCAGCCCTGACCGTCTCCACAGCGACCGACGCACCTGCCGTGGAGCAGCTGCCACCCCCGGAAGGAAGCCAGTGAGAGCCGGCGCCATGGGACCAGCTTGGGCCCAGCCAGCCCCTGGGTGCATGTGCCCAGCACCCACCCACCTCTGCTTGGGGTCCTTCTTGAGCAGCCCGGCCAGCAGGGCCTTGGCCTCGGGGCTCAGGGTGCGGGGGAAGCGGATCTCCTCCATGAGGATCAGCTCAAAGAGCCGCTCGTGGTCCTGGTTGTAGAAGGGGAGGCGGCCGCACATCATCTCGTACATGACGACACCCAGCCCCCACCAGTCCACAGCCCGCCCGTAGTCATTGTCCTCCAGCACCTGTGCGGGGAAAAGGGGGGGCTTGTGAGCTGCGGAGGAGTCCAGCCACTAGCCCCCCTCTCCTCCCAGAGCTGGGAGAGAACCCAGGAGTCCTGGCTCCCAGCCCCCAGCTCTAAACACACTAATCCCCCTAGGCAGAGGGTTTTCCTCATCAGCTTTGTTTCTACCTTAGAGTGGGAAACAAGCTGGCCAGAAACGGCGTGGAAGGGACCGTTCTGGTGCAGCCAGGGCCTCGTCCCAGCCGAGCAGCAGAAGGATTCTTGGACGTGTCTAGGGGCCCTCTGGCCTGAGGTCAGGGTGATGCTCTGGTTTGTGAGGTGTGTCTAACAGCAGCATTCAGCGCTGCCAACAACCTCCTGTTACACCCCACTCCTGGCCACGGGACATTGACCCTTCGTCTGTGGGCCTGGCCCAGGGGACTGGGTCCGGGCCGGCAGGATGCCTAGGTTCTGCTCCCAGGCTCGTCACTGTCCGGCTGGGCGAGTCCCGTCCCCTCGCTGTCTCTCTCTCCCCCACCTGTGGTCTGGGAGCTCTTCGGGCAGGCACGGTCTCTGCCCACCCAATGGCCCCTGGCCTGGGTCGGGGCGGTGCTATCGTAATACACCTAACAGTGAAGAATCAATACCTCCGGGGCCAGGTACTCCGGCGTCCCGCAGAAGGTTTTCATGGTGGCGCCGTCCGTTATGCCTTCCTTACAAAGCCCGAAGTCCGTGATCTTTATGTGACCGTCTTTATCCAGCATCAGGTTCTCCAGCTGAAAGGCAGAGAGGGAGCGAGGGGGTCAAAGCTCCGGTTAATTCCGCTCGCTCGTCCACACAGAGCCGAGACTGTGGGCTCGAGGGGGCGCAGTGGCTAGTCCGGGGCGGGCCAGGGAAGCATAAAGATGCCACCAGCATCATTAGGCCTGGGTAACAATCAACAGCAAGTCAATCCTCGTCAACCCCCGAGAGAGCACTGGGCCTGACGCGGCCTGCGAGGGATGCAGGCAGTCTGGCTGCATTCAGGAGCAGCCCAGAATCCCACCCTGAAGCCGCCTCTCCTCGTGGGCACAGCCTCTGGGCAGAAAGGCGAGCCAAGGGCAGATCATCCAGAACATGGGGTTAGGTAAAAGAGGAAGTTTTAAACTACCCTCCCCATGAATCAAGCGCTCACCAGGCCGTACTGGGGGCTGGGAGGGAGCCCTGAGAAACGGGGCTGCTTGCGGCCAAGCCTCTGCTGAGTCCAGCCCTCAGGAGCAGGGAGAGGAGCAAGGGGCCCTTGCCTCCTGTTCTCCAGACACCTTCCTGCAGTGACAAAATCCAGCCAGGGCACGACGCTGCTGAGACACTCACCAGCTGCCTGCATCTCACTGGCTGAGCCAAGCAAGGAGGGAACAGGGACCCAAGGGCGTAGAATTCAGTTTCATTTTTTAAAATGCAAGAGCCTGGTTCCCAACGGCTCTGAGCACCGACTCCAGCTGCAGCTATAGGCGCTCAGCGCCTCTGGAAGGCGGGAGCTAGCCAGAACCCGGGTGGACTGGCTGTTTGCCCTGACATTACCTTGATGTCCCTGTAGACCACGTCCCTGGAGTGCAGGTACTCCAGCGCGGACACTATCTCAGCACCATAGAAACGGGCCCGGTCCTCCGTGAACACGCGCTCTCTCGAAAGGTGGAAAAACAGCTGGAGGGAAGGAAAACAGCGCGGGGGCCATAAGTGCCCGAAAGCAGCCAAATGAGGGCCGAGCGCTCTGGCAGCTGCGCCGGCGAGAACGCCGACAGGTGTGTCCGACGCGCACTGCCCTGTACGTTGACAGCCCCCGAGGCGGGGAGAAGGCCCGGGGCAGGAGGGGGAGAACGTACCCAGAGCCAGGCAGTCCAGAAAGGTTCCCTCAAAGACACTTGGGTTTCCCTTACCAAGGCCAGCAGGAATCCTGCTGGGGGAAGTCACAGCAGCAGGCCAGCTGGTGCCCGACAGCCGGCAGCGGGAACGCTGGCTGGGAGAGGCTGGTCACTGCTGCGTAGCCACGCCTGCCACCCGCCCCACGGGAGGTGGGTAACAATCCCACCCCCACCATAGCTGGGAGAATGTCGTTCTTACGGCTAGATGGCCAATCAGATGACTGGAAAGGGAACCCAGGAGTCCTGACTAGCTGGGTCACAGATCCTTACGGCAGGGCTAACACACTCCTGCCAGGGGCCGGGGCAGACACTTCCCTGCAGCACAAGCTGCTGGTAAGACTGGAGAGCCCCCAAGTGAGATGATGGACAAGTTGAAATTCTGTCCTGCCGCAGAGGGGGGTGGGGGGTCAGTCACAGACATGGGTCATCTTCCCGTTGTCTCCTCTGCACCCCCCTATGCCGTCCTCCAGGCCCACAGGCCACCTCACCAGTGCGGGGGGCAGAACGGGCTCTTCCGCAGCTCCCGCTAACGGGTCAGCTCCCGAATCTCTCCCCTTCGCATTTCCAGCCTCAGACGTCTCCCCTCCCCCAGTCCGTGCCGCTGTTTGATTTTCACTTGGGGACTAGGTAGCCGGGCAGCACCCAGCGCACCGTGCGGGCAGGACCCACCTCTCCTCCGTTGGCGTACTCCATCACGAAGCAGAGCCGGTCGTTCGTCTGAAAGGCGTACTTCAGTGCCTGCAAGAGAGGGAGCGGCTGAGAAGAGGCGGGCGCCGGCTGCATGGCTCTGCGCTTCCCGAGATGGCAGCGGGGCTATGGTGCTGTCACTCCAGCTCCCGCGCCAGGGAAGGGCAGAGCTAGAATCCCGTCTCCCACGCCGAGCCCGCTGGCTGCTGCCGAGCGGCCCGCCCTGTGGCCTCCTGGACGAGTGAGCAAGTCCTGCCCAGCGCAGGGCTTCTCGGCTGCAGCGCCAGCATGGGGCCAATGGCAGGGGCTGGGCACTCAGCACATTCATTGCCCAGTAGCCACTGCGCAGCCCTGGCTCGTGCTCCCTGCCAGGCTCAGCTGCCCTGGCGCCGACAAGCGAGAGATGAGCGCTCTGCACCCGGACACCCAGCTCGGGGCGCCGTTTAAAGACCTCCCAGGGGGTACCTGCTGCACTGCTGATGGAGGGGACACTCTGAGTCTGAAGGATCTTTCAGGTTTCGGCTGGCATGTAAGCAGCCCACTTCCCCGGCTGGCACACCTGCCCTGTCCGCCCGGAGACCCCACGGGGACTTCCCTGGCTGGCACGGCCGCCCTGCCCGCCCGGAGACCCACGGGGGGGATTTACCGTCAGGAAGGGATGCCTGCTGTTCTGCAGCACTCTGCTCTCCGTAACCGTGTGCGCCACCTCGTCCTGCGGGGAGACAGACACTGCAGGAGATCAGTCGCGCACTCAAAGCCAGCCGGCCACGCCACCGAGCCGCTGGCCTTCGAGCTGCAGGTGTGGACCGGAATCCAGCCCGGGGGGGGGCAGCATTCATGCCCGAGGGGAACAGTGGCCAAGGCACAACGCTCACCGCTGGCCAGCAATGCGCCGGAGAACATGCTCAAGTCCCACTGAACTTTAAGTGAAGCAGGTGCTTTAAGTGTGTTGCTGACTCAGCGCCCACGGTCCCCCCCACCCCCCCCATTTATTGCTCTACTCCTGAGGAACCCCAGCCATGTAGCAGCCCCCCTGGAGCCAGGTGCTGTACAAACCCCACACAGAAAGACAGCCCCTGCCCCAAGCAGCTTACAGCCGAAGGCGGATGGCAACGGGTGATCACACTAATTTCTAAGTCTTTGAAGCATAGGTGAGAATTTCTGCCCCTGCTCCCAGAGGCAAACACACACTCACAGGAGAGAGACGGACCGCGAGCCACAAACTGCAGAGGATGATGTTACCTAACAGCACGCCTGCAGGTTTGGAATACACCTTGTTTCAGGCCCCCAAGCCCCTCCACGCTGACCCTTCCCTCCCCGAACGGCCCCGCGTACCTTTGCGATGATGACTTCTTTCCGCAGGATCTTCATGGCGTAATAGCGCCCAGTGGCCTTTTCCCGCACCAGGATCACTTTGCCGAAGGTGCCTTTCCCCAAGAGTTTCAGGTAGTCGAAATCGTTCATGGTCTAGGAAGAAAGACAGACGGGGGGAGGGTTAACGCTGCGGCATGGGACGGCTGGAAGGTGGGGAAATGCCGACCAACGAGCCTATCGAAAACCGAAGGGTTCTCCCGCCGGGGTAGCTAGTTATAAAAACGGTTCCGGCCTGGGTAGAAGAACAGCATGAGGTCAAGACACCCAGCTACGCCCCACTCCAGCCCTCTGGCGCGCACGGGGGGCAGTTTCACCCTGGCAATTTAAACCACGGTCTTGTGTGCTTCTGTGCACAACGGCCAACCTCGAACACCATGACTCCCACTTCCCTGCGGAGCAGGCTCTTGTTCCAGACAAATATGTAATGTAGTGGCTAGGAGAGGGGCTTGCAGAAATCACAGGGCCAAGTCAATGGTTTCCCCCTCCCCACGGAAGAAGATCCCCAGAAGATGACTGGCCAGAGAAAACGGAAGGGAACCGGTTTCAGACAAGTGCTGTGAACCACATGCAGCCCGGGGGAAAGAAATCACAGTGCGTTTCTGTCACAGGGGATGGGTGAGATCAGCCCCTGTGAGGGACCTAGCTGGAGTGACCCCCCATCCCACCTCTCCAGGCTCTCAGCGAGCACGCAGGAGAACCTGGCCGGGAGACGTTAGCAGCTTGGAGCGAACGAATGAAAACAGGAACGGACCCAGCATCACGACGGCGAAGGTTCTGACCTTTCCCAGACTGCGACCTCATAGTACAGCCAAAACAAGGTTTGGGGTCCCCCACCTCCTTCCCATCCTGCCCCCCGAAACCACAACCCCCCACCCCCGCTGAGAAACCTCAACACGCCAGCTGCCTTACTGCTTTCGCCCGGGTTTTGGTCACGGCCACTTCCATCTCCTCAGCCCCGGTGGTGTCGGTGGGAGAGCCGCATTTGTAATCCATCGTGTCTTCTTCGGGCTCTTGGTTCTTTAAGCTGTTGGCGACGGTCTGAATGGCGTGCATCCACTCCTCCCTGCGGCGAGCACAGGGGTCAGGACGCGCCGCACAGGGCCCGGGCACCAGCACGGCCGATGGCAGAGGGAGAGCACGGCAGGAGCCGAGGGATGGACGGGTGCTTCAGCACCTCTGAGCAGGCCGGGTCTTGGCAGCTCGGATTCTGCGCTTCCTCCTCCCACAGCAGTGACCCCGGGTCCCAGCGCTGCCCTGACTGATTTCAGCCCGGGCCTCCTCACCCCCGGTTCGCACTCTGCCAGCGCGACCCATTATCCTCGCTTCGGAGCGGACCTTTGCAATTAGCTCAAACACAAAACTTCCCACTTCTTCTGGTTGCAAGAGGCCCCTGGCGTGAGGGCATGCTGTGCTCAGAGCAAGGAGCTCTTCTCACTGCTGCCTAGAGACCCCCTGGTCCCGAGGGGGACAGGGAGCCCCTGGGAACTAGCCGAGGAGAACTCAAGCGGTGAACACAATGCACCACGATTCCCCCTCCGGCCAGGAGCCCCTGCCAGAGCCCAGCTTCGCGCTCAAGGCTCAGCAGGGAGCCGGGAAGCCACACAGGGCAGCCAGGCCAAACCAGCTAAGGGGGCCCACTCGGCCAGCGCGAGCAGTGTCCGAGGGTTACCGAACCATCAGTGGGGTTCCCCAGACGAAGCGCCTGCTGGTGGGGGAGGGTCTGTCAGATCAGCTGCTCAGCCTGCTTCAATTCCCTGCGACCTAGCGCCTCCTGGCACCCTTCACTCTGGTGCAAGGAGAGTGTCACACACCTGCTCTGCACTGCGGCCGATGGCCACGCATAACCAGGCCCCAGGTCAAAAGGCCAAATCCCACCCCCCCGACACGAGGTGCAGGGGACCTGCTGTCCCAGCACGCAATGCTCCAAGGCAGGCCACGCCTGCGCCCCTCAGGCTCCTTGCTAGTTCGAGTGGCGGCTCCCAGGACCTGGGCACCTCCACGCCAGCAGCTGGGCAGAGGGCGGGCGTGCATGGGGCCACCCCTACCAGCGCACCTGCTCGCTACCGCTCCATTCCCTTGCGGTTCAATGGAGCCAGTGCACACGAGCTGCAGGTCCCACGCCTGTCCGGGTGGCAGCTGGCATTGCCTGACCTCGCCAGAGCTCCCAGGGCAGCAGAGGCTGCGGGGCAAGGAGCTCACAGCCAGGCACCTCTAGCAGGGAGCTGGGACTCGCGGGAGAAATTCCAGCCTGCCACGAAGCGGGTCTTTGCGGGTCCTGGGGTACAGAGAGCCAGACAGAGTTCCGTCTCCTCCCCTATAACAGCTAGACACACCCCACCTGGAGCCGGAGGCCCCTAGCTTGGCCTTCCAGGGGAGGATCACGCGAACGCTCCTGCCTGGCACCGAAATACTTCACATCCCCGTTCCCACCCTCTGTTCAGATCAGAGCTGTTCGGTGCCACGCCCAGCATGCAGGGAGTCCCTGATGTCGGTCTGCGGGGTCTAGGGTGGACACACCCTTCTCCCTCTGCCCCCCTCTCCCCCTTGATGTGGGGAGAACATCTGCCTCTCAGCAGGTTTGGGAGGGCTGGCTGGCAGGTGGCTGCCAAGGAATCTGAAGACAAAGAGCTAAGTTCCCAGGGAGCCTGGCCCCCCCTGCCACCCGCCAGGCCCTGTGCTGTATGATGGCCTGGAGGAGGCGGGCGCCCCGTGACGCAGACGGGAGTGTGCGGAGCTGCACCTACCGCTCGTCGGGAGAGTCCACATGAAAGGTTCTTTCGATGACAGTCGTCCACTGCAAGCACCGAATGACGAACGTGTTTGGCCGGGGGCGCTCGGTCTTCATCAGCTGGCATTCTGGGGGCAGAGGGGGAGTGGGTGGGGGCGGAGTGCAGGCTGCCCCGATTTCTGAGACCAGGTCCCCTTTGCTAACCTGGAACCTCCTGCACTGGCTCCCTGTTCAGCGCAGGATCCCATTAAAATCCCTACCCTGCGTCTTTAAATGCCGCCTGTCGGCCTCACATACAGCACCCGGGGCCTGGCGCCAGCCACCTCCCGGTGCCACCTCTCCAGGGTGCCAGCTTCCTTTCAAAGATGGCAGCCGGCAGCCCGTCCACACCAGGGCTCTCAACGGTGCTAACACTATGGGACTAAACCCGCACTAGTCCCACACACGAGTGTCGGGCAGCCGGTTGCTATTCTCCCCCGAGCGACAGCAGGGCAGGCTGCCAGACAGGGCTCCGGGGCGGTCACATCAGAGCCCAGCAGTGAGAGAGAGGAACACAGCTGCTGGACAAGCCGTTCGCGGGGCACTAATGTCGGGCACCATGGCCCAAAGCTCCTGGAGACTGAACTCTCCTCTTGGCTTCAGAGGGGACATGGGCACCATGAGACGGGGAACGTGCATCTGCTGGGGAGAGACACGGACGTGTCCCTGCGGGTCCCCCTGCACCTCCAGGTTTAGCCGGCAGACGCACCTGCGACCGAGAAGTTATTCAGAGGTGGCAAGCTGTGATCAGACGTCTCGGGCCGCTCCTTGTAGCCGATGAAAGAGCCGTCGCTTTTCAGAAGGAAGTACCTGGGTCTCCATGTTTTAATGTACTCCCCTGGAACAAAACCGAATTATGCCTAGTGTTATTTCACGCCTCGCTCTGCCCCTTCGCTACAGAGCCCGCTTCAAACCAGCTCCCACCCCGACTTCGGCACCCGAGCCGCTGCCCTGCTCTCAGCAAGGCCCGGGCACAGCAAAGAGCCAGCGAAGGGACAAACCACCGAATTTCACTGGAGACGCTCCAGAGACTCAAAGGCCCACGGCGCTCTCAGCGCCCCACAGCCACTTCGGGGCTTTAGCGGCAAGAGGCTCACGCAGAGCCAAGGACACCGAGACAGCGGCACTGGGCCTCCCAAGGGTGGGAGTGGATCCGCGCCGCCCACGCTGGGCCAACACTTGAGACAGATCCTTAGTGATGAAATGAGGGTCCTTTAAGGTATTTCAGGGGTAACTTCTGGGGAACTTCCAAACACCTGCTTTTTCCTTTGGGGCCCCTGTGAATCCCAGTAAGGCAGGTAAACAGTCTTATTTCCCAGGGAAGCCCACCCAAAGGCAGGCTAGTGAAGTGACCTGCCCAAGGCTCACAGAGGGAGTTCTGGCTCCCAGGTCCCTGCCCGGACGTTAGCCGACACGTTAGCTCAAGCAGCAGCCATGGCCAAAAGCGGCCGGCTCTGTGGCTGTTTTAAGGGATGTGGCTTCACACAGTTAGCACCTTAGCCTCAGCCCCTGGTCCTGGCACACCATGCCACGTACAGAAATAGCACTGAATCCTGACCCCCTGCTCTCTCCCTGGCAGAGAGGAGACATTTGCTAGACCCAGAAGCCCTGGGCACGCCACTGGAATAATGGGAGCCAGCCAGGATGTGTCCGAGCTGCAGGGCTGCCAGCCCCTGCTCCCGAAAGTGCTCAGCAACCAGGGAAAACACCGGCCCACCTTCCGCGTCTCTATAAATAACCCCCTGCACAGCTGCTGCAAGGCCCCTGCACTCTAGAACGCTAAAAATAAAAGCGACCGCTGGCCTGGGGTCCTCACGCAGAGCCACCCGGGGGGGGGGGGGGGGGGAGGGGGGGGCAGAGATGCTGGCCTGGAGGACATGCCTGGCAGCTCCAGGAGCGAAGCCGTGCCAGCCCCACCACTTCTCCAGCCCCTGCTCCGGGGTGCAAGGGACGCCAGCAAGCCCTGCTCCGGGCACATGCTGAGACACTTACCATGGGTCTCAGAGATAATCTTTTGTCCGCGCTGGCCAGGGAAACGGGCACACTGGGCCTCAGCCTGACCCCTGGCACACGGCTCTAACCGCGCTGCGACCAGGGCCCGGGGCAGAGCTCCCCGCGCGTGCTGCAGTCAGACCGAGCCGAGGGCCTGCTCCCAAGCCCACAGAAGCCAATGGAAAGGCTCCTGCTCTCTTCAGCTCAGGCCCTAGCTTGAGAACATGCCGCCCAGCCAGGCGAGGCACAGCCTGCGCCCAGCTCGGGCAGGGCTCCTGTCTGGCTGAGCGCCCTTCCACCCCACGCTCCGGGGCTCTGCGTGCTGCAGGGAACGGGACGGCTGGGCAGCTGAGTGACTGGAAACCAGAGCCCTCCTTTTCTCCGGCAGCTGCAAGGGGCAACTGCCCACGGTGCCCCGAAGCCAAAGGGATGCCACTAAGCCGGCACAGCCCTCAAACAGCTTCCCCTTCTCCACCAGGGAGCACAGAGCCTCTGCCCCGCGCTGCCTCCCTGCAGCCAGAGGCTGCACCTTCCCCTTGGGGCCACCCCGATCCCTCAGCACAGCACGGCAAGGAATCGCCCCGGATCTGCCCATGGCAGACGCTGCTCCGGAAGGAGACCTCCTGCCCGAGGCGTGACGGAGAGGCTGGACAGGCCAGAAGGTCCGAGGAGAGGAGGCAGGACATTGGCCTGTCATTCAGTTGCAGTTACAGCTTGGCTTTCAGAGTGCTGGACGCCCCGTAGGGGCTGCCCACGGACAGCAAGGGGGGCAAGCTACCTGCTGTTGGAGTCAGCGGGTCAGAGGAGAGCTGCAGGAGCCCTGCCACCCTGGGCGAGCAGTCTCTGCACTCTCTTCTTTCAGGATTACAGCAAGCTTATCTGCAGGGCTCAGAAAAGGCTTGCAGCCGCTGAAAGCCGCAATGCAAACAGCTAGGGCTTGGGTTCACACACAAGTTGCAGCAGTTCAAAAACCAGATTAGTTCAGCAAGTGCAAACACCTGCGTAGCCACACTTACATCAGTTTAAAACAATTCACAGTGCAAACTAAACCAGCACAGGCCAGTTTAAACCCTATCAGAGTGTCCACACACAAAGCTGCACCGGTTTAAAATCCCACCTTTAGTTAGGCTGGTGTGATTGTGTGCCCCCAACATGCACCACCTTTGGGTGGGATCCTTACCTCTCTTGTGCAGCCAGCCCTCTTTGACGACTGACACTTCGTTCATGTTGGTGCCCCAGCTCCCAGCCACCTCTGCAGGGCAGGACAAGGAACCAGGGTAACGCTGCCCGCTGCAGGACAAGCTGTGGGCGCAGTGAGCGTCTGTAGAAGAAAAGAGGCCATTTGCCATCGCAGAATTCACTGGATGTCCAGACAAAGCTGTGGACGGAGCTCCCACGAACGCCGCCACTAAAGATCCAGTGTCGCTCGCCACGGGGACCGAATCCGCCCCCCTCCACCCACAGGACTGAGCACGTGCCAGCGAGAGTCTTCACACCAGTGCCTGCCCCCGTGAGCTTACAAACCAAACCAAGAAGGCAGACAAAGAGCGGGGGGGGGGGGTGTGTGTGTGATCGGAGATGCCCTTCCTCTGGCCCCCCAGTGCCCTCTTCTCCGCGCCGTGCACGGGGCGAAGCACACAGACGCAGCTCTCCCATGAAGACAGAAAGGCAGTATCAGTAGGAAACCGCCCCCACACTGGGTATCATTAAAAACTCCCCCGCTACATCGATGTGGTCTCCGTAAACACAGGCCCCGGGGAATCAGAGCCCTGTTTGCAGGGAGAGCCCAGCTACCTGCTCAGGCAGCCAGCGAGGTGTTTACCTCTGTTTCCAGAGACCCTTATCTCCCCGCAGCACCATGTGCTACCATCACGGGTGATAAAAAGCCTTGGAGATAAGAGGCACTAATCGCACATGCTCAGATCAAAGACGCTGGCGGGGAAAACACACACGCTCCACAGGCAAGAGCCCTTACAAAACAAACAGCTGGAGAAAAATTAATCCAAGTCACCTGACAGGACTTGCGGGGCGGCAGGCAGGAGCAGCAGCTGACGGGGAGAGAGGGGGCGGCTGGAGGCGGCAGGGCTAGGGCTAGTCTTGGAACCCCGCGGGGCCCACGCTGGACAGGCGAGGCTGTGGCTGGCACACAGCCAGGACCGTTCCCCGAGAGCGCTTGCCATCACTTCCGCTCGGGCGCGGAGGAGTGTCCGCTGTGCAGGCTGGTCAGGAAAACTCCTGCTGGCAACGGGGTTGAACCACCCCAGGGCTGATTCCAGGTCCAGGCCTCTGCACGGGGCTCACCCCAGCCCAGGGTTTGACACCTTTGCCAACAGCACCCCTTGCCAAGCCCTCTCCCTCTCGAGCGCAGCCCGGCTCTGGGAACAGACCACTAGCGATGGTGTGCGAGGAGCGCCAAGCGCTGGGAGTTGCCAGGCCGCTCGGCACGCCTGCTGGATCTATTGTCATTCCAGCAAGCCCAGGAGCCCTGCAGCGCCCGGCCCCAATGCCAGGGCCCCGCACGGCAGGAGCTCGGCTGTTAGGACCAGCGTGCTGAACGCTCGGCCGGGGAGCCGCTCGGCCGTTCGCTCCACGATGGAGTGGCGAGGCAGGGAAATCAGGGTGCTCCAGGAGAGGCGACTGTACCACTCGAACCCTGAAAGGGCGCTTCCCTAGGCCAGGCTGGAGCCTGGCGCAGTGTAGGGTCACGAGACCCGCGCAGGAAGGTAAAAACATACAGGCACAACGCCGGGTTTCCACAGCCCAGCAACAGCACCACCGGCTCCTGGGTCTCCAGTCACTTTGGGCCTGGGCCTTCCTCCCCATGCCATGCCTTGGACATGCCTTTTCAACTCAGCACGACACCGGGCTGGTGGAGCAGAGGGATCCTCTCCCCCCACATCAGCGATCAAAGGGTGACAGGCTCCCTCGCCCCGGACTAGCTACTTCGGTCGAGTGACCACGCAGCGTGAGCCGCCAAAGCCGGGGAGTTCACACGCTCCGCTTCAGTCCTGGCTCCGCCCAAGCTAGCAGCCCCGGCAAACAGCAGGACTGAAGTAGGGAAAGTACGCACGATGGTCATCGGAGCGACAGGACTAGAATGAACAGAGACAAGGGTTGAAATAAAACTTCAGGTCACTAGAAAGGCGGCTGTCCCAGCGTTGCAGGGTGTAAAGCTGCCCCATCTACCGTGGCTATTTCTGATGCCCTCGCATATCCGTGCTTTCCTGGAACCACTCAGGAATGGCCAATCACAGAACACCCCGCTAATTTTCAACACCCGCTATGGTGCTCACTTTCCCCTTTCCTTACAGCTCACCTGCTCCTCATGCGGGCCTCGCCATCCTGCTTCTCCCACGTCCCTGCTGCCATTTGGGGACGGGAAATTGCGGAGGGAAGTTCATGTGGAGACGCAACGGGTGAAACGTCACGCCGCTGGCGGTCTGCTTTGGTTCCAGGGCCGCCTGAATAGGAGCAAGTGGAGCCGGGACAGGGCCCAGAAAGCTCCAGTCCATGCAGCGGAAGAGGTCAGATCGCCTGCCAAGAGTTCCTTGGTGTCGAAGGCCTGTTGGAGCTCGGGCACGCTGCCCCCTAGCCAGCTCTCCTATTCAACTCGAGCGCCCTCCAGTGCGCACCCCTCTCGGGAACTGGGGTTCCTCACTCGTGCCCTATCACGGACATGCGTCGCCCGCTCTCTGCGGGCCGGGCTGAAGAAGGGATCCTACGTGCCCTGTTTTCCTCGGAGATCTGACCAGCCCAGACGCTTGGCCAGAGCTCTCTCCGCTCCCATCTCTGCAGCCTGTCCTCCCGCTCGGGAGCGAAGCCCACACATCTGGACTCGCCCAGAACAGCCACTGGGGTAACTGAGGTTGGAGACCAGGGGACCAAAGCTCGCCCCGTAAGACCAAACTGGCAAATGCCCAAGAGGCAACGTGTAATATTACGACCCAATGCCAGGCCAGCCTGTGGGCGTACACAGAGCAGGCGGCTGCGCCCATTTGGAAATACCCGACAGGCACTTTGGCGATATTTAGCCCTCGGCGATCACAGGGGCTTTTCAAACAGATCTGCCAAACTCCTGAGTGAGGCACCCCGGACACAGGCAAAGAGAGCAGGAGACGTGCCAGCGCGTTTGGGAAGGGATTGGCTTAAGGCCTGAGCGGGCGGCGGCCAAAGGGCCGCACTCCAGTGCTCCAAGCTTCCAGTTCGACGCGCCGACTGTCCCCCGGTTTTACAGAACGCAACGTCAGAGAATGATGGTCCGCACACCAGCTGACAGCGAGCGGGCCGGGCGGGGGCTGCATGCGGCCACAGAACTGCCACACTTCTCCCTGCGTGCTCCAGGCCTGAGCTAAATAAACCCCGCACAAATAAGGCGATTTAATCTACATGTATTTTCATTGGCAAAACTGAACAGAAACAAGACTGGGAGAAAGACGACATCACTCTGACCCCAGCAGACAAGTTTATACAGAACAACGGCTGCAATCCTAGCTAACAAACAAAGCCAGCGTTGCAACTGGATTTCACTCTTTTACATAACAGTGCTAAAGGTCCAGCAATAACAGCATCTTCCCGTCTTGTGAACTGTGGCACAGAGGGCCCTGTCTCGGCATAAGACAAGAGAGAGAAGCCACTGCAGCTGCTGACCCCAGATGCTCCCGCGCAGCGCAAGTGCGAGGCTGCGAACGCATACCCGGGTCTTCCTCCCGCGCAAGGCGAAAGGTATTTGCAATAGGCTAGAACGCAGGCGAATGGACAGCTGCTGGAAAGACAGAGCCATGTGATTAGGGGACAGCAAACAAAGGGGTAAGACCCAGTGAACATGGTGGCATATGGAGAGAATCGATTTCCAAAAGGAACCATCCCCTTGCCCAGACGACTTCAGAGGATCCTGTTGGCACCAGAATGTAACCCTTTCCCTGAGTGACCTCGTTAGAGGCGTCCTGTCGGTCTGCGAGAAACCCCCCGGGGAATAGCTTATAATGAACAACGTGTGGGTGAAACAGGCCAGACCAACAGCCCGGTGGCTTACTGCACCCTTGGCAGAAGAACTGACTTCCTGGAAGCGCCCATTCGTGCCTCTTGTTTTCCCCACCGGCGACTTCCTTGGAGCTCTGCAGAGAGGTGGCGTCAAGCCCACAGCCTGGCTGGGCTCGCTTTGATTTAATAAGAACCCCTAGCTTTTCATCCAGAGAGCTCAAAGCACTTTACAAAGAAGGAAAGTAGCATCACCCCTGTTCGTAGAGGGGAAACTGAGGCATGGGGACAGGAAGTGGCTCGCCCACAGTGATGCAGTGGGCCAATGGCAGAGCTAGAACAGGACCCAGGTCTGCTGAGTCCCAGTCCAGAGCTCCACGCAGTCCTCCTCTGAAATTCCACTAGCAGCACCGGTCAGACGAACGGCAAACGTGGATCCTCACCTGGCCATCTCCAAGCGCAGGAGGTAACATTACCTCCATCCCAGGGCTGCAGGCCAAGGCAAGGAGAGGCTAAAAAACAATGTTCCTCCGAGAAGAGCCTGGAGCCCAGGACTGAGCAAACGCTGTGGCTCTAGCTAGAGACAAGATGCAGTCCCAGCATAAGCGTAAATCTTAGCAGATTAACAACCATATTATCAAGGGCTGGAATGTCTGTAGGGTCCCACAGGTTCTCAGAGCGGCCACAAACCCTGCAAACTGCCAGCTGGCGCGGGTACGCCCGCCAAGAGAAGCCATTTGGGGAATGCCAACAATTCTGAGGAGTTGGGAGCGATTCTGAGCCTGCAGGTGGCAAGCACTGTGGGACACGGCGCACCGGTGAGGATCCACCTTCCGGCGAACATCATATGCCTTTAACAGTGACTAGATCACCTGTATTTGTGACTGCCACATGCTCAGACCAAGCTGGAGCCAAGAGAACAGCAGAGGCAGACCAGACCTTTGCAGATAAACCATGGCTGGCTCTGACCCAGAGGGAGAAAACTAAATCTTTCTCCAGCTGTCTTCGGGGTAAGGCCACGGGGTCTGGGAATGCCCCCATCAGATGACACAGGGTAAGTTTTCAGACGGGTCAAAGTCACTTATGAGCCAAAGCCCCACTGACCTTCCTGCTGGCTCCTCACTCATTTAGATGCTTCTGAAACGTCTCCCCCAGAGTCTCTTCCCTGAAGAGTTTGCAATCTAAGAGCGGCTCGGATCGACCCGTCACCTGACCCGTCCTCACCAGCTCCGCAATAAGTGCCATCGGAGCCCAGGGTTCCACACACGCTCCTCAGGTACAGAACAAGCACTGGAAAGCGTCGACGTCCGGCAGCATCCTGAGAGCGGAGCTGATCAGCTTACCCCTGGGGAGCATTACGCCCCTTAGCACAAGCAATGCTCGAGGCGTTTGGAACCCACCCTGGGATTCTGTGACTTTACTGGGCAGCCACATGCAATGAGAGAGAGCAAAGTGATGTCCAGGCAGGCAGCGTCCCTGCTCACACGCGCCAGCTCTCGCCTGCCAGGACGGCGGCGAGACTGACCCTGCGACCTTTAGAAATAAGTGAGGAGAAGCCAGGCAGCACGAGCCTTGGCGCCTCAGGGGATGCGATCACTTCACGGTGGCCACTCGAGCACTTCTTCAGACTCCGAACTCCGCGCTGGCCGGGGTTGGCGGGCTCCTGCAGGAGAGCAGGTGAGGAGCCTTTCACCTGGAGGTCACCAGCTGGAAACCAAGTGAGCTCAGCAGCAGCCAGGCCTGCATCGCCATCCAATGGCAGGCTGACAGGCTCCCCTCGGAGGGCCAGACTTGCCAGTCACCTCCTGGAGCAGGGAAGGGCTAAACGGGCTACAGAACCTGAGCTCCTCCTGTCCTTCTCTCTCACTCACACACACAGAGCTCTGACCAGCAGATCTCAGAGCGCTTTGGGGGGACCCCATCCCGGTGCATGTGTAAGCTTCTCCCTGCTACTACAAGGGCTGTACCCTGAAGATTTTGGGCCCCAGGAGGGTCAATCCAGCACCTTCCATTATCCCTCTGCTCACTTTCACTAGATCAGCTTCCCCTGGCACCCCCAGTTCCTTGCCGGGGAACAGCCAGAGCCCAATGGTGGTTACAGTGCCACCAGAGATGCCTGGAGTCTTAAGCTGAAAATCCGTCTCGGGGTAGAAGGACTGCCCTCCCTCACCAATCCCTGAGAAAGCCAGGCTGGCTCGTGGCACTAGGTGTAGCTCGCCAGAAGCAGCACGTGACACGGCTGAGCGAGAGCTCCGCTTCGGGGCCTGCCTTCTGGGTGATCGTGAGTTTCCCTGCTGGCCTGGAGGTAGGAATGGGCCAGGTGTGAAAGGACGGCTCTTCTGAGAAGGCTCGCTGCAGCTGCATGACGGAAGGAGCGCCCAGTGGTTAGCACGCTAGTCAGGGACTTGGCAGAGCCAGCTTCAAGTCCCTGCTCTGACGCTCTCTTCCTGTCTGACCTCAGCGCACCAGGGTCTCCGTTATTCAGCTGCTTCCCAGGCCCAGTGGGAGAAAAACCTGTCTATTAAAGACGGTGAGTTGCAGACTTGCCGGGGCCCCGGGGCCATGGGAGAACACCAGAGAGAGGCAAGGGACAGCAAACAGACAGATGCAGCAGGGACTGGCCTATCGATTTGCTGACCGAGCCTTCAGTACTTTAGACCCTTGCTCTGAACGCTCAGTTCGGCAGGTCACAGGTGCCCGGGTCGGCGTGCACGGACAACCTGTCTCCGCAGAGCCCTGCCCTCCGGCAGAGATTCTGCACAGGACTGCAATGCAAACAGCATAGGTTTGGGGCTGGGGCACTAGGCCTTGCAGGCACGCCCACAGAAAGCTGGGTTCACTGGAAATAAAGCCATCGGTTCAGCGACTTTGAGGCGGGAGGAACCATTACATTGAAGAGTCTGACCTCCCGCTCAGCGCAGGCCAGAAAACTGCCCCCAGGCATCCCTGCTTCCAGCTGGTTGAGCGGGAGCAGATCTAAATGAGCAGGATTTTCGATACTGCCTCTCTGTGCATTTTCCGAGCTAAGGCCCAGGAGACCAGAGCATCATCCCCTCGGGGAGGTCGGCTCTTCACTCGGGGCCTCAGTTTCTGTCAAATGGAACTTACGTTAGGAACCTAACCTGCCTGAGCAGCACTGGAAGGGTTAAATACTTGCAAAGTGCTCTGAGATCCTCAGCTAGAAGTAAAATATATTCCATATTCCTGGAGGACAGGTCCATCAATGGCTACAAGCCAAGAGGGTTAGAGACAACCCCATGCTCTGGGCGGACCTAAAGCTCTGACGGCCAGAAGCTGGGACTGGACGCCAGGGGATGGATCACTCGATAATTGCCCTGTTCTGTTCATTCCCTCTGAAGCATCTGGCACTGGATTGATTGGTGGCTTTAATGTCAGAGGTGGGGCGGGAATCAGCTCCCAGCAGCAAAGGGCTAATACTCTGTGGTGCAAGGAGAGATCTCGAAGAGAGACTGACATGCAGCGCTCTACAAAGAGGGGCAGAGTGGAGCAGCTCAGATGCAGACAGGTCTGCTACAGACTAGCCAGAAGGGGCCTCTGCTCAGTACCGTCCCACCGGGGCACTGCGGGGAGCGATGCTGCCGCTCAGACCCAGCGCTGGTCCGCCCCCCGTCCCCACCCCAGAGGGGGGCAGGGAGGCCAGCCTGTTGACTAGCTGGCTGTGAGACTCAGGTAAGCACACACTAGGTTGTTTACTCCTTTCAGGATGTGCAGAACGGGGAGAAGCAGAGGAGTGGCTAGGATGGAAGTGTATAAAGCAAAGCTCCCCGGCAGAGAACAGTCCTAACCTGTCAGGACCCACAAGAGACCCCAGGCTCCCTGCAGAAACTTGGGTGGCATCCCGTGCCAGGGGAGCCGTAAGCGTCCCTGGGAAACAATGCCCCTTCTCTTCTCAGGCACCCGCCCAGCCTGTCTGCGGATTGGCACAGCCCCTCCCCGGGTTTACGTTTGACAGACACTGGAACAAAAGGCTCAATAAACATTAGCCATTCCACTTGGTTGTCTGACATCTGACATCCTTTGGCAAACCTCTCCGGTGGCTCCAGAACTGCAAACAAGTGCTTATTCCATCCGACCAAATGCACATATACACCATGGATTTGGCTCGCTGGGCCACACCGACGTCCCAGCGGAAGCAGGGAGATCATCTGTACCGTTCAGGTACACAGCAGAGTAGAGGGATGGGCGAGCCACGTACACTGGGGCACAACCCCCCGAAAGACCCAACAAGAAGCTCCACCATTCCACACAGCGAGGGATGAGTTTTACCCTGTGCATGTGAGAGACGGTTCAGTTCACCACACGTCACCACATCCTGTATTTCTGCCGAGTCTAGTATTTTGGCTGGTCAAACATCAACAAGAGAAAAGGAGGCCCCCGAAGTAAGAGAAAACCACATGTGCTGGGGTGACAGAGCTCCAGCCCCGACGTGGCCTTGATTTCACCTTTGAGATACGTGTAACGGGCTGCGTTCACCTGTGACAAAAGATGCCTGGTGGGGGGGACGAGGGGGTTCCCAGTGACTCATTGCTGGAAAACAAGCTAGAGGGAAATAACACACATCTATAGCTTCTCCACTGAACATGCAGCTCCTCCCGCCTCGGTGCGCTCCCCACTGCGCCGGCTAGCCTGGCAGACTATGATTTCCCGGAGAACCTGGGTTATTAGCCATGACTTTGGCACTAGGCATGGCACCGTTCAGTCGGGGTGTCTCACTGGCACTACGATAGCACGGCCAAGTCTCCGGGGGGCACTGTACTCATTGTCCCAAAGCACCTACAATCCAAACAGACAGAACAGAAGCAAGATCACGACCCCCTCTCCCCCTCCCAAGTTGCCAGAGGGAGAACTGAGGCCCAGAGGTTTAAGTGACGCGGGAAGGGCACGGCAGAGTGACGGATGAACCCAGATCTCCTGAGTTTTACTCCAGTAGTGCCTTCACCACAATACTGGTGGGCTGCACTTCATTCTGTAGCCAAGTTTTTTAAAAAACCAACATGTTTTATGTAGGGACCACGTCCGATCTGAGAGTCAGGACTCCTGTGTTCTATTTCTAAAACCACTACTGGCTTTGGCAAGTCACTGTACCTCCATGCCTCTCTTTCTCCAGCTGTAAAATGGGGATAGTAATTTCCCAAGCTCAGAGGGATTACAAAGTCTCAAGTCAGCCTGGAACAAAGTGCAGGATCGTGGCTTTCAATATCTCAAAAGCACCAGGCTCCTGACATGAAAGGTGCAAAGGAAGTACTAACTGTCGTGTTGCTTGACTTAACACTCACGCTGTACCAAACTCATGAGCCCAGTGGATTTTTTTTTAACAGTAAGATAAAGGATAAGCAGCCCTGCCAGCACAAAGCATTCTAAAACCCTGAGAAAGGCCCACCAAAAATCATGGAATTGGTTTAAGTCACACAAGTATACAAAATAACAGACATTGGGTTATTCTGATTTGCTTTCTGGGTCATGTTTTCAAGTGCTTCTCCACAGCCACAAGGGCTAGGAACTTATTTTAGTTTAAATGATGGCCAAGATAATCACCAAATCTTGACTCCAGGAGCTGGGGATTGATGGAACATGGCAAACCTCACAAGAGTTGGCAGCACTGTATGAGAACCCCACACCTTACGGAGACTTCACTACTCCCCAGCGCTGAGTAGGGCTGTTACAGGCACTGCGTGCTGCTCATGGTAATACAGCCAACATGAGATAGAGGTAAACGCCAGCACACGGCCCGGGACAAGCAGAATCTGAGCCTTCCATTCCATCACTGAGCTCCATCAAACATCACTTCCTGGAAGCCTGAAACAAAAATGTTTCATACTTTCATTTTATACCCCCCCCCCCCCCCCGAAAAACCACAGACTAACCCAAGGGAAGAAAAAAACAACAACAGGCCACACTACAGGTTCCCCTGAGGTCCCGATTAACACCTTGCAGAAATGAAAGCCACACTGACTGATGGCTTGTCTGGATGTCACCAAAGCACTGACACTGAGCGTGATCATTAACAGCAGCTTCGAGCGAGACCAGGCCGCGCATGCTTCCCCTTCCTCTGTCACGAATCTGAGCATTAGCATCACGACTAGGCAACTAGGAGACAAAGCAATTCCTGCAGCACCTCTCCAGCAAGTATACACGCGCCATTTCCAACAGAAATGTGAGCTGCAGACAAAGGGCAGATTTAAGAAACGCTTTAGACATACGTATTAATCACCCCATTTATAGGGATGGGATAACTGAGGAAGAGATCAAGTGACCTGACAAATTCATAGGAAGAGTTAGGCCTTGTATCTTCAAAGTTGCTTCAGTTTAAAAGCATGACTTTACACTGGTCCCATTAAATTGACGCGAACTCCAGTGTGGACATTCTTAATTAGATTTAAACCCGGTTTATATAGATTTTGCTTAACTCTATTCCTAAAAATCGATACAAGCAGAGTTTAAGAGTGTTCACAGAGGGGTTTGCACCTCAGTTCAAAGTCAAAGTGGGGCAACTCTGAAACCAGACAAGGCTGCAGAGTCAAAGCCAGCCTTTGAACTTCAGAGTTCACAGCTCTTGGCTCTAGGTTTGCTTCACCACATCATGCATCCAATTAAGGAAAATATATAAATCTGCCTCTGCCAGACAGATTGCAGGGATGGGTGCAGACATGTGCAAAAGCCCGATGGAATCCATGTCAAGCCATATGCAGGGGCCAGGGAGGATTTCTGTCTCAGAGTAAGAAAGAAGGTTCAATACTGAATAAAACGAACCTAACACGGATGCTTTCTTTTGGAGACAGAAGCTTGTCGCCAAGCGGCATCCCCGGATGCTACACAGCTAATACTTGGCACTTCTGCTTGAGCATGGCATTTCCTTGGTTGGGTTTTAAAGGCTGCTTGGGTTGCTTGAATCGCTGCTCCTCACTTACTGTCAAACAGCCCATGCTCACTTCCAGGCAGTTGCAAAGCCTGGCATGAACTTTACAGAGGGGGAAGATGCTAGGAATAAAGGGATATCTGCTCGCTAGCAAGCAGCAAGTCACTGGAGGTCAGGGCTGCAGCATCAGCTGAGTCATCGGACATGGGCATGAATGACAGATGCCGACAACTCACAACAGGAAACGGACAATAGGGAGCGAGTTGGGGGCAGGCATGAGAGGGGCTAAGGAAGCACTTTGGCTAATGCAAAGGAGCAGCACCTCCCCTCTCGGCGTCCCTGGGAAGCAGAGGACACTGCTTCAAGGTTTTCTCAAAGTCTGCAAAGAGTCACTTTCCCTGTTCGAACCCTCCTCTGCAGCCCAAGGCAGCTGGACACGCTGCAGAGGGTTGGTTCTGTTTCTTGCCTCAGACAGACAGCGTCAGCACATTTCACCCTAAGGACTGAGAACACAGGAGCTCAATCCCACACGTGGGGAGCCACTCCTGGCCATCGGCAACCTGGAATTCCACAAGCAACTTCCATGGGACTCAGAGGTCTCTGGACCCACACACCTATGTCTGCAAAAAAAGCTTTGATGTTAAACACTCCAAGTGTTACTCCAGGAAGGGGAAGCAAGGCCTAGTTAAAGCACAAGGCTGGGAGCCAGGACTCCCCTGTCCGGCTCACGTCTGGGAGGGTGTGTGGGCTACGAGTCACAACACCGACTGGAACGGTGGCTAGACACTACCAGCAACAGGCAAGATTTGTGGCTTCTGTGATGTCCTGGGTAGTCACTTCCCTTCACTGTGCCTCACGTTCCCCATCTTTAAAGTGGGGCCAGCGACACTGACGCACCTGACGAGGACTCTGAGCGGCTGTTCCAGCTGCAAAGCAGAACGCGCCCTATGCTGGTGAGTTACTGATTAGTCTCGGAGTTGCACTAGGATAGACATCCCCACAGCATTATTCAGCTAGTCCATTACAAGTGTTCAACACAGGTAAACATGCGGTTACCATCTCCTCCTACTGCACCCGCCTGAGCACCTGCCCACTCGTTAGTACTGATGACCTAAGAACCCAAGCAATGACAAGGACCAAACTAGGGCCAGGTCTACCCTCAAACGTTGAGTCGACCGAGCGCTGTCGCTTGGGGGTATGAAAAATCCACACACCCCAGCGATGCAGTTAAGCCGACCTACCCCGCCCAGTGCAGACAGCGCTAGGTCAATGGAAGAATTCTTCTCTTGATTTAGCTCCCGCCTTGCAGGGAGGTGGACTTTCTGTGACCACAGGAGAAGCCCTCCCATCACCGCAGTAAGTGTCTACATTGACGTGCTGTCGTAGGGTTTCAAGTCTCGCCAAGCGCCACGTGTCATTTCTGACTGGTCACATCACAGGACAAGTTTGTTTTCTAAGTCATCTTCTCAGAACCATTAATAGACATGCCTCCTCCTGCACCAGCCCATCAGATAAAGGGACTTCCACCAGGAAAGCAAGCCACCCACAGCTCTCCCTTCGAACAGCGCCGAACAGAACGACAAGTGAACTGCCCCAAGAGGATTACCCCACTAACCCATTATTTCAGATCGGCTGGAATGACCGCATGTCTCTGCACCTTCGTTCCAAGCTCACTTCCTGATCAAATCCAGAGCCGTGGAGATGGGGATGCCTCACTAGCACTGGCCTGGTATCCCACTGACAGATAACGGTAGGTACAATTCATACCACACACGTAGCAGCCGTGGTTTACATTCCTCTGGAAAGACAATGCTCCTACAGAGCGTCAATAACCCGCGAGCTCAGACCACACAGCATGTGCAGGCTGATATGCAGAGTGCAGGGGCAGGCGAATTCCTGGGGGCGGGGCAGGACAGGTATTTGGAAACGATCCTGTGCACAGACCTGCACAAAGTTCCTATGAACAAAACTGCATCGTTTAGAAAGGGAGGGTCTATTTTCCCATTTACTCCTCGTCCTGAAAATTTACCCACCCTAATCGCCAAGTCTGCTGAGCAGTTCTGGCCCCAAATTGATCACAAGTGGCTCCATGCTGCAACAGGGAACATTTCTGAAAAATGTCGTAATCTGACCTTGAACCTGTTCTCTGATTAAAGCACGTTTCTGTTCTCCAGACAGAAACATCTTTCATTACAATTCTTCCTTTGGCTCAGTGCTCCGCCCAAGATCCATGGCTTCTCAGCAGGTTCCCAGGTATCCGCTAGTTAATGGTAATAAGTAATCACAGCACATGGCCTTTCTACAGCCCTTGTGTCAAAGGATCTCACAGCTTTCCACACATTAAGCAACCCAGGCACCTCTCCTTGGGCGGTACATGTTAACCCCCGATGGTAAAATTAAGATGGGACAAGCCATGTGACCTTGGGCAAATCAAATCAATGGCAGAGCTGGAAATAGAACCCAGGAGTCCTGGCCTTTAGACTTCACCATCTAACCATTAGACTTCATTCCTCTCCCAGTGCTGGGGATAGAACCCAGGAGTCCTGGCTCCCAGCCCCCCTGCTTTAACAATTAGACACCACTCGCCTCCCAGAGTGGGGACAGAACCCAGGAGTCCTGACTTCCATTCCCTGTTCTATTAGACCAGACTCATTTCCTGGACAGCTGTCATGCTACCGCATGCTTCAGGAGGAGCGCGGGGAGGTGAGCCTTAGTAAAATGACCATGAAGAAGCTGTACAGATTTCAACAGCTTTACCTGTTCCAGTGGAAAGCTGAGAGTCCCCTCAAACATTCCGTCAGGAAGCCCTGACTGCCCGTTTCTCACCAGGCCAGCTCTGGTTACATGCTCAGCTCCTACCGGAAGGGGACAGTCTTGAATGAAAAGCAAACAACCGTAATTGCTTACAACTGAGCCTTGACTAAGTTTGGGGCAGACACTGCATCTGGCAAAGGAGAGCCTCTTCCCCACACAAACAGCCCCGTCACCTGAAATTCGCCTCTACTCTTCTCTGCAAGATTGCACTGCACCTCCTTACCCCCTTGCAACTCCAGCCAGCAAAGCCGAAGGCTGGATAATTATCCGGAGAGCGGTGTTTTTAACCACGCTGCAAACACTGACAAAAGAGCGTTTTGCTCAAAAGCGTCCCACTGAAGTCATTGCCTTAGAGCGGACAGATGGACACAGTTAATCTTTGAGGCAGTGCAGTCCATTGGTGGCGACGCTGGACCAGCAGTCAGAGAACCTTGCTCCCGTTCCCAGATCTGCCACTACCCTGCTGCAACTTCAGCTGAGAAGTTATTCCACCATTCTGGGCCTCAGCCGCCACTTGCACCCTGGGTCTATCTTGTCTTAGCATCTCCGCTGTTTGAGGCAGGGTCTGTCCAGCAGAATGGAGCTCTGACCTCAACTATAATCAAATCATATTGCCTACAAAAGTGAGAGCGTTAAAACATTTCTAGAGTGGGAAATCCAAGCAATCGAGTTCCAGGAAGCTAAGATTAAAAGCTCAGTATTACCTTAACCCCCCTCGTATTTTAAGGCCTATGGAAATCTGCTTTTCTACACAATGCCAACACAAGCTGGGATTTCTAATACAACCTTATGTACAACGCAGAGCAAGATTGCACCTGCTGCCCAAAGCACAACGGAAGATGGAAACAACAAGGAGAACATCAACTGCCCACTCGCCAATTCTAACTTACCAGCAAGCAAGCAGACAAACCTGTTTTCAAAGCCCCGAATGCTATTCTGAGTTATTTTTAGTATATTGCCTTGTTTATTACCCAGCTTTCCTATATTGACAGCAAACCATACTGCTATCGAGGGATTCTGATGACAAGTAAGAATCCACAAGAGTAAAGAGCAAGTGGTTTTCAGCCCTGTCACTGGCATGCAGAGATAAAAATACAGCCCTACAACTTGCACAGTTTGGGTATATTTTTAAGTGTTTATGGTTTCCAAGTGGCAATGAAAAACAGAAGCCAAACACTAGTTTCAAAGATTTGCATCTCTACCACGTCCTACATCCTGTCCTGTGGATAAAATGGCAAGGAGCAGATGCTTTCAAAGAAGTCTTAGTGACAAACAGCAAGCCATTCTCGGTGTTTTGGAGGCATAAGTTACACAGGGATTCTCCAGGAGGAGACGACACCGTTTTGGGTCTCAACATTGTCCCGTAAAGCACAAGGGTGAAAGCACTAGGGACAGCTTCGTAACACACATTCCTAACAGGATATGCCCTTCCCCAGGGCCCCCACACTTTGTACCAACCACTGAGATTTTCAAAGGCGATCAGGGGAGGCAGGTGCCTGGGACTGGGGCAGGAGGGTACCGGCGTCACAGACGCTCCAGCCCCGAACCTAGCAGGGCGTGGAGCCGCCCAAGAGAAAGGGGCGCCCGGTGGCCTTCGGACAGGAAGGTGCCACCGAGAGCAGCCGGACAGGCAGAAGCATGCGCTGGGGAAGGGTGACGGCGCAGGGGGGCGGGTGCCCGGAGAGCAGAATCACATACCAGAGCCCCCTCCCCCAAATCCTCCCCCTGGAGAGAGAAACCCCAAGCCAGGGTCCCTGCTGAACTTTCAAGGGAGACGCCCCCCCCAGCCCGGGCCCCCCCCCCAGCCCATCCCCCTGGGGACAGACCCCCCCCCCAGCCCGGGCCCCCCTCCCAAACCCCCTGGGGACAGGCCCCCCCCCCAGCCCGGGCCCCCCTCCCAGCCCGTCCCCCTGGAGACAGACCCCCCCCCCAGCCCGGGCCCCCCCCCAAACCCCCTGGGGACAGACCCCCCCCCAGCCCATCCCCCTGGGGACAGACCCCCCCCCAGCCCGGGCCCCCCTCCCAAACCCCCTGGGGACAGGCCCGTCCCCCTGGAGACAGACCCCCCCCAGCCCGTCCCCGGGGACAGCCCCCCCCCAGCCCGGGCCCCCCCCCAAACTCCCTGGGGACAGACCCCCCGCCGGCCCGGGCCCCCCCCCCAAACCCCCTGGGGACAGACCCCCCCCCGGCCCGGGCCCCCCCCCAAACCCCCTGGGGACGGGCCCCCCCCAGCCCGGGCCCCCCCTGGGGACAGACCCCCCCCAGCCCGGGCCCCCCTCCCAAACCCCCTGGGGACGGGCCCCCCCCAGCCCGGGCCCCCCTCCCAAACCCCCTGGGGACGGGCCCCCCCCAGCCCGGGGCCCCCCCTGGGGACGGCCCCCCCCGGGGACGGCCCCCCCCGCCCTGCCCGGGGGTTCGGGCCGGTTCCATCAGGGAGAAGGGGAACGGGGGGGGTGAGGACAGGGGCCCGGGCGGTACCATCGTGGGGAGGGGGCGCCAAGGCGGCACCGTGGCGGAGAGCCGGCAGGGGGCCCGGGCAGTACCACGGGGGGGCGGGGGGGGCCGGGCGGTACCATCGCGGGAGGAGGCCCGGGCGGAACCGTGGCGGGGGAGGGAAGGCGGGGGGCCCGGGCGGTACCATCGCGCGGGTGCGGGCAGGGGGGCCCGGGCGGTACCATCGCGGGGGGGGGGCAGGCTGGGGGCCCGGGCGGTACCATAGCGGGGGATCGCTCGGGGGGGGCCGCCTCCCCACCTGTCACGGGCGCCCCGCGCTCCCTCGGCGGCCGCTGCTCATCCCGGTGCCGCCTCCCTCCCCGCGGGGCCCAGCTCCACCGCCGCGTCAGGCCCCGCAGCACCCGCGCTGCCGGAAACCCCGCCCCCCCGGGTTCCAATGCACCGGAAGCGGGGGGCGGGACGGGGCCCGCCCAGGGGCCGCACTGCGCAGAAACGGCGGGACAGGGCGCGCTGCGCATGCGGCCAAGCGGCATCGGCAGGCGGCGCCTCACTGCGCCTGCGCCGGGCTGGAGCCCAGTGCGCATGCCCCCCGCCTCTTCAGTCTACCACGTCCGCACGCTGGCAGCGCTTTGCAACCGCTGGTGGGCGGGGCGCCCCGAGAGCCCCGCCCCTCTGGCCGCTGCATAGATTTGCATAAATTTCCATAGAGCATAATTGATTTTGGAGACGCAAACAGTGGGGGGTTAGGCTAAGGGTAGGAACAGGAACCCCGGCGTGGGGGGCCTGATCCCCCCTCCAGCTGCCAGCAGAACCCTGAGTCCTGGGGGGGGGGGGGGGAGAGGGGGCAGGGCCTGATTTCCCCCCCCCCACCAGCTGCCAGCAGAACCCTGAGTCCTGGGGGGGGGGGGGCAGGGCCTGATCCCCCCCCCCCACCAGCAGCCAGCAGAACCCTGAGTCCTGGGGGGGGGGGGGGCAGGGCCTGATCTCTCCCCCCCCCCCCCCCCCCCCGCAGAACCCCAGAGCCTAGCCCCCACCAGGCACTAGCCCCCCGCCCTCAGACACCCATCCACCCTGCAGCAGGGCTGAGCCCAGCACAGCCTGGTGCCCGCAGGACTCCTGGGGGTGCGCTAACCTCCCCCAGCTGTGCAGACACCCAGAAAGCGGATTTAGCCGTGAAATCAGCCTAGGGGTCCAGCCTAGGAGCGTTTGCTAGAGGGTATTTGCAACACACATCACAATTCTTGGGTCGCATCCTACACACTTTACAGTGTATATATTCCATACGTCCCCTCCTCTCCCCTCACCCCGACCCCAGGGCAGGGGGGAACACATCAGCTGCTTACCAGCGCTGCTACGCTACCCCTTGGCACAGGGGGAAGAGATGGCAGTATCCCCCGTGGGGGGAAAGAGGGGGGCAGAACTCAGCAGCATCCTCAGTAAAGAGCTTGCTGCGCGAAGGAAGCACAGGGCGGGAAAGATGAAGCAACAGCAGTGAGGGCAGGTGGGTTAGACAGGTCAGACCAGCCGATCAGAAAGCTCCCTTCTGGCCCTGGGATCTGGCGAAGAGCAGGAGCAGGAAGACAAGTGTTAATTAAAACCCTCGGATTTTCTTTTGCCAGGCAACAGAGGAGAGACGAGCAAAACAACAGTGTCTCACAGACGCTGTTGGGCCGCACCGGGGTAGTTTTGCCCCAGGGAACAGAGTCAATGGAAAAACGGGGTGCCTGCTACCGCAAATATTCAATACAAGCACAAGCTCCCTGCAAAACTGCTAGGGGTAAAACGCTTTGAGCACCCTGGGCAGGAGGGGGCGGGTTAGTCTCTAGGAGCCAGAGTCGGACATCTCAAACTGGGACGAGGACTCCGGGTCCTTTCCCCCGGATTTGCCATGACCCTTCCTTGGGCAGGTCACCGCTGCACTCTGACTAGCAGTTTATCTGCAAGAGGGGGATAACATCCACCATTGTGCAGCCCATTTCACACGGAGGCTCTGAAGGTGCTGAGTAAATTGACAGCACTATCCCTATCTGCAAGGGCACCCCAGACCATGACTTCTGCTTTAAAAGCAACCAAAGGGATTTCCGAGCAGCAGAGATCCATTAAAGCCCAAGGAGGGATGAGAGGAGTATGTCTTTTTTTATGCTTTATTGCAACAGCACGTTGAATCCTTGAAGAATCATGGCACGTGCCTTGAGTGCATTACACAAATCTCTACTGCCTCCTGGCCGCTGACTACACAATGTAGCCTGGGTGCAGATTTCATTCTCCTCCTTAAAAAAAGTGTTTTGCCTCCAACAGTGTAAAAACATTCAGAACACTTACCCCTCCTTTCGCAGGCACGACGAAAATGCTCAGTAATGGGTTATGCCAACTTTCCTATTTTGTCTTTGGGGGGGAAAAAACCCAAACTTCCCTTTCTTGGATCCAATAACCCCATCCCCTCCCTTCAGAAACACCCTGCAGCAAAGATTCTCCTCCTCATCTCCGTCGCACCGCTGAACACTCCTGTTTTAACCCCATGATAAAGCCTAAGGAGCCTGCAAAGTGGGTGTTTCACAAGAAAAGTTAGCACTTCAGAACAAACAGGAAGACCAATACAGGCAACCACTGAAATCCAGATTATAAAATAGAAAAGCTAAAGGGATGCAGTAAACCCACAGCAAAAAAGGCGACAGGATCTCTTTCAGGAGGAGGCCTATATCCAGAGACATTAAACCGCCTGTTTGGCTTAAAAAAGAACAGTAGATAAAAGACGGAGGAATCGTTGTTTGGATTAACAGTCAGTCCTTCAGCCCAGCTCCTCAGCTGCAGTACCAATAGAGAGAGACCTGACACCACACGACGACATGGCAGGCTAACGCAGCATTGGTGTTAGGGCAGAGATGGTCTACAGTGACAACCACATTTAATCAGTTGGTAAGGAAGCCAACGGCAGCCACTCATCTTTGCTCCAGCGCCATGTCCCACAGATGCTCCCAGCATATCCGGCTATGCCAAGATGGAGCGTTGCCAGCTGGGGCCTCTCTCTTTAGTAAGATAACTCACTTAGCACTAATCTAGTGCTTTTTATCCGAATATCCTGCAGCACCCACCAAGGGAGGGTGCGGCTGCACGCCATGCTCCAGGTCTGTGGGCTGCATGTGACCACCTTAGTCTGGTGTTCCAGCAGGTACAGAGCCAGGGAACCTCTCTCGGGACACTGCCAAGCTTTGTCTGTGAACTCCAGACAGCTGCCCAGCTAGCCTGACGGGCATTAACCTCTTCCCCGCCCCCCAGTACCTACTAGGGAGGAGTAACCCCCTTTAGGGAGGGGGAAGAGGGGAGCACAAACAGCCATTGGAACTAGCTGGCCCACAGCCCTGTGACTACCCACTCTTCACGGAACAGGACAAGCTCCCCCTGTCATATGCTACATTCTGACCTAGAGGGGAGGGAGGAGTTTGCTGCCCAGGACTCAGTCCTCGGCCTCTCTGCACAGGCTTCCCCCAGGAGTGACAGCACCAACTGCACCGGTGGTTCTTTGATACAGACACGTGTCCACTCGGAATGGGGCTTTGCATGGGATCCACCACACAACATGGTAGTGACCCTGGCTCCTGTCCCAGGCTGGACACAGCAGCATAACCGTCTAGTCTCCCTACAGAAAATAATGTACAGGAGTCCTGCCTTTTAGGAAGGGGAGCAAGGCCTGTTGCCTTCCCTGGGGACAGAGAAGCTGAGAAGTAATCAAAGCCAGACATCTGCCTTTGTATTTGCACATGTGCAAAATTACTTCACTGCTGAATCTCCGGTCTACCCAAAACCAAACCACTCAGCATGAGGGTGCTGAAATCCCTTCAGGAGAGGGCAGCTCTGCTGCCTCCGGGAAAGCAACGCCAGTACCTAGCCTCTGGGGATGAGGCCGATCGATCTGACCTGGGAAATCCGAAGAGAAAGCTGGCCCTGTGCAGAATTGGACTGCCTTTACAGTTTAGGGCAACTGGCCACTGAAGTCTGAACAAACTCTCTCCCCCTCCCCCGCAAAGAAAATATTATTTCTTGAACTGACCAAACACATCCAGGCCACGCATACGCGTAGCATACTCCTGGCAGACACCGGAGCTGCCCACGGACGTGTCAGAATCCATGGCACACCTCTCAGAGTGCAATGTCTGCACAGAGCCGGGTGGGAACCCATGCCTGGAATACAAGTGTAAGGCTGTACTGGGAAGAGGCAGGTGGAGCAATGCTAGCACAGGTACTAAGAAATGTTCGCACAAGAGCAGGCGTGAGGACGGAAGGAGAAGAGACATCTCCCGTGGTTCTTAGATTAATACTCTTGGACTGACAACATTCAAACAAACGTCTGTGCAGTGTCCTGGAGCCCTTACGTTTGGTTTTATAGGTTGCTAGGAAACCCTCTTAGACTCAAGAGTTCCAGCACAGTGTCCCCACTCCATATTATCTCTGTACGGAGACCTCGAGATGCTACTTCCTAGATACAGGCAAGAACCTGCAGAGGGAAAAAGATAGAAAAAAAGAATAAAAAAAAGCTTTCAGTGAACTTTAGCGCTGGTGAAAGGTGCTCGGACAACAGCCTGGGAGAAGAAAACCCTCCGTTATCCAGAGCCCAGGCTTCCGCCGTGCCGCAGACCCACTGCACGGAGTAGGGGCGTAGTCTCCATGGCCCATTCTCGCCTGGTCGTCTCTGCTGAGGCCTCCAGACAAGGGGGCTCACAACTGACATGTGATGGTTCTGTTTTGATGTAGGCACCCACCATGCAAGAATCCCAACTCATTTCACACAGCAGCTTGCGCCCTTTGAGTTTAATGGTAAGGAATGAGCCAGGATCAGAGCAAACGCACACTCCACTCAAGCCAAGTTGGGTGTGGGCCAGGCGCCCCGATCCTGCCGAAGGAGACAGAGACGGGTCTCGGGGAATCCCCCACACAGGGTTTCACGCACGTCAAGAGAGTGGTAACAATGCAGACGAAGGCCTAAGTGGTTCGGACACTAGCGGTCACAGAACCAAACCTTCCAGGCGCTTTTCACGGGTCAGTTTGCCTTCTTGCCCAGTCTTTTAAAGACACTAACAGTCCCTGTATTGTCCATCTGAGCACTATAGATTTCGCTGGTGCTGCTTACCTTAGCGCTACCCAAAGTCCTCTTTAGAGTGACCCTGAATTGCGGCTCAGCTTTGTTCTTCGTGCTGGTGACACTGCTGTCCTGGGCCTCAGTGGGCAGCGCGGGCTTGCCCAGTCTCTGTACGACACTGACTTTGGACGCTGATTCCGGCTTCTTTTCCTTCGCTGCCAGGCTAGTGCTCTTGTTGCCAAGTCGCCGAATGGTCGTCACAGCTGGTTTTGCCTCCGAGCTCGTGGCTTTTGCTTTGATGGTTACTCCTGGTTTGGCACTTTCCTTGCGTAAAGGCTTGGAGAGCTTCTTCAGGACCCCAGCATACTGCAGGACGGAGCAGTCATCGTCGCTCTCTGTGGCTTTATCCTCCTCTGCCTCCAGTGCGTCCCCTAGTCGGCTGAAGACCCCTGTAGGCTGCAATGCATCCCAGGCATTAGTCACACATGTGCAAAAGGAATAAAAATGGGAAGGCAGTGTGGCCTAGTGGACTGAGAACTGGACTGGGACCCAGGTTCTGTTCCCAGCTCCGCTATCTGCCTGCTGGGTGACCTGGGGCAAATCCCCTTTCCGCACCATGCCTCAGTTTCCCCAAATGGGAGAAATTATATAGCCCTCTTTTGCAATGTGCTCCGAGATGCACTGACAAAAAGTGCTAGATCAGAGCAAGGGATTATTCTTCTCCTAAAACGGAGCATGGTCGGTAAAATATTCTTCCACTTCATGTTCATTGGAGAGAGCCATACAATTCTGGCGGGTTAATAATCACACGACCACCTTGCTCTGACGTAGAAATTTCTGTCTCTAGATCTCAACACGAGATCAGTATCTAGCCCATAGCAGAGATGGGGAAACTGAGGAACAGGGGGGCATGACTAGCCCAAGGTCACCCAGAGGTTGGTGGCAGAGCTGGGAACAGATCGCAGGATTCCTCAATCCCAGTCCAGCACCACCTCTCTGTTTCAGGTGCGTCTCAGGGTTTGATGTGAATGTGCTGACAGTGACAGGTGTTACGTGTCAACCATAGAGACCCAAGTCCTTCACCTCCAGAACAGGCAGAGAAGCATCAGGGCACGTGCTTCCTCCCTCCCCCGACATGCACACCATGGCCCAGAGGGAACCTTCGTTTCCGTGGATCATTTAACACCCTCTCTTGGTTAAGGCGGCCAACAAGGCCGCTAAGTATCGTGGTTATTTCTGTGACACGAGCACCTGTCCACTAGGAATGGATCCCAGACCTGAATCTTTTCACAGAGGCTGCAAACGGCCAGGGAGCGGAGGGTTTGCTCTCTCTGATTTAAAGAACGCCGGCTGTAGCAGAAATGACCTGACCCCTTCTCAGCCTTTCAACTGTGGCTGCGGATCCTGAATGAATCGACATGAAGGCGGCTGTGAGAACAGGAACGCTCAGGTTGGGAGCCCAAGTACATCAGCAATGGGCCACAGAGCGGTAACACCGAGCTGGAGGAGAAGGAGCTCCGAGACCCCCCCACCAACAGCATTTCCTCCCTGTGCGTGCAAAGCGTACACGCCTGGCTATGACACCAGGAGCCAGACTGTCCCACCCTCACGGTGAGCCATGCCCTGGATTTCAATGGAACACAGAGCACAGCAAGGGACTTTTGGCCAGGACACAGGGCGCTCACAGCCCCTGTGCTCTCTCACAAGCTAGTCAGGTTCCACCACCATGGAAACACCCTTCCCTCTCACCTTATTCCCAGTGGTTGTGTCTGCCTTCATCTCAGCTCCCAGCCGGTCAAACACAGACGTCCTGGGTACACCTGGCAGCAGCAAAGATGAGAGAAGGGCTTTCAGGCTTCCACAAGAAGGAAACTGGGGAAGGTTTTAGGAAACCCACAAGGGGCATCACGTCGGATGTGAGCCAAGTTCAGCAGGAAATGGCCACCTTGCCTCTATAAATACCCCCCCCGGCCCGTTAGCAGCAGATGCTACAAACCCCACTGCAGACGGTACCCACACCGACATCCGAAGGAGAATATTTGACATGCCTCTCCCACTCTTCCTTCCAAAGGCTCACAAAGAGCTGCAAAGACTTCGTGTGCGCACAGCACTCCTAACATGCAGCCACCTCTGGAGTGGAGCACAGCGCCCAGGGTACAACATGCTGCTTGACGTTGCGGGAACGGAGCACTTGGCCAGGATTCTCACAGAAACCAGCCAGGTGCTCTCGGGCTCTCCGCATGACTCTCAACAGGACCTTGGCTTTCAGGCCTCCCTTGAAAGTCCCACATACACGAAGGCCTTGTCTAGGCTAAAAAGTTGCCCCCCTTTAACTATAGCAGCCTAACTGAATGTGCACAGCCCCTCATGTGGACGCAGTGCCCAGATGCTTTACCCCAGTACAGCTATTTCCACATGGGGAGAGGAATAAGCTGTGCCAGTACAAGGCACCTCTGTACCCATAAATGCTTCCACACTAGGGCCTGTATCAGTATATTACCACTGTTAATATCACATCACACCCACTAGTACCAAATCCATGCCTAGATCAGGCCTTATGTGTGGGACCCCTAGTTTGTCCGTCTCACAGGGCTGGGTCAATGCGGCTCGCCCCCGTTCCTAGTCACACGGCCTCGTTGAGCGGGCGTGGAGAAGGAAGTACCGTTCACCTTCTATTTTACAAGCGTGTCTTAAGCACCAGGTCTCTGCTAATCACCAGCAGCCACATTCGCTGTAAGACATCAGGGGGCAGGCAGTGCAGCTGTACCCATGTCAGTACCGTGATACTAGAGACAAGGGGAGCTTTTGCTGGACCAACTTCTGCTGGTGAGAGACAAGCACAGAGCTCTTCTTCAGGGCCGGGAAGCGTCCCCGGAGTGTCACAACTAACTACAGCGTGGAGCAGATTGTTTAGCGTCAGTCGCTGGCACAGATGGTAAGACTGAACGTGCTGAACACTGTTCCGCCTTGCACTTTGCTGGGACGCTGGGAGTTCCTTCCCAGCCCTGATGGAGGGCTCTGTGTGACCTGAAAGCTGGTCTCTCTCACCACCAGAAGTTGGTCCAATAAAAGATATGAGCTCCTCCACCTGGTCTCTCTTGATGCGGGGTTCGTCCATGTGCCAAATGGATCTGGGGAAGGCACAGACACACACTTTGCCAAGGGGCTAAGAACATACCAGTGGTACCTTTTGCTGCCTGCTGTTCCAGGATTTTCTTAGTCCTGGGCGTGGTACCTTTTGGCATGTTGATGATGTACTTCCCTTCCATCTCCGCTGTAACTCGCCGCCGCTTCACCGGGCCCACCAGGCTCTCGTCCGCTGGATCGCACAAAGCTGGGGAAAAGCCGAAGGGGAGAAGAGATCAGACTCTGCTAACTCCAGCTTTACCCCATCAGCTCCCGCGCTCCGGGGACCCCGCTGGATAAGGCGTTTTGCTTCCAGAGGCTCGGGGCAGAGGAGTCGATATTTAGGGGCGGATTAAGGCACTGACAGCTCTGCAGCCCCACCAGTCACACTTTGTGGCCGGAGTTGAGTGTCCTAGAGCAGCTGTGATGCACTCTCTGCTCTCCAGAAGGCCTGCAGAGAAGGCAGCTGCTTGGCCTCAGTGACTGGCAGATCCACTGCAGATGAACAGTTCGGGGAAAGAGAAAGAGACCCATCAAAGAACACTACGGATACTGCATCCCATGCTGGACTTGGGTCCTCTCCTGGGCTGTAGCGTCACTGGTGACCACACCGCACTGCTCAGGAGTGGATCTGGTAGAACTAACTGAAGTCTCCACAAGGAGACCTCACTCCAAAGCTCCCTCCACTGCTTCATCCCCAGAGCTGGGGCAGGGCTGCCAGCTGCTCTGGGTGTGCCAGTTCAGCTATCCGTGAGGCCATTTGCTCTGTTCCAGCCGGTCTTCCCGAGAACTAGTCTGAGCTCCCTGTTCCATCCAAAGAGCTTTTGGGAGATCATTACATGGCCCAGAAGGTTCCCTGGTCACCACTTCTGCCCAGAGGCCTTTATGCAGTGATTTAAGAACACGGTTGGGTTTATTTCTGTGGCCCTGTTTTTCCACCATATTCCTTTCATACAGGATCCAGCTAATAATGAGGCAAATACAAAACCAGAGTTGCTAAGTACATTTCAGTGCTGGACTTTGGATCAGAACAACAGACAGAAATACCCCCCCGAAGTCCCCGTGCAGAGCAGATCACCTGTGACCCAGCTGCCATTTAAGTAGGACTTCAGCATTAGCAGGCCTGCCAGCCATGGGACTGACATCCTCTATCCAACAAAGTACATACAGGGGGTAGTCCTGGAGGGAGCCCCCGCATCCCCCAGGAGAGCTCGCTCTCTGCTGATCATGCAGCCCTTGGCTCCCCTGCTGGGAATATTGACAACCACTTATTGTTGTTAGTTGTGGGGGTGGATTTCAGCGAAGGGAATATCTGTCCTCTAGGACCTGGACTGAGACCCCCATTGATAGATTTGGAGTTTCCTGTAACGATCTATGAATTTTATATGTTCTATATGTTTGTCTGAGTATTGCAGAGATGTTTACTGTTATGCACACACTGCATTAATTCAGGAACCAGGGGGACAGGAAACTACCTAGGAAAACAGACAACAGCCCAGATAGGAGCCCCATAGCAAACACCCCAGACAATTAACTGTGATATGCTGCCTTCCCCCGCCAAACCCAGCTTTCCCAGGACTGGGACACACAGAGTTCAGGGAATGGGGAAGAGCTCAAAAGCCTGAGGTGGATTTAAAGAAACATGCTCCGTGGAGAGGAGAGAGATTGGTTTGGATAGACAGTTAACGGGGAGAAACTGCCCCCCGACTTCCTGAGGCTGAGGGTGACGAGGAAGCTGAGTCTGCTAGGGTCTCTGCCAAGGGAAGATGAGCCTCTAGGCAGGTAAACACCCATGTGGGCTTTTCTCTGTTTTAAGTTCTATTCTCTTGTTAGGCCGGGTTCTTCCTGCTGAGATTAAACAATGCTCTGTTTTAAGAGGGCTGGTTGGGGTCACTGTGTCCAGTGCTGGTCACAAGCCCCCAGAGGAACAGACCTGTGGCTTCTGAGGTCAGTAGCCCCTGCTGGGCATAAGCGCAGTGCCATAGCCTCGTATCCCAGTCTGAGAGCGGGAGAATCCTGAGGGAATAGGTGCACTTGGACAAGACCACAAGAGGGGACAGAGGGACAGAAATTCCTGAACCGTGACCCCCACCAACAGCGACTAGATGGCAGCACCTCTAGACTACGCTGGATCTGAACTGGTGACCTGGAAGTGGGAGGTTATGGATATAATGGCAATTTTGAGATTCCCCCTCCAATTATTTAGAGCGGTAATTTACATTTACACAGCACCTTACAGGCCCATATCACAAAACATAATCAGTAATCACACAACCAGGCAGAAATCACCACGCTCACCACTGAAACACAACCAGCTCTGGGGTGGAGCACAGCAGCTGGTAAGCAGCTCACAGCAACAGTACCTAACACTTTAGAATAATGAGAGAAAAAAAGAGCTCCCAATGCTGCATTTCAGAGGTTTCCCTCATACCTGCTTTTGCGTTCTTCACAGCCATTTTGTTGGACACAGTAACAGAGATTTTGGACGTATTGGTGTCGGGTCTTCGGACAGGGGTAGCAGGTGGCGAATCTCGGCTTAAACTGTTAGCGATCATACGGGTGGCAGCTGGAAGGCAAGAATAGCTGGTGACAGAGCAGCATCAGGCACCGGTGACGTATTCCTAGCGTACATGATGGAGCAGGGCTCCTGTTCTGTTCCCTAGCTCCCAAACCCCAGGGGCTTGGTCAGGCTGAGAAGGAAAAAGCATCCCTCTGTGCTAGCCCTGCCCCGTTAAACACCGGCGTGGTGCAGAGCATGATGGGTATTACAATTGCTGCCTACACCCCAGTAAAGCAGGAGAGCCAGCAATGAAGTCATTTGCCAAGCAAGTCTAGTACCATATTCATAAAGACAAGAGACTGCGTCCTGGGAAGCTAAAAGCCACTAAGCTGAGAGTGGCCAAAGCGGGGCCCAGACAATGGCACCCTCCTTTGAATACAGAAGGGCAGCCCATAGGCAACATCAGGCCTAGTGGGAATCACCAGACAGACAGAATCAAGCCAGCGCATCTTCTGCTGGGACCCGTGGTCTCCCTGGGCTACAGATCAGTACTGAAGATGAAGACAGCTGCCACACGCTCCAGCATATGTAGATTAGGCGTGAGACCTCCCTTTCGGAGGAGACATGAGGCGGACACCGGAGCTTAGGAAGGGAGAGAAGGGGAAAGGAGGTGGGGAAGGAGAGACCCGATTTACGGAGCGTGCTGAAGCCCAGGGTCGGTCCCGCGGGCCCGTACATACCGCTGGCGGCGCTCCTGCGGCGCTCGGACTGCGCACTTGGCTGGTGGGAGGACACCGATTCAGTAGCTGCCTTGCACATCTCCTAAAAGAGACCAAGGCGATTTCCCGTTCGACAGGATTTCCCGTCACCCTTGCTCTCCCTGACAGCGTGGAGGCAAAGTCCCAACGCAATGTGAAGGCTCCGTTCAAGCAGAGCAAACACCCGCATGGTTCTCGGACTCCCCTCGGGATGGTTCTTAGGGCTGAAGCAGCATGGACACCCGGCTCCCTCAGATGGGCCGGACGGCTCCAAACAGGCCAATACAGCGTAAGAGCCGCTCTCTGCCCAGGGATTTGGCATAGGAATGAGCTTATGTCTAGCACTTTCCCCTCACTCCTCATGAGTTCAGCATTCGTCGGGAAGTGAGCAGTGTCTAGTGCTCAGAGAAAGGGGCCAGAGTCAGAACTCCTGGGTTCTATTCCAAACTCTGCCAGTAACTTGCTATGTGACCCCAGCCATGCAGCCTTACGTCGCTGCCTCGCTTTACTCCATATACAAAACAGGGGCATAGGCTCCCCTCCTACGCCACTGGACTGTCGTCCAGCCTGGCTGTGTGGGTTCAGAGCAGGCAGAGAGCTTTAAACGGAAGGTGCTATGGGAATGCGTTAGAACACTAGGAAGGGTTTCATGGGCTGCCACGTCTTTAAAATTCATAACTATTAAGGCCAGAACAGACCACTATCATCCAGTCTGGCCTCCTGCACAACACAGGCCAGAGGGTTTACCCCAGTGAGTCCTGGATCCAGCCCAGTAGCTGGCAATTGAAAGAAAGAAGACTCCAGCCTTGAGCTGAAGTCTCCAAATCCTGGAGACTCCACCACACCCTTTGGAAAGCTGTCCCGATGGTTAATTACCCTCACTTTCCAATGTGAGCCTTGCTTCTGGGGAAATCCAGAGGCATTCCCAAAGGGCAGAAGTCACTGAAGTTTAGAAAATTTGATTCCTAGAATATTTTACACCCTGTGGTTCAAAGGCCTGGCACCAAGCTCCGGTTGTCCACACAGAAAAGCCTACTTGAGCTCACACTGATGAGGAAGCACGTCCCTGCCGTGACCAGTGCAAACCAACCCACCGACAGACAGATTACCTGTCTGTAAACAACTTTGGCGTGCTTGAGGATAGCGATAATATCCCCCACCACCGTGATCCCTAGCTCATTCATGATCTCCTTGTTCAGGTCCAGCAGCATGTTCTTCTGGATTCTGTAGAGAACAAAGCATGGAGCAAATACTTCATCAATGGGTAAAGACTTTCCACACCCTACACTGGAGGATCTCAAAGTGTTTACAAGTTAACTGACCCTCATGAACCCCATGCAAGATAATTAAAGTACAAAAAGATCATATCTCAGCTCTGCGATGGAGGGCAGCAGCTGGTAACAGAACGCAGCTAGGCTTCACAATGCTGGAAGTGAAAGAGAATCAGGTATCTGATTAATATTAATGTAACTAATTAAGCAGACTGGAATTTGCTAGGACACCAGGGCTAATACCCTTTCTTTCTCCTGCAAAATATATCATAGGATCTTCATGCCCACAAGTGCTGGGAAGCTCAGGGTCAGATCATCTGACAGAAGTCTCATGTGTCACCCCTGCTGGGTGACCAAGGAGCTCTTCGCTCCAGCCTTTCAGCAGCACTATGTCCATTCCTCCCAGCAAAAGAATACTGGTGCAACGTGAGCAGTAGCCTCACTGGGGCTGCAGGGTGTGGAGCCCAGGACTCCGCACAGAACGATGGGGACTAGAACGGCTAGGAGCAAGATTCCAAGGCCAGAAGGGACCATTGTGAACACTAGTCTGACCCCCTGTAGAGCACAGGCCAGAGACCTGCCACGCATGAAATCCTACAGCCGAGCTTTTAGAAAAACATCCAGCCCTGATTTAAACTGGCAGTGATGGAGAATCCCCCACACCCCTGGATAAGATGTTCCAATGCTAATTATCCTCCAACAATTAATTACCCAAGAGATTCTTTAGTGGCAAACTTGTCCCTCCCACCCTGAATAGAAAGGAAGTCCCTATTCAACTCAAGAGACGTTTAACTCACCCTGAGACAATTAATACTTAACATACACAAGGCTATTTACACCTGCAAGGTATTCCAAAAGCAGCATGTCTTCTCACCCGCTGAGGCAGGGAGCAGGGACGTGAGCTGCCGTAAGCACAGAGAGCGCCCGACGTTTAGCATGTACCCCTTTCCTTTAGCCTGGGCTAATGAAGAAATAAGTCTGCCGCTGACACTGTGAAGCATGTTCAGTTCAGGATGTTCATGTCCACTATTTTATTTTAAGTGATGGAAAATTGTTGTCTGTGTCCCGCTGCAGCCTCACCTGTTATCCACAAACATAACCGCATAGTTGACAGCAGGGCCTGGAGGAATCCCAGCTTCCTTAAAAAACTGAATCCACTCAGATGTAGCTGAAAGATGCAAGACACAAAACAGATCCTAAGTAATGTGATTAAATTAACAGCAGTCTGCTCTGATGCCCTCGAACCAGGCAGAGATCTGACAAGAGCTGCAGGCCCCCAGAGTAGTCACCCTGCCAGCCAGTACATGCAGTGGCAGTGACAACTGCTTGAGACACAGGGAGAGAGAAACAGACAAAAAATAGAGAAATCATAAATCACCATAACGCGATAGCCTGGGGATGATCATGAAAACACTGCCCATCGTGCTGACCAGCATGGTCTCATCATTGCCTGATACTCCCTGGCTGGCTGTCCTCTCGTTTGACACTTCCATTGTTTACTCACTGGGGCAGGCACCATCTCCCTGTTGTGGCTGTACAGTGCCTCCCACAGGGAAACTACAATCTGATGCACTGTAGGTCAGTTAGAGGCATCTCCTGGGCTCCTGGCAAGTCACTACTCTGGCCCTCAGGCAAACCACTGAGTCCCCACAGTGCTACTTGGAAAGTCCTGAGACTCCCACACAGCAGCAGGGTACATCAGTACCAAGGAGGTGCCTTCCTTCCCTCCCTCTAGCCAGTTGTGTAGATTCAACATTATTCTTTCATGAAGATGTTGGTGTTACTTCTCTGGGGGGAGGAAAAGAATCAGTGGGTGGCTAAATCTTTACGAGCCACAAATCATCACACAGCTATTACTGAAAATGCTTCACTGCAGCTTCCTTACCCATCAAATTCTTAGTCATTTGGAAACACAGAGAGGAGAGAGAAACCTAAATTAAAGCAGCATCACATCATCAGCTGGTGCATTCAATCTGAAAGCATGGAATGTATTCTAAGCTCAAGCTTCATGAAGTAAAGTGAGAATGAAACAAAATTCAGAATTAAAGTATGAACTCTTCAGAATCCACCCTCAAGTTTATCAGAACTGCAGAGGACTCTAAACAACAGCAGGACATTATGCTCTATGTGCTGCGACAGGCAGCGGAGTCACGAGCTTTATCTCTGGATTTCCTGGCCTTTGGAGGTTTCAGTCATGATCGTAATGTCACTTCAGTATCTTTTCTGTGGTTTAGCGCACAGATCCCTGGCACCACATGCCGAGCATTCACAGCTGCTGTCACACATCAGCCTGGCTACTCAAGCACCAGCCGCTGAATTCCTCTGACATTTAAATATGCCACAAAAGTTAGCGATAAAATCTGCTCTTCTGAGCACCTTTACGCCGGGGCTATCGTCTTACTGAGATCTCTGTTTACACAAGAAGGGGGATATCTTCAAAAATCAAAATAGCCTCATTTCAGACTTACCCATTGTAACTGACACCATTGTGGGAAATCCAGAAAGACCCCGGCGGGGCCTGGCTATCACGTTGGTGAAAAGCCTGCAATGAAGCAACATATTATTAAGGCAACTGTGCTTCACAAATGACGCAGGCAGAATTCCATCGCTGGCATTCACGGAACAAGAATAGCCCATTACCCACTCCCAGGCCAGGAGTTTAAAGCACAACGCCCCCAGTCTGGTTCTACAATGGCGGCTCCTATGACAGGATGGGATTTTTGACAGACCACGTTATGCTCCCGTCCTTTGCCCTGGGCTACAAATACTTCAGTGCTTCTTAAAGAGGCAGCCGCAGAGGGCCGTGGCAGCTCACAGAGACCATGCAGACACACATGGTGACAATGGTGGTCAGTTTCCTGCATATCCTGTCCCTAGCTCATTACTTGAGGGCATTTTTAGGATCATGATCTGGTTGCTAAGATTTCCTTCTCTCCTGCAGCTTGTCTCCCCCTCGAGGTCATGATTCTCTGTCATTATCCCTCCAGGGTCTTGTTATCATGCACTGCTGGAGCAAATGAACATCTACTTCAGACCAGCGCCTCCAGAGGGTTCAGAGAGGGGCCTGCTGCTCTGGAACAGCGTGCGGTGACTTGAGCGGGTGCTTGGTGAGCATGTTCGCTTGCCTGGCTGGGACTATTTCCCTATTAGAGAAGGGGACAGAGATTTCCATGCTTCAGCCAGCGACTGAAAGTTAAAAAACTGGACGGGCCGCGGCCACAGGAACCAACAACTGGCAGCTGCTCACCGGGCTTTCCGGGGGCTGGAATCAGGCTGGGACCTCGAGAGCTCGGCTAGCCCAGGGCCCTGCACTCAAGGCAGGAGGGCTGGTCCCACCAGGATTCCAGCTGGGCCAGCAAGAGTGGCTGGTTTTGTGGGGCCACTGCCTGGGTTCAAACCGCCCCCCCGTGCTAGGGACACAAACTGCTTAATCTAATGCAAGAGATCAGAAACCCATGACCCTTGCCCCATGACCCCTCTCAAATCCCCAGGAATTTCTCCCCCCTAAAATCCTCAGTAACCACCTCGCCCTCCATGTGCTGAGTGAATTCCTCCCTGATAGTCCCCCAGAGTCTCCACAGTCCCATCCCCAGCCCCCCCACTCTCCGTCAGACACGCCCCGACACCCCCTAGTCACCATGGCCCCCGCCCCATCCCCCGCCCCCCCAACTCTCCCTCAGACACCCCCCACCCCCCCAGTCACCATGGCCCCACCCCTATCCCCTGCCCCCAACTCTCCCTCAGACACCCCCCGCCCCCCCAGTCACCACGGCCCCCCCCCCATCCCCTGCCCCCAACTCTCCCTCAGACACCCCCCGCCCCCCCAGTCACCATGGCCCCACCCCTATCCCCTACCCCCAACTCTCCCTCAGACACCCCCCGCCCCCCCAGTCACCACGGCCCCGCCCCCATCCCCTGCCCCCCAACTCTCCCCCAGACCCCCCGCGCCCCCCGTCACCACAGCCCCGCCCCCATCCCCTGCCCCCCAACCCTCCCTCAGACCCCCCCGCGCCCCCGTCACCACGGCCCCGCCCCCATCCCCTGCCCCCCAACTCTACCTCAGACCCCCCCGCCCCCCCTAGTCACCACGGCCCCGCCCCATCCCCTGCCCCCCAACTCTACCTCAGACCCCCCCGCCCCCCCTAGTCACCACGGCCCCGCCCCATCCCCTGCCCCCCAACTCTCCCCCAGATGCCCCGCGCCCCCCCGTCACCACGGCCCCGCCCCCATCCCCTGCCCCCCAACTCTACCCCAGACCCCCCCGCGCCCCCCGTCACCACGGCCCCGCCCCCATCCCCTGCCCCCCAACTCTACCCCAGACCCCCCCGCGCCCCCCGTCACCACGGCCCCGCCCCCATCCCCTGCCCCCCAACTCTCCCCCAGACCCCCCGCGCCCCCCGTCACCACAGCCCCGCCCCCATCCCCCCAACTCTCCCCCAGACCCCCCCGCCACCACGGCCCCGCCTCCATCCCCCCAACTCTGCCTCAGACCCCCCCCGCAACCCCCCGCCACCACGGCCCCGCCCCCATCCTCCCAACTCTCCCCCAGACCCCCCTGCGCCCCCCCGTCACCACGGCCCCGCCCCCATCCCCCGCCCCCAACTCTCCCCCAGACCCCCCCCGCCCCCCCTGTCACCACGGCCCCGCCCCCATCCCCTGCCCCCCAACTCTCCCCCAGACCCCCCCGCGCCCCCCGTCACCACGGCCCCGCCCCCATCCCCTGCCCCCCAACTCGCCCCCAGACCCCCCCGCGCCCCCCATCACCACGGCCCCGCCCCCATCCCCTGCCCCCCAACTCTACCCCAGACCCCCCCGCGCCCCCCGTCACTACGGCCCCGCCCCCATCCCCTGCCCCCCAACTCTACCCCAGACCCCCCCGCGCCCCCCAGTCACCACGGCCCCGCCCCCATCCCCTGCCCCCCAACTCTCCCCCAGACCCCCCGCGCCCCCCCGTCACCACGGCCCCGCCCCCATCCCCTGCCCCCCAACTCTCCCCCAGACCCCCCCGCGCCCCCCAGTCACCACGGCCCCGCCCCCATCCCCTGCCCCCCAACTCTCCCCCAGACCCCCCCGCGCCCCCCAGTCACCACGGCCCCGCCCCCATCCCCTGCCCCCCAATCCTCCCTCAGACCCCCCCGCGCCCCCCGTCACCACGGCCCCGCCCCCATCCCCTGCCCCCCAACTCTCCCCCAGACCCCCCCGCGCCCCCCAGTCACCACGGCCCCGCCCCCATCCCCTGCCCCCCAACTCTCCCCCGGACCCCCCCGCGCCCCCCGTCACCACGGCCCCGCCCCATCCCCTGCCCCCCAACTCTCCCCCAGACCCCCCCGCGCCCCCCAGTCACCACGGCCCCGCCCCCATCCCCTGCCCCCCAACTCTCCCCCGGACCCCCCCCGCCCCCCCAGTCACCATGGCCCCACCCCCATCCCTGCCCCCCAACTCTCCCCCAGACCCCCCCGCGCCCCCCGTCACCACGGCCCCGCCCCCATCCCCTGCCCCCCAACTCTCCCCCGGACCCCCCCGCTCACCGCCGCGCCGGCCCGGCCTCTCCGCTGCTCCGCGGGGCCCGGAGCCAGGCCCAGCCGGAAGCGCCGACCAGCGAGAACAGGAAGTGGCCTCCCCTCCGGCCCGCGCGGAGCCGCCTCTAGGCGGCGGGAACCATAGAGCGCGGGGCGGCCTCGGCCTCGGCCCCGCCCCCTGGGCCTGGCTGCGCGCGGTCACCCCTGCCCCGCGCCTGCGCGGCCGGAGCCCGGGTTCCCTCCCGGCCCTGGCCGAGGGGTGGGGGCCCGGACGCCTGGGTTCCCTCCCGGCCCTGGGCGGGGAGTGGGGGCCCGGACGCCCGGGTTCCCTCCCGGCCCTGGGAGGGGGATGGGGGCCCGGACGCCCGGGTTCCGTCCCGGCCCTGGCAGGGGGGGTGGGGCCCGGACGCCCGGGTTCCGTCCCAGCCCTGGCAGGGGGGTGGGGCTCGTGGTTAGGGCTGGGAGCCCGGACGCCTGGGTTCTTGTCCCCAGCTCTTGCCACAAACTCCCTAGCCCAGCACCCTGTGTCCTCATAGAAGATCAGGGCTGGAAGGGACCTCAGGAGACATCTAGTCCAACCCCCTGCTCAGAGCAGGACCAGTCCCCAACTAACTCATCCCAGCCAGGGCTTTGTCAAGCCGGGCCTTAAAAACCTCTGAGGAAGGAGACAAATGTGTGGCCCAAGGAATCTTCTCCACTCGCTCAGCAGGGTGGCAGCATTTCCCAGTCCTGGGTGCAGATAATGCCCCACGCTGCAAAGCAGGGGAGCGGCCAGCCCTTGTGTCTTTGGGGCATATCCCGGCACCTCTGTGCCTCAGTTTCCCTGTCTGTAAAACAAGGATCCCCACCCCTCCTCCCAGGTGGAGCAGGCCTGATCTTGAAGTACGTGACAGACACTGTAATAACAAAGGGCTTTGCTTGCCCTGTCCCACCTCTCTCCATAAGAGGGAGCAACCACACAAAAAACCAGCCTCACGCCGGGCTACAGAGCTCGGTGCTCCAGCTCCAGACGCCTGGGCCGGCTGCAGGAGTCACGGGGGGGGGGGGGGGGGCCGGCTGCAGGAGTCACGGGGGAGAAGGGCAGATCAGGAGACTCTAATGGTCCCCTCCCGTCTGGCTTCAAATCTGAGACTGTGCAGTTCACATGGTGGCCGCGGACTCCGCACGCTGTTGGCCGCAATGGAACCATATTGATTGATACCAGCCGAGGCCCTGGCCTCTGACCTGGAAGGAAAGTTGGGGGTCCATAAATCCTCCCTACTTCTGTCTGACAGGAGGGCCCCGGCCGGCTCAGAAGCGTCGGTCCGTTCACCTCCAGGGTGCTGGTTTGAATCCAGACTAAACTGTTCCCGTTGTGTGGCTCGGTTCAGTTCCCATGTCATCCCTGGACGCCACAAGCTTGCAGGGGCTGGGATCCCTCCATGGCTCATCCAGCCCTCACCCTCTCTGCTCAGGGGGCCCTGATGGGGGGGCCGGGTTTTGTGAAGGCACGTGACATGCACCCCTGGGGTTGGGAGTGTCACATGACGCGTGGGGCTGGGAAAAGAGGGGCCAGTTTCAAGGGAGACCTGGCTACTTTGGTGTGACCCCCAAGGGCCCAGGAAGGAATGCAAGCTGGGCCCTGGGGCTACCAGCCCAACGCAGGCCTCTCACTGCGTGACACCGGCCTCGGGGCACGCTCAGTAAAGATCTCTTTCCTACAACTTGGCTTGCTGTGGGTGTAACTGGGAGCTGCTGGGTCAAATCCTGACTCCCCAGGTGTTGCTCAGTCCCCGGTGCTGTAGTCATTGCTCAGGCCAAACCCAGAGCAGATTTGGGTGCGCTGCTTCCTGGGCTATGCCTGATAATCGCCCAGTGCCGAAGTTACGAGGTGAGCAGTCATCACTTGGACTGGGTCAAACAGCACAAACGGCGGGACCGGCTGCGCGTTCCTCCCTGGGAGACAGCGGCCTACGCCCGGCGTGCTGGGGCCACGATCCCTTCGTGCTTCTGCGATCGGTTCTTAACGGTAATCCCAGTGGGAAAGAGCTCGCTCTGTTCATTTGGGTCAGGGGACCACACCAGCCGACTGACCCAGGCAGGCCGTTGTCTCAGGCTCCGTCTAGCATCCTCCCATCGGCCCAGGGCGCCAGCCTCCATCGCCCGCCTGTCGAAAGTTCAAACAACCCCTTTGCGCTTTCTCCGGTGTCGCTCCTCCCCGTAAAGCTCTGCAAAGCAGCCTCCTTTGCCCAGAAGAAACTTGACAGCGGCTAGGTGGCCGGCGGGCTGAGAGCCCTGCCTGGGTGCTGGCCAGCATCGTCTCACTCCCTCGTGCTCTCCCGCCTGCCAGGATCCAGCTGCCATTCATCTCTTGACTAATACTCAGAGTGTCCTTTTGTCCTGGGTCTGTACAGCACCGGGCGCAAGGGGCTCCTGGGCCCAACTGTAACTCAGCCAGCGAAGAAGGAGAGAGCAGCGGTCTCTGTAGATCGTTAGTACCTGAATTACAGTGGACCGGCCGGGCCCGAGCTGGGATCAGGCCCGCATTGTGCCGGCTGCTGCACAGACAGAGTGGGGGATGGTCTAACTAGCCCAGGCAGCCTAAGGGGGGAGAAAGGAAGGATGATTCCCTCTCCTACAGACGGGGAAACTGAGGCCCAGGGAGATGCGGTGTCGGCAGGCGTTGAACCAGACCCGCCGAGCCCGTGCCCAGCGCCTTCCCGCGGAGCCCCCCCCGCCCAGTGCCGCCCAGGAACAGCTGCCGAGGGCCGGGGGCGGCCCAGGGGCCGTGCAATGGCTGGCCGGGGCAGGGCGCAGCGCTGCAAAGCGGGTCCCGCCCCGCGGTGCACTGGCGCCGGCTCGGGGGGTTTCCGGGCCCGGGCCGGGGACCCCGCCCGCAGCAGGGGCAGGCTGGAGGGCGGGCGAGGCTCCACCCCTGGGCGGGGGAAGGCCGCTGCCTCCTCTCCAGGGCCCGGGCTTCGACCTGCTGCGGGCCGGGCGGCGAGGGGCCGCGGCCGGAGGGAGCGTGGGAACCGCTGCTCCTGCAGGTAGGTGGGGCGGCGGGGCCTTGGCAGCGGGGGGCCTTGTGGGTAAGGCCCAAAGGACCATTCTGGGGGGGGCTCGGGAGGCAAACCCTGCAGGGCCTGAGTCCCTGGTGCCCTGCACCTTGGGTCCTCAGTTCCACCCGTGCAAAGAGGGGTCAGCATGCCAGGCGTGGCGGGAGACGAGGGGCAGCCCACCCAGGGCAGGAGCCTGGCACGCTGCCCACTCCGGCTGGCTCCCGGGCCCAGCTCCGGCATCGAACCCCTGCAGCTATTGCTCCCCCAGGAAACACACAGCTGGACTCCTGCCACCGGCCCCCCCATCCCTGGGCCGCGGAGACGGTGAACCCCGAGGGAACAGCTAACCTGCCAGGAACACGCCTGGCCTGTCGCTGGCGCCTGTCAAATAGGCCAGGGCGAGGACCGGACGCTGCTCTCCTGTCCTGGATAAACCACGAATCAGAGCAGCAGAAAGTTCAGCAAAGCCACCGGGGATTTTCATCTGTCCCTCTGCAGCCCGGACGTAGGAGACCCTGAATCCTGGAAGCTGCAGACTTGGTAGAGCAACCGACCCGTCTAGAGCCGTGAAGCCACCTGGCTGTCGTGGGACCTGCCCCAGCTCCATGGAGAGCCGTGTTGGTGTCGGCGGGCGCTGAACCAGGCCCCCAGCACCCGGTGCCTGTGGGGTATGGTAGCCGACTGTACGGCATGTTCCTGTAAACCGGACACGCTGTGTTGATATGAACTCACCCTGACACGGCATTTTCGGGACAGGGAAATCTTGCAACAGTAACAACCCGCCCTGGTGCTCATGGAATCCGTGTGTTCTGTGTTTCTTCAGGACCTGAATCAGAGAAGTGGAAACAGAGCATCAGATCCTCAGCTGTGTAAATCAGCAGCGCTCCGCTGAAATCCAGGGAGCGACCTCAGTTTGTGCCAGCCGAGTGAATTATTCTTAGGAACCGGCTGGTGCCTCTTGGGGAAAGTCACCAGCTGTTCATTCAGTGTTGGCTTTGGAGAGGTAGGGTTCCCTAGTGGCTAGAGCAGCGGACCAGGAGCCAGGAATCTCGGGGTCTGTTCCTAGCTCTGAGAGTGAAGGGTGGTCTAGTGCTTAGGAAGACGGACTGGGGGCTGCCAGGATACCTGGGTTGTAGTCTTGGTCTGCCACTTCTTGATAACTCACTTCAGCTAATCCAGAGAGACCAGGTGGGTGAGGTCAGATCATTTATTGGACCACGTTCTGTTGGGGAGAGCAGTGAGCTTTCAAGCCACCCAGAAGTTGGTCCAATAAAAGCTATTACCTCCCCCCCTTGTCTCTGTCATACCCTGGGACCCACACGGCTGCAACTACACTGTATTAACCAAGGCCATTTAGCTTCTTCTGCTGAGCCCATCATCATGGTATCTGACGACCTTACAGGTTTATTAACATGACTATCAGGCGGCCTGTCTCTCTTTGCTCTCTCCTCTCTGCCTCAGTTTTCCCGGTTGTGAAATGGGGACAAGGCTAGTCAGTGCATGCCAGTGAGGGCAGCTGGAGGCTGGCTGGGAAGACACGTTGGGGACGGTTAGTAAAGCAGGTTGGGGACGTGCCAGGCTGTTGGAGGGCCAAGGAGCCGAGCGTGTTTCCTCTCAGTCGTTCTGTAGGAAGTTTTGCAAGAGAACAGGTTCAGCAGGATCTTTGCTGGGCTCTCGTCCCATTCTGGAGGCAAAGTCCCGCCAGGCCTGCCAGGGCACAGCCACCAGGGCAGGGCGCCAGGCTGCACAGATGGAGATCTACGTTCCCCAGGCCCCTAGAGACCTTGCGCTCAATGGCTACCTTGGCCAGCCCCAGCTTCTCTCCTCGGCTCCCCGGGACAGAGGCCGTGGGCCAGCCGTGTGTAGATTTTGCGGGAGGGGCTGGCAGAGTGGAGCGGGGGGAGTGGGGATGGAGAGAGAATGAAAAGGAGTAAGAGAGCGAGCGGGGGATACGCTGAGGAGAAATGGCCACAAACCCGGAGAGACGGAGCTGAGCGCGTCAGCACCGGGGCAAGGAGACCGGGTCGTTCCACGGGGCTAAGGACTCGCTGCAGTGAGGGAATTCCACGGCTGGGTACTACAGGGAGCAGCACTGGGATTTATTAGGGCAGCGCCCAGGAGCCACAGCCCTGGAGCAGGCCCCCGCTGGGCCAGGCACTGAACAAACACACCCAGAAAATGGTCCCTGCCCCAAACTGCTGACAAGCATTAGACACAGGTCAGCGGATGGAGACCGACCGACCCACGGGGGAGCACAGGAAACCAGGAGACTGTTTCAATCGGCCTGAGGGGCCGGGGCCTCGGCCCACCAGCGGCCTGACTGCTGTGAAGGCGTCCCGGCAAAGGAGTGCTTCCCGGCGGGTGCAGGAGAACGAGGAGGGAGCTGGGCCGATGTTTCTGGGCGCGCCTCCCCAGTACAAGGGGCAGCAGCAGAGAAAGCACAAAGGGGCAAGTCTGCACATTTAACAAGTTGGAGATGGAGGCTGGGGGTCGGGGCTGATGGGAGCCAGGAGTCGGCATCTAACGAGTGAGGAGAGGTAGGGTGGGGATAGTCCAAGGAGAGCCCTGAAAGCAAAGACCCGCAAAGGGAGGGTGATGTAGTCAAAGCCACAGGCTGGACAATCTCTTGGCAGCCACGCTCTGAACAGGCGTGGGGGGGAAGATTGCACGGGCCAAGGCCAGAGAGAAGGAGTTTGCGGCAATCCAGCCGCAATGAGGAAGGCCTGGCTGAGAGGGTTAGCTGTGCGGATGGAGAGGAGAGGCCAGATCGTGGAGATGTCCTGCAGAAAGAGTGGGCAAAGTTTCGATCTAGCCTGGACGTGAGGACCTAGGGAGAGGCCCAAGTCAAAGGGGATGCCCAGGTTAGGAGCCGGAGTGACAGGCATCATGGTGGGGTTGTCCACGTGAGCAAGAACGGGGGTAACAGGGAGGACTTGGACGGGGAAGTGAAGAGCGGTTTTAGCCACGCGGAGCTTGCTCTGCCAGCTGGACCTCCACGAGGAGACCTCACAGAGACAGGCTGAGATTTCAGTTTGGACAGAAGGCGAGAGGTAGTCAGTGAGACGGTAGCTGAACTGAGGTGTGTAGATGAGATGGCCCAGAGATAAGGTGTAAAGGGAGAAGAAACGGGGACCCAGGACAGAGCTCTGTGGAAACCCCACAGGAAGTTGGAGGAGGGGGTGGATCCAGGACGGGACAGAGTCTCTGAAGTCAAGGGGGGACAAGATTTCCAGAAGAGCAGGGCTGATGGTGTGAAAGGCAAAGAGGACAAGGATGGAGCACTGGGTCTGATCTGGGCTAGCAAGGGGTCATTAGAGACTTTGCCACCACCTTTGCGTGGGGGCGGTGGAAATGGCTTTCCTGACCTCTGCAGGCGAGCGTCACAGCCCTGAACGTGCTACCTGGCCACTCCTGCAGTGAAACCTCCTTCCTGCTTTCTTATTGCCCAAGTCCCCAGCTAGCAAGACACATGACAGCCTCCCCCCTGCCGGTGTCTCCAGCCTTGTGACCCACGACGCACGCCCTTGTGACATCCAGCCCAGAAGCCACGAGGCCTGGGGCAGGGAGGGCAATGCCTGGGCGGGAATTCGGCACCCTGCGATTCCTGGGGCAAACCGGAGAGGTGGGGGAGGTGCTCAGCGCCCATGCTCTGTGCCCGCCGCAGGAGTGGCTGGGTCAGAAAACCACGTCCTGCTGCGTACGCTGGGCGTGCGAGGAGAGAAGAACCTGGGGACGGGCAGCCGGGAGAGGAGGGGCCGCTCGCTAGTGAGGGAAGCAGTATGTGTCGGGGCTGAACGGCCGGGGGTGCAGGGAATGGCGAGGCAGGTCGATGGGGGTGGGCGGGGATGGATAGCCCAGTGACTTTTTCCTAATTTCAGGCCCACCCAGACTTTATAGGCCACAGCCTCGGCTGGGCACGTCTTAACTTCACAGGAGCGGAACCGCTGACTCTAGCTGAGGCCTCTGGCTTTAAAGCCCGATCCGAACGCCGCGGGTCCTGGGTTTGGGTTCTGCCTAGGGGAGCGTGTGACTAACTCAACCTGGCAGCGTGCTAGCGGGTGCCTGCTCGGGCCCTCCCAGCTGGCTCGGGGGCTCAGAGGCCGGGGCTAGGAAAACTAGGAAAGTGCGTGTGTTACTGAGTGACTCACCCGGGACAAAGGAGAGCAGGCCAGGGGCTTCACGGGCAGGAAGAAAGGTTCCCAGACCGCGGCAAGCACAGCGCAGCCGGGAACTGCCCACGGTTCTGCTCAGAGCCACAGCTGCTGTCATGGCACAGACCCAGGTTACTGCCCAGCGCTAGCAGCCAGCCCTGTTCGCTGGGGTGCCATCCTGTGTCACCCAGGGACAGACATCTGTAGAGGGGCCCTGAGCTCCAGGCCCCAGCGCAGCTGTCCCCCATTTCCCCCCGGCGCTCACAGAGCAGCCACAGAAAGGCCAGCCCAGGCCGGAGTGCCGAATCCGTAGCGCTAAGGAGGATGTGGAAGGGAGAAAGAAACCAGCTGTGGTTCTGGCTCGCAGGGGGAGTTGGCAGTGCACGCCCCTCTCACTGGTGAGCGGATCACGTTTGCCCTGGAATCGCGGAGAGAATCCATGTGGCGGTCACAGGGTTACTCACCTTCTCGAGTATAATCCAGCAGGACCCGATTCTGATCTCACTCCCGCTGGCTTAAGTGAGGTGTAACTCCAGTGAAATCATGTTCTGCTCCCGTTTGGCCTTTCCCAGGTTTGCTGGTTTGTTCTCCTGCTGCGTGACTCCACCCTGGCCCTACGAGGTTCTGGGAAAATGAAGCCCTCTGTGACCCCCAACAAGGTCTGCCTTAGAAATGGACACGAACGCTGCGTCTCCTCCTTGGACCCTGCCGTTGGCTGCACTCGGGACGGTCCCAAGTCTGTGTGGGCTCCGGTGAGAATGTCCTGGGGTCTCCTTATCCTGTTCTTTGTATACACGCGTGAGGGTTGGGAGATGCTGAGCCCCAACGTACGTCCCTCGGTCTGCGATTAACCCAGGAGGAGCCTGGCAGATGCCTGAGGGCTGCCGTGCCCTAGGATTCTGCAGCAACATTACCCTGCTTCAGCGTTTTACTGAACAGGGCTGTGCTGGTGCTCTGGCCGGAGGCAGCTCTGAGGCCTGGAGCAGCCAGGGGTCATGGAGTAGACGCATCTACACGGCCTGAATCTGGCTTGCTCTCAGCCCTCCGTAGAACAGGGCATCCACATGCATTCAAAGGTCCAGCCAGGGGTAATGGCTGGGACGGAGGCAGCTGGGCCTGGGCCAGGGTCGAAGCGAAGAGGCAGGGCCCAAGATGAGGTCTGCAGCAGCAGCAAGCCGGGGTCGGCTTTGCTGCTCGGGAACTTCTGCTTTACCCGGCTAGCGCGGCTGAATTGGGCAGCCCCAGGGTGACATCGCTCTGCTCTCTTTGGCCACGCCGTGCCTCGCCCTCCAGTAGCTGGTGGACATCACTTCGCTGAGCTCCCCAGAGGCAACGTGGTGCATCAGTTACCCAGGTTCCCACAAGCCTGGGTTCTAGACCCCCAGACCCTTACAAAAGGGGCCAGTGGCCAAATTCCCAGCAAAATAGCAGCACTGAGATTTGAGCTGAGGAGATCATTTTGCCAGATACCCTTAATGCAGGGATGGGCAAAGTACGGCCCAGGGCCACATCTGGCCCTCCAGACATTTTAATCTGGCCCTTGAGCTCCCGCCGGGGAACAGGGTCCAGGGCTTGCCCCGCTCCAGCTGGGGAGTGGGCTTGGGGGCTTGCTCCACTCCGTGAGGCTCCCAGAAGCAGCGGCATGTCCCCCCTCCAGCTCCTACATGTAGGGCAGCCAGGCGGCTCCCCACACTCCCCCTGCCCCAAGCACTGCCCCCGCAGCTCCCATTAGCCAGGAACCGCAGCCAATGGGAGCTGCAGGGGTGGCGCCTGTGGACAGGGCAGTGTGCGGAGCTGGAGAGGGGACATGCCACTACTTCTGGGAGCTGCTTAAGGTAAGCGCCGCCTGGAGCCTGCACCCCTGCCCCCCTACCCTGATCCCCCTCCCACCCTCCGAACACCTCTGTCCCGGCCCACAGCAACCTCCTGCACTCCTAACCCCCCAGCCCCATCCCAGAGCCCACACCTCCAGCCGGAGCCCTTCTCCCAACCCCCTGCCCCAGCCCGGAGCCCCAGCCTGCACTCTGAACTCCTAATTTCTGGCCCCACCCCAGAGCCCACACCCCCAGCCAGAGTCCTCTCGCCCTCCTGCACCCCAACCCCGAATTTTGTGAGCATTCATGGGCCGCCATACAATTTCCATAGCCAGATGTGGCCCTTGGACCAAAAAGTTTGCCCATCCCTGCCCTTAATGTTTGGCTGTGATAGTAAAATGCTCACTCAAAGGCCCGGGAGGCCTTGCTCTGGAATCTTCCCTCAGCTGAACCTGCACAGAGCCCCTGGGTTAGGTTCTCCCTGAGAGCATCTGGGACACTAAAACCCAACAGTGGAAAAAACCGACAGAGGAAGGCAAAGGTTACAAGGCAAAATGTGAACGCGCTTTATTCTTTTCAGCCACTGCCAGGCCAGGCTTGTGATTGCAATTAGTCCCCAAAGCAAACGGGCTGTTTCCATACTGTGACAAAGCTCTGTCCTTGTCTCCGTGGGTCCCGCGTTTCCTGGCGGATTTCGCTAGCCTCAGAGGCTCACTGTGACCCTCAGCGTAACCCTTCTCTCTCTAGAGACAAGGGTCACAGTCTACTGAGCCATTTTCATCATAAGCCAGTGAGGGAGGTGAGGAAAAGTTATCCTCCCTTGCACAGTCGCTGTTGTCTCCCAGTCTCGATGATTAATCGGGGGAGGGGGAGAAGGGGGGAGCCTGGGCCCACCCTCTATTCCGGGCTCCAGCCCAGGGACCCTAATAGTATCACTATGTTAGCTGACCTTTTAGAAACCTGACACGTACAATTCCCTGGGCTACTTCCCCCACCGCAGCCCCCACTTCCTCAAGCTCCACTTCACCCTTACCTCAGGGCCTCCTTCCTTGTGCCCGATATGGTGTGTACTGCTCAGCCTCTCCAACAGCACAACTTCCTCCCACAGCTCCTGACGTGCACACCCACCTGACTGACTGGGAGGCTTTTACCTAGTTTCAGCCAGCCCCAGCTAGGTGTCCTAGCGTTCTCCCTGCCTTCTGGAAAGTTCTTAATTGGCCCCAGGTGTCTTAATTGACCTGGAGCAGCTGCCATTTCACTTATCCTGGTACCAGGGATTTGTTTAGCCTGGAGCCAATATATCTATCTCCCACAACTTTTCTATAGCTATCGGGCCTTGCCCCATCACAATACAAAGTCACTGGTGTATGGGGTCCTTTGAATTGCAGAACTGTCTTTCTTCTCCCTTGGACCTGAAAGGAAACAGAATCCTCTGTTTCCCCATCATTTTACACACCACATTCTGCTCTCAGTGAAATGAGTGAGATAGGTGCGCTCCTCGTAAAGCGAATCAGACCAGTGGTTCGATTTGCACCAAAGAGATGTACTGTGCAGTGTTTACATAGCAACTCACCACAGGCCATCTGCACCAAAGTACAGACCTCTCCCGCTTGAGCTAAAGAGTGACTTCTTCAGGCAGCAGCAGCCGTAGGCTCTTGTCCTCTGTGGACCAGCCACTTTACAAGCATCAGGCAAAACCCCAAGGACGCCAAGGACTGCAGGATATGATCTAATAATGCATGGCAACTTGGGAGGAGCTATGGCCCAGACGCACAAAAGTATTTAGTCAGGCTCCTAACTTCCACTGAAACCACTGAAAGCTAGGAACCTGACTACTTGTGTTCATCGGGGCCTGTCTCCACCCACACACACAGACCACACCCTGCATGCCCCCACTGCACAAGGTGCATCCAGTCTGCAGGGGAGATTTCAAAGCTCCGTTGTTTCAGATACTGCATACAGCTGTCTTTGCTTGTCCCCTCACAGCTGGACGCTCTAGAGAGCCGGGAAGAGCTCCTGCCATCTGAGCAGCCAAACCGGCTTTCCCACAAGGTAAGCTGTCTCCCATGGGCTGAGCTAAGCCAGAAAACCACGGAGTCAGCAGGGCGGAACGGCCCCATAAAGGAAGCGCTTGTTCTGCATTCCCCTTGTCACGCTGGGCTGGTTCTGCTTATGTTTGCATCACACTGCCGGGGGTGGTTTTAAGAGGCGTGAAGCTCACAGCTTGTGTTCGCTGAGAACTGCCAGAGCAGAGGAGACTTACGAGTCACTTCCAGAACTAGCACCACGACCACAGCCCCCACTCGCCATTCACACCGGATCTGCACTGGAGCGACTCTCTTTGGCCAGATCCGCAGCTGGTGTAGATCAGCAGAGTTCCATTGACTTTGGTGCAGCAACTGCCAACTGAGAATCAGGCCCCCTTGGCTTCAGGGGACTTACTCCCAATTTACACCTGCGTAAGTGGGCACAGAATCACGTCCAGTGTGTTCTCCGGATTCCACTGCACCTGTCTATGATCCGCTGAGAAGGTGTCTTGTGTCAGTCAGACTTGGCTACACCTGGGCATGAGGGCGGAGGAATGAGTGCCTGGGATCAGAGGGCCTGATTCTTCTCTTACTTACACTGCGGTCAACCAGGAGTAACTTTAATAAAGACATTAGAGACACACCAGTTTTACACTGGTGTGAGACCAGAACTATGCTCTTTGGGTCTAACCATTGTCTTCTTGTGCGGTCATTGACACCCGTGCAAACAGTGTATGGGGTGCAAAATGCTCTCTGATGCAGTAGCATTTCACACCCATTTTGCACTCGTGTAAATGGCTGCACAGGCACGGGGCAAAGGCGAATCAGGCCCAGGCTTTGGCTCTTCAGCTGATTGTCTCAAACCTGCGTGTGTTGCTGCCTGCCCGTCTCCATTTCGTTCTCTCTTTCCGCCCCCAGTACTCCCGCTGTGCCCTGCCGGCCGTGATCCTGGTGGGCATGCTCTTGGCCGGGGTTCTCACTTGTCTCTTCGTTTTTCCGTTCGGTTCCCCTCTGGAAAGAGGGAACGTTGGGCAGGATCCGGACAACACGTGCAGTGACCCTTGCAGGTGCGTGAATATTGTAAGCATGGGCTTTTTAACTATTGTACGTCAGGGCGCCTCGGCCTTTGCTCACTAGCAATCCCCAGCCATCTGCTCCGTTTCTCCCGTGGCGTGCGCTGCCAGAATACTGCGCCGCCTATCCCAGTATCCTTCGCACCCACGCATTGATGTTCTCAGAACAGGCCCAGTTCACTGTCGTCCTATACTTTGCGCAGTCATGTACACACCAGTGCAACACACCACCCTTGTGCCTCACCCCACTTTGCACGGCTGTAAGTGACGGCAGGAGGCACAGGGCCGTGATGAACTGGGCCCAACTTGTGACAGTTCAGAGGTTAGCAGTGCTGTCGTCCCTGCTAGGATTGTGCTGGTGGAAAGCATCCCCGAAGGAATGGTGTATGAAGACAACAGCACGGTGAACCCATCCACATTTCAGGCCTGGAGGAATCTGATCAGAGGTGCTAAGAGCAGCTTGGACATCGCATCTTTCTATTGGACCCTGACAAACGACGACACACACACTCAGGAAGCCACGGCTGACCAAGTAAATAGCAAAAGCTGAATTAGGGGCTGGATCCTGCCAGGGCCTGATCCCGCCTCGGGCTCCCAGCCTGGAGCCCACCTGCTGAAGTCAGTGGAACTGCTCCCCTGCTCAGCGGGAGGCACACGTGCTTTGGTGGACGGGGCCAGAACGCTCCTCGGCCCGCAGGGCTGGCACCAACGCGACGACATTGTATTGTAACGTACAGGAATACGCTGTACTGATCCAACTGCATCTGCGCCGATTTCACTCCATCACTTCCAAACCGGCCTGTAGGAGAGTGCCGAGACTCTTCTTGGTACCGCCGGATTCATTCCCTCTGCCACCACTGTGTCAATGCGAGTGAAACGCACAGGAGCCAGCTGTCGGTCTGCTGGGGCAGAAAACCGCAGTCGAATCAGCTAAATCCACCCCCAAATTAGCGTCTAATTACCCAGCCAGTAACGGCTTCCTCTTCCCAGGCCGTCAAGGGAGCCAGTTAGGGAAGGCTGTTGAGTGGAACATTGATTCGCCGGAGCTTGAGCCTCCTTTTGCAAAGCCTCTTTCATGGCTTTGGTTAGATCAGAGCGGGTCATGTTGGCTCGGACTCTGGTAGAGAAAAAACCCAGGGCGAGACTGGAAGGAGATGCAGTGAGTCCGCCTCTCCCACACAGGGAGCACCGTGAGCTGCGAAGGCAGAATTAGCTTGAGCAACCCCAATGCATAGCCTCTGCCCCATGCAGAGTGGCTGGCACATGTCAGAGGTGAAGTTCCCCTCATCAGTGTGATCCCCATGGGGCTGTATATATAGGCACAGGCATGTCGCCATATGAATCATGCCCACTTTGATCTGGTGAGGAGGCAGCATTGGCAGAGAGTCCCTCCTCTGGACTTACTGGCATTTTTAATTCCTTTTTTTAAAAACCAGGGTGAAGAAATCCTGGCAGAACTGCTGCAGTTACCCCAGCGAGGCGTCTCGGTGAGAATCGCAGTCAGCAGCCCGTCCTCGAAGCAGCCCCTGGACGACCTCCAAGCGCTGGAGCAGAGCGGTAAGATTCCTGAGTGCCGGGGGCCCAACCTGAGACCCCCAATGGGGCCTGATTTCCAGAAAGAGCTGAGTACCTGCCCTCTGAAAATCAGGCCCCTTCGTGGTGTTACACTTTGGGGACCCAAAATTCAATAAGCATTTTTGAGTATCTTGGTTGTTCTGACACCAAAGCAGCCCGCGTAGCCCCATCAGTGTAAGGGACCGAGGCGTAGGCGGTCTGGCCTCACGGTCATCGCTGGGCTGAGGTCTGCCCACCAGGACAGGAGTTGGAGGAATCACAAGGCTGGATCCCATAAACAAGAGTCAAGGTCAGAGTCAGGCCGGGGTCGAAGACCGGAGATCGCGGACGAGGGCACTGCAGCAGGCGAAGGCCCATGTGGTTGCCCAGACAGGTTCCTGGGCTAGCCCCTGGGATTCAGTAGGGGCACGTGGCCAATCAGAGAGCCGCAGGGTACTGTCACTCAGGGTCTCTTGGGCGGTACTTCTTGCAGCACCGCAGACCCAGGTTCTAGTCCCCGAGTCCTTACAGTCAGCGCCCAGGACCAGCCCTCTGATAACGAACCACTGGGCACCACCTGGCCATGTCACGAGAGGCTCTGCGGTAAGACACCCGGGGAATCAGGAAACGGCTCGCCAGGGCCCCCTCTGGCCGGTTTCTCCCCGCTCGATCCACTGTCGCCTGTGCGGCTCTCCAAAGGGACCGTCCCGCTCGGCACAGAGGGAAGACCCGATTCCGGGACCCTGGCCGTGAAAGAGCTCCATGTCCTTGACACACCCTAGGGGCTGCTGTCCGCAAAGTCGACATGCGCAGGCTGACGGACGGGGTGCTGCACACCAAGTTCTGGATCGTTGACAAGACCCACGTCTACCTTGGCAGCGCGAACATGGACTGGCGCTCCCTCACCCAGGTAAACACCTCCGAGGGGCCAGGGGGCCTTCGCCCGAGCTGGGGTGCTACGTACGCTTGTCCCTTTGACTGCCTGTTCTGCTGGCCTGCGGGGGCAGGTGCCGGGCGGGCTCTTAGCTGGGACTGAGGCGGGGCCGGTTCTGGGGTGTAGGGAAAGCTGAGGGAGTGTCGCTTAGTGCGGAGAGTAGGAACTGGAAGCCAGGACTCCTGGGCCGTGGTCCCAGCTCTGTTACTGACTTGGGCCCCAGTCTGGCAATGAGCGGCACGGAGGCTGACCCCATCCCCATACAGACCCCACTGATGTCAATGGCCATGGTAGGAGTCCAGCCACACGGACCTCACTGCTGAACTGGGGCATTGGTCTCGAACATCTAGGATTCTTCATGCCCAAGCCTGCAGTGGATGGGAATCCTGGCGGCTGTCGAAGACCCTTCCTCAGGAAAATTGAAGCATCTCCGTAGCAAAGTGCCCGGGCTCAAGGTCAGACCTGCCCCCCTGGAGAGAGGCCGTGTAGCCTCATGAAAATGTTATTTCCAGGGCTGGGGCCAGGATTTCAAATCCCCAGGAGCAGCTTGGACTGGTTCCAGCATCACTTTGATTGGCTGTTCTGGGGGTGTCAAAATGAGCCCATGCCTCGTGCCAGCAGAGACACTGGCAAGGCCAGCGCTGTCGCTCAGATTCTTTGGGGTGCCAATAAAAGAGAGATTAGCTAGAGAGAAAGTGGGGGGAGGCGTCCCCAGAGGCCCTGAAACCTCCAGCCAAAGAAATACGTGACTTGCACAACCACAGCGCTGGGAGTTCCTCACGCCAACCGGCTGCACGTGACGGAGGGTTCTGTGCTGCTTGCCTTGCAGGTGAAGGAGCTGGGTGCAGCTGTCTACAACTGCAGCTGCTTGGCCAAGGACTTAGGGAAGATATTTGAAGCCTATTGGGTTCTGGGGGTGCCGGACGCCTCCATTCCATCACCCTGGCCGGCCAATTACTCCACCACATACAACAAGGAGACGCCTCTGGAGGTGCAGCTGAACGGGACGGACGCCGGCGTGTACCTTTCTGTAAGTCGAGGCACATCAGGGTAACCCTCTTCTGCTCCTTCTTACTGGTTTCATGTAGGATTTGCCGTAACCGAACAGACCTTGTTCTGGTCAGTTAGCTTGCCTCCTGCAGTGGCCAGTACATGCTGCTTCAAAGTGAGTTAAACCCCGCCGTGTTGCACCTGACCAGTCAGGCAGTGCTGCATATGGAAGGAAAATTTCCTTCCCGGCTGTACAGCCGTCAGCTTGACCCCTCTGTGCTGTGCCCAGAGCTCCCCGCCAGCCTTGTGTGCCGAGGGACGGACGGAGGACCTCCACGCACTGCTCAGCATCATCGACGCCGCCAGCCAGTTCGTGCACATCGCCGTGATGAGCTACCTGCCGACCATGGAGTTCTCGCACCCCCGGAGGTAATGCCTCAGCGGCCCGTTGCGAAGCAGCTCTCAGGCCGAGCCCGCTCTGGGCACAGGGCTGTGCTGAGTTCGCTGCGCAGTGTGTGCCCGTGGAGATGAGCTGTGTCCGAGTTGAATTCAGTAACGAGGGCAGGGGGGTGTTATCCTCGTCCTTTAAGGCTCTACCCACCTCCACTGCCCGTCTCTCAGCCTTTGTTTCCTCCTGGGCTCTATGTGCTGCTCAGACTTCTCCCTTTAACACTCCTGTGCCTGCTGCCGATCCGCTCCGTGCCTTTTTCCCACCACGCTCCCTCCTGGGAGCTGCTAGGATTGCTCAGAGTAAAACCCTAGGCCCCGTTTTCAAAAGGGACCCGTGGTTTTAGCAGCCCAAATTGAGATGCCCTAAAGGGACCCGATCTTCAACAGATGCCGTTTCTTTCAGGCATCACACATGGGGCACTCAAAATTTACTAGTTCATTCTGAAAATTCAGGCCAATATATTTGAAAAAGTTACTTTAAAAGGACCCCGGGCAGCCACCACTGTAGCTAGTAACTCAGAGAGGCACCTGGGCAAGCCTTGTTTGTTTCCCCAGGTATTGGCCAACTATTGATAATCATCTCAGGAAAGCAGCCTACGAAAGGCAAGTCCATATTCGACTGCTGATTGGCTGCTGGGAGCACTCCAAGCCAGCCATGTTTCCTTTCCTGAAATCTCTGGCTGCCATGCAGGACAATGGGACGCACTACAGTGTGGAAGTGGTGAGTAATGCTCCGATTCGCACAGCAGCAGGGGTCAGGAATCCTGGAGTTCAGATCTTGCCTCTTACACTCATTCCCCTTTTTGTGGCTTTTGGCAAGTCACTAAAGCCCTGATCCAGCAAAGCACTTAAGCCCACAGTTAAAGCTAACATGTGTAGTCCTGAGCTCCATTGAGACTGCTCCTGTCTGGACTGGTTTCCTCATCTATAGGATGCTGGAGCATTTGCCTGAAAGATTTCTCCAGGATCGTATTTGTGGTAGGAGACCAGCTGGATCCAAAGGGCCTTGCTGAGGCTAAAGGGACCATTGTTCCTCATTCCCCAAGCCATGAAATCAGCCCGGCCATGTCCAACTAGGAACCTTGCTGAACACTCAGTGCTGCTTCTGAGCAAGGTTCTCTGGGGAAATCGGCTGCACACGCCCAGCTGGGAGTGCCTGTCCCGGAAGCAGCTGTGAGGGGAGCCCACCTTCCAGGGAAAACAGCAGAGAAATTGGCGGTGGCAAGCCCCGGTCAGTGCTGTGGCTAGGAGTCGGTTTGGGGTAGATCTGCTCAGTCTGTTCCGGAGCAGCCGGATTCTTGGGTGTTGCTGCACCAGAGGCACATGGATCAAATTGTAAGGGTTGATTCGCTCCTGTTGCCCGTGCATTGTGCCGCCATGGATACCAGCACAAAGAGCGGGCAAGGTGGGCGCATTTTACATTCCCTCTGTACATGGTGCAGGGGCCAGAGAATTGGGACCTAGGGCTTTGTCCACCTAGGCCTGGTCTCCTAACACAGGCTATGGGTTCAGAGCGACTCTTTCCATGGCCGCTGTTTGCGGTGCACTGATGCATTAGGACACTCATTCTGTGGGGTCTTTGTTTTCCTCCCTTCCATCTGAAGAGACTCTTCACGGTTCCAGTCAATGAAACACAAGCTGAGATCCCCTATGCAAGAGTCAACCACAATAAGTACATGGTCACCGACAAGGTGGCCTATATCGGTGAGTAGAGCCCGAAGGATCGAACTGCCACTGCTGACCCCTCCCTACCGACACTATTAAATATGTCCTGTATCCTTCCTCCTTGGCTCACTGACAAACCGTCTCCCCGCACACCGGATAATATAGTTAAATAACCCAGAGCGCGGGAGAGCCCGGGAGCTCTAGGCGGGCAAAGGCCGTGATGTGTCCAGCCAAGATTTGACAGGAGATGGGGAGGCAGCGCGGCACGCACGCTCCGACTGCCTGCAGAGGAGACCACCCTTGCATGGCCGGTGGCAGGAAGAAGGTGAATCTAGCTGGCCCCGGGGAACGAGGAGGGGGGCAGAGCGAGAGGCACGCCAGCAGTACGATTCTCAGCTACTCCGCTCCTGCATGCGGGGAGAGACCCTTAAAATGGTGTCAGTTTGCAGGGGCCTAAGTCTGCTCTCATTTACTTTCTGCTTCTCAGAGCCTCTGGGGAGCAGAGACTAGCCCGGGCGCTGTGCACTCTGCCCGCACTCCGAGGCCAGGGGCTGAGACCGGCCGGGGCAGACGCCTTACACCAGCCCCACCCCAGCTGGGATGGCACCCGCACAAAGAGGGCTGCTCAGGGGCCCTTCCCACTCGCTTTAAGGCTCTTTTACACACTGCCAGAATGGTTTAAAGGGGCCTTTGTGTGAGTGAGACTCGGGCCCAGGGGCTGTAGGGTCAGGACAGCTGGAACAAGGTCGTGAAGGAGTTTAACTGTAAAGTAGGCAGCTTTCAACTCAAGCCTGAAACACACAAGGAGCCAGCAGAGGGGCCTGCACATGGCAGGTCTGCTCCCCGTCAGTGCACATGGGAGAACAGCAACTGCACGCGGTGATGCTGGACTCCGGGGGGCCGCTAGGACTCCGGGGGGGGGGAAGGCGTGTTCTTAGTAAGGACAAGAGGAAAGGGAGACCTGGCTGAGAATTGCAGGCTGGTGGCATACCCAGGAAATGCTGGGGCAGGCTGCACACCCAGAAGAGATTCTTCGGGCTTGCCTGGGTTGGTAGAACAGAAGTGTCCGATATGGGAGAGCCCAGGGCTGCCAGGGTCATGACGGCGTTTGGGCCGGCAGGTGCAATAAGCTCTCTCCTCCTTCTCCCTGAAGGTACCTCCAACTGGTCAGGAGACTATTTTGTCAGAACTGCAGGATCTGCGCTTGTGGTGAACCAGTGCGACGCAAACGCCCAGGGCGAGCCCACAGTGCAGGAACAACTCCAGGCTGTGTTCGAACGGGACTGGAACTCCCAATACAGCAGGGACATCAGCACCTTGGGCCAGTGGGAAAACATCTGCAGAGGTCACTAGGAGGCTACGCCGCTGAGGACTGACGGAAGGAAATCCTGGCAACACAGAACGACCTGGCTACAGCACGTCAAGAATACACGTCAGGGCAACATGGCCACCCCAGCACTGCAAACATGGTGGGGTTGACATGTCCCTTCCAGAGCCTGAAATATCCGGAGTCACCTGGTTTCTTGCTAACCCATTTGGTTTATCTGCAATGGCATTCGTCATTTTTTGAGCCCTGGTGTCTCTCTGGAACACAAGGTCACCCCACCTTCAAACACTAACAGCTGAGCCAGGCCATGAATTGACATGATCTTCCGAAAATTCATTGCAAGGCAGGGATCTGTAGCATGGTCTTGCAAGGAACAAGGAAAGCATTAACTCAATAGCTGAAAACTTTAGGGGGAGAACAGCAGATAGGCTTGAATAAAGTCACCAGCTATGGAGCTGCAGGTCACAACACTCAGGTAAAGGTTGAGTTCCATTTTGTACTCAAAGCAGGGATGCAGCATCTTTATAGTGTCAGAAAAATGCAGAGTGCCCTCCTCAAACGTACCGTATTTCCTCTCTGAGCGCAGAATGACTCGAGGCTCTGTTGGAAGCAATAGGTTGTAATGAAGCAAAATGATTAACACCTGGATCTAAGTATGGTGATTAGATAGGCTACAGAGAGGCATCCGATGAAGTGAGCTGTAGCTTACGAAAGCTTATGCTCAAATAAATTTGTTAGTCTCTAAGGTGCCAGAAGTCCTCCTTTTCTTTTTGCAGATACAGACTAACACGGCTGCTACTCTGAAACCAGAGAGGTTCAGGTAACTCTTAGCTGGGCCCATTGTGATATCGGGGTAACTCCACCTTTCCTGTCCAGCTAGTTTGCAGCCGGGAGACTGAGTCATATTAGGGGGGCTGGAGAAGTGCCAAAAACCACACAAGTTGGTCCCATAAAAGCTATTATCTCACCCACCTTATCTGGCTAATATCCTGGGACCGACCCGGCTACCACAACCCTGCATGCAGCGTTCTTGCTGGCAGGTTCCTTGGCCCAATGGTCACTGCTCTTTGAAGCTTCTGTAGCTGCGTTCTGGCTTTGGCATCGGTGCTTGGAAGGGTCTGTTGCACATGGAGGCAGCAGCATAGACATATTGGGACACAAAGATGTTGCAATTCTCCCCAAACTAATCATTATGAACCCCAGCAATTCACAGCTCATGTTACACTTCACAGAAATCCAAACAGGTGCAGATAAGAAATACACTGTTAAGGCACCTCCGCAACCTTCGCTCTGCCCTGCAGTGATATCAGGAGGGAAAAATATGCAAAAAAATCCCTTCATGTGTCAGTTTAATGTAATCTGGGCCCACAAATGATCAAATGTCTTAATCCTAATCATGTGGCTATTGCACAGTGTCATTACAAACAGAATTCCCCACTCACACCAGTCTGTATCCGCTTTGGACCGGTGTAGACAGTGACACAAGGTACAGGGCACTGGAAAATCTAGACTTACCTGGGTTCGGGCTTGCACTATGCTACTTGCCAAATGCTCGGACTGCTGCAGATAAGCCTCAGCAAATCCTGTTGAAATAGTTTTGCTGGCTGAGATCACTGGACCTGGGTCTCTCCTTAGCCTGCACTTGAGAAGTCAGGAACACCTGAGTGAGCAGGTGTAAACACCATCTCATCAGACCTCTCCATTTGCTCAGCGTTTTGTAATCACTCTGCAGAGGTTGTAAAGGACTGACCAGGGCGCAAGGCAGAGGAAACCAGCCAGCCCTGGGTAACCGGGAAATTCTGCCGTGTGCGATCGTTGGGTGCAAGCCATTGTGTCGTTTGCTTGCACCTTGTTACTCGGCTGCTCGCTCCAGGGCTTGCACGGCTCACTCAGGAAACATGGAACAATCTCACCAACCTGAGCCTGAGCAATTCCACACTACCCAGGAGAAAGCCCAGCAGGGCCTGCGGCAACGAGCTGTTGCTCTGAGGTGAATTCAACCCCCAATGACCCTCAAGAGAAAACGCAGTTAAGTTAGGGCAGGGGTCCCCAACGCAGTGCCCGCAATGGCACCCGCCGGGGCAGTTGTCTGCGCCTGCAGGACACCGCACCACCGAAATGCCGCTGCCGAGCGCGGCCGCTGGGGAACCGCCCGCCCAAATGCTGCCGAGAAGCATTGCCGTTGCTCGGCAGCATTTCGGCGGCGACGCATCTTGCCGCTACCGCTTCTCGGCAGCGTTTCGGCGGCGGGGTGTCTGGCGCCCGCCACAGTCTTCTGGGAATAGGAATGTGCCATTCCCACAGAAAGGTTGGGGACCACTGAGTTAGGGTGTGCCAGAGCCCAACATGCAAAGCAGCCTCCGGCCCTGCCCCTTCTAAGAACGAAATGAGGTCCTCCAGGAGTCCTGAAGCCCTAGCCCAGAGGTGGGCAAACTACGGCCCGCGGGACCCTCGTGCCCAGCCCCTGAGCTCTTGCCCCGGGAGGCTCGCCCCTCGCCCCTTCCCCGCTGTCTCCCTCCCCTGCAGCCTCAGCTCGCTCTGGGTGGGGGGGCTGCAAGCTCCTGGGGCAGTCCAGCTGCCGAGCCCGGCCGGACCCAGTGCCCTGGGCGGCGCGGCGGCATGGTAAGGGGTTAAGGGGGTTGGATAGAGGGCAGGGGAGTTCGGGGGGGGGGTGGGGGCGTGGATAGGGGTCGGGGTGGGAACCGGGGGTTGAATGGGGGCAGGGGTCCTGGAGGGGCAGTCAGGAATGAGAGGAGGGGTTGGATGGGGCAGCTGGGGGCAGTCAGGGGTGGGGGTCCGGGGGTGGTTAGGGGACAGGGGGTGTGGATGGGGCAGGAGGAGGCAGATAGGAGGTGGGGGCGGGGTCACGGCCGGCCCTCCGTACAATTTCCGAAACCCGATGCGGCCCTCAGGCCCAGAAGTTTGCCGGGCCCCTGCCCCAGCCACTTGGGCTCATGGTGATGACATCACTGCCCCCAATGACATCACTGTGACATCATGTCCTGACGATGACATCACTGTCCTGATGACATCACCATGACACCACGGTGGCCTGGTTCAGTGACAGGCCGGCACAGCGAGGCTGCCCCAAGACCCTGGCCTGACACGGCCCCTTCCCTCAAGGGAGCGGCCCGGCCTCGCTCGCCCGTCCCAGGGCCCCGCGCCCCAGCCGCTGTGAGGGGCAGGCGCCGAGCAACACAATTAAATAGTGCTGGGAAGGTACCATTCCCTTGGAAAGGGGGAGGGAGAAAGGTGCCTTCCCCCCCCTCAAAAAAAATCCAGGTTTATTTAAAAACCACCCTAAGCACACAGTGTAGACTAAGTAAACAGACTGGGTAAATAATAAGATAATACCAATAATAGTGTCAATTCGCTGATCAGTTCTGGTCAACTCCTCCGAGCGCCCCCACCAAGGCAATGGTTCACTCCAGCAGGTTGACACGCGGGCGCTCACTCGGCCTAGGAAGGAACCATTTCACTGACGGGGGGAGCGGAGCGGGGCTGGAGATGATAAAACTCCCTTGGTGATTTCCCGGAGAGCAAACAAAGCCCATAACTTTGCCTCAGAGCGTCTGCTGTGGTTATTTGCTAACCAGGGCCGGTATTAAAGCCCGCAGGTATGCGGGGCCCCCCCTCCAGGCTGAGAATGGTACATCCCGACCCCCAGAGGCAGTTGGTTGTTTACCAGCTTCTCCTCCACTCAGATGGGGAAGGGGGCGGGGCAGATGTGGGGCTGGGCCCTGGGCCGGCCTTGCCTGGGGGCGGGGCGGGGCGGGGCAGATGTGGGGCTGGGCCCTGGGCCGGCCTTGCCTGGGGGCGGGGCGGGGCGGGGCAGATGTGGGGCTGGGCCCTGCGCTGGCCTTGCCTGGGGGCGGGGAGGGGTGGACGGGGGCTGGGCCCTGGGCCGGCCTTGCCTGGGGGCGGGGAGGGGTGGACGGGGGCTGGGCCCTGGGCCGGCCTTGCCTGGGGGGCGGGGCAGATGTGGGGCTGGGCCGGCCTTGCTTGGGGGCTGGGCGGGGCTGATGTGGGGCTGGGCCCTGGGCCGGCCTTGCCTGGGGGTGAGGCGGGGTGGACGGGGGCTGGGCCCTGGGCCTGCTGGGCCTGGGGGCGGGGCAGTGTGGGGTGGATGGGGCCTGGGCCCTGGGCTGGCCTTGCTGGGGACAGGGTGTGGGGAGAGAAGTGAGATAAGGGGGCTTGGGCGTTGGTTTCCATCCCATAACAATATACATTCAACGGTCTGCCACTGATAAATCATTTATTGAAACAGAAATGAGCCGGCCCCAGGGTGACGCCCGCGTGCCCCCAGCTGGCTGCTATCCCCATGCAGTCGTGGCCTTGGCCTTCCCCTAGATGGACTTTGTGCCCTGGGATGGCATCATGGCCCAGCGGCCACTGGACAAGCCGGGTTTGACACTGGTCAATAATAGGGAGGTAGCTTTGGGTTTCACGAGTAAACGGCATTGAGGTGGGAACACTCTATAATTTAATGGCTACAAAGGACTCTGCAAAGGGGGGTGTGGGGGGTGTCTCCGCCTGGCTTGTCCCTCCTGCGGGCTGCCCTGGGCTCAGTGGTGGCTCGCGACGTGCTGCAGGTAGGGCTGGTGCCTGTTCGGCGTGAGGTGGAGCGCGTTCTTGATTGGGGCTCTCTCCCCACTCCTCTCAATCAGCCAGTCATCACCGCCCAGCCAGGTGCTGGCGCTGGGCAGCTGCGGCTCGGGGTCGGGCAGCTCCGGCTGGGCTCTCTGTGGGCGAGAGAAGTAGAGGCTCGAGAGGAACACCAGGCCCAAAACCTGACCTCGCTCCTGAGACTGGAGAGCCAGGTTGCTCCTTGGGGCGCCAGCCTTGTCTGCACAGGGCATTCCAGCCCCTGGTGTAGCTGTACTAAACCCCTAGATCTACAAAGCTGCATTGACTTCAATACAGCTCTGCCTGTTCACACAAGCTGAGGGTTTGGACACTAGCACAGCCAGGCAAACCCCAAGGTCGCCAAGCCCCTTGTCTCAGGGACAGGGCAGCCCAGAGTTCTCGGACTCAGCTGTTTTCCAGGTTTGGACCAGTTTAATTTCACATGAGGCCATATAGCTCCCAACAGCCCCGTTTGAATGAATGTTAATTAGCATCTGTATCTCCAGCAGGACAAGGAAAGCTTCAGCCAGGCCGCCAGTCCTGGACAAAGAGGAGGGAAGGAGGTAGTCCCTGATCAGCCAGTCATGATTCTCAAGAGCGCGTCATCTGCAGGGTAAGCTTTGAAGTAACATTTTGGGTTAAATGAAGCTTCTCCCAGCCTCCCTGCTGTCGTTGCATCTCTGGCCATGGTTCAGCTGTCCTTAAATACTAATAATGAACAACCCAAATGACATCAGAAACTGCAGGGGAACTGTGCGAGTGCAGAGGTAACCACGGATGGAAGATGGGTTTTCTACAACATGACTCGTGGCCACTGTCTGTTTTGATAGGGAAGCAGATCTTTGGCTGATGGGACCAGTCGTATCCATCAAAGATCAGGCAGGGAGGCTGCAATTGGTTTTGTACACAAACAGCTAATCAATCAATAAATAATAATCATACATTAGCTGCAGACCCTGGCATGCTGATGAGTTACCATCACATTCCATCTCTTGGCAAAGTTTGTGCAATCCTGGTTTCAGGTACAGCAGCTTAGACATGAACAGTCTTAGACCCTGATCCTGCAACCAAGTCCATACAGGTTGACACCAACCTAGGTGAGTCAGAGGGGTTCCATGCAAGCACAAGGCTCTCCCAATGCTAATCCCATTGCAGGATCCAGGTTTTATTTGGCCCTGATCCTGCAAAGACACTTGTGCTTAGCTTCATGTATGGGAGGGGTCCCGCTGAAGCATAAAGTGAAGTGTGTGCCTAAGTCTTTGCAGAACTGGGCCCTTAGATTGTAAGTTCCTTGGGCAGGGACCCTTCTTCGGTGTCTTCTCTGGGTTAAGTGCAGGGCACTTGTGGGCATTGTAGAATAAATAATATTAACCATCATGGAGTCCTGAGCTCGGCTGAGGCCTCCAGACACTACCACAGTGCACATCATAAATAATAAGACTTCAGTTTTAGGGCAGAAGCCAAGGCTTAAAACCCCTATGCTTTAGAGGTACACCATGTCTCCAGAACTGATTGCTCTGCCTGCTGGCCTCAGTCTGACCCAGAGCGATCACTGAACATGCCCTCACCCCAAAACTCCAATCAAAAGTAACCAACTTTCTGAGGAACTTCTCCCCTCAACCTCCTGTGAATGTCTGATCTTTGGTTGCACACAGAATTGGGTTGAGGTTGAATTTGTCTACCTGTTGGCCTGTCAAACCATCAGCTATTTGTAGCACGGATCTGCCTTTCTCTTTGAGTAGGTGCAATCCCTAACACAATGGGCCTTCAGTCTATGTTGACACTTCTTGGCACTATATGATGGTAATAATTAATAATTGGGATGGTATCTAAACGATAAATAAGAAGAATGAGATATCTACTGGCAGCTAGGTGATTGGTGTAGATATATAGATGGATAGATAGAGGAGGTGTATGGAGATAGATAGATTAGATGGGTGGATGGATGATAAGGTGGTTAAGGTAATATCTATTATTGGACCAACTTCTGTGGGTGAAAAAAGAAAAGGAGTACTAGTGGCACCTTAGAGACAAGCTTTCGAGCTTACATAGAGCTCTTCAGGTCTAGGAAATGTACTCAGAGTGTCACAGCTAAATAGAAGGTGGAACAGATTGTGCTCAAATAAATTTGTTAGTCTCTACAAGTGCCACAAGTACTCCTTTTCTTTTTACGGGTACAGACTAACATGGCTGCTACTCTGAAATTTAGCATAGTAGTTACATATTTCAAGGGACCATTCAAGGTTAAGTGGCCCACTAACACCCCTCCAGTCATAGGGGGAAAAGAAAGGGAGGGAGAAAAAAAAAGGCAACTGAGGGTGGGTTGTTAGTGGATTGCTGTGATAAATTCAGTGTCTCTATTCAGTCCATGATTTTAGTGTCTAGCAAAGTTAGCTAGCTAGATAGATAGACGGTGTGTGGGGATAGATAGATCAGTCACCACAATGGGGAAGGACAGCTAGTGGTCCCTTAGGGTCAGATTCTCAAAGGTATTAGGCGCTTCACACCCATTGCAATCAAAGGGAGTTAGGTGTCTACCTTTGAGGTCTTGGCCCATCCCTTGTTTCATTGTGGGACTATCAAGGTAGATCCCTGTATCTGCTGTGCTCAAGGATCTGCCTTGTAGATCTTCCTCATAGATCCAGGTAGATTCTTGTAGATCTCGGGTTTATCTGTAAAGCCCTGGTGCAAACCCTATGTTAGCTGACCCCAAGAAGGGCAACTCCTAATAATGAAACAACACGGCTCCTGCCCAGCCGAAATGGACCTGTCTCTGGTACCTTAGTGGTGGGAGAAAGTGGATGTCTCTGATCGTCCAGGCTGCTGGGCTCTGGGAGGGAGGAGGCAACAGGGGAGATGCCAGCATTGCTCTCATTTTCCCAGCTGACGGTATCCCCAGGAGACTGCTGTCCCAGTAGGATCAAGTTCCCAAAAGTGGGGTCGGACTTGGTGTGACGAGGGTGCTTGCGGTGTTTGGAGCTGCCGTACCGGCTCCTGTAATAGGCCTGGATTGGCTCCTGATGCTGCTCGTGGTTTAGCCGCGGGTTCTGGTAAGTGCCTTTGTGCACTCCCATGTGGCCCAGGGTCATGCTGGCCACATCAACAGGAGTGGGGGACTCATACGCTCCCATCCTGGCGCCTTCTCCTAACAAGTTCATGGCAGCCTCCCTGCCTGGCTCGGTAATGCTCAGATCGTCCATCTGGTCGATGGTCCTTTGGACGCTGGAGAGGCCGGAGACGCCGTGTACATGCTCCTCCTCCTTGAAATACTCCTGTGCCGGGTAGAAGGTGTCCTCTTCCATGGCGCTGCAAAAAGCCACTTCCTGCTTGTCCTGGCTCTCCCGCTTGATGTACTCCTGGAAGCCCCGCAGGCAGAGCTGGTAGTACTGGGTGAGTTCGTAGCTCAGTCTAAGCAGCTGCATGGAGATAAAAGGGTGCTTCAGGGCTGCACTTGGCGTGATCCTCTCATGTGAGTCCCAGGTCAGCATCCTCTTGATCAACTCCACCATACTTCTCAGGTCAAAGTACTCAGCCAGGGCTTCATTGTCTGGGTAGATCATCTTGTGGATGTTCACCGACTCCATCTGTTCCAGGGACTTGAGAACATACTTCCTCCTCTCCACAGATTTCACCTTGGTCTCTGCCAAGTACTCGGACGAGGATTTCAGCTGCCACTGGGTTACCAGTTCAGCATGCTGGTTTCTCTTGAAGAAGTGGTGAGCTTTCCTGGCTACATTGAGCAGGCTGTGCTTGGGCATCCCTTGGGTCTCGCAGATGTACCTGATTTGGTCATACTCATTGTTCCCAGGGTAAAGGGGCCAGCCTAAGTGCAGCTCTGCCATAATGCAGCCCAGAGACCACACGTCCACCTTCTCACAGAAAGGTAGACCCAGCAAGATCTCCGGTGCCCGGTAGAAACGGGATTGGATGTATGGCTCCTTGACATAGCGCACCTCATTGAAGATGCTGGCTGACCCAAAGTCAATCACTTTGACTCGGAAAGGGTACCTCATTTGGTCAACCAGCATTATGTTCTCGGGTTTCAGATCCGTGTGGATGATGGAAAGCTCCTTCAGCTTGGCCAGGGCTTTGAGCACCTGGGTGGTCACTGTCCGGATGTGCTTGACAGGCAGAGGAGAGAAATTGTTCTCCTTCTGGAAGTCAAATAGATTTTGCTCCAAGAGCTCAAAGACCAAGTAGAACTTCATCTCGTCATGGAAGAACTCGTGGAACTGGATAATGTGTGACTCCTCCGAGTCCACCCCCGCCATGGTCTGCAGCAGCTTCAGTTCATTTTTAATGATCCTGCGCCGATAGGCATCATTCTTCAGAATTTTGATCGCCACCATCTCCCCCGTGCTCCTCCGCCAGCTCTTCACCACTTCCCCAAATGTGCCTTTCCCCAAAATCTCTATGACATCAAAACATTCACTGCCCGACTCAATCGTTACCATGTTCTGTTCGTAACTGCCCCCTCCCCGTCGGGCCAAGCTCAGAAACACAGGGGCAACTGGCCTCTTGCAAAAGAATGCTCCGCCTCCTTGGAGCAAAGAGAATCCCTCACTGCCCTTCCGCGGAACTGGGGCTGATGCAACAGTGCCCGTCATTCCAAAGTTGCCAGGCCGAGAAAGTTCTATTGTGGGGGAAAAGAAGTTACTCCAGTTCTACACCAGCAGAACCCCATTATGCCAGTGTAAAACTGGAGTAGTGCACTGGGAAATCTAGCCCACATTGCCCAGCAAAAACCAAATGCCCTCATTCTCATGTACACTGAGTCCCCTTTGTGCCACTCTGGCAGTGCAAAGGAGCCCTGCAAGTGGGTGTAAATTACCTTACAATGAAAATCAAGAGGCCTGTGTTTGTCCATCCGAGGGCCATCCTGGAGTGGGGTTCTCAGCCCTGATCACCCAGTAACTGTTGTGCTGTGTCATAGGTCGAGGCTGCAAGTGCCATGAACATGGACAGAAGAGCAAAGTCCAACCTGTGGGCAAATCCTTCGACGCAAGCCTGCATTGAGGCGTGAGCGTGGCTGGCCTTTCAGGTCATATGTGAAAGGCTCACCAACAGGGTCAGGAACAGAGGACTTGCCATAGAGCAGCTCAGAATCACTGGTCCAGCGACTCCTTTATCCCACCCCTGCAATACTAGATCAGAAGCACTGCGCGCCCAGGGCTCACTGCGGAGCAGACAATTGCCCCTGCCTGGGTTAGCTGGCTAGCGTCCTGCCTCCCCAGTTCACATCGCCTGAGTCCAGCCGCTTGTGTCTGCCAGCCGCCGTTGCCTGCTGCTTTGGTGGGAAGCAGCAAAGACCCATGAGACACGCAGTGTGCTGCAGCCCCTGGGGTAGGGCTGACACTCACAGCAAGGAATTTGTCACTGCCCCTTAGCTCAGTTTGTATCGCTAAGCCCCACAGTTTAACCCATACGGCCAGGGTGCCAACTCCACTCCACGCGCCCCGGGGTGCTGGGATCTGGGGCTCTGCTTTCCATTTGAATGCTGAGTCCATCCCCGCAAGTTACCCCTTCTTCCTCCCCTCCCATCCCCCACAACCTGCCTGAGACATGGGAAACAGAGACCCCCTAAGAATGAACAGAAAAGCTCCAGCCACTTCCTCAGCACGCAGAGCCTCCGGGCCAGCTCCCTGTTGCCCCATCCCAGGCACCGCTCTGCTCCTGCGGCCCCGGTCACGGGACTGGGCCCTGGGTGCTCTGCAGAGGTGCTCGGCAGACAGAAACACAATGGTTGCGTGTGGGTGCTGTCCCTTTAAATCTGAAAAATGGGCATTAAAAACCATCATTTTGGGTTTTCACCCCACAGTCCCTTGCACTTGCTCCTGCCATAACGAGACATGCCTAACCAGCGTGTACGGCTTTGGCATTAGATATCTGTGTGTAGCGGCCCCCCCGCCTCCGCCTCCGCACTGCCCACCACCGCTTAGCTGTGCGAGTGAGGCTTTCGGGCGTGAGGTTAAGATGTATCAGCGGCCCTGAGGCATTACCTGAGCTAGGTCCACACGTGTTAAAGGCCTTGGCTGCAAACAGGTGTCATGTCACACCTTCACATCCTAACCTAGACCTCACTGAGCCAGCCGTTCCGTGCCGTCGGGCTCACTGCCGCTCACACGCCCGCTGCCCTGGTGAAGTGACTGCGCGAGATTCCCCAGGGGGCTCAGGGCCAGATTGCCAAGGCTACAGCTCCAACGCGTGGGGCCCGAGTTTCCAAATGGCTTGGCTGTTCTCAAAACTGCCTCTTCGTCGGTGCTCAACGGGGGCCGAGCTCAGCCTGTCGGGCCCCTTGCACTTTTCCAGGTGTGGGGCCTGCTTCTCCCCACCCCTCTGAGCGGTGCAACCGCCATGCCGTGCTGGGGAGGAGAGTATTTTCAAACCCCTCTGTCCCTGCCTTTTGGCCACTAGAGGGTGCCCTGAGCCTTGGTAAGTGGCACGGAAACCTGGACACTGGCCGTATGTTTGGTGTTGTCTAGGGCTGGCGCTAGCCCACTCCAGGGCTCCTATCTCTCTTCCCTGGCTTGCAGCATTTCAGCACCAGGCTCTCTTCTCACCCACTTCCAGAGGTGAAGGGTCCTGAACTTCCACCCCGGGGCACAAAGGCTAAGAGGCAGGACAGATAAGTGACTGTCATGGAGTGAGGGGGAGTCCAGGCCCTGCACCCCTCTTCCTGGAATTCACCATGACTCTCAGCCAGCCAGTAAAACGGAAGGTTTATTGGACAATAGGAACACAGTCTAAAACAGAGCTTATGGGTACAATCAGGACGCCTCAATCAAGTCCTTCTGGGGGGCAGGGAGCTTAGACCCCAGCCTTGGGGTTCCCTGCGTTCCACCACCCAGCCCCAAACTGAAACCAAAAACCCCTCCAGCAGCCTCACTCCTTCCCCCAGCTCCTCCTCCAGCCTTTGTCCAGTTTCCAAGGCAAAGGTGTCACCTGGGTCCAACCCCCTCCCAGCTCAGGTGACAGGCTCAGGTCTCCTCACTCCAGTGGAGTCACCCCCTGCTCTCCCGTCCCCCGTGCAGACAGTCCCAGCAGAACTAGAGGACATTCCCCGGTCAGTCCACCCCGCTCCCTGCTGCATCACAGTGACCAGCCCAACCCTGTCTGTGCTTGAGATCTGGCAGGCATGCAGCACAGGGGAGACGGCTGCTCTACTAATGGGGCTCCCCAGTGGTGTCCCCACAAGGAGATTTTAAGCAGCTGACGGGTTATGGCTGCAGCAGCAGGTGTCGAACACTGAAGGGGCCTGAGTGACTCCAGAGCCCTTGTGCCATTCGAGATTAAGCTCTTCCTGAAATCAATTAATAACCTCAGAAGCCCCATTCCCTGCAGCAGCAAATGGGGCGGATACCCATTGGCACAGGAGTGCTGCCTAGGGGGCCCGCTTCCCAGCGTGCTGCCTTTCGGGCAGCCATGCTCTCCTATTCCTCTGGAAGGCCAGGAGATCTTTATGCTGAAGGGATGGACTCATTTGGGTTCAGTTCCAGCATTGGCACCGACTCCCTGTGGGACCAGGAGGCGGGCAGTGCCACGGGAGCTGGGCGCCAGTTCCCCACCTGTACCCTGGAGATGTGGCTTGGGAGAGGCAGCTGCCCAGGGCAGAGGCTGTCCAGTGCGAGGGGTGGGGGCGCAGCGCCCAGCAGAATGGGGCTTTGCAGGGGCATACAAATAATGACAGGAGTGCAGCGTGTGGGGCCAGCCAAAGGTCTGTTCTCTGGCCAGTGGTAGCTGACACGTGGCCTGGGAGACTGGAGGGGCTACAGCCATGAGCCAGGACCCTTATCTTTCACTTCCACCTCGAGCGCTCAGCCCAGGAGCCCTGCAGCCCGAGGTCTTGTCTGCCAGAGGCCGAAGAAAGACACCGCCCAGGGCTCCACGCAGTCACAGATGAATTTTATTCAGACAAACCCAGAACAGAAAGAAAAAGCAGCAGCAGCGCAGTGGCTGTGAGACAAGGTACCCGGGGGGTTCCTGGATCTGAGCATCCCTCTGGGCAGGGCAGGGTGAGAGGACGGGGCCCCCCCCAGCTCTGCGGGACTCCAAGGGAAAGGGGCATTTAGTGTTAATGGGAATCAGAAAAGCCCCCCTGTGTCTAAGCAATGCTTTTAAAACAGCCCTGACAAAGCGCAGGGGAGAAGAGAGCTCCTCGCTCCAGCTACTGCCCCTGCTCCAAACGCCCTCCCGGCTGGTGGAAATGGCAATGGTTTTGGCTAAAGACAGCCCCTTCAAAGGGAAGCTGACACACACACAGCAGCTAATTCCTGCTCATCCGCTTGCTGCCGTGGACAAGTTTAAAGAGAGTGGGTTAAATTCTACCCTGGTGTAAATGATACCGAGGGGCCCCATTACCCCTGCCCCTTGCAGGGATTTGCACCAATGCGAAGTGGGAGCGAATTGTTACCGGCTTCACTGAGTAGTGTTTTGCATCCATTTGAAGCCAGGGCAGCAGAGAATCAGGCCCAATGCACATCCCAGCAGGGCTGCCTGTTTGTCTCCTGGGCAGAGAGAAAGGGGAAGGAACCCACGAGCATGTGTTTGGGGGAAGGTAGTTCTCGCCCTGGGAGCCTTGTTCTGGTGTCTGTGTTGGTCTGGACACAGCAGAGATCACTGAAGGGGACGTGGGTGGAGCTCTAGACTGGAGTGGGATGCTATGCCCACAAGGCCTAGGTACCACTTAGATCCTGCTTCAGCCTTTGGGCTGAAAAGTAGTACGCAGGCCTTGTGCTGGCTTCTTGGCAGCAGGGTGGATTTCACCCCCAGGGAGCCTGTGCGGGTGCAGTCAGTCAGACTACGACATCCAGGCTGCCAGGATCCAAAAGCACCCAGCACCTCCTAGGGCAACACTTCTGGCCACGTTTCCAAATGCTCCACAGCTAGGGAGCTGGCTCTGCAGCCCCCCGGAGCGAGCTTAGCGCTCCATCCCCGCCTTCAGGAAGCTGGCACGAGCGTGGGGTGGGGGTTCTGTGTAATCCGCCTTTTTAAAAAAAAATCTCTTTTCCGGTCATCGGGTCAGACAATCTTGAAAATAAAATGCCAATAATCATACACATATCTTCAGTAAAAGAGGTCAAAGCAACACAGTTCATTAAGTAAGATCAAGGTTTATCTCTTGGCAGGTATGCTGTATATGAGATAATACACGATTAGCTATGAAAAGGCACCCAAACTCCCACCCCCTTATTCCCCTCATCACACAGTTACACATTAGTTACAAGGCAGGAAATACAATGTGACTGCAAACGAGGGCCTGTCCTCTGCCCTGTTACTTCTATTCTGCATTTATCATAACGAAAACCAAGCTACCCTTCCAGTCCATGGCAATGACATCTGGTGTGCTTAACACACCAACCCACCCATGGACTGCAATCGCTCCCGTTAAATACAAGCTAAATCTGCTGCCGGAACACCGAGGCTCAGGTGGGTTATGGCTTCGTTAAGCAATAGAATCTACAGTAGAACCTCAGAGTTACGAACACCAGAGTTACACGCTGACCAGTCAGCCACACACCTCATGGGGAAGCACGCAATCAGGCAGCAGAGACCAAAAACCAGCAAATACTGTACAGTACAGTACGGTGTTAAATGTAAACTACCAAAAAAATAAAGGGGAAGTTTGACAAGGAAACTGTTTCTGTGCTTGGTACATTTAAATTAAATGCTGCTTTAAACCCTCTTTTCTTCTGCATAGAAAAATTTCAAAGCTGTATTAAGTCAACATTCAGTTGTAAACTTTTGAAAGAACCTTAACATTTTGTTCAGCATTACGAACAACCTCCATTCCTGCGGTGTTCGTAACTCTGAGGGTCTACTGTATGTACACATTTGCCCCCAGAAGCAAACAGAGGAATTTCTGGACAGACTCCCACCCCCACAAAGACAACAGCTAGAAATCAAACTACCAGTGGGGGGCGTATTCAATCCTTTCTTTTGGGGAAAATGTAAATAGGAACATTCAAAGCCCCATGATGTTTAATGAGCTCCCTGTTTGTTCCCCTGGGCTGACCGAGGCACTGGGATGGGATTGTGCTGTAGGGGAAGGGCACAATTGTGTGAGTAAGGCACTGTTCTAGGCCTCAGAACACCTGGGTTCATTTCCCAGCTCTGCCACTGACTCCCTGGGAGACCTTGGGCAAGTCACTGCATCTCTCTGGGCCTGAAGTATGGATAATCAGCCTCTCTCTAACTGTCTCATCCATGTAAATTGCAAGCTCTTTAGGGCCGGGACAGTCCTGATCTCCCCAGTAATAATGCTGGGGAGGGGCTCTCCGGAGATCACACATGCAGCGGTGGCTAAGAGGGGACTACAGACGACAGGAGTGTGACGGCTCATTGGCCCTTGGCTCTAAGCATGTCTCATGGAGGCCTTTCCAGTCATCAGCAGAGGTTCCTGGTCTCTTTCCTATTTGGAAGGTGCTCAAAAAACAAGTGAGGGGTCTGAGACCATGGCCTGTTGCAACCCTGACCGTCCCCCTGCCCAAGGGAAATGTCTCCTCTTTGCTTTGGTTAACAGAGCCCCACCAGTGGGGCTGGGTGTGGGAACCTGTGATAAATCCACAACCCGTAGCAGTTTCAACAGCCCTGCCCTGCCTGAGAAGGCTCTTCTTTGCTCCCACGCTGGGAGAGAACACACCAGTTATTTTTAAACCACCTTCCAAGGAGGAACCCTTTGGACTCAGCTGCTATTTGTGTTGATGAAAAGGGCAGCCAGAGGTTAGGAATTTCAGGGTAAACAGAGTGGAGCTGGCCCGGCCAGGCTTTTCAGAGCTCACGGGATCAAACCCCAGCTTTCTCCCCATCTAGAATCACTCATTAAAACGCAGGAACCCGATTTCCACGAAGGCCCCTTCCTACCGCTGGAGCAGTGTAACAGAGTCGACCCCCTGCCGTTTCCTTGCTCCTTTCTTGGAAATTCCTTACCCCCGTTACTAGAATACGAACAAGCTGCGCAGTACAGAGTGAGCTGCGTTTTAAATTTCACATTATCTTTCCTCTTCCAATCGACTCCTTTCTCTGAGCTTAGCATTATGCTAGTAAGAAGGCACTGGTCTGCGGTTGAAAAGAAACGACTGCTTTCATCTCCTACCGTTATCTTACTGACCATTAGTTTGCAAGCGTCTTAATTTAAAAGTGTGAACGGAACAGCCACCCCGAGAAACAGAGTTAAAGCCTAAGTTAAAAAAACCCAAATCATTCGGAGCCCCTTAGTGCAGTCAGAGCCCGCGAGCCCCCACGCGAGGCAGAGCCTTGGGGGGGACCGGGCCTGAGCTGGACCAGGTCAAAGGGGCTGTTTATTAAACTGGGAAAACGGTAAAAAATACTAAGTGGAGCTTGGTTATTTATTCACATTATTTCCAACAAAATTTTTTTAAAAAAGTCTTGCCCCAAGAAGATCCACTTGGCCCCCATCAGGGAGGAGTCAGAGCAGGGGAGAGCCCACACTGGGGCTGGTTATTAGAACAGCTGGGTCCCCCCTAGCCCCATTTCCACCCCCAGCCCACGCTGTGGCTTGAAAGCTCATCTTGTGGTTAGTGCATCTGTCACACACAGGCACAGAACTGTACAGATGCCAGCCTGCGAAACTCCCAACGCGGGGGGGGGGGGGGGGGGGGGGGGGGGGGGGGGGGCTGTTCAAGTCTCTGCTTTCCCTGCCCCAGCCCAGCCTCAGATGGGGGACGATTTCCCCACCATCATCTCGCCCTTGATCGGCTTAACTCCCTCCTCCGGGATCTGCTCCTCCAGCTGAGTGGAGAAACCCAGCTTGGGCGTCCGAATCTTGACTCCCTCCAGCACCCCTGTCCCCTTCTCTCCTTCCCACTGGGAGGAGCCCCCTCTCTCCAGCTGCTCGGAAGTGACTTCTAGCTCCCCTCTGGTTTTGGGGCTCAGGGCCAGCTTGGGGAACTTGAACTTGGGGGATTTCTCTCTGCCATCCAGCTCGCCTCTCTCCACATTGTATTCCCCCTTCGACTTGGAGGTGAAGCCCAGCGAGATCTTGGATGTCTCTGGCTTGGCATCTCGATCCCTCTCCCCCTTTTCCAACAAGGCCATCTCTGTCCTGGCAGCTGAAGAGACCACGTTCCCAGCTTGTTCCCCTTCCTTCTTCTTGAAACCTGAGAACGTGATCTTGGGGGACTTGAACTTGGCCGCCTTGAGAGCCATGAAGGTGCTGCCATGAGCCTCATCCTTGGCCTCTTCTGCCCTCACCAGCTTGAGGTTCATTTCAGGGTCCATCTCCGCCGCCTTATACGGGGAGGAGAATTCAACTTGGGGCAGCTTAATCTTGCCCAGCTTTGCCTTGCTGTCCTGGGAGCCATTCTGCAGGGAAAGTTCGCCCTCCTCCCCGTTGAGCTTAGATGCTGACACCTTCCCGCTGGTGACCAGGTCCGTGACCTCCGTCTTGGAGAAGCCCAGCTTGGGCAGCTTCAGCTTGGAGCCTTTCTCCAGCTCCCCTACCTCCTGGGCCGGGGGCTCTAGCTCCCCATTGACTTCCACCCCAGCTTTGGGTTTGGAGAGGGAGAGCCCAAAGTTGGGCTTCAGCTTTATTTTAGGCACCTTCGCCTTGCTGCCCCCATCCCCTTCCAAGAAGCCAGCAGCAGCTTCGCCATCTCCTTCCAAGAGCCCAGAGGATGCTTCCACCCCCTTCCCCTTGGGCTTCACCAGCACAAATACCGCCTTCTTCACCTTGGCCATCTTCACCTTGGCTTCAGCCTCCTGGGCCTTGCTTTCCTCCCTAGAAAGGTCCCCTTCTCCTCCTTCCTGGGTGGCTTTGGGCAGGGCGATCCCAAACTTGGGCAGCTTCATTTTATACTTCTTCCCTGCCTCGGCTTCAGAAGTGTCCCCCTTCGCTCCTGGAGCCTTGACGCCACCACCCTTCTCATCTCGGATGCCAGCGGCCCTGGTTCTCGGCAGCTCTTTGGAGTCACTGTGGTGGAGCTGAGCCCCGTCAACTTCATACTCTGCGTGCGCCTTGATGCTCGGGGCGGAGATCTCCAGGTCCGGCATTTTGAACAGGGATTTCTTCCCCCCCATCTGCTCCCTGTCTGACCCCTTGTGGCTATGGAGAGATGCCGTCATATTCCCCTCATCCCCGTTGGATCCTGAAATCCCGAATGGCGACATCTTGATTTGGGGCATCTTGAGCCTGATCTCTAACCCTCCCGCGTCCCGCTCCAGATCTTCAGCACCTGCCGATTTCTCGACCCTGGCCCTGGCGTCTCCACCCATCTCGGCTTTCCCCCCCACCAAAGCTGGAGCTTCCCCTGGGCCTGCCGAGAACCCCACGTCCGGAATGGCAAGCTGGGGCATTTTAAAGGAGAAGTCCGTTCCCTCTGCTGTGGGGCAGAGGGGCTGGGTGTCCGTCCTGGACTCGTCCCCCTTGGCCTCTGTGCCAACTTTGGAAATCCCGAATGAGGGCATCTTCAGTTTGAACTTGCTGTCGTAACCATCCATCTCAGAGTCCTCTGCCCTGGGGGAGCTCTCCCCCTCTCCCTTGCCCACGGTGAAGCCAATGGGAACCAATGGCATTTTGAGCTTGGCCTCTTTCACCCCCACTTCGCTGCCTGGGGTCTCGAGGCTCCCCCGGAGTTTGGGGGGGTTAAGCTCCACCTTGGGGGTCTTGGATGAGTCTGTATCTGCCTCCCATTGGTCATTAGAACTGACTCCCCCGAATTTAGGCAGCTTAATCTTTGGGCCACTCACTTCGACTTTGGGCACCTTCCCGTGCAGCCCTGACATGTCCAGAGCAAAGTCTCGATCTCTGCTTAAGCCAACATCAAATCCCACCTCTGGAGCTTTCACCTTCGGGGTAGAAAATTTAGGTAGCCCAACCGATGGTAGCTTAAATTTCCCCTCGGCTTCCTCCAGTTCCTCGATGGTGATCTCCCCCTCGGCCAGAGGTAACTCCACCTCCGACAGCCTGGCTTTGGGCAAGGAAATATCCAGTTTGGGCATCCGGACCTTGGAACCCAGCAGGGAGGCTTCAGTAACACCAGCTGCATATTTGCCCCCTTCCATCTCCAGGGTGACTTTCTGGCCGTTTATGGAAGGCTCTTTCAGCTTTTGTCCTTGGAGGAGGTGCATCTCCGCCTTGGCACCACTTAGCTCTCTATCCAAGTCTTTCCCCAGGAAACCCTCCTGCCCATATTTGGGCAGCTCCACCTTGGGCATCTTAATTTTGGTGTCTGGTTTCTCAAAGGTGGCATCCCCCTCTATTTTCAGCCCAGCCTCATGCTGGCCCAGCATCTCCACACTGACTTTCGGCAAGTTGATATCCAAGTCTAGCTTTGGTGCAGAGATGCCAATGGAAGGTGCTTTGGGGATTTTCAGGTTTCCTTCGTACCCCCTGATGTCAGCCTCGGAGATGTCCATGACTGGCTTTCCCACCGACAGCTCCCCTTCTGCTTTTACACCGGGAACGGAGATTTGCAAGGAAGGAACTTGGGCAGGTGCGGAGATCTCTAGTGATGGCATCTTAACAGTGCCCACTTTTAGGTTGGTGCCAGGGCTTTCCGGTCTCTTGGACACCTCCACATCAGCTTTCTCCTCTTTGGTTCCAAACTTTGGCAGCTCAACCTGGGGCATTTTAATTTCTATGTCAGGGCCTTGGATATAACTTTCATCTTTGGAGCCTCTCACATCAGCTTCTGCTTTCAGGTCAGCCTTGGGAGAAGAGATCGTCAGTTTTGGCATCTTCATGAAGGGGCCTTTTAGCTTCTCCTCTGGGCTCCCAGCAGCCATGTCGGGCTCTTTGGCAGCTGTTTTCCCCTTCTTGCCTTTCACGTCACTCTCAGGAGCTGTCACACTGGGCCCAGGCACCTCCACATCCTTCCTGGCAATGCCAAATGATGGCATTTTGAACCTGGGCATCTTCATCTTGGCCTCCTTGCCCTTTGCTTTCCCATCCAGCTCTCCGGACAAGGCCTCAGCGCTCCCTTTCAATTCCCCCTTGAGGGTCTCTTGTTCCAGTTCCAGCTCCTCCTCCCTGCCCTGGCCCCCAAATTTTGGCAGTGAAAATTTTGGCATCTTCAGCTTAATGTCTGGGACCTCGATGCTGATGTTAGGTGATGTTTCCCCAGCCTGTGTGACCCCTTCCCCTGAGATGTCCCCCTTTCCCTTGGGCAAGTCAATGTCCACATCCACTTTGGGGCTGGAGATGTCAACTGTGGGAAGTTTCACTGAAGGCAGCTTCACTTTGGCTTCGGAGGAGTCCAAGTCGACGTGAGGCCCTGAGATCTCCACCTTCCCCTTGGGAGCCTTCCCCTCTCCCTCCGCAGAGTGCCTGGGCCCATCCACGTCGTCCCCCTGCTTCGACCTGGAGAACGAGAGCCCAAATTTTGGCATCTTCAGCTTAGGCCCTTTGGCACTTGCTTCCAGGGTTTCCGCCTCCAGCTCAGTTTGTAGCGTGGCAGCCTCCAGGCCTCCTTTCTTAACCTTTGGGCCAGAGATGCCAAATTTGGGGAAAGAGAATTTGGGCGATTTCAGCTTGGTATCAGTCTCCAGCAGTTTTCCGCTGATGTCGACAGCGGCTGTTCCCCCCAGCAGGGTCTCGATGGCCACCTCGGGGAGCTTAGGTGTTGAAATTTCAACGGAGGGCAGCTTCACTGTGGCCTCCAGGCTCCCGGGCTTCACTTCGGGGCTTTTGAGTTCTAGGCCGACCTTTGGGAACTTCATATCCGCTTTGCCCTTCCCTTCCAGCCCCGCTCTCTCCAGTTCCTCACCCTCCAGCTTCTCTTTCCCAAACGAAATATCCACCTTGGGGATCTTCGCCACCATCCCACTTAGATCTGGGCCTTCAAAGGCTGCACCCTGGAGCTCAACCTCTGTTTGTGGCGTGGGGCGGTCAGCCTTGGCTTTGGGAGCCGGCACATCGATCTCCACCTCCAAGTCCTTGCAGACAGCCCCGAACTTCAGGAGAGGCTCCTGGGGCTTTTGCAGCTGGAGGTCATGTTCCTTCAGGCCTGCCGCTGCCCTGAGCTCCCCCTCGAAGCCAGGCTTTGCCTTCGGCAGGTCCAGGTCAACGCCTACTTTGGGCATGTCGATGTCCACCGACGGCATCTTCACCGACGGGAAACTCAGCCTGGCTTGGGCCGTTTCCAGCCCTGACTCCAGCTTCCTCCCCTCAGGTTTCCCCGCGGGCAGCCTCACCTCAATCTTCGGCTTCTCGACAGCTATCTCAAGCTCAGGCTTTCGCAAAGAGGCCTCTGGCAGCTCCACGTCAACCAGCTTAATCCCCGGCACAGAGATATCCAGCGTGGGCACACTTATCTTCCCAGCCGCGATTTCCAGGCGCCCAATATCGGCCTCCAGGTGTGGGGCTTTGGGCGAAGGCACGTGGTCCTTGCTCTCGGCTTTCCCGGCCATGCCAGAGAGGTCAAATTTTGGAAGCGACACCTGTGGCATTTTGAATTTGAACTCAGGACCCTCAGCACCATCCCCGTCAGAGGCTTTCACCCTCCCCTCACCAGCTAGCCCAGCTGGTTCCATCTTCGCTTTAGGCAGCTGCACGTCGGCAGCTTTGGGGACAGAGATGTCGATGGAGGGCATCTTCACCCCAGGGAATTTCACCTTCCCTTCGGGGGCAGGCTCTTTCGCTTTGGTGTCCGCATCGGGCTTGTGTTCCCACAGGGAGATTCCAAAGCTCGGCATCTTAATCTTGGGACCTTTTGTCTTCAACTCGGGGCTCTCCCCCTCTGCCTTCCCCACTTTTATTTCCACCTGGGGCACCTTGAACTCCTTCTCTGCCTCCTCCTCCTCTTTGGCTTTGCCCCCATGCGTGGGCAGGCTGATCTTGGGGATCTTCACAGTCACGTCGGGGAGCTCCAGTGTGGCTTCAGCAGGCTCTGCTTCCCGTTCTGCATCTGCCTTCCCCCTGGGAAGGGGGATCTCAACGTCCACCTGCCGCACCCCTATGTTAAGGGATGGGAGCTTCATGCCAGCTTTGTACCTCCCGGCTGGCCCCTCGGCCTCCCCTTTGTCGCTGGGCAGAGAGGTGCTGAGCTTGGGGGCCGGGATGGCAGGCGTTTTCAGTGTGCCTTCCTCTGTAGATGCGCCAAACTTGGTCATTTTTATTTTCAAGCCCTCCCCTTTGGCACTGACGTCTGGGGCTTCCAGGGCTCCTTCCACTTTGGGAAGGCTCAAATCCACCTCTACTTTGGGTGCTGCTATTTCCACCGAGGGGAGTTTGATGCCAGCTCTGAGCTCTTCCTCTGGCCCCTCTGCTTCCCTGCCTGCCATCGGCAGAGAAATCCCAACCCGGGGCACTTGGACTTTGGGCACCTTCAGCTTCCCCTCCAGTCCCTCCACCTCGATTTCCCCCTCCGCAGGCCTGGCGGATGCCCCGAACTTCGGCAGCTTGATCCGCAAGGCCTCCCCTTTGCCCGAGATCTCCGGGATCTCCACTCCAGCTGCAACTTTGGGGGCTTTGAGATCAAGGATGGGAATGTCCAGTTCAACCTCGGGGGCCTTGAACTTGATTTGGTCCTTGAGCTCAACCTCCGCAAGCCCAGCATCCTCCTTGGGCTTTTTCACCTTGGGGAATGGGGCTGTGAACTGGGGAGCCTTCCCCTGGACACCTGCCTCCCCTTCCACGCGCCCCTTGGGCCAGGCTGCTTCCAGTGTCCCTGCCACAGCCAACGCCTGCACGCCTGCAGCCTCCTTCACCTTCAGCCTGGGGAACCTGAGCCTCCTCCCCTTGGTGCGCGAAGAGGAGAGCTCAGCGGAGAGGTCTGGGCTGGGCCCGGCCGCGCCCTTGGCCTTCCTTAGCTTGGCGAACTTGGGAAAGGAGAATTCCACGTCCACAGGAGCCACGTCCAGCTTCCCCGCCGACAGCTCCGCGCTGCCCGTCAGGGCCACCTCCTCCTCCGGGGCCTTCGTCAAGCCCTTCCCCTTCTGCTTTCTCATGGGCACCAGGCTCTTTATGTTCTGGGGAGAGAGGGGAGAGGGAGAACACAGCCGTGTCAGTCAGGGTCCAGCGAGCGCCCTGGCGGCTGTGCAGCGTGGGAACGTTACCTCCACCTCGGCTGCCGTGCTAGCAGTGTGCAACCTGGGACCGAGCCTGCAGCCGGGGTCCATACTGCAGCTCTGTCCCCGTGATCCCGGCCTGCATCCACACTCCTGGATTGCCATCTTAACGGCATTCTCCGTATGTCCCTGCCCCATCACCAGCAGTCACTCCCAGGAGGCTGCCTGCCTTCCTAGGCTAACGGCGTGTTTACGGATGTTTGGATGTATTCGGGACGATAGCAGCTACCAGCCCACGCTCTCTCCCTGCTTCTCAACACATGCCAGCCCACTCCCACTGCTTGGGGCAGGTCGACGCTCCAGACTTGCGTCAGCGAGCTGCGCTGCCGGAGTGCTCCTGGCAGAGCCGCTCTAAGCTGAGGGGAGAGACTGTCCCATCGCCTCAACTCCACCCCTCTCTCTCCAGCTGGCATAGCGCTGGGTACACAGGGCATTAAGGTGGGTGTAAACACGTCGCTCAGAGGGGGGTACCCTGAAGTAAGTGTGCAGGGCAGAGCTGGCCTAGGTCATCCTGCACTAACCGGCCTGGAAACTCGGGCATAAAGAGGCGATGTGTTGGGAGGGTCAGAATAGTCACCGGCAGAGCTAGAGATAGAACCCAGGAGTCCTGACTCCCACCCCCCATCTAACCCTCCAGCCCCACGCCGCACCCAGAGCTGGGATGGAACACACGAGTCCTGATTCCCCCCCTCAACCCACCAGACCCAGGATAGAACCCAGGAGTTCTGACTCCCAGCCCACCCTGTAACCCACCAGACCCCATTCCCCTCCCAGAGACAGGGATAGAACCCAGGAGTCCTGGCTCCCAGTCCAACACACTCCCTCGCTGTTATACCCATGGACTGAAGGACCAATATGCAAATACAAACACCCCAGACCCCACGCCCCGTGGAGCCCCAGGCCCCTAGATGCCTCTCTGGGTGTCCCCTCCTGCAGGTTCCCAACCGGAAGAGGAATTGTTGCGGGTGACACCAGGGGATGGGGCTAGCCGTGAGTACGAAGGGAAATAGCTCCTCAAACCCAGGATTCAAAGGCAAAGAGCAAGACCTGGAGCCTGTGTGTTTCTGTCCTGCAAGGGGGGTGAGAGTCCAACATGGGACAGGGGGAGGCACTAGCAAACAAGGACAGTCTTGCACTGATTCGGAGCGACCCCCTGCAAGGGGGCGTTTCCATCCCTTACTGCTGGGATCGGAGACCCTCTGCTCCATCCCTCCCCTTCCCCTAGCGAGACAGGGTCCTTGCCAGTCAGCCTGGCCCAGCCAGGCAGTCCCCGGCATGGATCTAACGTTTCAGAGAGCTGGGGCCTGATCCTCAGTCATGCCCAGGCCCTTCTGGGGCTAAAGTGGCCATCAGAGAATCCCAGCCACCCTGCAGGGACATCCCTGGCTGGCGGAAGGACCCTGCTCCTAGCCTCTGATTTTAGGGGGCGGATCGGGGCATGGCCAGAGCGCATTGCACTGTGGTTGTTCTCTGCCCCCCAGAGCCCAGAGGGGGCGGATCGGGGGGCTTGGCGAGAGCGCACTGCACTGTGGTTGTTCTCTGCCCCCCAGAGCCCAGAGGGGGCGGACTGGGGGCTTGGCCAGAGCGCACTGCACTGTGGTTGTTCTCTGCCCCCCAGAGCCCAGAGGGGGCGGATCGGGGGGCTTGGCCAGAGCGCACTGCACTGTGGTTGTTCTCTGCCCCCCAGAGCCCAGAGGGGGCGGACTGGGGGCATGGCCAGAGCGCACTGCACTGTGGTTGTTCTCTGCCCCCCAGAGCCCAGAGGGGGCGGATTGGGGGCATGGCCAGAGCGCACTGCACTGTGATTGTTCTCTGCCCCCCAGAGCCCAGAGGGGGCGGATCGGGGGGCTTGGCCAGAGCGCACTGCACTGTGATTGTTCTCTGCCCCCCAGAGCCCAGAGGGGGCGGACTGGGGGCTTGGCCAGAGCGCACTGCACTGTGGTTGTTCTCTGCCCCCCAGAGCCCAGAGGGGGCGGATCGGGGGGCTTGGCCAGAGCGCACTGCACTGTGATTGTTCTCTGCCCCCCAGAGCCCAGAGGGGGCGGATCGGGGGGCTTGGCGAGAGCGCACTGCACTGTGGTTGTTCTCTGCCCCCCAGAGCCCAGAGGGGGCGGACTGGGGGCTTGGCCAGAGCGCACTGCACTGTGGTTGTTCTCTGCCCCCCAGAGCCCAGAGGGGGCGGATCGGGGGGCTTGGCCAGAGCGCACTGCACTGTGGTTGTTCTCTGCCCCCCAGAGCCCAGAGGGGGCGGACTGGGGGCATGGCCAGAGCGCACTGCACTGTGGTTGTTCTCTGCCCCCCAGAGCCCAGAGGGGGCGGATTGGGGGCATGGCCAGAGCGCACTGCACTGTGATTGTTCTCTGCCCCCCAGAGCCCAGAGGGGGCGGATCGGGGGGCTTGGCCAGAGCGCAGTGCACTGTGGTTGTTCTCTGCCCCCCAGAGCCCAGAGGGGGCGGACTGGGGGCATGGCCAGAGCGCAGTGCACTGTGGTTGTTCTCTGCCCCCCAGAGCCCAGAGGGGGCGGACTGGGGGCATGGCCAGAGCGCAGTGCACTGTGGTTGTTCTCTGCCCCCCAGAGCCCAGAGGGGGCGGACTGGGGGCTTGGCCAGAGCGCACTGCACTGTGGTTGTTCTCTGCCCCCCAGAGCCCAGAGGGGGCGGACTGGGGGCATGGCCAGAGCGCACTGCACTGTGGTTGTTCTCTGCCCCCCAGGGCCCATAAGGGCTGAAGCAGGAGTTAGAGCCACCCTGAGGCTGCAGTAATTGACACCCGGGGCCCAGAATACAGGGAGCGCAAAGGGGCCTTTAAAGTCCCCTACGTGCAAGAAGCGGGTAACTGAGAATCAGCCCAAGAGATTTTGCCAAGTCTCTGAAGCGCAGCTCGGTTATAAATGAACAAACAAGCTCCCCCCAGCCCCCGCCCCCATCTCTAACATTTCACTTTGCGAGTCGTTTGAATCACACACGTGTCTGAGTTACAGGTGAGCAGGAGGGGCCGGCACTGCGTACCAGCTTGGCCATCTTCGCCTGGGGTCCCTTCACTTCCAGGCCACCGGCTGCAGGGCTCCCGGGGACATCCGAGCGGGGAACGGAGCGTTTCAGGCAGAAGGAGACCTTGTACGGCTCCGCGCATTTCAGGATCCTCAGGGCATCTTCGTACCGGACGTTCTCAAAGAAAACCCTGGCGCTCAGGAGCTGGTCACCTGCAGGGATGGGTTGGGGGGAGTTTAGGGGCTATGGAGACGGGACAGCAAATGGTGCAACAGAAACAGAAGCAACGGGCCGGATTCACCTTGGGGCAGCCATTGGGGTGAGTGCCAAGTGCTGGCACGGCAGGTGCACGTCGCACAAGCGGGGACCTCGGCCAGGGTTCAAAGCCCTCCTCCAACCAAGCGAGGAAGAATGGCTCCGTGGTTAGAGCCTGAGCCAGGGACCCGGGAGATCAGCTGGGGTTCGGTTCCCTGCTGAGATCGCAAAACACTCTGGCGATGGGGCCATGGGAGGTGCGTGGATAAAGTCTCGCACCATGTAGAAGTCAGGAAATTGGCCACCGTTCCTCTCCCAGCATTTTAAAAGCAGAGCCCCCCACGGTCGGTGCAGCCTCCGCTCCCGGCTTACCACGCTGCTGTGGATAGCATGGGCTTAAGCTCATTGTCAGCGGAACAGGCCGGGGAATGCACAGCGACAAAGGCCACGCGAGCCGCTCGGCAGCAGCCGGCTGCAGATGCTTCTCTCCTGCCAACTCTTTGTGGCATTAACCTCTTCCTAAGCCAGAAGCCAGAGACACGGGTGGCCCGGCCAACAGCCTGAGCGCCAGGGGATCCTCTCTGTCCTCAGCCCCGGCCAGCAGTCTGGGCATCTCCACATCCCCAGGCAGCAGCCAAGGGCCACTGTGGTTTGGCACATTCACGCTGGCTGCTCAAAGGTTATAAATTCATCCACCCAGCTGGGCAAGTGTTGCCCTGGGTAGCCCCTCCGACGTGCCCTACCCTGCTGGGACCCCTCTAGGCACCGACGGAGCTCAGTGTCTATTTAGCCCTTGGCCTTTCTACTGGGGCCGTCAGCAAGGGGACCACTTAGTGCCCGCTGTGCTGTGGCACCCGCCCCACTGGTAACTGTGAATGACGTCGCACACGCAGAGGGGGAGCCCTGCCCGGCACTGCGGTTGTGAGTGGAACCGGGGGTCCACCAGCTACGGGCCACCTCCCTCCCGTTGCCCACAGAGCGAGCGTTTAACAAAGCTAGGGGCGATCCTCAGCCCAGCTACGCGGCCCAGCCCCCGTCCGAGATCAGGTTATCCCCAGTTCCCAGACCGGACGCTGGGGCTGAGAGTACCAGGGCCGTGCCCAGGGTCCCATAGGGAGTCAGTGGCAGAGCTGGGTCCTCAGCTGCCTCCTTCACCACCCGCCTGAGGAACGAGGCCACCCACCTTCTTTGAGGCTCAGGGCCTTGGCCGCGGGGGACTCCCTCAGCACGTCGGAGACGAAGAGCCCCTCCTTGCCCCCGCCAGCCACGCTGATCCCGCTGGCCCCAGCCCTGGCCTCCGTCTCCAGGATGATCTCCACCAGCTCCGACATCTTCGCTTCCTCCTGGCGGGGGAGAGACCCAGCGAGAAGCTGCAGGGGGAAGCTGGCACTGAGTTGAGCCCACGGGAGCCGGGCCCTGGGCTCAGCCAGGAGTGGCGGGCTCAGTGCTGGCTACCCATGACCCCCCTCCAGGGTCTGCCTCTTCACGGGGGGGCCGTGAGACTGACCAGCCCCAGGGAGAGGAAGGTGGATCCTGGACAAGACAGGAGCCATTTGCTGCCGCCCACGGTTCCCTGGGAATAACCAAGTGCCTGGGAAGCCAAAGGGACCGAGCTGGATTCGAAGCCTGCGTGTGAGACACAGGTTTTGACCCTGCGATACCCATGGCTGCTGCGAAGGGGTTGGGGGCAGCTGGGCCAGCCCTGCCCGGCACGTAGGGATGGCAGGACAGACAGGCCTGGAGACCTTTGGTTGCTTTAAAATTCTGTTCCTCTGCAGTGCTTTGTTCCTGTGGTGGGACACACCACGGCGTCTGCTCCGGACTGCCGGGGCCCCGCTGAGCACGGCAGGTACGTGAGTGCAGCAGCTCAGGGCCCAGTTTTAAAATGGAAGAATTGGGGATTGCACCCAGGGAGGGTGAGGCCAGAGCAGGACAGAGCGGGACAGGCCAGAGGGAGCCTTTGGCGGGCTGCAGAAATTCCCGAGAGAGAGCTCCTGGCGTGTGACGGACCCACAGGTCGCCGGTGGCATCCTGGGTTCCGCAGGGTCCTCCCCGGAGGCTGGGGCAGGGAGGGTCTCTCTCCAGCAGAGGTGTGCACGGTGCCTGGCACAACCAGGCCCTGATCCCTGGCCGGGCTCTGGAGGCCCTAGTATGATAGGGCCCGACAACCTGAATTGTTGCCGGAAGCCGCTGGGCTGGAACGGCGAGACCTGGGGCCACAGCATTGTTTTAAATGGGGGGGAGGGAGGATCCGTGCTGGGAGTGAAGGGTGACACCCCGTTAGCAGCCGGGGGTGGGCAGGCTAGGAAGGGTTCATCCCTCACCTCCGTCACCCTGGTCTGGGTCTCCATGGCGGGGGCGGGCGGCGTCTCTGGCTCCGTGGTGCTGGGCTGGCTCTCGCCTTTCCGCTGCAAGACCCGCTTCAGTTCTGCATGGAGCTTCTCCTTCTGGGCCTGCAGCGGGGGAGGCGGGGGCAGAGGTGGGGTGAGTGCTGGGAGCTTAGAAAGGGGTTACAGCATTGGCTGGGAGCCAGGACTCCTGGGTTCTCTCCCAGCTCTGCCACTGACCTGCTGTGCCCCTCTTTGTGCCCATCTTGTCTATTTAGACTAAACGTCCCTGGGACTCGTGCTTTCAGAGCCTGCCCCCCAGCTCCCAGCCCAGCAGGGCCCGATCCAGCCGTTAGCTCGGGGATCCGCTGACTCGCAGGACCAGCCCGGCTACAGAAAAAGGTCTTTCAGAGCCGCGATCCCTGGGCAGACTCCCCAGCCGCCTCTGCTGCCCCCACCCTTCACTCTGCCCCCGTTTCCTGCCCAGCCCGGCCTTACGGCTCGTTCCGCGTTGCTGGCTTCCTCGGGTGACAGGAGGGGCCGGGGCTGTCCAGGCTGCTTCGCCTCCTTTACTTCCGCTGCCTGGGGGGTGGGGGGAGAGAAAACACAGGACTCAGCCTGGAGCCGACCCCCCCGCCCCAGCCATAAACACCCAGGCAAACATGCTGACTGCCCCCCAAGGTACCAGCGGGGCCTAGGACCTGGCACACCGCAGCACAAAAAACTACCTTGTGAGCGATGGGAATTGCTCCACCAGCCAGCAGCAGTGGGAGGCTGTTACCCTCGCTACAGGCCGGCCGTTAGACTGCTGCGCACACTCTGCGAGCCGAGGCCCAAATGCTCGGGGGTGGCTGGGCAGCCCAACAGCAGCGGGGTCCCAGCAGGAAGCAGACGAGGCTCAGGGCCCGGCACCCTCTTCTCCACCTCTATCCCTCCTCTGCAGGCCCTTCCCCCTCCAGGACCCCAAATGGCCACAAAACGGGGGAGGGGCTGGAGTGGGGTGTGATCAACCCCATGAGCTGGCCTGGGATCCAGCCAGGGTGACTCTTGGGGACCACACGCTTCTTGGTGTGGGGATCAGGAATGGGATCAGACCGGGGGCCCATCTAGCCTGGTCTCCCGTCTGCCAGAGCCCTGAGCCCCAGCTGGTCAAAACAGGAGGGTTTAGATCCCTCTCCACAGCTCTTGCCTATCGTTTTCCCCTTCGTCCCCCTTGCAGCGCGTTCGGGCGGGGCCACGTGCCCAGGTGCACAAGGTAACCGGCCTGCAGCCCCCAGAGCCAAGGGGTTGCGCCCAGTGGCCTGGAAATCCAGGATCCAGGGCTGCCCTTAGCAGCTGGGCCCATGCTCCCTCCTCGCCCCGGGCCTGCAGATCAGATCCCAAACCCCTGTGAACCGGAGCAGGGTGCAGCCCCCCTGTGCAGCTACTTACGGGAGACTGGCTTCCTGTGCTGACAGCATGGCTTTCCGGCCGGTCTCTCTCCGCGCCTGCCAGGAAAGGGACAGAGAAAACCGCACCACTGAACGGAGCCCTGAAGGGGAGAGGGCCCGAGGGGGGTGTGGGGGGGAGACAGTCACGCAGCACCCCCAGGAGGCTGCCCGGAAATACACTGTGGCTCCACCACCAGATTCGGGGCTGAAGGCCAGGGGTCTGCTGGGATCTGGCCAGGGCAATGCAGGGGGGCAGAGGGGTCCCATCGGTGACCCCAGCCCACAGGCCGCCAAGATCTTCGGGAGAGCAGCTCCCATGGCTCTCCACTGGGGCGGGGGCACCTTCCCCCATTCTCAGGGGGAGCTGCTGACCCTGAGGGGTTTCCGTCCAGCACCCCAGATTCCAGCGGAGGGTCTCGCATCCCAGCTGGCTCCGATTCCCTGGTGGGGTGAGCTGGGGCCCAGTTTGCCCATCGCCCCCCGTCCTGGCCCGATCCGTAGCCTCACCATGCAGTGGCTCGGAACAGTGAAGCGTGTTTGGGGGTCACACCCTAGCCACGCTGAACACATCCGTGCCCCAAACCACCACGCAACGTAGTGCGATTGAACACAGCGGGGGCGGGGGGGGAGCTCCTGGCCAGCCCCAGGCACCCCCAGGAACATAACCTCACCCCTAGGCCACTTTCTCCCTCCCCCGCCGTGACTTGGCCCTGCGGTGAGGGGAGAGTAGGGGCAGCTTGCGGACCCCGAGTTCAAAGGAACCTGATCTAAACACGCACTCATCCCCCCCCGTCCTCTCAGGAACCACCATGTCCCAAAATAGCATCCCAGGGGGGCCCTGTTTATTCCAGCCAGCGGGAGCGGAAATGGTTTTTCCACCTAAGGGAAACCAGCCCAAACCCCACCCAGATAATACAGACGGGGAGCCCAGCCCCATCACTCCTCCAGCCAGCTGCTCAGCCCAGCCCCCTGCCAGCCCGGCACCCCCACTGCTGTGTTTTGTGGGGCTGCACCATGCACTGGTCCCACGGCCCCCCATGCAGGCAGGTCTGCCCAGGGGGCTTGGACCATGCGCCCATCCCCAGGATGTCTCAGGGTCTTGGGGAGGCAGGGCTGGCAAGCGCCTCATTTCCTAGGCAGGACCACGGGTGTAGGGCAAGAGCCAGCTGCCCCACGGGGTCTTTGGCGCGGGATCGCTCATCTCCATGAGGGGTATGAAGCTTGTCGCTCCCTTTACAATCCATACTCAGAGCCGCACAAGGTGCCACCTCAGACCAAACCAGTCCAACTCAGTCCCATTTCATTCAGCCACCAACTGCCTTCTCTGGCGGGTACGCGGGACGGCGTTCGCAGCTGCCAGCAAGTGGGTCTTTTGGCCTGTGGATTGCAGACCTTCTTTTGGGCTAAATGGAAGGAGCGATTAACCCTTTTGTGGAGCAAGATAGCTGGGAAGAATAGAAGCCACCGCCCAAAGTGGGGGCAGGGTGGGCGCACGCACGGCAAGGGCTGCTCAGAAGCTGAGCTGCGTGGTCTGAGGAGTTCCCGCCTGCAATAAAAACAGGAGCCAGGGAAGGTTTGGTGATCTGCAGACACGTGCTCGAGCTTCACCATCCTCGTGCCCCTGGGGAGAGCCTGCCCCTCGCACAGACACACCAGCTCCTGCGGGGAGGGGATGGATGGGCAAGACTGGGCAACGTCAGTCCCAGGGTCAGGGGGCAGCACAGATGCTGCTCATCTCACTCCCCTGACAGCCTTGGGGGCAAGGCCAGGAGGGGATGGGGGGAGAATGCTTTGAATGGCAATGTCCTTCCCCTACATAGGCTGCTTCCCTAACAAGTCATGCCCACATCCCTCCCAGAGCCAGGGAGAGAACCCAGGAGTCCTGGCTTCCAGCCACCCCCCCCCCCGCAACCACTAGACCCCACATCCCTCCCAGAGCTGGGGAGAGAACCACAGGAGTCCTGGCTTCCACTTTGGTTGCTGTTCCCAGCTCTAGAGTGACTTGCTCAGGGACTTGGGCCACGTCTTTCTCCTGTGGCTCCGTGCACCTGATGCCCCTTGGCAGATCCCCCCCTGCCCCAGACCCAAAGAGGTTTCTCCCTTCTGCACCTCCCTGCCCCCCACTGCACTCTTCATGGGGGCCCCCCCCATCGTCCGTGCCTGGAGGCAGACTGGCGTCGGGCACCCATCTCTGCACGGGGCCCGGTGGCATTTCATTCCCACGCCCGTGCCAGCGGGGCCCGTCCCTGGAAAGGTCACTGGCTGACTTCTCACATTCCCAGCCCCCGGGAAACAATGGGCCCCTGCGTCCTGCCCAGGGCTGCGCTGGCATAGCTGGCATTCCGGGCAAAGGTTCCCGGGACCCCGAACAATGTCTCTGCACAGCCCCGGCTCGCCTCACCCGCAGGCTCCACAGCTCCCCCCCGCCCCCCCCCAGCTCTTCTTCTCGGACGGGGGCTGTTCCTGGCTTGGGGAGCGGGGTGGGGTCCAGCGCGCCGGGGAGGGGAGCGGGGTCCAGCGCGTTGGGGAGCCAGGACTCCAGGGTCTGTTCCCAGCTCGGGGAGGGAGGTGAGGCCCAGCGGGTCGGGGTGCCAGGCCCCTGAGTCTGCTCCCCACTCTATCACCCCCTGTCCCCAGAGCTCCCGGGGCTGGAGTCCCAAGCTATAAGCTGGGGCTGGTCCACCCTTTATCCGGTCAGACCAGGAGCGATTTGGGGCAGCAACCAGCCCCAGGGGGCCCCCCCGCTCTCAGTGGGGGGGGTGTCGGTGCAGCATCCTGATGCCCCCCCGGCCTCGGTCAGTGCCTGTAGGTGTTACTGTGAAATGCCTCGTAACGAACCCAGCGTCTAGCCTGCAGGCCAGCGATCACTCTCCTGCCCAGCAAGCCAGGGCGACGCTCCTCCTGCCCCCGCTCAGCCTGGCAGGTAACACACCTGGTGCTGATGGCAAAGCAGGTGGGCACCAGCCTGGGGTTCATGTATAAGGCCGGCAGCTCCCCCCCCCAATGCAGGGTGCGAGCTGCCTGGAATGCGCCCCCCAGCCCTGCGGATCGGTCCCCACGGGGGAGCCTGCTGGCTAATCTGGCTGGAAGAATTTGAGTGAAAGCGGACATATGGCTCAGAGCACAGGGTAATTCCCCATTCCCAGGGGACAGCCGGGCCCTGCCCTGCCCCGCCCCGCCCCGCCCCGCCCCGCCCCACACACCCTGCCCCGCCCTGCCCCCCACCCCACAGGGAGTCCAGGGACTCACCCATGCAGGGACCTTCCGGAGACTTACAAGGAGACCTCACAAAACTGGGGGCCTGGGCCACAAAAGGGCCGATGAAACGCGGCGTTGATAAATGCAAAGTCATGCACATGGGGAAACGTGATCCCAGCTACACATGGGCAATGGCGGGGTCCGAATTAGCTGTTACCACTCCAGAGAGATCTTGGAGCCACTGCGGACGGTTCTCTGGAAACATCCACTCCACGGGCAACGGCAGCCAAAGAAGCGAACAGACCGCTGGGAACCATTAAGAGAGGGGCAGATAATAAGGCAGAAAATATCACGTTGCCTCTGTATCCATCCATGGGACGCCCACAGCTTGAATCCTGCGTGCGGATGTGGTCGCCCCATCTCAAAAAAGGTCGGCTGGAATTGGAAAAGGTTCAGAAAAGGGCAACAACAATGATGAGGGGCATGGAAGAGTTTCTGTACGAGGCGAGATTAATAAGACTGGGACTTTTCAGCTTGGAAAGAGACGACTAAGGGGGGACAGGGTCGAGGTCTGTAAAATCGTGACTGGTGTGGAGAGAGTGAATAGGGAAGTGTTATTTACTCCTTCTCATAACACAAGAACCAGGGGTCACCCAACGAAATTAACAGGCAGCAGGTTTAAAACGAGCCAAAGGAAGTATTTCTTCACACAACACACAGTCAACCCGTGGAACTCCTTGCCCGAGGATGTTATGAAGGCCAAGACCATATCAGCGTTCAAAAAAGAATTAAAGTTCATAGAGGACAGGTCCATCAATGGTCTCCCTGGCCTCTGTTTGCCAGGAGCTGGGAATGGTCGACAGGGGATGGATCACTCGGTGATTCCCTGTTCTGTTCGTTCCCCCTGGGGCACCTGGCACTGGCCCTGTAGGGAGATGCACGTACACGTTTTCAAGGCTGCCGCCATGTGAGCAAGAAACGTCCCCTGCCGTCCCCTGCCGGGGAGTCGGGTCTTCCTGGCAGAGACCGAGCGCCAGGAGCCCAAGCGCGATGCCCAGCTCCCACGTGACGCTGAAACAAGCCGGGTTTAAAGCCAGACAGGAGCATCCATGCGGCCTTTTGCCTGGGCTCAGCTCCATCCCGGCGTGTCGAGCTGGCGCAGCTTGTTACCGGGTGCCTGAGGGTAGCACTCAGAGACCCCTGGTCCCGGGCGCTGCCCAGACCCTGCGCGGGAGACATGCCAGGAGCACACGGGGGCAGGGACACAGCAGACCGTGGGGAAGCAACTTGCCCATAAGGAGGCAACAGAGCCAGGACCAGAACCCAGGTGGCCTGACTCCCTGTCCTTCAGCCTATGTGGCCCTGTCATACAGCCAGCCCCGGAGCCCAGCTCTCCCATCCAGGTGGGGAAACTGAGGCCCAGAGAGATGAAGTTGCCCAAGGAGCCTGGGCAGCCTCTTGTAGCCTTGTCCGCTGCCTCCACCCCAAGGCCACCCTTCCTCCGGAGCATGGGGCAGCTCGGCCCTGGGGGTCAGAGACCAGCCTCAGGCGTGACCCCGGGGGGCACTCTGTCTCCCCAGCTCTGCACAGAGGCTGCAAACCAGGGCTCCCGTTAACCCCACGCCGCCCAGAACGGAACCGGGCGGATGGGAGCAGCAGCCAGCCCTGCGCCCCGGGCGGGCGGAGAGGCGAACCCAAGTCCTCGTCCCGGGGGCGCGGGGGCAGAGATGCTGGGCAGAGGGTGAGATTCATTCCGTCTGCAGAGGCCCCTGGGGGGTCAGTCCCACCTCTGACACAGCCCCCACCCCAGGCCGCCCAGAGACCCGTCCCCCTGCGCTGCTCTCCCCTCACCCAGCGTCTAAAGCACCCTGGGCCCTCGAGGGGGAAAGTTATGAAAGGAGAGTCGCGAATTCGTCCCACTCGCTAGCAGGACAACCGGCAGCTTGTTCGCCTTTCCCGGCTCCTTCTGCCTCTCCTCCCCGCAAGAGCGGAGTGGGGAATGCCAAGTATTTTATAGGCTCAGCAGAAAAAAATTATTAAAGGGGGGTGGTAAAGGAGGGGATCGGTGGCTCTTGCGGGAGACGCGGGCTTTCTGTGCTGCAAAGGGACGAAAACGTGTCAAGTTTTAGCTCTTTGTGCCAGCAACAAAAACCAAAGCAAACCAAACCCAAACGGCCACCAACCAGTGCAGCGCTGGAGCACGCACAGCCCCGGCCCAGAGCCCCCCCGGCGCTAGGCGCTGTACGATCAGAACAAAGGGACAGTCCCTGCCCCACGGAGCTGGCAGTCCAGGCAGATGTGGAAACAGGCACAGAGAGAGGCCCGGTCACTGGTAGAGCTGAGAAGAAAACCCAGGTGTCCCACCAGCCCAGTGCTCTCCCCATTAGGCTGCCTTGCCACACTGCGCTTGGCGCTGTACAAACACGCAGTAGGCAGGCCGAGGCCCAGATGTAGCAGCGATGGGCGCAGCATCGACCCTGTGGCCAGGGGGGCGGCGGGTGCAGGCAGGGGCCGCTGGATGGTGCGGCTGCATTTACGCGGCCAGGCCGGGGGACATCTGCAGAAGAACCACCCGCGGCCCCACGGGGGGATGGCTCCAAGCTGGGGCAGGCCGAGGCCTCCTCCTTCCCCCCACACTCACCGGCCAGCCACAGGCTGCTCTCCGGCGATATCCTGCCCCGGGCAGAGACGTCAGCCCAAGGCCGAGCTGCCTGGGCTGGCCCCGGTCCTCAGTGCTGGCTCAGGCCCGGCCCAAGGCCAAGCGGCACCGGGAGGCCCCAGTTCCCTGGCTCCAGCGCCTCGGCTGGGCTCCACCCTGCTCCGGCTTCCCGTTTCTAATTCTGGCCCGGCGGCCTCAACGGCCCCAGGCGGCTGGATGGGCGGGCGAGCAGCCAGCCGGCAAAGGGGTTTAGCCAGTGGGGCCGGGGCCAGAGCCAGAGGCAAAGCCAGGCCCCTTCCCCAGCACGGCAGTGCGAGGCCACGGCTGTTAGCCATGGAGCGTCCCCATAGCCCAGGCCAGACAGCATCTCCCCCCAATGGCTGGGGGTGCCCCCGACCGCGCCAGGCAGACTCAAAAGGAGTTTTATATAGTGGGGAAAGTGAGAGACAGAGTGGGGTAGTCACACGCCCGGCTCCCAGCACATCTGTGCCAGGAGCTGGGAATCGAGAACCCAACTCCCAGCCTCCTGCTCTAATCCCTAGAGCCCATCCCCCTCCCAGAGCTGGGGAGAGAACCCAGGAGTCCTGGCTCCCAGCCCCCCTGCTCTGACCACCAGGCCCCACTCCCCTCCCACAGCTGGGATAGAACCCAGGAGTCCTGGCTCCCAGTCCCCACAGAACGACCTATGCTAGTGCCCTCTGCGTACAAGCAAACACTGGGGCGTGCAGGTTTTTTAATTTCTAAAGACTCTCTAGTGTCAGGCTGGGCCCGGCCCGGCCGTGAAGTGCAAACGCCTCAAGCCAAACTCTGCTCCCATGTCCACCCCAGCTGCCCCAGGCTGCGGGACAGAGGCAAACATAACCCCATAGCTCAGCCTCCCTACTTCCCGCTTTCAGCCCCCGTGAACCTGGCTAGATTCCAGACTCCCTTAGAAACACGAGCCAGCTCCTTCTGGCCCAGTGGTGAAGGAACTGGGATTTGGGAAGATCCCCATGTGACCCTGGCAAGTCAGGCCTATCTGTGCCTCAGTTTCCCCATTTGTAAGATGGGCACAATGACCCTTCCTCTGGATGGTCAGTTCTTTGGGGCAGGGACTCTCACCGTGTGCCAGGGTAGCACCCAGCCCACGGGGCCGCCATCTCAGTCGGGGTCTCTAAGCCTTCCTGCAACACCAATTTCTGACCCACCTCACTGTGCTGGATTCAAAGCTTGCAGGAGCGGACAGAGCCCCACACCGTGCCCGGAGCCCGTGGGCTGGGGCAGGCGGAAGGGAGACTCTCCAGGCAGGCTGTGGTGCTGACAGTGCCTTCTTGAGCCCACAAAGTTCATTTCTGCACCTTTTCCCCCTCCCACGGCCCGCCCTGTGCTCAGACTGCCCCTTCCCCCACCCTGCCAACGGCAGCTAGCTCTGGGGCACCGACCGGTCTGCACAGCCCCGGCCTTGGAGCTCCATTGCCCAGGGCGATCCCGCCCTTTCCCGTCACACACCAGGGCCAGGGGCGTCCTGCCGCTGGAAGGGCCCCATTAGACTTTCCAGCAGGTTCCCGTTTGCCCCCAGTGGGCTCCGCGCCAGGCAGCCTGCGGCCAGCCCCGACCCAGCCGGCAGGAGACCCAGCCCGGGGAAGCGGTTTAGCGCCAGAGATAATGATCTAATTAAATGAGGCGGGGGGGGGGGGGGAGGGAATCAAAGAGTTTGAGCCAATTAAGTGGAAGATCTAAGCAGCCAGCAATTGAATTCGAGCCGCGGTCTCTGTGTTGGGCTCAGAGCTGGCTAGGGCCGTTCTCCTGCCCTGGTTTTCCAACGCTCTGGCCCTGGGCTCGCTCGGGGCCGGTTCTCAGGCAGCCCTTGGCAGGGGTCTCCGCTGCAGCCAGTCAGTTTGTGCAGCCCTGAAGTACCCTGCTCTCGCCCTCCACGGATCAGCGCCTCAGCTCTGCCAGGACGGGCGCCCCGCTCAGCGCCAGTTCCCACCTCCCAGCCCCAGGGAGTTTCCCTCGGGACCGAAGAGGCTGCAGGCAAAACAAACTTGTCAAGTCGCTTCCTGGAGGAAGCGGGGCCGGGGAATCTGACCAGCAGGAGTTTGAGAAGTGGCTTCCTGTGCTGCGAGTCACGGCACGCATCCTGCCCGGCTGGCGCTGGCCGCAGGGCGTGGGGGTCAGGTCGTGGCCCTGCGGAGCTCCCCCGGCTCCTGGGGCAGAAGCACTGACATGGCAGCAGGGGCTGGGTTCCCAGAGCAGCCGGCCAGGTCCCGTGGAGCATCAGGTCCACGGTTCCCTCGGGTCCAGCCCCAGCTCCCCGTGAGGCCAAGCGAGACAGCCCCGGGCCAAGCAGACCCTCCTGGCCAGTGTGCAGGGGGGACTGGCTGGCCGGCGCTTCGTGCACGGCTTCCTATGCCAGCCAAAGCCTCGCCCCCTCCGGCCAGCGTAAGCCCACCGGTCCCAGGAGAGGTCCCTGGTGGGGCTCTAAAGCCAGCTCTGCCCGCCCGCCTCGGGCCAGCCCAGCTCCGGCGGACGGGGTGATCCCCGGCCAGCACAGCCGCGCTGGCAAAAGCCCCTGGCTCAGAGACGGTCGCACCCAGGCCTGCGGTAACCAGCACGCACTGGGTGCGCTCGCGCAGAGCCCCCGTCTCAGGGGGGACCCCGACCACCGCACTGGGGTGGGTGGACTGAGCCCAGCCCCTCACCCCCCCTTCGTGACCGGGGGTGGGGTGCTGGGGCAAATTTGAGCAAAGGTGCCACCCCCTCCCCCAATTTCCACAGGGCCCAGGGCCCCCAGACCCTTTAATCCAGCACTTGCCGGGCACTTGCACCGCCATGGCTTCTTGTGCCGGCGGGCAGGGGCGCGCGCCCTGCCGGCGAGGGCACGGCTTGGTCCGAGGCCCCCCGAGGAACACTTGGCAGGTGCAATGTACCCGGCTTGGGCCCTGGTCTCTAGCCCGCAGGGCCCTCGGGCAGGGGCCACCACAAGCCAGGGGCCCCTCAGCCCATCTTCCTGGCAAGGAGGGGAGCCCGGTGGACTCTGGTACTAAGCAAACCATGAACCACTATCCCGCGGCAGCCTGGCCCCAGCTTGCATGCAGCTCCCGGCGCCCTGTCTGTACAGCCCCGAGCGCGGCCTTCCCAGTGTTCGTTAACGCGGGAAGACTGCAGCAGAGCCCCAGGGCCAGGGCTAAGCCTTAGGCCTTCCTGCCTGGCCAGGAGCGATCTCCCGGGGCCCCTGCTTCGAGCTGCTGCTGCCTGGGCTGGGACCGGCCAGGTCAGGAAAGTGCCCGAGGAGCCGTGCGGGGGGCTCTGACCCCAGGGTGGCGCTTGGCGGGTTCCGGCTCCGAAGCCACGGAGGGTTTGCAAGTCCGAGCGGTCCCCGGGCCGGCTCCCCGGCTCGTTCTGGACTCTGGACTCCGCCAGAGACGGCGTCTTTCCCTTCAAGCACAGCCGGTGGCAGACACCGGCCCGGTGCTGGAGGGACGGCACAGGCCCTGCCCGGGGGAGTGAACCCAGCCCAGGCTTTCCTAGGGGGCAACGCACGGCCCTGCCCGTGGGGGGAGAAACCGCAGCTGCCAGCACAGCGAACACTCAGACAGGGGCGTTTCCGGGGCCTGGGGACAGAGGGAAAATCGGCCTCGAGCCCGGGGGCTGTAAGTCCTGCAGCAGAGTAAAGGGGGGTGCAAAGGCCACTGGACTCCCCTAGTTTGGGGCCTGGGGCTCTGCGGCAGGCCCTGCCCCACCCCAGCCCCGGAGGGTCGCTACAGGACAGACCGACCCCGGAGCAGGGAGCGCGGCCCTACCGCCTAGGAGAGGGAGGGAGGGAAGCCGGGCGGGTTACACCCAGGAGGGGGCAGAACGGCAGGTTTTCACCCTCCCAGAAGGCAGATCAACAGAAGCCCCCTGGCGCAGCCCCCCGCTCGCTCCGGCACCTCCCGCAGCGGGTACCTCACCATCTCCCGCCCGCCTCGGGCCTGTCCCGTGCCCAATTGCTCCACAGCCCAGCGCAGACCCCGGCCCGTCCCCCGGCCCGGGGGCCTTTGGCCCTGCTGGGGCACGGCAGCGGGCAGACCTGGCCCGTCTCCCATCCCTAGCTTAGGACGGCACGGACAGCACTCACCAGCCAGGCCAAGCGGGCAGGGCCGGTTTCCTGCATGGGGGAGCCGCCGGGAGTCTCTGCCCAGCGTAACTGAGCCGGGAGGGGTCATGGGGGGGGCAGCGCACAGCAGGGACTTGCTGTCTGCAAGGGTCAGAGCCCAGAGCTGGCTCAGCCGGGGGGCTATGCACCCCAGGGTGCCTGAGCTCCAACCCCGGTGCTTGGGCAGCGCGTCAGAGCACAGACCCACCTGCCCTCTAGACTGGCACCGCACGGGACCGGATCCCGCCCAGCCTGACCCTGCACGCCCTGGAACCGGCGGGGGCACCTGGACCCTCCCCACGTGGAGCAGCACCGGGCCCTGCAGCCTTGCGAGCGGCTGGGCAGAGAATCCAGCCGCAGGCTCAGCTCACGGGGCCGGGCCCCCGGTCCAGCCACACACAACACCCACCCCAAGTCCCTCGTGCAGGCGTTTGCACCAGTCACCCCTTGCACACCTGCTTTGCACTGGTGACATAGCCCAGGCTGCAGGGCGGTGGCTGCTCACCCCGCTCGTGCCTACCGGCGGCCCTGCCGTGACCCACACTGAACTGGGCGGCCCGGCCGTCCTGGGGTCAAACCCGCTGGCCAGCGACTGAACGTTGAAACCCGCTGGTGGCAGCCCCCCATGCCCAAGCCCCCCACCGGCGCACCGGAGCGCTGGGTGGGCCTGAAGTGATGCAGCTTAACCTCCCCACAGAGGTCTGGTCTCATCCCTTCGCTCGGCAGCGCTCGCACCCCTGACAAGTACAAAGAGCCCCCCAAAGCCAGCAGCCGCCCAGCCCAGCCCCCCAACTCCAGAACTTAGGGGGGCGCAGAGCTCGTCCCCGTTCCCCAAATGGGATCAGCATCAGCAGCGACGCCAGCCAGGGGCAGACCTGGCGCATCTGCAGCTTCTCTGCCCCCGCGGCTGCTGCCCTCGGGGCAGGGACTTTGCCGGCAGCCGACCCCGCAGCCAGCGGGCAGAGCTCAGTGCTTGCAGCTATTTGACAGGCCCCCCACCCTTGCATGAAATGAGCAGGACGAGTCTCAGCCCAGCTTCCAGAGGACGTGCGCCCACCCCACCAGCAATCCACGGGGGTCCCCCCCGCCCTCGACAGCGAGTGCATGGAGCGAGTGGGGCCGCGCGACAGCTCCCCCAAAGGCCGGGGCGCTGCGTGGGGAGCTCGCCCTGGTCTGGGATTCAGTAGCAGGAAACTGGTTTTTAAGAAGACAAGACGCATGAAAAGCCCCCGTGGGATCTTGGCACATTTTGCTGCTGCTCTTCCACCCGCAGGAGGTGACAGACGGGCAGTGCCAGGCCACCCCCATGCAGCGCCTTACCTGGGAGCTGGCCCCCGTCCCCAGCTCTCGGCGCCCCGCCTGCGGAGAGTTGGACCCGCAGCCCGCTGAGCCGAAAGCTGCTGAGCGGGAGGGAAGTGGCCCAGGCCAGCGAGCCCTGCAGCTGGCTGGGAAAAGGCGGCTGGAGACACAGCCAGCTTCTAGCCCAGAGCAGAAAGGGGAAGGCACTCCCCAGCCATTGGCTGCAGCCAGGCCCACATCAGAGTCCGTGGGATTGTGTCTGTGTGCACGCGGCCCCTTATGGGATCCACATATTACTTACAGTCCGGGCGCAGCCCTTAAAGGGGCAGGGGCAGCTGGGGACCAGAGGCAGGTGCCTTTCTCGGCCAGTTTGCAGGGAGGCACCGTCCCCCATGCCCGCGCCCCGCGCTGCGGCCAGGGAACCGGGAGCGAGATGCGGCTGGTACGCGGGGGAGGCAGAGTGGGGAACGCTGTGTGGGGAAGCGCTGGCGCACGGAGCCGTTCCCGAGCCAGTCACATTACACTCAAACGGGTCAAAAGCAAAATCCAAGACACCCCAAACCAGCTCCCCCCCTTTTCTTGGGGGAGTAGGGGAGTTGGGACCAAAGAAAACAATCTGATCATTTGCGAAGAAAGGAGCAACCTCCCCCGCCCCAAGCCCCGTGTTTCAAGGTTTGACAGTTTTGAAGGGGACTTGACACAGACATTTGCCCGAGTTTTCCGGGGGGAAAGAGAAGCCAGATCCTGGGCAGATTGAACTGAACTCGGAAGCTCAAGGCCACCTGAGTGAGCAGCCAGATTTCTGAGCGCTTAGACGAGTCAGGGTGAAAACCAGCTTCCCGAGCGCAGAGCAGCTGGGACCAGACCCTGGGGGGCGGCAGGGCCCGGTGCAGAGACACGGGACTTCCCCAGCAGCTTCCCACGCTCCACTTTGCAGGGCAGCCCAGGACTGCAGCAGGCAGAGGGGCAGTGGGTGGGGCAGGGTGGCTAGACACCGGCCCCGCCTTGCAAATGCCCAGGTGAAAAGGGGCCCTGGCGGCTCCGGTCAGCACCGCCAGCCGGGCCATTAAAAGTCCAATCGGCGGCACAGCTGGGGCCTGCCCTGGCTCCGCGCGGGGCCTGGAACCGCGACCAATGGGGGACCTCGCCCCCTGAACCCCCTTCCACACCCCAACCCCCTGTGCCAGCCTGGAGTCCCCTCCCGCCCCCTGCAACCCCCCGCCGCAGCTCTGAGCCCACCCTGCACCCCAAGCCCCTCATCCCTGGCCCTACCCCAGAGCCCGCACCCCCAGCCCCTGCCTCAGCCCAGTGAGAGTGAGTGAGTGTGGGGGAGAGCAAGAGAGGGGGGTGGAGCAAGTGAGGGCGGGGCCTCAGGAACGGGGGCGGGGCCTCAGGGAAGGGGGCGGGGCCAGGGTGTTTGGTTTTCTGATTAGAAAGTTGGCAACCCTAACCGGGCCATGTGCAGAAGGGCCCCCCCAAATCCCCAGTTACCCCAAAGCCAGCGGAACCCCCTCTGCTCTGGGCTTCCCAGCGTCCAGACCTCCTCCCTGGCATCCCAGCTATGGCATCTCTTTTGCCAGGGTTAGCCCCGGATCCCCCCCCCCCATACATTTGCCCTTAGGAGCCAGGACGTGCCCAGCGCTGCCCCAGGTCCCATTCCCAGCTCCGGTCACGCTGCTGCCACGTACGACAGGGCAGGGGGCAGGGCTGGGGGGGCAGCCCCTCTGGCAGGCAGCAGGGCCCAGCGAGAGCCCACGGCCAGGGAGACAGCGACCCACGGCACATGGGCTCCAGAGACTGGCCACGGGTTGGTGTTTTTAGGGACCTTCTCCGGGGCGCGGCAGCCTGCGGCCGAGTGCGGAGGGAGTTCACGCTGCCGCGGTTTGCACAGAGGCCGGTTACCCCACCCTGCCCCAGTGTCACGGTGCGACGTGCGACTCAGTCGGGCCGGCCACCATGCACAGCAGGGCAAGTGTCCGCGCGAGGGACGGGGAAGGGAATTTCGGCTGCTCGCCGCACAGGGCCCCGCACTGAGCGAACTGCGCCTGGCAGCTCCCGCGTTCACTGCTGTCAGCAGCGAGCCGAGCCCTCGGCCTGCCGGCAGAACCGGTGCGAGCGCTCCATTTCTCAGGGTTAGCCCGTTCCCAGGTGGGGGAAACTGAGGCAGGGGTCGGGACTCAGGAACTGTCCTGTCCAGCGCGCTCCTGCCTACCGTGATGGGGGGGAGATGGTGCCATGTCCCTCACAGCCGTGCAAAGCACTAGGGGGATGACTGGTTAGCATCGTGCACCGCTGGGCCTGACGTGCGGAGAGGGAGGAGGGGTCTGCCACCTCGGCTGGGACCGCAGGCAACAGCAGACTGGGGCAGTAAACGCGCAAAGATGAGGCTGAACCAGGAGGGTCTGTTCCAGGCCCGCTGGAAATGCAATCGCGGCAATCCACCCCCAGCCGCACCTGCCCTGACCCCCAGCAGCCTCGGGGAAGCTCCCAGGTGAAGAACCGGAAGCTGCCAAACCCCCGGGTAGGGCTGGGACCCCGGAGTTCGGGGCTCCCCTTCCCCGCTCTGGGGCTCGGCCTTGCTGGCAGCGGGACAGGGGGAGCCCCTGGCTGGCTGCAGGGCATTCGGATGCGGCAGGGGCCCTGGCAGCACCGGGACCCGGCTGTCGCTGAGCGATCGCCCGGAGCAGCCCCGGCCCTGGCCCTGGGCAGACGCGGAGCGAGACCCCCACCCGCGGGTCACTGCGGCAGCAACGGGCTCGGGCGGCGCTGGCCCGGGGGAAGCTGCTCCCGGTTCTAGAGCCGAACCTCCGGCCCCAGCAGCAGAGCCCCTGCCGGCGGCTGGTGCTCAGGGCTGGGAATCACCCCCCACCTCCCGGGCGCTGGGCGCTGGCCTTCGGGCCAGCTCCTGGGTACAGAAATCCCCTCGCCCCCAGATCTCGGCTTACCACACTGAGCGGCCAGGGACCAGGCGGTGCCGAGAGCCTCGGTGAAGCAGTCGCACATCTTCCCGCCGCGCCGTCCCCAGCCTGGCCGCGGCCCACTCTCCCCACCACCCCGCTCCCGGCCGCCGGAGGCTAAAGCCCCCTGCACGCAGCAGTCAATGGGCCGCGGACCCAGCAGATTAGCGCAAACCCGGCGTCAGCATTTCCACACAGGCAGCGGCCCATTGTTCCCCCTCCCTGCGCAGGGCGGATTTGACGAGGGAGACAAGAAGTTAAAGCCCCTGGCTTCGGTGCCCGGGCGGCGCAGGGGAAGGGCAGGCAGGGCGAGGGCCAGGCCGCCGGAGGCCGCGCTGGGCCAGGGCTGGGTGCTGGAGGTGGCACTCGCTTTGTTGGGGACAGAACCCAGGAGTCCTGGCTCCCCGTCTCAGCGATACGCCCTGTCACGGGGTCCCCGGGCCATGCTCTGGATCTGCTCCCCATGAAGCCAGGCCGGACTCTGGGGCAGTCGCCTTTCTGTGAGCAGCCTGTCTGCAGGACACACAGCTCCCCCGGCTTCCCCCTTCCTGAGTCTGACCTCGGAGCATTCAGCATCCTCTGCCCCTCCGTGCGCTTCCCACAGCAAGTCCGCCCAGGCGGGGTCCTGGGGAAGCCAGAGGGGTCCTGCCCCCCAACTCCGCAGTCAGACGGGACTCTCAGCCAGCCAGTAACACAGGAGGTTTATTAGATGACAGGAACATGGTCTAACACAGAGCTTGTAGGTGCAGAGAACAGGACCCCTCAGCTGGGTCCATTTTGGGGGGCAGTGAGCCAGACAACCCCGTCTGCGCTTCACTCCATGTCCCAGCCAGCCCCAAACTGAAACTCCTTCCAGCCCCTCCTCCTCTGGGCTTTGTCCCTTTCCCAGGCCAGGAAGTCACCGGATTCCTTTGTTCTCCAACCCTTTAGCTCTCACCTTGCAGGGGGGAAGGGCCAGGCCATCAGTGGCCAGGAAACAGGGTGTCGGCCATTCTCTGTGTCCAGACCCCTGCACACACCTGCCCTCTAGGGCTCTGCAACGATCATACACCCTTATCCCACCCCCTAGAGACTTAAGAACTGCCTAGGGGAAACTGAGGCACCCCCACACTATTCAGAGGAAACATTAAGAACAGTCCCACTTCGTCACATCTCTCCCCCCTTCGAGATCGAACTGAGCGGGGTCACTTTAGCCAGTGACCTGGGGAAGTTCGAAGCCGTCAGCGTTCCCAGGGATGCCCCAGCATCTCTCCCATTCCTTGGTAGGAGTTACACCAGGCCCTTCCAGTTTCACGCCCTCCCTTAGGTTGGGGGTGGTCAATAGCACTTGCAGGCCGCATGTGGGAAGGTTTATGCGGCCTGTGCCCTTTGGCCACCCCAAAACCCCAGGGGGTCAAACTGGGATCGGGTCTTCTCCCCAACAAGCTGGCCAAACACAGCCACTTGGTTATAGTACTGTTTAACTTTCTTAACAGCTTTCACTCCATCTGAGACCTTCTCAAAGCTATCCACACTGGGTCTTTCAACAGGACAGTCAGTGGATCCATTCACAACAGAAAATTTCTGGCTGTTAGGAACTGAAACTTTCTTGATTAAATCACTTGCACACCCTTCAGTTGCAGTAAACTGCTTGCAAAGACTCCATGAGGATTCCTTTCCCTAGGGCTTTTCTATGCAACCATTCACCCTTCACAGAAATTCTGCCCTTACCCTCTTCACCTAGGGCTTGCTCTAGAGGAACACTTTCCTGAGCAACAACAGACTCTTTCTGGGTCTCCCTTACATCCAGAATTACCTCTGGCCCATCCGGCGGATTCCTACACAATCCCCTTTCAGGCAAACTGACAGACTTGCTAGATAAAAGGTCAGAAGCATTCGCCTTCCCTTTGCCACACACAAGTTCAGGAATCTTTTCCTTCTTGCTACAGGTTTCCACACCCTCAGTAGGTAACACAATCACACACCTTCATGCTCTCCTTGTGCCCTGGCTGGGATCTCACCCTGATCAGACAGAGTTGCGACACCCTTTCCCAACAACACACTCGCAACAGGCAAAATACAAGCACCCGAATTGTCTGGTCTCTGGGATTTTACATAGACACTAACTGGATGCGACCTAGTTACAGGGCCATTCTCCCGAGCAGACACAAACTTAGGACCCTTCCCTTCCTGGGCTTTAGCTGAATCCAGAACCAGCTCTGAGACAACGGCACGACCCTCAACCGTCACAGGCTGAAAGGCCCCTTCTGTCTGCTCCACAGACAAAGAAGAGCAGGACACACTTTCTCCTTTACCAGACACCCAGCTTGGGATCTCTTTCCCCTTGTCCCAGCACACAAGGCTGGTCACAGACAACTGCTTGGAGACCGGTAGCTCCCTCCACAGGCAAGTCAATACCCCTGACAGACACAGGCACGTTTCCTTCCCTGTCACACTTCTCCACCCAGCTAACAGGTAAGGTCCAGGGACACTCATCTTCCACTCTCCTCGCCTTCCCACCCTGCTGACTAGACACAGCCATCGGCTCACAAGGCTGCCTAGGCTCATCCAGACTTTCCTTTCCAAGCACCTTGCCACTCCCCACAGATCCCCTGCCCTGCCTGTGTCTCCCCCCACTCAGCTGGGGTCTCAGCTCCCACTGTGCTCAGCGCTGCCCTTGCTGTCCCAGAGGGGTAGGCAGCGAGCTCCCTGCTTTCCTCACTGCATCAGAGCCAGCCTGAGCCCCTTCTCCAGTGTGCAAGGGGGCGGGGAGCATCTCTCTGTCCCACCCAGCCCCAGGGGTCTGGTTACAGGCAGGCAGGTAGCCTGAGCCTAGCCGCTCCTCCCCCCTACCAGCCAGGTCATCTGCATTTTCACTGACCATTTCCCTCTCTGCCGATCAGTTCCCTGGATTCAAATTCAAACCCTTGGGAGTTACAGGAGCAAGGCCTGGATCCTGCCCCAAAGAGACACAGTCCCCCCCCAACAGGGTCTCGCAGCTGGTATCCTGGAGAACCCCAATGGCCAGCCAGCCCTACCCCTCCTGGGTCTGCACAGGGATCTGGGCCATAGGCAGGGCGAGGGGCTTCATCCCTGGGACCCTCACCCAGCCCCTCAGCATCTGAGGCTGCACCCCCCAGGGCCTGACAACAGTTCTCTCTGTCCCAGGATCTCGCCACCCCAGAAATGTCTCCCCATTGACCATCACCTTCCGCTCCCACTGGAGGTCCGAGGGGCCTGGCCCCAGGAAACTCCACACAGACATATAGGTCGGGGTCAGGAGTGGGAGCCTGTCCACCTCCCCACCCGTCTGGCTGACAGAGTCTATGGCCTTGGGACCCAGCAAGGGAGCTAGACACTGGGGCTTTTCTGCAGGGTCCCCCTGGTTCAAATCTCCAGCCTGCTCAAAGGCAGTGAGGTGGGCATCCACATCCCCCCCTCCTTAACCAGGGGCAGCAATTTAGTCTCGAGGTTCCCTACGGAACTGGCCCCCCCGGGGTCTATCCCCACTCACCCCGGGGAGGTTCCCTAGGCCTCTCCGCTCCCCCACCGCCAGTTCATGCTGCTGCTGCTTCTGCAGCTCTTTCTTGGACTCTCGCTGTCTCTCACAGTCCTCTTGCTCTCTGGGACTCAGCTCCAATCCTGTCCATCTCCGATCCCCCAATGGGGAACCCGATCGTGAAGACCCTCGTGTGGTCGGGGACAGGAGTCTTGGAGATGCCTGGCTCCCACTCCAGCTGCTCCCAGATCCTGCTATAGCCCCATTTGGGGTCAGAAATCTGTTCCTTCGAGCGGTCATCCTCCTCCAGCTGCACGATTAACTCCGTTTCGATGGGTTTCAGAGTAACAGCCGTGTTAATCTGTATTCGCAAAAAGAAAAGGAGTATTTGTGGCACCTTAGAGACTAACCAATTTATTTGAGCATAAGCTTTTGTGAGCTACAGCTCACTTCACTCACAAAAGCTTATGCTCAAATAAATTGGTTAGTCTCTAAGGTGCCACAAATACTCCTTTTCTTTCAGTTTTGATGAACTTTCCAATGCCCAACCCTCTCTTTCTGCACAGGGTTACAATGTCCTTCTTAAGGAGACGGTGACAGGCCATCACTCCGCTCTTCCCAAGTTGTGGTGGACTCACAAGCCTGTGTGCTCTCAGCTCCCCACGGTTTCCAGGGAGAACCCCTAGTGTGCCAGCCCTTCTCGAGGTCACCACCTCTTTGCCAGGGTCGAGCTGCAGACTCCTCCGCCCCGGGACCGCTGCAATCCCCAGGGGAACCCTGTTACTGCAACAGTCCTTCTCTCTCCCAGGCCCAAGCCGCAGGCTCCTCCGCCCCCGAGACTGCTCACTGCAGTCCCCAGGGGAACCCCATTACTGCACAGTCCTTCTCGCTGGTCACACACTCCCAGGGGTTAACCACCCCCTGAAACCGCTCCTCTCTGAGCCTTCAGCACGCCTGGTCCTCGTCAATCCCCCTTCGTTTTACTGCTCCCCAGGCACTTACTGCAGGAAGCGCCATCCGTGGGGTGCAGTACGTCCCACCGCTGACACCAGTTGTCCCGGAGTCACCGGGCGATGCTCTGGAACGGCTCCCTACGAAGCCAGGCAGGACTCTGGGGGAGTCTCCTCTCGGGGAGCAGCCTGTCTGCAGGGCAAGAGACTTCCCCAGCTTCCACCTTCCTGGGTCTGACCTTGGAGCATTCAGCATCCTCTGCCCCTCCGTGCGCTTCTTCCAGCGACTCCGCCCAGGTGGGGTCCTGGGGAAGCCAGAGGGTCCTGCCCCCAACTCCGCAGTCAGACGTGACTCTCAGCCAGCCAGTAAAACAGAGGTTTATTAGATGACAGGAACATGGTCTAACACAGAGCTTGTAGGTGCAGAGAACAGGACCCCTCAGCTGGGTCCATTCTGGGGGGCAGGGAGCCAGACAACCACGTCTGCCCTTCACTCCATGTCCCAGCCAGCCCCAAACTGAAACTCTCTCCAGCCCCTCCTCCTCTGGGCTTCGTCCCTTTCCCGGGCCAGGAGGTCACCGGATTCCTTTGTTCTCCAGCCCTTTAGCTCTCACCTTGCAGGGGGGAAGGGCCCAGGCCATCAGGTGCCAGGAAACAGGGTGTTGGCCATTCTCTGTGTCCAGACCCCTGCACACACCTGCCCTCTAGGGCTCTGCAATGATCATACACCCTTACCCCACCCCCTAGATACTTAAGAACTGCCTAGGGGAAACTGAGGCACCCCCACACTATTCAGAGGAAACATTAAGAACAGTCCTGCTTCGTCACGGGGGAGGGGTGTCGTGCTTTTCCCAGCTGGCCCCAGCACGTCCTCCCGGGGCCGCGTGGGAGCAGCACCTTGATCTATGCACCCTCGTCAGCACCTTGCAAACAGCAGGTCTCGCAAGGTGTTAATTAAAGTGCAAGTGGCTGCTCCCCGTGTCCGGGCGGAGGGACCGGGCTGGCAGCAGCGTGTGGGCACCCCAGGAGTAGGAGGGGAGCCCAGGCCCGAGCCACACAGCCCGGAGCCAGTTGCCCAGCGGGGACCCAGCGGCCGGGCAGGGGAAGGGCTCTGCCCTGAGAGCTGCAGGAGGTGTCGCGAAGGGCGGAGATGCAGCATCGGGCCTGGGGGTGGCTTGTGCGGATACTTGTCCGGCTCCGAACTGGAAAGGAAGAGACCTGCCCTCCCGCCGATACCGGAGTGCGGCGTGGTGGGGGGGCCCGGCCCTCGCTGGAGATCTGCCCCCGGGCCCCGAAACCCGCGTCCCTTGGGTCACGGATGGAAGCCCGCGCCTCGCGTCTCACAGCAGCAGCCGGTGTGGCCGTGAAGACAAGGGCACGGGCCAGAGGAAGGGGGTGGACTGACCCAGGACTTCCAGTGACTGGCACTTGAATCGGTCAGAGAGAGGAAGTTTGTCTGGAAAGCAGCATCCATGGACGAGAGGGAATGTAGGCTAGTGGTTAGAGTGGGGGGGGGGGGGAGGTGAGAATCAGGACTCCTGGGTTCCATTCCCAGCTCTGCTGTGTGCCAGCAGCCCTGGGGGGTTTCTCCTTCTCCGAGGCAGAGGGGAGCCACTCTTCAGCCCAAGGGGAAGGGACACCTCAGCGGCCAGGCAAAGCGGGCCTGAGGGGCTCCAAGCCGGCTGCAGGGAGTCTCCTCACAAGATTCCCGTTTGCAAAAGGGGAGAAATAAAGGAGAAGCTGAGAACTGAAGACCCAAGTTCTCCAAGGCGGCGAGTGACTCTGGGGAGGGGCCCATGCCGCCCACAGCCGGGACTCAGGCCCTCCCCAGAGTCACAAGGCTGCTTTCCAAATCCCAGGCTTGCTCACAAGGGAGAAGGTTGGGCTCTGCTCATTTCCCCCGCAGGGGCCGGGCTGTTGGCGCGCTAGGACCTCGGCTGTCCACGGTGCGCCAGGGCATGCGAGGCCAGGACCGCTCCGCACAGGACCCCGGCCCCAGCCCCTCCTTGGCTGCCGCACTGCCAGGCTCTGGGTTCTCAGCTCTTCCCAAGACAGCGCCCGGGAGGTGCCAGGTTCTGCTCCGAACGAGCCAGGAGGAAAGCCGGGCTGAGGGGAGCTAGATGTGGAGCCCCCTTTGAAGCCCAGCCACGCCCGCCCCAGATCCCGTCAGGGGAGACACGGTTTGTGCCCTTTCCCTGGGAACAGGTCAAGCTGTGGGAGAGAAGCCCTGCCCAGCTATCGTAAACACAGGACATCCTCCGCTGCAGCAGCTTCCACCAGGAGACAAGCGGACATGCCGCCGGCCCCACCTCGCAGCCTCTGGAAAGCCCCGGGGCCAGGCTGCCTGAAGCTGCACCGGACGCTGCCTCAATTCCCCCACCCCAGCTCCAGCAATGTCCCTTCTGCACCGCCTCAGAACCCGACTTCGGTCTGGGGAGCTCTGGGTTTGGAGTCCCAGCTCTGCCGCCGACCTGGGGCCTTTGCTCACCCCCTGACACGGGGCAAAGCCTTCCTGGGTCTTCTTTACGTCAACACGAAGCTCTTCAGGGCAAGGACAGTCTGCTACTGGTGCGCCTTTCGGGCCCAGGCAGGTCGCCCACATTCAAGGGCTGTTTTGGTGCAGAGGAGAAGCTGACGGAGGAGCTGGGGGACAACGCTGTGACAATGTCTTTGGTCGCTTACAGACACAGCTTTCCCTCGGGCAGCAGGAATAAAACACCAGGAGACAGCATCAGCAAAGAGCTTCACGCCCCTTCCCAGCCAGCACCCTGCCCAAAAGCGCTCCCACGGGCGGCTTTGCTCCGAACCAGGTTCCTCCCAGTGCTGGTTCTGGCTGCCGCTTCGGCTTTCCGCAGGTTCTCTTACGCAGACACCCCGCTCCAGCGGGCAATTCCCAGCCATCAGACCCCCTCTGCTCAGGTGTACCTGTGCTCTGGGAGGAGGCTGCGGGTGTTTTAGCCACCTGGTTCCATCACCGAGCTCTCTGCAGCTGTTACACCTGGTTTCAATTAAGTTTGACCCAATTCAGCTCACCATCTGTGTACAGCACCTATTCCCATGGAGCCCGTGTGTCCATCGGGTCCCTGCCCCCCCCCAGTAACAGACGCACACCTCGCACCATTGTGTGCGACGCACCGAGCACGCTCAGGGCCGTGCAAGCCAGCCCGGCTCCGAAGAGACACTCGGCCGGCCTCCCCCTGCCGTCGTCAGCCACCCCAGCATACACTCGGCATCAGCACCTCGGCCCCCTCCTCCCGGCGGGAGCGTGCTGGTAGCAGAGAAGGTGGCCGTGTAAATCGCTCCGGCGCCAGACCCAGCTCGGGCGGGACGTAGCGCTTAGTGCCGCTGGGGGCGTCCGACGCGCTCCCGTGAGCCGGGCCTTCCGCCGAGAGCCGCGCCGCGCCTGACCGGGGCAGCGGAGTGCGGCGTGTCCAGCGCCGAGCACGCCTCTCGGGCTCTGTGCTTTCCAGAGAGGGCAGGTCATTATCTGCCAGGCTCAGCGGGGGGCAAGCAGCTTGCCCAAGATCCCCCCGCCGGACAGCGGCCAAGCTAGGAGCAGAACCCAGGCGTCCGAGTCCCTACCCCTCCTGCCTCCCTCCTGAGAGAAGCACTTTGCACAGGTCCTGCTCGTAAGTCCCCAGGCCCCGAGTCCCAGCCGTCCTGCGCCCCGGGCAGCCGTTCCCACCCACGCAGAGGGGACGCCACGCACCAGTCGTGTGTAACGAGCAAGAGAGCAGGAAATAGGAAGCAGCCACGTGGGTCTGCCCCAACCCCCCCGATTAACGCCACAGCCGTGTGCCAGGCCGGGCTGCATGGCCTGGCAGCTCCTGCAGAGAGCCCCGTGACCCCGACACGGGAACGGGGCCCTGCCCTGCCCCACACACTGCAGCTCCCACGGGGCACGGTCTGCGGGAAGCCACCGCCCAGGGCAATGGAGGAGCCGCCCAGGTGGCCGGAAGGAGCGTCACACCCAGAGTCCTGCCGCGGGAGGAGAAAGCCCCTCGCACACAGAGCCCCCGAAAGAGGGGGGGAGTCGAGTAGTTTGTGAGAGTCTCTGCAGCCGCAGCCCCCTCGGGGACCTTCGGGAGCCCTCCCAGAACCCCAGGGCAGCCCTGTCCTGATGCCAAGGCCGGTCCCAGGAGATGGCGCCTTGCCGCAGGGCCGGGCAGGAGGCTTTTGGGACCCTGGATTCATGGTACCTGGTTGTCCCAGGCCAGCACAGCAGGATGACAGCACGTACCGCGCCCGGGGGCTGGGGAGAGCCCTGCAGGTTAGCTACGTGGGGGCACCTTGCAAACATCCCGGTGCCGCAGGGGCGGCGCTGCCAGTGGACAGAGGGGGAAGGGGGGTAGCGCCCGGCAGCTGGGGCCTGGGCACTCAGGAGCATCACGACTGCCTGCAGCGGGAGGCCCGGAGCCGGCGCCTGCAGCCAGGGCTGGGAGTCGGGACTCCTGGGCTCTCTGCCGCGCGGAGTCCCTGGGATTGGGCGGGGGTCAGACGCAGGCCCTGCCGCAGGCCCGGCGAACGCGATTAGCTGGTGATTCCGAGCGCCCGGGGGACACGGAGACAGAGCCCCGAGACACGGTTCTAAGGCCGGGCACGGCCCAGGGGGCAGGCCCAGAGCTGCTGGCGCAGAGAGAATGGGGCATTCATCTCCGCCCGCCCAGGAATGGAGTGGGCTCGCAGGGGAATTCGCACTGGCACAGACCAGCGACTGCTGCCAGCCCCCGACACAATGCGCCTGCCGCAGTCATGCCCCCTGCCACGCCCAGCCGGGCTCAGCACAGGACAGGGCAGGCTCGAGGCCCGGTAGGAGCCCGGGGCCGTGACCCGTCACCCGTCCAGAAGGCCTGAGACAGCATCTCGCGCCGACCCTCGAGCCACGGAGCCGGGCAGCAGAGAGACGTGCCCGGCCGCCCGCAGCGGGAACCTGAGCCCACCGGACGGGCCCCTCGAGGCCACTCGCAGCCCTGGGCGTAGAGAAGCCGCTGGGCTACGCACCAGGCCCCTGCGGGCAGACTGGGACATGGCTCCGGGGCTCGGGCAGCAGGCGGGCATGGGGGAGCAGACCCCGCGGGTTGTGAGCTCATGGCTGGGGGGCTGGCTGGCTCCTGGGCGGCCGGGGGGAGGACCAGAGACAGGGAGAGGATTTTCCCTACAGGCTGCCGGGGGGCGGCTCTGGGCTGGGACACAGGAGACACGGCCACTCATGCCACTCACCTGTGGGAAGTCCTGGCCTCTCCGTGGACTCAGTTTCCCCTCCAGTCACGTGCGGGAGAATGAGCTGCCTTGGCCGGGTCAGACCCGGAGCTCTTCATGGCAGGGAAAGTGCCTGGGACCGAGTCTGTGCAGCGCCTGGCACGATGGGCCCCCCCATCTCAGCCCGGGCAGCGCCTGGCACGACGGGCCCCCACAACAGCGGCCGGGGGGCCCCCTCCCCAGCCGGACCCCAGGCCCACGGGGGCTGCTCTTACCTTGGGGAGCCGCTTCCCGCTGCCCCGCCCGCCGCCGGCTCGGCGCCTTCCCCAGCCCAATTAGCACCTCGTTAGCCCCGGCCCAGCCCCCGGCCGGCTGCGCTGCAGCCTTTAACCCTTCGCTCAGGTGCCGACCCAAACCCGCTCCCCCCGGGCCTGCGACTGGGCTCCAGGGGGAGCGATCCACCTTCTCCCCGGGGTTAGGGCAATGGGGTAGTGGCTGCGGGCCCCCGCCGGGATGGGGGCCCCCTCGTGCTAGGCGCTGCCCAGACCCCGGCCGAGATCGGGGCCCCGTCGGGCCGGGCGCTGCCCAGACCCCAGCCAAGATTGGGGCCCCGTCGGGCCGGGCGCTGCCCAGACCCCAGCCAAGATTGGGGCCCCGTCGGGCCGGGCGCTGCCCAGACCCCGGCCGAGATCGGGGCCCCGTCGGGCCGGGCGCTGTCACGCTGGGCACTGCCCAGACCCCAGCCGAGATCAGGGCCCCGTCGGGCCGGGCGCTGTCACGCTGGGCACTGCCCAGACCCCAGCCGAGATCGGGGCCCCGTCGGGCTGGGCGCTGCCCAGACCCCAGCCGAGATCAGGGCCCCGTCGGGCCGGGCGCTGCCCAGACCCCGGCCGAGATCGAGGCCCTGTCGCGCCAGGCGCTGCCCAGACCCCGGCCGAGATCGAGGCCCTGTCGCGCCAGGCGCTGCACACACTCACTGTAAGCTGTTTGGGAGCAGGACTCGCTCACACACAACAGAATTATGATGATTTATTTTCCCTGCCAATGTGGCAGAAGGTTGGCTTGTAAACACCCAATGGCTGCGGGTGCTGGGAGCTCCGGGCGCCCCCCAGACAGAGGGGACTGAGGCCCAGCGAATGGAGGGTCTGATTTTCCAGAGAGACTGGCACACGCTGCCCCAAAGCCACTCACCCCCAGTCACCCAGGGAGCTGGGACCAGACCCCCGTCTCCAGCGTCCCGGGCCTCGAGGTCGAGCACCCTCCTCCATCTCCTGCCCTCAGTGCAAACACACGGCTTTGGGGTACGGTGGCAGAGCGGCCGAGGTAACTGGCATCCGTGTTTGCAGAAAGGAACCTCTCCCGAGCTGCCAGGATGGAGCAGCAGTGGGCAGAGCCCCTCTGAGCTATTGCTCTAAGGACGGCGGGCGTAGTCCTGCTGAGCCAGCTCCGGGCAGCCGGCTCCACCGCTCCGGGAAGTGGATGGGTGACAATCCTTTCTGGAAGGTTTGTCATTTCCTGCCGGGCTGCTGCTTCCTGGTCATGGAAGGTGCCACTTTGAACAGCCGGCTGCGCTCAGATCCTGGCTCTGTTACATGCTCTCAGCCGGGGTCTGGGCAGCGCCCGGCACGACAGGGTCCCCAATTTCGGCCGGGGTCTGGGCAGCGCCCGGCCTGACGGGGGCCTGATCTCGGCCGGGGTCTGGGCAGCGCCCGGCCTGACGGGGGCCTGATCTCGGCCGGGGTCTGGGCAGCACCTGGCCTGACCTTGGCTGAGGTCTGGGCAGCGCCCGGCGCGACGGGGCCCCAATCTCAGCAGGGGTCTGGGCAGCGCCCGGCCTGACGGGGCCTGATATCGGCTGGGGTCTGGGCAGCGCCCAGCGCGACGGGGCCCCAATCTCGGCCGGGGTCTGGGCAGCGCCCGGCCTGACGGGGCCTGATCTCAGCCGGGGTCTGGGCAGCGCCCGGCCTGATGGGGCCTGATCTCAGCTGGGGTCTGGGCAGCGCCCAGCGCGACGGGGCCCCAATCTCAGCCAGGGTCTGGGCAGTGCCTGGTGTGACGGGCCCTGATTTTGGCCGGGGTCTGGGCAGCGCCCGGCACGACGGGGCCCTGATCTCTGCCAGGGTCTGGGCAGCTCCTGGCGCAATGGGGCCCTGATCTTGGTCGGGGTCTGGGCAGCGCCCGGCATGACGGGGCCCCATGGTGACGGCTAAAGCGTTGTAAAACGGGTGTGTTTTCTATGTGGAGCAGCGTCTCTGCTGATTCTCCTCATTTTCTTTGTCCATGGGCTGCCCCCCATCCCTCCCATTCCTGCCCGGTCTCAGCCAGAGATGTGGGAACCCTCCACTCTGACACGGCTCCTCCGGCCCGGGCACAACCTGCCCTGGAGGGGAAGGAAGCAGACGCTGGGAATGTTTTTTCCCAAGCTCCCGCCTCTCCCCCGCCCCTGAGTGAGTAGCTGACCCCTGGGGGGGAAGCGTGCGGCTGTGTGGGTCCTGCAGGAGCCGGCAGCTGCCCAGGGTGGGACCTTTGGGACCCCGCCATGCGCCTGTTTTGGGGGGGGGGGCACGCTCCAGGGAGGGGGTCAGTTTCCTACAGACAGTGAGGAGTTGGCAGAGGCCCAGCAGTTGAACGCCCAGGCAAGTGATGGGGTCTCACCATCTCATTTGCCGACCCCCGGGAGCTGGGGAGGGCGGGAAAGCTGCCCCCTGCTGGCGCTGGGCCCTGGCGCTGGGGCAGTTCTTTGTTCGGCGCCAGGGCAGAGCACAGCGGAGCGGCCGCAGCGCCGGTGCCAACCACTGCACACGGCGAGCGGGCCGCGGGCCGGGCGCCAGCTGCCCAGGGCCAGGGAGCAGAGTTCAAGGCTGGCGGCGAAATCTGCCCGGCTTTGCCCAGTAACAGCAGTCGCTGGTGAACTCTGTCCCGCAGCAGGGGCCGGGCAGCGAGGAGCCAGAGACACCCTCCTTCCCCTCGCCGCCAGCCAGGGGCAAAGTCCCAGCTGCTGGTAACCCCCGAGCACGTGGGTCCGTGGGGCAGAGTCACCGGGTGCATCCCCGGGGAGCGGCAGCCGGCAGAGCCCCCGTGTGCCAAAGCAGCCCCAATGCACAACCAGAGAGGGGGCAGTGGGGGCTACTGGGTCTGGCCCTGGGCAAGGAATTGGGGGCCCTGGACTCTAATCCTGGCTCTGCCACCCACACCAGCTGCTTGCCTTGTGCACAGACCCACGGCGCCCCTGGAAAACAAACGGCGCCAGTCCCCTGAGGCCTGAGCCACCGCCCTGGGGATGCTGAGCCAGGTGCCCCATGTTACGGAGGTGCAGCCAGAGGCGCTGGGCCCCGGGATGGCAGCTCCAGGCCCAGGAACCCCACGCTGCAGACCCAGGACCGCGGGCGCCTGCTGACCCTAGCCCAGCGCCAGGGGCTGGGTCCAGAGCCCGGCTGAAGCGGCTGCTTCAAGATGGCTGATTTCCCATGGGGGGGAAGGGGCCCTGGTAGTGCCAAGACCCCCCTGCTCTTAGCTAGCTCCTCCCTCTGCGGCCCCTGAAGGGCTGTGCAGCCAGCAGGGGTGGGAGGCAGGAAGCACCGGGCGGGAGCGTGATCAGAGTGGGGATGTCCCAGCACCCTGGAAGGGGACAGTCGTTGGCCACTGGTCCCAGAAGGGGACGTGACTGCTGACAGTTACACAGTGAGTCAGGGGCCGAGACAGGGAGAGAACCCAGACATCCTGGCTCCCAACCCCCCTGCTCTAACCACTAGACCCTGCTCCCCTCCCAGAGCTGGGATAGAACCCAGGCGTCCTGCTGTTACAATCAAGCTCTGATGGGCTCAAACAGGGCTCTTTATCTCTGTGTCTCCGTTGGGACTAGTCCCAGCCGTCTAACCTCCCCCACACACACCTGGGCACGGTGTGGCTTGGACCCCACCCAGCAGCTGCACCGGTTCCCCGGGACCAGAGCCAGCTTCACACGGGTGAGCGGGCGCACGGGGGCGTGCTGGGCTCCGGGCCGGGGGCGAGTCGGGGGGTCTCTGCGGGATCACTCTTGGTGGGAAATAATGCAGGTCAATGGAGCGGGGGTCTGGCCCACAGGTAAGTGACACAGGGAACAGCCCGAAGGAAAGAGGGGCAGACGAGATGCAGCCACCCAGGACTTGAGGCTGGCATGGCAGGGCGGCGGGAAGGGTTTGCGGGTGCAAAGAGGCAGTGGGAGCGGGGTGCAGAGCCAGGGGTGTTATTTTCCTTTCAAAGCAGTTCACAGCGGCTTTTCGGGAGCTTCCGACACTTTCCCCGTCGCTCAGACAATAAGTTATTTCCAAACCGTTCAGAGCCCAACCTGGGACCCACCAAGGGCCAGGAAATGGCCTCTTACCCTCCTCCCAGTCACGGCTCGTCTTGCTACGATGGGGGGGGCTGGGGGTGAGACCGGGGGGGCAGGGGCTTACTGAACATGTTGCCATTCTTGGCTTTTGGGCCAGGGGTTACGGTGGCTTTAAGGCCCCTTTGTGCTCCCTGTATTCTGAGCCCTGCTGTCAGTTAGAGCAACCTCAGGGCTGCTCTAACTGATGCTTCTCCCCCTGTGGGCCCCAGGGTGCAGAGAACAGCCCCAGCACAGTGTGCTCCAGCCATGCCCCTGATCCACCCCCTACATCAGGGGCTGGGAGCAGGGCCATTACACCAGCTCTCACTGACCAGGGAGACCCTTACGCATGGGAACCCTCAGGGGGCCGACGCCACCCCAGGGCAGGGCAGAGGGGCCCAAGCCTGGCTGAGAATTCAGGCCGAGGAACATGGGGCCGGGTCTGCAGCAGGTATCAGCCGGCTCCACTGACAGTGCCGGATTTACCCCAGCTGAGGATCGGGCCCCTGATAAATTAGTCCAGGGGTATTTAATACTGTCAGCCTCCCTCTGCCCCCCACCCCCGCCCTCAGAGCGCGTGTCCCCCCACGAGCACGTCCATCAGGTAGTCCAGGTCGCTCATGTCCAGCCGGTCCTCGGCGCCGGCCAGCGCCTTGCTGTCCGAGTCCTCGGCGCCGGAGAAAGCCTTGAAGCCGGAGAGGCTGGTGGGCGACCACAGGTCGCAGTCGTACATGGAGGTGTCGATGTCCTCAAAGATGTCCTCCAGGCCGTCCTCCAGCAGGGAGCCGGCCGAGCTGAGCAGCTCCAAGGGGCCCAAGCAAGGGGCTGAGGTCCGAGCCAGCTCCTGCTTGGCTCCAGACTCGCCGGCCAGCAGCTGCTCCTCTTCGGGCCGGGCAGGGCTCAGGACCTCCGCCTGGCCCAGGTCCTCCAGGATGGCGGAGATGGAGGCGTCCCTGGTGGAGAGGAGGAGATCGTCCCCCTGGTTGTCGGAGGGTGGCTGCCGGCAGGGCTCCGACCCACTGTCCCTAGAGTCTGAGGCAGGGGCAGGAGAATCCACCCCGGACAGGGCCTTGGGGCTGTCTGGGGCCACTGGCCCCCCGGCCTCCTGCTGCATCTGGTCCTGCATCCGGCGCAAGGTGTTGGCCACCAGCACCAAGTGCCGCAAGTTGGGTTCCACGAGCCGCAGGCTCTGGTGCAGCTTCAGCATGGAGATGTTGAACAAGGAGCTGGCCGGGGCGGCGCCGGGGTCCCGGGGCTCCGGCTCGCCGCCCTCCATCTCCCCCCGCGTGCGCTTCACGCCTTTGGCCAGCATGGGTCTGCAAGAGAGACGGGAGCAGTGAGTTCCCCCGGCCTGCAGCCTCAAGCGCACCCAGGCCCAAGGCCCGGCCGCCTGACCGCAGGGCGCCGGACTCCTGGGTTCTTTCTCCAGCTCTGGGAGTGGAGCTGCATCTAGTGGTTAGAGCAGGGGGGGCTGGGAGCCAGGACCCCTGGGTTCTCTCCCCAGCTCTGGCAGGAAGTGGGATCTGGTGAGCGGGGGCAGGGAGCCAGGACTCCTGGGTCCTACTCCCAAGTGTTGTTATTCAGTCCCAGCAATCTAGCCCCAGTGGACACAAGACCAGGCAGCTGGGGGGCACCTCCATGAGCAGGGGCTCCTCCAGCTCTGGTTGTCCTGGCGACGCAACACCCCCCAAGGGAGGGGGATTAGTCTCCTGGAGCCATTGGGCAGCCCCAGTTGGGGGAGGGTATTTAACTCCTCCCCGCCCATTCTCGCCCCTCTGAGACCCGCTCCTGTGTCCCCAGTCTTGGGCTGCCATGGTCCGTGAGCATTGCCCAGTCTTTCCCCTGTGGGGCAGGGCTGGCCTGGGAGCCCCACAGTGCAGATGGGGGCTGAGGCCCAGAGACGCTGGCCCAAGGCTGCAGAGTGTCTGTGGAAAAGCAGGGGAGCTGAACTCAGGTCTGCAAAGCCCCAGGCAGCTGCCCTAAACACTGAACCATCCTGCCCGCAGCTGCCCCACGGCTAAGGCCCCAGCGTAGCCGGGCCTCAGGGACGGGGCTGACTCGTGAGCCAGTTTCAGTTTATGCCACACTACTCAGGCATGCTCTAATGGTTACAGCGGGGGGGCTGGGAGTCAGGACTCCTGGGTTCTATCCCAGCTCTGCCACAGATGCCCTGTGTACCCTTGGGCACAAGACCCACCCCCTTTCAGTGCCTCAGTTTCCCCCTCTGTCACCCCAGGACAGCAGCACCAAGGGACTCACCCGAGCTGTTGTCACTAAGCTGCAGCCCCCCCAGATGGGGCCCCTGCGTCTGACAACCTCTGTCCCCTCCGGGAAGCGAAAACCTTCTCCCTGGAGATTTAACCCCAGCTCCCTACAGCGGAAGAGGGGCCCACACCCCTCTCCTGCAGGCCGACACCCTCCCTCTGGAGCTCTCTTCCCAGGCAGCCGGGGAGGAGACGGGATCCGGCTCAGCCTCCCCCAGCCCAGGCCTCCCTGTGGTTCCTCCCCCTGCCGGAGCTGCCAAGGCTGGAAAGCTCCAGAGAGGGGAGTGCGGGAGAGACACCAGCCCGGCCCTTAACTGGCTTGATCCCCGCTGGCCTGGGGGTGTCAGTCAATAGTGAACTATACAGCCTGGGGGTGTCCTATAGAGCCTGCCCTTCCTAAAGGGGGGGGTTGTTCAGTTCCTGTGCAATGGCATCGTATAGGGGACATGGTTGTATAGATTCCAGCACTGGGCCATATGGGCCCTGGAAGGAGTCTGAGTCCCCCCACTTTTCCCCTCCTCTCCCCGAGTTCCCATGAGGGGTGCCCGCAACCTCCAAAGCACAGACCCGAAGTGGGGCCGGGGATCTGCACTTCTGGCTGTCACCGAGTACCCGGGGGATGCTCTGGACCTGCTCCCTACGAAGCCCGGCAGGACTCTGGGGGAGTCTCCTCTTGGGGAGCAGCCTGTCTGCAGGACACACAGCTCCCCCGGCTCCACCTTCCTGGGTCTGACCTTGGAGCATTCAGCATCCTCTGCCCCTCCGTGCGCTTCCCACAGCGAGTCCGCCCAGGCGGGGTCCTGAGGAAGCCAGAGGGTCCTGCCCCCCAGCTCCGCAGTCAGACGGGACTCTCAGCCAGCCAGTAACACAGAGGTTTATTAGACGACAGGAACATGGTCTAACACAGAGCTTGTAGGTGCAGAGAACAGGACCCCTCAGTCAGGTCCATCTTCGGGGGGCAGGGAGGCCAGAGGCCCATCTGGCCCTCCCTCCATTTCCCCAGCCAGCTCCATCCAATGTAGTAGTGAGCTGTAGCTCACGAAAGCTTATGCTCAAATAAATTTGTTAGTCTCTAAGGTGCCACAAGTCCACCTTTTCTCTCTCCAGCAATCTCCCCCAGATTCCCCTCCCCCCCCCCCAGCTCCTCCTGCAAGCCTTTGTCTCTCTCCCGGGCCAGGAGAAAACCTGATCCCTTTGTTCTCCAACACCTTCAGTCGGCACCTTTTGGGGGGGGGAAGGGGGGGGGCGCCAAGCCATCAGTGGCCAGGAGACAGGGTGTCGGCCATTCTCTGCCTAGACAGCCTCACACTGCCCTCTAAGGCTCTGCAACGATCACCCTCCCTTATCCCACCACCTAGAGACTTAAGAAAGGCATAGGGGAAACTGAGGCACCCACACAATATTCAGAGAGAACATTAAGAACAGTCCCACGTCGTCACACTGGCTCCCCCTGAACCAGTACTGGCCAAAGCCCCGGGGACACCACCCTGCCCTGTCCCTTTGCCCCCAACCCAGGGCAGGGAGGGAGCAGCTGGGACGCAAGGGGGGTTTCCTGCGCTCCCTGATGCCTGCCCCAGGCCTGAGGCTGCCAGGCTGGGGCCGGGGCACTGTGCCAGGAGCATGGCCCGTGGGATGCAGCAGAGCTGCTGTGCCAGAGGCGTCACTGCACCCCCTGTGCGTACCACGGAGATGACACAACGTGACTAACGCTACAGTGTCGTGCAGATGACAGATGAATCACAGCCCATGGTTTCCAGGCACCTGCCTCCTAAGGGCTCGATACAAACCAAGCTGCTAGGCGCCAGGCGGGACCCAAGGCAGCATTCAAACCAGTGAGCAGGTCACAAGACTGGTTCCATTCCCAGCTCTGCACCGGGTGGCCTTGAGTACATCCCCTCCCTGTGCCTCAGTTTCCCCTCTCACCGTTGCCTACTCAGATGGGGAGCTCTTTGGGGCAGGGGCTGCCTCTCTGGCAGAGTCTGTGCAGCGCCTGGTGTGATGGGCCCCAGAGCCTGATTGGGGCCCTCGGGTGCTACCTTAATATGAATTATTAGTTATCATGGATGTCGTATTATCCTCGTTAATCGTTGGTATTAGAAGCAGGGACCATTGCTACAGGGCACCGTACAAATGCCCCAAAGAACTATCAGTCGACGTACTGATACAGTGTATGTGCATACAGCACCTAGCGTGACAGGGCCTTGATTTCCTACCGGCTGTTACCACGGTACCCATAATTACCTCTACACAAATAGGGATCTTTGCAAAACACTTCACAGAGGAGGCCACACATCCTCTCTCTTCTAGGAATGGGGAAACTGAGGAACAGGGAACCACAACTTGCCCAAGGTCACCCAGTAGGCCAGGGAGAGCCAGGGCTAGAACTCAGGTCTCCTAAGTCCCAGACAACTGCTCTGTCTTCCGGGCCACACGGCCCATTTGCCATGGCCTTCAGCTGCAGCCGGCAGCACCTGGCACTCACTTGGCAGGGGGGCAAGTGGGTGCCCCGGGCACATGGAGAATCAGACCCAGAGAGATTCAAATATGTGCAAATCCAGGGCACCAGCCTGGCAGCTCTGGGAAGCCTGAACCCTCTTTGAGCAGGAGCAGCAGGACCCACTTCCCCCACACCCAGCCCCCTGGCAGCATGTCTTGGTCCTGTCCTGGAGCGGGTGAGAGCAGAATGAACCCTAACCATTATAACATCCTTGCTCTGATGGGGGGCTTTGCACTTGGAGGTCTCCAGGCAACCTGCACATGATGTAGTGATGCCTACAGATGGGGAAACTGAGGCTCAGACAGGAAAGTCACTTGCCCAAGGTCATGAAAGAGAACCCAGGTGTCCTGAGTCCTAGTGTAGGGTCCTATGGACTGTGCCTGCCAGAAGAGCCATTTGCCCATGGTCTGTGCGCCCTGGGGAACCTGGACTGGGCCAGACTCCAGGGGCCCACAACTCCGGCTGTACATTGTTCCATGGCTGGAGGCTGCTGAGGAGCAAAACGGCAGGCAAGGAAGCCGTGAGAACGACTGTGCCCCTCGAGCCAAAGCTCAGTGCCCGGAGCTGGGGAGGGGCACGGCCGGGTCTGATCCCAACCCCCTGGGCTTTCCTCCCGGGCCCAAAGGTTTCGTTTCTAAAGGGGGCGATTTTGTTTCCTAGGTAGGTTAGTGATTTTTCGCCCCGCAGCCAGAATGGGGAGCTAGACACCCCAATGGTGGACGCTTGGCAAAGAGGGAACCCCGCCCCAGGGACCCCCCCATTCATCTGCCCCACTGCCCTGGGGGTGCCGCCTGCTACCTGCCCCTTGCGCAGGGGAGCCCCCAAGTTACCTGCCCCTTGCCGGGGGTCCCCAGTGCTCCATGCATTGCAAGGGGGGCTGCCCCTGTTCCGTGCCTCGCCCCGGGGGTCTCCCCGTTACCCCCCGGCCCGGGGGGGGGCTGCCCGTTGTTCGGGGGGGGCAGCCCCACGCGGCGGGCGGAGCAGCGGCGGGGGCGGGTGAGTCACGCAGCAGCCGGAGCCTCCTTCCCCGCCCGCCCCGGGTGACTCACCGGGCTCCGGCTCCCGGCCCCGGGCTCCCCCCAGCGGCCGGCCCCGGGCTCCCCCCCAGCGCCCCGTCCCGTCCCGGGGCAGCGCGAGCCCCGCAGCCGGACCCCTCCAGACCCTCATTTACATACCCGGATCCTCAGGGCCCAATCAGCGGGGTTTGGAACGCGCCGCGCAGCCAATCAGCAGCCGGCATCTCCCCCCTCCGGCTCCGAAACCGACTCGGCCACCGGGAATTGCTACATCTGCCCTGCTGCGCCAGGCCCCGCCCCTCCCATTGTCCGGGGGAGGGGGGGAAGCAGCGTGCCAGCCAATAGCGGGGCTCGGCCTCACGCCTCATCTGCATACAGTGGGCGGACGGGACCGAATCAACACAGCTGGAGGGCGGGGCGGAGTGAAAGGAAAGACCAAGAGGCCCTGGCCCACTGCCATCTGATTGGCCCGGGCCAAGCGGCTCATCTACATACAGAGAGCGGACGTGAGCGACTCAAGCGAGAGGCGGGGCGGGCGGTTTGAGTGACAGGCCCGGCAGGGGGCGGGGGTGGGATGAGTTTGTCGGGGCTCAGCCTGCAGCTGCTGGGGGTGGGGTGGAGGAGGGGGGAAGGAGGAGACCCAGGGCATGCCCCTCCTCCGCTCCCCTGGCCCTCAGCAGCCCCACTCCCCCAGCCACCTTAGTGCAACCAGCATTGGTCCTTAGACATGGCTCTGCATCGAAGCCAGGGGGCCCATCTACCCTGGTATCCTGCCTCGTTCCATCCAGGGCGGTTCCAGCCAGCCCCCCCACAGCGCAGCACAGCGAGGGTGAGACCTGCCGAGCCAGGCAGCCGCAGAGCGTCAGGATTCATGTGATTTAGAGGAAGGTGAAAACAGCCCTGGGGCTCAGAAGCGAAAGTGAAAGGGCCAGCTTTGCCCTGCGACCAGCTGAGCTGGGGCTCAAACAACCCCCAGGCAGCAGATCCCCAGCATTGCACATCAGGCCCACGCCTTGGCCTGAGCCGCCTTCAGCCTTTTCCAGTCATCACCCCTCTGACCGGCCTCACGTCAGCGCCCCCAGCTCATTCCTCTCTGCCACACCGGCGCCCCAGGGCCTCAAAAGCATCTCTCTCACCCCCGGAACTCGGCCCAACGAAGGTCTTCCTGCCCCCCTCCTCCCTCTACTATCTCCAAAGCAGACCAGGCCCCCAGCAGCCAGGCACCACCATATGCCTGGGAGACGGCCCGTGCCTGGGAGTCCCCAGGGATTAGACAGAGGGGGAGACAGACGCCCAGAGCAGCAAAGAGACTTGCCCAGGCACCTGGAGTGTGCCCAGAACTCCGCTCTCCCCGTTCCCCGCCCAGTGGCCCCATTCACTTGACCCTGCTGCGTCCAGGAGCAGCTGAGCGGGTGGAGAGGTGTTTCCAGGTGTGTGAAGCTGGCCCCGTGAGGAGAGGCCATTCAGACAGCAGGCTACCTGGGCGGGGAGTGGGAGCAGGTACATTGATAGAGCCCTGAGCCCAGCTGCAGGGGACATGCGCTTCCAGGGGAAAGTGCCCAATGCAACAGCCCTGCAGCTTTCCTGGCTTCCCGGGCCCAGCTCCTCGCTGCTACCTGAAGGGATTCCTCAGCAGCCGGGGTCGCTTTTTCAAATGCCATTTTGAAAACACACCACTTTTTGCACCAATCAGCCCGTGCTCGCCTGAGCTTTGTCAGAGGAAGGATGAGAGACAAACCCCAAGCCACCCCTCCACATCCGACCACTCGGTCCGCAGGGAAAACCTGCCCCCCCCTCCAAAGATGAGCTTGGGAGCTTAAATTCAGAACTCCCCTGGACGCTCAAAGCCATGGTCTCACCAGACGCTGCTTTTATGGTTCATTACAAACCACCTGCCACTCCGAACCCTCCTCTGGCCTGTGACTGCAGAGGTGTTATCTACCCACCTCATTTCAAGGGGTTTCTTGCAAGGTGCTAACCCTCCTGCTGAGCAGGCCGACCCGCCTCGTACGGAGCAGTGACCCCCCGTCACCCTCAGAGTGCGCTTCGTCCAGGCTGCAGCAGCTGGAACGCGCCTCTCCCCTCCCCCACGGTCGTCCCGTCAAATCGATTACTTCCCCACCTTGTCTCTCTCCATTTGTTTTTTTAAACACGATCAGACCCAAGGCCCCAGTCCGGATCTCACCGGCTCCCCGCCCAGCAGACCAGGGCCCTCCAGGGTTAACTCACCAAGCTGCTGGTCTAACATTAACAGTGATGTGCCTGCTGCTGGATCCCGTGCCAAGGGCACTGGCAGCCCAGGCTCAGAGGCGTGGCAGGGCTGGCACACAAGCCGTTCTTTACTTTAGCGGAGCGGGAGCTCCTTCTGCCTGAACGTTCTGGCCCCAGACAGGCTGTTCCCAGGTGCACCCTGAACGTGCAGTTACTGTGTTTGCGCTGCCCAGCTGCAGCAGAAAGAACTTATCACTCTGCCCAGTGATTGCTTCCAGATGCGAGCAAACCAGCCGCGCGGCTGGGCAAAGGCAAAGACTGGTTCTTAGGAGACAGCCATTTCCTACCAGCTTCTAGACGGGCAAAATCTGAAAACAAACCACAGACGAGATTTTGGAAAAAGTCCCACTAATAGGGCAATTTCTTCCCTCGTCTTTACCGAGAGGCTGCTTCTCACTCACGGACAAGCCCTGCCTGGGGCCAGTTCTACCACAGTTTGTGTGCAAAAGGAAAGCAAATGTGAGGATGGGAGACCTACCGATTTGCTTATTGCCCAACTTCCTGCATGGGAGTCGGACAGGGTGACCAGACAGCCTGACAAAATCGGGGCTGTCCTGATTTTAGTTCTTTGTCCCGCGTCCCAACCGATGGGTCGGGACGCCATTTGTCCTGATATTGCGGCTTTGGCCACTCCAGCGGTTTGGGGTTTTTTTGCTTCCCACGTGTCCCGATATTTTGTCCGTTTCATCTGGCCACCCTAGAATTGGATAGTAAGGAGATAGCAGAATTTCCTCCTTGCCTCTTGATCTCTGCTCTGTGTCCGGAAATCATAGGGCAGTTGTTTATTTAAAGGACACTGTTAGTCCAGGACCTTCGAAGGGGTGGATAGCACCAGGAGTTACACTGGGATATGGAGCCCTTCATTTCTAGGTCACTTGTTTTGTCCACCCAACTCTGATCTCCTGCAGAATATTGAGCAGAGAATCCCACCCTACCATTCCTACCTGAAGCTCCCTAGATATTTCAGTGAGAATGAAAAGGAGCGTTTCCCCCACCATCTCTAGTCTAACCCCCAGTGAAATCCTGCAACTCCCTTCAGACACTCCCATGCGATCGGCACACTGGGAAAGAAGAATGCTCCCTCCTCCATGGATCCGATACTCTTATTCACAAAGTAAAGTAAAGAAATGTCCTTTTTAAATTAACCTCGCAGTGACAGTTTTGCCAGCATAGTTTGTTTCAACATGTGCCCATCTGTCGGAGCAGACAGCTACAGTCCCTTCAATCATGTTTAACAAGACAGGGGCAATCAGTGTAAGACACTTTAGTTTAAACTGTAACAATTCAGGTAGAGCAACAGTTTAATTACGCAGATCTGCATAAGGAGCATTTGCCCTACAGTTTCGCAGCAGATTCAGGGCATTTGTCACGAGTGGGTGACTTAACACTGATATTTGAATCCTTTATACCCAGATTATGGCACAATTTGAGCTTGTCAGGTATGAAAACCCATAATTTGCACCTTGCAAGTAATTAGGGATTGAAACGTGCACACACACAAATGCTGCAAGATAAACGAAGCTCACAGCTTTAGTTAAAGGTCACGTCGTTTCGGTTAAGAACAAAAGCTACTAGATCGCCTTGTGCATCCACTTTCCCACACAGAGCCCTGCTCCACACTCAGGCCCAACTCGATTTAAACAGGAGTTTTCCCCGAAGCTGCAGGGCATGTTTGGGAGTTCCACCATTAACGCAGCTTTCGCAGCACCTGGAAATTGCAACGGCCAGGCTACAGATCTCTGTACAGCACCAAGGATTTTGGGAGAAGGTGTCTGCTTTTTGTTCCGTTACCATCCGGCATCGGACAGGACAGAGTGTCCACTGCCCATGGCTTACAGTAAAGCAGATTAATAATTCTAACGTTAAACAGGTGCAATTCTACCGTGATCCCCCAGCACTGGCCGAGCAGTACACCAAGGAGATGGACATCTCTTCACACACGTGGCAAAACCCCCTGGTAATGCTTTATCTTCCAAGGGCACGTACATCTGGCATGAATCTCACATTTCAGTGTATTCTCCTGAAACATTAACACCACTAGGACTTTGGGTTCCTTAAGTCCAGATTCCCAGGAGTGCAGACACCCCTACGATCAGCCCAGATCTGCTGAACACCTGAGCACCTTGCAGCTCCCAGGGAAGATGGCTGAAGCCGGGCGGGGGCCGAGCAGATCTGAAAATCAGACTCAAGGTCTAGTCTTTTGTGCATGGCAAGATGACACTGCATGTGTCAACTTCCATGCTGTGACTAATGAGAAGACAGAACTCTGGCCAAACACAGGAAAGCTGGACCTCTCAAGCATTCCCAGCCGCCAACCCCAAATTTACACCCCAGAGGAGCTCGTAATATTATAACAGGATTGGTTCCCTGGAGCAACTCAGGCAAAGATCTCGGGGTACAGGACCAGAGCAACCCACGAAAACATCCCAGGCTTCCAAAAGAGAACTGAAACCAGAACTTGTAGCAGTGACTTGTGTGTGCCCAACTTGAGACCCCGTAAAGGGACCTGGCTAGAGACCGGGTGAGTCACGGCCCTCTCTGGTGTCTCAGCATTGGCCCCAGAACACAATGATCATGCCTGCCTAGCTTGGCCCAGAGGCCTAAGAAGAAATCATTAAAAATCACAACTGAATCTTAAGAAGTTTTGCAGTTCTCCACAGATCTGGACTGGCTGAGGGCAGCGCACCGAGGTTCCCACTCCAAGAGAAAACAGGCCCGTTGGTATTTTAAAAACCAGGCCAGTCGCTGTAAATGATTGGGTCTGAAACACTGACAAGACTTCACCCAAAAGCCTGCTGCAAAGAGCACGGAGCTCTGTGACGCTCAGGAAAATATTACAGAGCCACGGAGACAGACTGTTACTGACTATTGTGCATATACAAGGACGTGGTTGTACATCGTACGTCACATATTGCGGCCAACAAATTGCGTCAGAAGAGGAATCCAGGGAACAGCCCCCCAGTCCCAGCTGTTTGCCAGCTCGCTGCCTGAACCCAGCACGACTGGCAGCCGGAGGCATGAGCAAGAACCAAGCGGCGGTCTCGGGGCAGAGGGACAGCAGGCCCAGAGCGAGGGCTCCGTAGATCAGCTGCCGTCACTCTGATGGGGTGAGTCTGCCCAGGACGAATCCCACGCAGCCGTGCAGCGCTCCTGCAGCCTCCTGGCAGGAGAGGGGTCGCACCGCAGCCCCACCCGAGCGTCTGAACAAGGACGAGAGATTAACAGACATCTTGCTAAATGACCGTCGCTCAGAGAGACCCCCGAGAGAATCCCAGCCCCACGGATTCTCTGGCCCAAATCCCTCCCGATGCCACTTCAGCGAGACCAGCCTGTTCTTAAAGAGGTAGCAAAGCTGGCTCCCAAATCCGACACCGTAGCAGGACATAGACCCGGCCGGCAAAGCCCGCGGCAAGTTGCGATGTGCAGGGCCCGAGCGTTACAGGCCTGCGCCAGAGAGGTGCCGATGGGAACCGGTTTAGCAGACCTCGTTACCAAGGCGGACGCTGCCCGGGTGTTTCATGGGGGAAGGCGGCCAATGACCTGAGACGCCGCTTGCCTCTGTTCGTAGCCTTCCCTCTTGGCGCTAACGTTACGGCCTTAACACACAGTCACATCGGCCTTCGGGAAGACGGCGATTCCAACTCCCAGCTCCGGCAGGAGCCCTCAGCAGCAGGAAGGAGGCAATGGGACAGGTAGGCTCACACGTGCAAGTCGGGGCCGACCGGCTGCGGTAGCCAGGAGTTTTCAACCCATGCCAGCAGCCGGAGCGGTGTCAGAGGAGAAGGGAGCGACCAGCACGCTATCCGCCTTCCTCGCTTGAGACAATGAACTCTGAGCGGCCCGTGTCTGTACGCGGAGAACGGGCAGGAGAAGCATGGCCTTAGGACCCCACGACTATCTCCATTAGGTGGTCGAGGTCATGCCAGTCTCTCCTTGCTGGGGCTCCGCTGGCCTGGGAGGGCTGCCAGCTGCCGGGCGCTTCTGCCCCGAAGCTCTCGAAGCCCAAAGTGTCGATGTCGGAAAACAGGTCGTCCCCGGCCAGGTTGCTGAGGTAGCCGGAGTCCAGGGTCTCAAAGCTCCCGAAGAAGGAATCAGCAGTGCTGGCCTGTGGCCACGCTTCCCCCAAAGCGGTTCCCAGGCTCAGGGTTGCCCCGGCGTCTCCCGGCGAACCCCGGCGCAGCTCCTGAGCCGCACAGCGGCTGCCCGTTGTCTCCAGCCCGTGGCTCTCTCCAGCGTCTGGCTGCCGGTGGTTCTGGGACAAGCCAGCTCCGAAGAGATGCGCCAGCTCCACTTCTTCCACAGCAGGCACGGGGTCTGCAAGCGAGTCCTGCGGGCCACCGGGATCCCGCGCCAGCTCCGGCGCCTCCAGGATGGTGGGGACGGCAGAGGCTGCAGAAAAGTCATTTCCTGCGGCAAACCCTGCTGTCTCCGTGTCGCCCGGGCCTTTCGGAGGCTGGCTCGCTGCCTGGAACCGGGATCTCTCCTCCCAGGCCAGAGATGGGGGGGTAACTTCCGTCTGGACAGGAGGTGGATGCGTAACAGCCGGGGGATTCAGGCCAGGTAGGAGGCACTTTTCCAGGCACATCTCTTCCCAGATTTGATGGAGGGTGTTGCAGATCAGCACCTGGCGGAGTAGGTTAGGCCTTTTCTCTACGCTTTCCTTCCTGAATTTATCCACCGCGGCGTAGAAGAGACGCTGGCGCAGCTGTGCAGACAGCTCGGCGTCCTGAGGGGCCACGGCATCGCTCGAGACATCCTCCCTCGCCGCGAGTTTGCACTTCACTCCCGCAGGCATCGCTCCCTGCGAGGAAGAGGTGGGCGGGGGGCGAGTTAGAGAAACTGCAGCATTGTCTTTCTACAAACCATCTCAGACACCCCCCGAAAATCCGGCAACAGCTGGCCGAACGCTCAAAGTCACTAGCCACAAGAGATGCTCCGGGCGCCTGCTTATTCCAGTCAAGTCTCTTCCTACCACTGATTTTTCGTCTCTGCCACAGAGCACGTTACTTCTGCACAGCCGGGACGGGGATCCCTGCGCAGCAGCCAGCCAAGAGACAAACGCGGCCGAGGACGAGGCCGGGACGTTGAGAAAAGTCAAGGATCCGCCTGGACCGAGCAGGGCGAAGGTAAGGCAGGAACGCAGCAGGTCGAGTTTTAGCCTCAGGCCACGTCTACACAACAAAATGAAGTGGCCGGACGGCGGCGTACGGCCGCCAGTGTCATTCCACCCCTTGTGCGCGTCTACACGCGGCTCCCGGCCCGCGCAGCCTCACCGGGAGCGTGGGCACCGGTTGTGCCATCAGCGCGGGGGATTGCGGGACGGCTCCTGAGAGCCGGGAACAGCCAGCGTCTGCGCCGACCCCGCGTCGACCTCACTGCGTGGAGCGTGACGCGGCACGGCGCGGGGAGGCGGCGTCAGTAAGGGGCGGGGCGCTTACGTCAGCGGGAGCAACGTTTGTGTGTGGACGCTTCCAGAGCTCAGGCGGCGCGAGCCGCCTCCCGTCGACCTGGCAGCGTAGCCCGGGGCCCAGCGGGGCACGTCCACGCCGACAGCCGACTCGGAGGGGTCTCTCGCTGTCGTTACTCCGCCCCCGAGGACTGTCAATCTAGCCGTGTCTACACTGGGGCTTAGGCTGGGTCTCTCTGGGGTGTGACGTTTTTACACCCCCCCCGCAGCAAAGCAGCTACGTTCACGTCAGTGCTGGGTGTAGGCCGGACCACAGGACCCGGGGGTTTAATCACGCTCAGTGAGCTCCGTCGAGATAACCGGATTAGGGGAACGGAGCATTTTTAGGCCTTGTCTACACTAAGGAGATTTACAGGCCTGGCAAAGCCTCCCAGTTAGTGCAAGGAGAGGTTAGACCAGCGAGAGCTTTCCCCACCTCCGAGTGGGGTCGGCCATCCCCGCGAAAGGACTTTGCCAGGATCACGGCGTCCGCACAAGGGCTCTCGCCCGCCAGCTACCTCAGCGAAAAGCCCCGAACCAGACGTCGCTGGCCAAACCAGGCGTGAAGCAGGCCTGGGTCTCCCGAGCGCCACCCAGCTGGAAGGAGATCCTAGCGCCGCTCTCCCCGGGGGACGATCGTCCACAGCTCCCAGCGGCCTGGGCCGATTCCTGCAGGGAGGGCCGGCACTGGCCCGCCAGCCCCGCCGAAGAGGAATGGGGTAAAGGAGAGAAGTGGAAGCTGTTTGCCTCCAGAGCCGGCGTTCTGACTGAATTAAGCCCAGTCTGCCACAGGGTGTCAAGGGTCGCGCCTGACGAGCGGGGGATCTGGGCTCCGGCTCCGGCCCCCAGGCAAACCTGGCAAGCGCTGAAGGGAGGCGCCAGCCATTTGGGGCCAGCAATCTCGGCTTCTGGTTTGGTTAAGCCAACCCCGAGGTGCCTATCATTTGGGCCGTTCCCGCCCCCTGGGCCAAGAGGCCACCGGGGCCCTGGGCTGACGCCCGGCCCTGTGGGAAGCCGGCTCCAGCCCAGCAACGAGCACCCCTCCCCCTCCCATGGACCGGGACACTATAAAACCTGATTCATACCTGATTCCCCCCCACCTTCCACCAGCAGGAACCCCACTGCCCCGCCCCCCAGCCCCGCTTCAAGCCCTCCCCGCCCCCTCTCTCCACTAGCACCTAGAGGGAACAGGTGACCCCCCTTTCCACACCCCATCCCAGCCTCTCCCCCATACCCTCCTCCACCACGCAGACCCCTCTGCCCTGCTGTTCCTTTCCCCCTCCCGCAGCGCCGCCCCCACCCCCACCTCCCTCCCCCAGCCAGCCTGCAGCTGCAGATATAGTTCGTAGGGAGGGCTGCGGGGGTGGGGGGGAAACAGGACTGCAGCAAGGGGGGAGCGGCGCGGGGGGGCATAGATAACGGGTGAGCCGGGGGGGTCCAGCCCCCATTGCAGGGCTGCAGCCCCAGCTCAAAATCCCAGTCCTGCCCGGAGCCCAGATCGCGCCCCCCCGATGGGGCCCGGGGTGCGGTCGGTACCTACCGGGTTGGGGCCTGGGGTTTGCACGGGCCGCCCGCGGGCTCCCTCCCTGCCCAGCCGGCCCCGGCCCCGGCCCCATTGGCTGGTTCGGACGCCTCGGGAGGCTGGGATTGGCCGGCCGGGGCACTTACCTGGCCGCTCCAGGTGTGTCCGGCCCGCCCCTTGGGGGGTTGCGATCGCCTCCCGCCCACAGACCTGGGACCCCCCGCGTCCCCGGGGCTGAAACAGCCAACCCGGGAGTGAGCGAGCAGCCGGACTCCTGGGTTTGAGGGACGTTACTGTGTTGGGGGCTGGGAGCCAGGACTCCTGGGTCCTGTCCCTGGCTCTGGGAGGGGAGTGGGGGCCAGTGGTTAGAGGGGGTGGGGCGAGCCAGGACTCCTGGGTTCTGGCTCTGGGAGGGGAGCAGTGGCCAGTGGTTAGAGGGGGTGGGAGCCAGGACTCCTGGGTTCTGTCCCTGGCTCTGGGAGGGGAGTGAGGGCCAGTGGTTAGAGGGGGTGGGGGGATCCAGGACTCCTGGGTTCTGGCTTTGGGAGGGGAGCAGGGGCCAGTGGTGAGAGGGGGTGGGAGCCAGGACTCCTGGGTTCTGTCCCTGGCTCTGGGAGGGGAGATTTGGGCCTGCTGGTTCTTTCCCTGGCGCTGGAGAGATGTGATCTAGTGATTCTGTGGTTAATGCCTCGCCCCCCCGGGCTCTGTGGCCTGTTGCTGCCGGTCCCTGTGTGACGTGGGGCTAATGCTGCCCCAGGGAGCCTTGGGGTGAGTGAAAGCTGCGGGACACAAGCCGGGCGGCACTGGTGTGTTGTTCGTGCTGCGCCCTCTGGCTAGCTGGCTTCCACCGGGCCACAGGCGATGGGGCAGGAGGTCCGGAGCTGCCCCTTGGGAGGTGGTTTGATGCTGTGGTGCCCAGGGTGCCAGGCGCTGGACAGACGCCGGCCCTGTTGGCCTCCAGTGAGGTTTCCTGGGGGGCGGGGGGAGTCTCGGGAAGGAGTGAGGTCATCTCTCAAGCATCAGCCTGCCCCCAAACCCCAAACTTCACCGTTTTCCTTCCTCCTGTGAGATGCTTTGGGCGGCAATGGGACAAGGGCTCTCATCTGAGAGCCGGCAGATCCCTGTCCCCCCATTTCCCCAAGAGGTGGTGGGAGCTGGAGCCAGGTGTCCCCCACCTGCTGGGGGGTGCCCCACCCACAGCTCAAGGGAGAGCTTCCTCCCCCCACCCCAGCTGGTGTTTTGTGAACTTGTCTAGGGGCCCAATCCCGGAGGCAGCATCCGAGCCCCTGCCCAGGTCAGGCGCCGCCCGCGAGGCCCGCAGCTGAACGCCCTGCCCCCCGGCGTGGGAATCGCTCGGGGCTCTGGCGGGAGACAGGCGCCCGGACGGATACCAGGAGCGAAGTGGCAGCGTGTATGCCCAGGGGCTGAATGGAGCCTGCCAAGCTGGAGGCTGGTGCTCTGCGGTGGCACCTAAACCCTCCGGAGCTCCGCGGCTCGCACCCGGGCTGCCCCTCGGGGAGATCTGCTCGAACACCAGGCCAGGGCTAGGCAGGTCAGGTGGGAGGCGCTCAGGGTCCCTTCCCGCCTTAAAGTGTCTGAACAATCTGGTTACAGTGGCTCAGCTGGGTACAGCACCTTGTTCTCCCGCTGTGGACGCAGCTTCAACACCTGGCTCTACCAACACCTCCTCCTATGGCCTTGGGCAAGTCACTGCATCGCTCCGTGCCTCGGTTTCCCCAAATGGAACTTGGGTGCTATCCCTTTAAGCAGCTGGCAGCCCGGCTGAGGCGCTCCCTGGGGTGTAGAGCCCATCAGAGGAGCAGTGTGTCTCCGTGGCTAGGCCTGGCACCGTGTACAGAATTCGGAAACATGGTTATTGGTCCAGTCTCCCAAGTGCCCCTAGGCCGGTGGTCGGACCACTGCCCCCAGCAGAGCCCATTGTTCTCAGGGGCCAGTGCAATCCCTAGTGGACTAGCCCTACTTCATCAGCCAGCCGTTCCCCCTCCGGCACGTGGGGATGCCTGCCTGCCACGCAGGGCACCACGGGCTAATTGGCTAATATCTGTACAGCTGTATGGGGGCAGGTTACTGCAGAGGAATCCCCCCCGGATCACATCAGAGCCCATCTGGCCCGGTATCCCGTCTGCAACAGGCCAGCAGCAGCTGCTCCAGAGACCCCAGGGTGCTGCTGCCCCCAGGGAGGCTTGAACCCCCTGAGCTCAAGGGTTAGAACGGTGCCCAGGCAGACAGGACACCTAGGGCCTATTCCCAGCTAAGGCAAGTCACTTTCCTGCTCTGTGCCTTGATTTCCCCAGCTGTAAAATGGGGATAATGGTCCTGCTCATCTTTGTGAAGTGCTTTGAGATCCAGGGCGGAAAGGTGCTGGGCGCATGATGTGACAATGCTGCCCTGCAGCCGGGGGTGCCCGCTGTCCCAAATTCTCCCTGCAGCCGGGGGTGCCCGCTGTCCCAAATTCTCCCTGCAGCCGGGGGTGCCCGCTGTCCCAAATTCTCCGTTGTAGTTTTAATCTCTGCATCTGGAGGCCTGGCTATTCCTGCTCATCCAAGCCTTCTTTAAACGAGGGTGCCATTGCAATCTAGTGGCAAGGAGTTGCACAGGCTAATCCCGCAATGACCCTCCACGGAGAACCCGCATGCTGGGGAGCCGGCTGCTCAGAGATTAGAGACCAGTGAGATTCAGTCTCAGAAAATAGGAAATCTTTACTGGTCCCCGCGTGGTGCGGGGGTGGCAGCTCCTGCTGCCAGCGAGAAGCAAGCCACAGCCAAATATCAAAGGCATCCCGAGGCCTGGGCTCGGCCGCAAGGGGTCGCCATGGGGTTAGCAGGGCAGCTCCCCAGATGGGGTCGAGCACTGGCCCCGAAGGAGCTCGGCGGATTGACCTGCGGAAAGGCACCGGGGGGCTGGAGGCGGAATTTTCTCTCCCGCCCGGGGCCGTGGAGGACAGAATTGAATCCAGACTCTGGCTCATTTGGCCCCCTATCCAGGGGCCCAGCCAGCCACACTTGCGCTGCGATAGCAGCTTGGAGCTGGGCTGAGCCCCCCAGATCCGGAGCAGGCGGCGAGGTTACGGCTCAGTGGCGGCAGGCGGCTGGATCCAAGCGGCAGGGGCAGGGCTGGTGGGTGGCTCCCAGCGGGGGCCTGGCACCCTCACACCTTGGGGTAGTTCCTGGAGAGATAGACACTCTTCCCGTCGTACTCCGAGGTGGTGAGGCATTTCAGGAAGAAGTGGCCGAGGTCGTGCTTGGAGATGACCCGGGCACCGCCGGACGTGTTCACCGTCACCGTGTAGTCCCCGGTCAGCGGCTGGTCGTCTGGCGGGCAGGGAGGGAGGGACGGGTTGGGACATAGCCGGCACTGAGGGTCACGGCCCCCCTTCCTCCCAAGGCCCCTCCGGTGCCAGCCCCCTGCTCGGCCGGCAAGCCCACCCGGGGGTGTGTGCATGGGGCCCCGCTCCGAGGAACCCACCCCACACAGGCCTGCGCCCAGCCCTCCAACTGGGAGGGGGTATCCTGCTCCATCCGCTGCCCCCTGTGACCCGGAGGGGGAGCCCACCCTGCCACTCTCTCCCAGGCACTGGCAGAGAGAGCTGGTCCCAGCCAGAGCCCCTACCCACCGGCGATGTGGGGCGGCATGACGGAGACGCAGTCCAGCCCCGACTCCTGCAGAATCTGGTGCATGCGGATGTGATCCTCCGTCACTGGCAGGAGCTTGGCTGGCACCTTCTTCAGGTCCCACATCAGGAAAGCTACAGGGGCGGGGCACGAGGGGAGAGTCAGGACAGGGGAGGAAGGACACTGGCAGCAAAGCCAGGACTCCTGGGTCCTATCCCGGCTCTGGGAGGGGAGTGGGGTCTATTGGTCAGAGCAGGGGGCTGGGAGCCAGGACTCCTGGGTTCTCTCCCCATTTCCCACTGATTTTCTGTACAACTTGGGCAAGTCCTTTGGTCCCCCCAGCTGAGCGGTGGGGCTCGCCCCTCCCTGCCCCCAGGGATGTGAGGGTAAAGCCGCTGGTGTCTGGGCCGTGCCCAGGGAGGCTGTCCTAGTCGCTCAGGGAGGCGTGGGTATCCATTAAGGCAGGGACGTAAGGACTCCACAAGGCCTGTCAGACAGTAGCATAGCTGCACCCGGCCCCACGGCCCTCACGCGGGTAACCCCAGATCCTGTGGCGTCACACGCGAGGAAGCTGCCAAGCAGCTGCAAGGGGCTCGTTTCTCCCGGCTTGGGGCACAGTACGTTGGGGTGGCAGCAAGGCCCCCAGGACACCAGGGAGCGAAGGGGCGGACATGCTACTGAACCTGAGGCAAAGGGATTAGGAACCCCCTCGTCAGAGGAGGAAGGACCCGGAAAGGAAAGGGGCGTGAAACCCTCCCAAAGACGCATGAGGCATCGTGTGCCAGAGAAGGCTGCATGGCGGGGACAGGCCAGCACAATGCGCCCAAGCAGTGCCGGTGACGAGGGAGACGCTGATAACCCCCCAGGGCTCCCTCTGGGGTCTCTCCCCCAGGCGCTGGGCCAGAGGGTTTGGACGAAGCCCACTGAGCCAATTCCAACAGGTTTCTCTGAAGAGTTCACGGCCGGCCGGCCGGCCGCTGGGGCTCCCACCTGACCCGTCGTTCTGCTAATCCTGGAGCTGGCACGAGAACCTGGCAAACCAGAGCTGCTAACGGGGTGGGGGGGCTGAAGCAGAAGCCTCATCAGTCACTTGGGCGCAGGAGCAGGGTCCCCGCGTGCTCAGAGAGCAGCTCCCTGCCCAAGAGCTGCATGTCTCAGGGAAGGAGCGAGCCGGAATCTGGCCCCCGCTGGCCGGAGGCATAGCCCAGGGAGACGCGGGCAGGGGCATGCACCCAGCTGGTGCCCCACGGACTCACCCGACAGGCACACGACCACCTTCCGGATCCCGTGGGCCTTCATGGCCGCCACTATGTTCCTGGTGCCCTCGGACATCATGGTGGTGGGGCCTGGACAGGAGAGCAGAGGGGTCAGGGGGGCTTCGGCAATGGGGGGCGCAGCAGCGGGGAGTGCCAAGGGTAGGGGGATGCGTCAGGCATGGGGGCTGTGTAGGATGGGGCAGGGGGAGCTTTGTGGGGGTGAAGGGGGTGGGTCAGAGGGTGCAGGGCTGGGCTGGGCAGGAGGCACATGGAGGGCAGGGGCAGGGGCCCCAGGGGGCAGGGAGAATGTGGGGTCTGGGTGAAGGGCCCCGGTTCCTGGGGGGCAGGAGGAGCGGGGGGTGCAGGGGCTGGGCGAGGGGCCCTTGGGGGGGCAGGGGGTGTGGGGGCCAGGCAAGGGATCCTGGGGGGACGGGTGAGGAGGGCAGGGGGGCTGGGCAAGGGGCCCGTGGGGGCTGGGTGAGGGGCCCTGGGGAGCAGGGGGTCGTGGGGGCTGGGCAAGGGGCCCTTGGGGGCAGGGGGGCAGGGGGGCCAGGCAGGCTTAGGAGCTGGGCAAGGGGCCGCGGGGGGTGCGGGGGCCAGGCGAGGGGCTCCGAGGGGCAGAGGGAGCGGGGGGCGCGGGGGCACTGGGGGCTGGGCAAGGGGCCGCGGGGGGTGCGGGGGCCAGGCGAGGGGCTCCGAGGGGCAGAGGGAGCGGGGGCACCGGGGGCTGGGCAAGGGGCCGCGGGGGGGTGCGGGGGCCAGGCGAGGGGCTCCGGGGGGCAGAGGGAGCGGGGGCGCGGGGGCACTGGGGGCTGGGAAAGGGGCCGCGGGGTGTGCGGGGGCCAGGCAAGGGGCTCCGAGGGGCAGAGGGAGCGGGGGGCGCGGGGGCACTGGGGGCTGGGCAAGGGGCCGCGGGGGGTGCGGGGGCCAGGCGAGGGGCTCCGAGGGGCAGAGGGAGCGGGGGGCGCGGGGGCACTGGGGGCTGGGCAAGGGGCCGCGGGGGGTGCGGGGGCCAGGCGAGGGGCTCCGAGGGGCAGAGGGAGCGGGGGCACCGGGGGCTGGGCAAGGGGCCGCGGGGGGGTGCGGGGGCCAGGCGAGGGGCTCCGGGGGGCAGAGGGAGCGGGGGCGCGGGGGCACTGGGGGCTGGGAAAGGGGCCGCGGGGTGTGCGGGGGCCAGGCAAGGGGCTCCGAGGGGCAGAGGGAGCGGGGGGCGCGGGGGCACTGGGGGCTGGGCAAGGGGCTGCGGGGGGTGCGGGGGCCAGGCGAGGGGCTCCGAGGGGCAGAGGGAGCGGGGGACGCGGGGGCACCGGGGGCTGGGCAAGGGGCTCCGGGGGGGAAGGGAAGGTGCATCGTACTCAGGTCGTTGCGGGTGCCCAGGATGATGATCACGGCGTCCTGCCCCTGAATCGCCTTGTCCACGTCTGGCGGGTTCAGCACGTCGCCCACCACGACCCGCGCCGGCCGGTGCTCCGGGGGCAGCCGCGCCGGGTCGCGCACCAGCACCGTCACCTGGTACCCTGCCAGGAGGGGAGACAGTGTGTGGGGGGGAGCCTCGGGCGTGCGCCAGAAAGAGTGGGAGCTAGGAGCCAGGACTCCTGGGTTCTCTCCCTGGCTCTGGGAGCGGAGTGGGGGCTGGTGGTGAGAGCAGGGGGTGCTGGGAGCCAGGACTCCTGGGTTCTCTCCCCAGCTTTGATACTCTCTGTGTGGCCTCAGCCTTGCCTCGTCCCTGTGCCTCAGTTTCCCCTGGCTATTCACAGGGGACAACCCTTTGACACCAATCTCTGGGCAGTCTGCAAAGTGCCAGGAGTTATTGTCAGTCTCTGGCTGGGTAGTGGGACCCGTCTGGTGCGGGAGCTTCGGCCAGAGACCCAGCACCCCGCCCCCACGTGCCACCTCTCACCTGCAGCACCTGCTCCATGCCAGCAGAGGGGAGCTCGAGCCCCCTGCGTCTCCCCCAGAGCTGCCAGGCCAATCCTGGGGTGGGCAGGGTGCTGGGCGGGGGGCAGGCGTGGGGCCGCCCTGGGGGGCGGAGGGGGGGAGTGTGACTAGGTTGCGTGTGTTGGGGTTGAAAGGAGGTTCTGGCGTCCGGGAGCGAAGGGAGGTCGGCACATTGAGAACCCCCCACCCCTTACCGAGAGTCCCTGCCCCAGGCTATCTGTGCCCCCCTCCGCTGATTGGGGTGTGGCCGGGGCACACTGCGCTGTGGCTGTTCCCTGCCCCCCAGGGCCCAGAGGGGGAGGAGCGGGAGTTAGAGCAGCCCTGGGGCGGCTGTACCTGACCCCTGAAGCCAGGCAGGGCCCAGGATATGGGGCAGCAAAGGGGCTTTAACCCCCCCACCCCTGGCCCCCGAGGAGGAGCAGAGAGCCAGGCCTGGGGCCAGCAGGAGCAGACTGCACTCCCCTCCCCCACGCTCCCGGCCATGGGGTGGTGAGTCAGCACCGGGGGGGGGGGAGGGGGGCTGTGACTCAGCAGGATCAGCGAGCTCTGCTGTGTTGGGGCATCTGAGCTGTGGGGCCGGACCCACAGAGAGACTGAGTCTCTCCGGGTCCATGTGAGGCCAGCGCACACTGGGGGCCTGGGCCGGGCCCGGCCCGCCGGGGCCCCCATCTCGGCCAGGGCCTGGGCCGGGCCCGGCCCGCCGGGGCCCCCGATCTGGGCCTGGGCCGGGCCCGGCCCGCCGGGGCCCCCGGTCTCGGCCGGGGCCTGGGCAGGGCCCGGCCCGACGGGGCCCCGGTCTCCGGCACAAGAGGCCTCAGGGAGCTCCTGCCGTATTAATGGTTTTGTTGGGTTAATGCTACCCCAGGTCTGGCACAGCATTTCCCATTCTACAAAAGCTGAAGGAGGCTCCTCGCTGTTGGATACTGAGGAAGTGAGACTCAAGGGGGAGGAACCTGCCCAAGTCACGAGCGGGTCACTGGCAGAGTGGGGAAGAGAACCCAGGCGTCCGGACTGGCCCTCTCCCGCTAGGTGGCATTTCACACAGTTGAGGTGTGGATCTCATCCAGGACTACTGCCAGGTCAACCCGAGGATTTAACCCCGGGGTCTCCGAGGCACGGCACCGCCTGGGGATCGTGGGCAGAACGGGGGCAAAGCCGGGACATCCCACTGGCATCGGGCCAGCCTCAGGGAGTTTTAGGCCAGAAGGACCCCAGCCCGAGCTGCCCTTGTGGTAGCACAAGGAGGAGGGTTGCACCCAGCCCGAGCTGCTGGCCTCGCTGGAGGGGGGCTGTTGAGAGAGACGCTCGGGCTGGATCTGCAGGCGCCGGCTGCTGGGGGTCCCCCCTCTCCCAGGTCGTTTGCTCCAGCGCTTAGGTACCAATCTGCTGCAGTGTCCAGCCGCCAGGTCTTGTCCCTCACTTAGCTGGGCAGTTCTGTGGGGCAGGGCCCGTCCATTGTGGTCTGTACAGCGCCGGGCACCGCAGGGTCCGGCTCCAGGACGGGGGCTCCCCGGTGCTGCCGTAACCGGCCTAACAGCTCTGCCTTTGTCTCCTGGATGCCCTGCCCTCCGAGGTGCCACAGAGCCCGATCCAGTCCCCTCTCAACCCTCACGGCAGCAGCGTCTCCCGGGGCAGGACCGGGGTTCCCGGCCCCAGCCGCTCGCTCTGAGGGTCCTGTATCTGAGCGCCCGCCTGCTGGCTCCTTGGGAGGTGCCTGGCTCGGGGTTCACCCAGCACTGGTCCTGCACCGCTCGGGCCAGGGCTCGGGGACCCATTGCCGATGCCGAGGCGGGGATGGAGACAAGGGCAGCCTCTGGGAGCGAAGGACGCGTCCCCTTCCTGCAGCTAGACTTGTGCTGGGACTGGCGGCCCCCCGCGAATTCTGCCACCACGTCGGGGCAGCGTTCGACCTCCCGAGTGAGCAGGGCTGGAGCAGGGGGAATCTCAGAGAAAACCCGGCTCCGGTTCACAGCCCCTCTCGTCAGAGGGGCCACAAAGCGTTCCTCGCTGCTGGCCCAGCGCCACCCTCCACCCCGCAGCTGGGGAAACGGAGTCAGGCAGCGACGGGACGTGCCCCGGTCCTGCAGGGTCGGGGCAGAGCTGAGCCCAGCGCTCACAGACAGCGAGGCCCGCACCCGGCGGCGAGCCTTCCCAGCGCCCGCAGAGCCAGGACAGTCTACACTAGCGCCGGCTTGGGGCAACAGTGGTGTTGTAAAAACAGGCTTGGTCCCACCCAGCCCTTTGCGCTGGGTCTGTCCAGCTGCCTCTGGCCCGGCCGCCTGATACCAACGCCCTCGACTTATCTCTCTGGCGCACATGTGCCTTTCCCACCCAGATCCCGAGAAGTCAGCGGGAGCCTGAGGGGCTGGAAGCACCTACCCGTGCCCAGAACGTGGGGGCTCCGGGAGAACTGCCCAGACCCCGGCCGAGAGCGGGGCCCCCTCGGGCCGGGCCCTGCCCAGACCCCGGCCGAGAGCGGGGCCCCCCCGGGCCGGGCCCTGCCCAGACCCCGGCCGAGAGCGGGGCCCCCCCGGGCCGGGCCCTGCCCAGACCCCGGCCGAGAGCGGGGCCCCCCCGGGCCGGGCCCTGCCCAGACCCAGCAAGAGGCGGCCCCTGAACCGAACCCCCCAGTCTGAGGAGACAAGGGGAGGGTCCGTTACCCGAATCAGAGGTGGGGAACCTGCGTCCCCCGCAGAGACCCGGGGAGTCAGTGGCGGAGGCAGGATTTGAACCAACAGCCCCGGCTCAGCTGTGCCAGCTCGGCCCCCCGGGGTCTCCAGCGCCCCCCGGGGTCTCCAGCGCCCCCCGCCCCGCGCAGCCATTGTCCGTCCCCGCAGGCACCGGGGCGCCTCTGCAGCCCGCCCCGGCCGGCGGCCTCTCGCGGGTGGGCTCGCCCCGCGCCCTCTTACCCGCCCGGAGGGCTTGCGCCAGGGTCGCCAGGCCGGTCATGCCGGTGGCCCCGAAAATGACGATGTTCCTGCAGGCTGCCATGCTCCGGCTCGGCTCCCGGCCGCGGCCGCGCCGTGCGGCTAAATCCCTTCCGTGCGCGGCTCCACCCCGGGGGCCGGGCCGAGCAGAGCCGGCCCCCCTCGGCCCCCGGCCCTGCCCCTGTCCCGGGCCGGGCACCTGCCTGCGCCGGGCTGGGCTCAGGTCCCCGCCGCCCCCCAGTGCCGGGGACGGGGCCCGGCCCGCGCCCCTGGCTGGGCTCAGCGCTCCCCCGCACCATGGCGAGCTCCCCCGGCCTGTCTCTGCGCTCCCACCTGCAGAGACCAGCTCTGCCCTTCCGCCCCGCACCAGATCCACCGGCTTCGTCTCCCTGGGGCAGGGCGCTGGGCCTACCGGGGCCCAGGGGCCTTTTCCAGCAGGGCCCAGGGCTCCCAGCTGCGAACGGAGACCCCTGCCAGGCAAGCCACCAGCTGAATGCTGCCCTGCCTGCGTCTGCCCAGCCCCCCGGAGTCAGAGCCCCCCAGACAAAGAGGGGGTGTCCCGAGGCCGTTTGGAGCCGGTGCCAAGCGTCACTGGTGCAAACGGAGCTCAGGACCGGAGCTGTGCTGGGTCATCGAGCCTGGCCCTTACCACGGGGTATTGTCAGGTCCCTGGGAGCACAGGAACGGCCAGACGGGGTCAGGGCAATGGCCGGCCCAGCCCAGTGCCCTATGTCTGACAGCAGCCGGTGCCAGCTGCCCCAGAGGGAATGAACAGAACAGGGCAGTTATCAAGTGACCCGTCCCCTGTCGTCCACTCCCAGCTTCTGGTAGTCACAGATCTAGGGACACCCAGAGCATGGGGCTGTGTCCCTCAGCATCCTGGCTAATAGCCGTGGATGGACCGATCCTCCAGGAGCTCATCTCACTCTTTTTTGAACCCAGTTATACTTTTGGCCTTCACAACATCCTCTGGCAAGGAGTTCCACAGGTTGGCTGTGCATTGTGTGAAGAAATACTTCCTTTGGTTCGTTTTAAACCTGCTGCCTAGTAATGTTGCGGGTGACCCCTAGTTCGTGTGTTATGAGAAGGAGTAAATAACACGTCCTTCTTTCCTTTCCCCACACCGGTCATGATTTTACAGACCTCGACCCTATCCCCCCCTTGGTCGTCTCTTTCCAAGCTGAACAGTATCAGTCTTATTCATCTCTCCCCATGCGGCAGCCGTTCCAGCCCCCGATCGTTGCTGTTGCCCTTTTCTGAACCTTTTCCAATTCCAATCGTCCTTTTCTGAGATGGGGAGACCATGTCTGCAGGCAGGATTCAAGCTGCCAGATTTATATGGAGACAATACGATGTTTTCTGCCTTATTGTCTGTCCCTTTCCTAGTGGTTCCCGGCGGTCTGTTCGCTTTTTTGGCTGCCGCTGCCCATGGAGTGGACGTTTTGAACTCGCCGCAGTGACTCCAAGATCTCTCTTGAGTGGTAACAGCTAATTCGGACCCCACCATTGCCCATGTGTAGCTGGGATCATGTTTTCCAATGGGCATCACCTTGCATTTATCAACGCTGAATTTCATCTGCCATTCTGCTGCCCCGTCACCCAGTTTTGAGAGTCCCTTTGTAGCTCTTCACAGCCTGCCTGGGACTTCACTATCTTGAGTAGTTTTGTATCATCTGCAAATTTTGCCACCTCATGGTTTACCCCTTTTTCCAGATCATTTATGAATATGTTAAATAGGACTTTATTCCTACCCTTTGTTTCCTGTCTTTTAACCAGTCACCGATCCAGGAGAGGACCTTCCCGCTTACCCCATGAGGGGCCAGCCGGGGCACGAGAGAGGGGCCAGGCCGCTGGGTGTGTGTTCCATACTCCTAATCATTTTTGTTACCTGTTTCTGAACTTTTTCCAATTTCAATATGTCTTTTTTAACATAAGAACATACAAATGGCCAGACCAGATCAGACCAAAGGTCCATCCAGCCCAGTGTCCTGTCTTCCGACAGTGGGCAATGCCAGGTGCCCCAGAGGGAATGAACAGAACAGGGAATCATCCAGTGATCCATCCCCTGTCGCCCATTCCCAGCTCCTGGCAAACAGAGGCTAGGGCCACCATCCCTGCCCGTCCTGGCTAATAGCTATTGAGGGACCCATCCCCTGTTAACTTATCTGGTTCTTTTTTGAACACTGTTGATAGTCTTGGCCGTCACAACATCCTCTGGCAAGGAGTTCCACAGGTTGGCTGTGCGTTGTGTGAATACTTCCTTTGGTTTGTTTTAAACCTTCTGCCTGTTAATTTCATTTGGTGACCCCTAGTTCTTGTGTTATGAGAAGGAGTAAATAACACTTCCTTCTTTACTTTCCCCACACCGGTCATGATTTTAAAGACCTCGATCCTATCCCCCCTTAGTCGTCTCTTTTCCAAGATGAAAAGTCCCAGTCTCATTAATCTCTCCTCATATGGAAATGGTGGGGCAACCACATCTGCACACAGGAGTCCACATGCGGGCGTACCGTGAATTAATCTAGAGGCAATATGATATTTTCTGTCTTATCATCTATCCCTTCCCTAATGGTTCCTAGCACGGGTGGCTTTTCTGGCGGCTGCTGCCCACCTCTTAGCATATGCACTACATGCCTCGGGTGGCACGTGACCAGGATTCACCAGATTTGGCCCGTGGGTTGGATGGTTAGCTGCCCGGGCCAGGACGCTGAGCCGGTGTTTTCAGAGAACCAGGCACAATGACTCAGAAACTCATCAAACTCCATCTTCAAACCAGCCGGGCTGTTCGCCGCCCTGCTCCTGTGCGGAGGAACCTCCCTCCTCCCGTGACCGGAAACCGTCTCCCCAGCTCCAGGCTCAGCGACTCCTGGCCGGGTTCCCCCCATTTCTTCTGGTCCGTTAGCCGCTCCCCAGAGGCTGCTCAGCTCTGCCGCCCTAGGCAGCCCCCTCCTGCCGCCAAGAACGGAGGTCCCTCACCAGGGCGTGTGGTGAGCCCGCAGTGGGGGGGACCCTCGGGTGCCCCTCCAGCTAGGCCATGTGTGTCCAGGCCAAATCGGAGCATCGTTGCCACCTGGCCTGGAGGCCCTGGGCTGCTGCCTGTTTGCCTGCCCCTGGAGGCATTTCCAGCGAGCAAACCGATCCCTCCGCCCTGGCTCAGTGCTCTGTTCCCCACAGCCCCCCAGCCGCCCTCCTCTGCGCGGGGTCCAGCTCGAGTTACCCTCTCCTGACCACAGGGGACCAGAGCTGGAGGCCGGGCTCCAGAGGAGGTGGGGAATCGGGGCCATTGTCCTTTTATTTGCCCACAATTCCATCCACCCTCCCCCTTCCTGAGTCTGCCGAGAGCCTGGAACAGTAGCTGGAAGAGGGGTGAACGGCCCCAGGGGCCATGGCCGGGACAGGGCTACAGCATGGGGGGGCAGGGAGGCCCAGGTCGGATGGACCTTGCAACCCAGATTATCTTAATTCAGCCCCAGGTCCCTGACCCTGCAAAGTACTCACATTCCCACTGACCAGAACCCGTCGCAGGGGCAGAGCGGAAACCATGCAACCAGACCCCAAGAAAACAGTTCCCGTCCTCGGCCGGAGTCCCCAGTGCTGCTCCCTGTCGCTCCTGGGGTACCAGGGTGCTAATTATAACACCCCATAAATCGAGAAGGGGCAAACTCCTCCCTGCTGTGGAGACTTGATTCCACCGATATTGGGCTCATAAAATTCGTGTATTAAAAAAATTGTAAATAAAAAATCCAAATGTTGAGGCCCCGACTGAGACTGAGAACCCCACTGGGCCGGGCGCTGCCCAGACCCCCCAGGGGCCAGTCCCGGCTTGGCAGGGTTCACTCACAACCTAAACCCCCCAGCGCAGGAGGGGAGGGGGGTGCGCCCGGCGTGTGGCAGGAATAGGACCCAGGCATCCTGCAGGCTGCACCCCGGAGCCCCTCCCTCCCCTTTCCCCGCATCCCGGCCCCGGCCCCGCGGCTCGCTCCCCGCTCCGGCCGGGCGGGGACGGGGGGAGGCTGCGCCGCCGAGCGGGGATTGGCCGGGCGCGGGGGGCGGCGGTGACGGCGGGGCTGCCCGGCCGTGCGCTCTGCAGCGCGCCCCGGGCCTGGATGCTGCCGCGCGGCCGGCTGCGGGAGCGGGGCCGCGGTGAGTCCGGCGCCGCGGGCATGCGGGGGGCTGGCGGGGGGCAGAGGCTGGCCGGGGACGGGGGATGGGGGAAGCCCCCCCTTGCAGTGTGGGGTGCGTGGAGTGGCACCACCCCAGGGTGCCAGCCGGGCGCTGGCTCTGGGTGCCCACGGCCCGCCGGGGTTGCCAGCCGGAGATGGGGGGTGTGCCAAGGGGGGCCGCTTGTCGCCAGCCCGGGGCACGGTGCCCCTTTGCCCGCAGCCAGGAGAGCCCAGAGCCGCCCGGTGCGTGTCTGTGACCCGGCGTTTCCCCTTCTGCCCGGGGAGTTGGCGGCTGGGAGGCAGGTTTGTGTTTCTGCTGGGCTGGTGTTTGCCAGGTGGCTGCCCTGGCCGGCCCCAGTGAAGGCCGTTATTTATTTTTGCCTTGTGGCCCTGGTCGGTGCCCATGGGACAAGGAGACCCTGCGATCCCCCTGCATCCCTGCCCCAAGCAGCGTCTGTCCGTGCGGCCGGCCACTCCCGCGCCCTGGCTGCAGAAGGTGAAAGGCTGGGCAGAGATGCTCCTTGCCAGGAGCTGAAGGTTGACAGCCCCCCCTCCCCCCCGCAGCCTGGCCGGGAGCCAGCTGGCTAACACGTCTCCGGCTGGGGAAGGTCCCATTCCAGGCTTTAATTTATTCCTCCAGCCCCTTTTGGGGGGACTGGGTTCCCTGTCGGGTTGGAGGTTGGGCACAGGGAGAGCGTGGGCCGGAGGCTGGGTCCCACCCTGTGCGTCTCTGTATCCACCCTGCTGGCAGTCTGCGTGTGCGTCCCCCTCTGTCCATCCATCCCCAGCTATATCCTCTCCCTGTCCGCCCCCAACGCTCGTCCGTCTCTGCCTCTCTCCCCGACTGCTTCCTCCGCCGGCCATCGCATTAGCCCCGTGCGCTGGTGTTTGCCAGGCCGCCAGGCAGACGAGTGCCTGGGGACGGGTCTGTGAGCGCGGGCGGGCGAGGGACAGATAAACACGGCTCCCTACCTGCCTGTGGCCTCTGGTGGGTTGAGTCCACCTGGCCGCGCCGGGGGTTGGCTTGGGCTGGGGCCTGGCCAGATGCGGCTGATTTACTCCTCCTGGCAGGATGGCAGACCCCAGCGGGCCTGGCTGGCCGTGCGTTCTGTCCAGGCATTCCCAGGCCAGAAGGGCCAGGCTGACTCCTGCATCGCTCAGCCCAGAGCGTCCGCAGCAGGCTCTGCCTGGCTGGCGTCTGTCCCCTGAAGGGAATCCGGGCGCCAGGACGAGAGGGACCCGTTCAGTTCCGAAACAGTCCGAGGATCCTGCCCTGCGGGGCCAGAGCAGGGGGCAGGGGAGGATCGGCCCATCCACCCCATTGCTCCGCTGCATCCTGACCCTTCCAAGGGAGACAGAAAGACCCACGGTGCAGCCGGCTCCTTGGGCTGCTCTCAGGCCAGCCAGGCTCCTTCCCAGCATGGGGAACTCGCCCAGGGCCCTCCCCCTGCCGCAGACTCAGTGGGACTGGAGCCTGTGGCTAACGGCGTCAGCTCCTCCGGCTCTGGGTACGGGAGCACCTGAGACGGCGGGAGCCTCGCTGCCTGGGCCCGGCACTGGGCGAGCCGCTTCGGGGCAGCGCTCCCTGCTTGCGCAGCGTCGGACGTGCAGGGTGCTGGACGGCGCACGCAGTGGCCTGTGGCCCAGCCTGGGTACGAACTCCAGGCCTGGAGCCGGGCGAAGGCAGCAGCCGGTCGCTAGAGCGAGATGAGCTCAGGCTAGAAATGAAGTGCAGAGCTGTCAGTGAGGGGCTTGGCCCTTGGAAGAACCCACCCGGGAGTGTCTCCTTCCCCAGGATCTGCTCCAGCACAGCCGAAGCTCTGGGCTGCAGGCCGGGCTCTAGGGTGAGGGGCTCCGGCCTGTGCTAAGCAGGAGGCCTCTCTGGCCAAGTTTCAGAGCAGCAGCCGTGTTAGTCTGTATCCGCAAAAAGAAAAGGAGGACTTGTGGCACCTTAGAGACCAAGGCGATCGCAATCTGTGCCCAGCTGGGAACACAGGGATGAGCCCATTTACCCAGCTCCCTGCCAGGCGCTGGCCCAGCTGGGTCCATGCTCGAAGAGCCCCCAGCAGCGGTTCCGCCCCCGCGTTGCTCTCGCCCCGGCCTCTAACAGAGATTGCCGCAAGCCCGGCGGGTTTGACCCTGGGGTCTGTCTCGTCTCGCTGTGACGTTGCTCTCCATAATGTTTTATGGAAATATGCTAATGAGTATAAATATGATGTAACTGGAATATGCTTTATGCAAAAGGTCTCTAAAGGTATCAAAACAAAACTTATAATCTACTGAGTGTGGTCATCCTATTTGTATAAATGTATCACTCTTGAATCTAAAGCTAGAAATATAAAGTTAACTCTGGTTTCAGAGTAGCAGCCGTGTTAGTCTGTTTCCGCAAAAAGAACAGGAGGACTTGTGGCATCTTAGAGACTAACAAATTTATTTGAGCATAAGCTTTCGTGGGCTACATCGGGTGGAACTCTGCATCCGATGAAGTGAGCTGTAGCTCACGAAAGCTTATGCTCAAATAAATTTGTTAGTCTCTAAGATGCCACAAGTCCTCCTTTTCTTTCTGTTAACTCTGAGGTTCTATTGTAATTATGCAAAGTGTGGGCCATTAATGGTGGCTTGGAATCTTGCCGGGTCCCATTGACCAGGACAATTGGTTGTAAATGGCTCTGTTGACTTGGAAGCCTTCCTGTGAGTCAGGCCTGGAAGAATGGAGGCCGGGATTTCACAGGACATGTGACCATGTCACCTGGTACAGTGGCATCTTAAAGACTAACAGATTTATTTGGGCATAAGCTTTCGTGGGTAAAAAACCCACTTCTTTATCTGGCATATAGGAAGATATATATACACAGAGAACATGAAAAGATGGGGGTTGCCATACCAACTCTTAATGAGACCAATCGATTAATGTGGGCTAGAAAAAAACTTTTGTAGTGATAATCAGGATGGCCCATTTCAAACAGTTCACAAGAAGGTGTGAGTAACAGTAGGGGGAAAAATTAACATGGGGAAATAGTTTTTAGTTTGTGTAATGACTCATCCACTCCCAGTCTTTATTCAAGCCTAATTTGATGGTGTCCAGTTTGCAAATTAATTCCAGTTCTGCAGTTTCTCGTTGGAGTCTGTTTTTGAAGTTTTTTTGTTGAAGAATTGCCACTTTTAGGTCTGTAATTGAGTGACCAGAGAGATTGAAGTGTTCTCCGACTGGTTTTTGAATGTTATAATTCCTGATGTCAGATTTGTGTCCATTTATTCTTTTGCGTAGAGACTGTCCAGTTTGACCAATGTACATGTCAGAGGGGCAATGCTGGCACATGATGGCATATATCACATTGGTGGATGTGCAGGTGAACGAGCCTTGATAGTGTGGCTGATGTGATTAGGCCCTATGATGGTGTCCCCTGAATAGATATGTGGACAGAAAACTATTTCCCCATGCTAATTTCCCCCCCTACTGTTACTCACACCTTCTTGTCAACTCTTTGAAATGGGCCATCCTGATTATCACTACAAAAGTTTTTTTTTCTCCTGCTGATAATAGCACACCTTAATTGATTAGTCTCGTTAGAGTTGGTATGGCAACTCCCGTCTTTTCATGTTCCCTGTGTATATATATCTTCCTACTGTATTTTCCACTCCATGTATAAGATGAAGTGGGTTTTAGCCCAGAAAAACTTATGCCCAAATAAATTTGTTAGTCTCTAAGGTGCCACAAGTCCTCCTTTTCTTTTTGCTACAGACTAACACGGCTGCCCCTTTGAAACTAGTCTGTGAAAGAAGCTTATTGGAACATCGCTGAGGGTGAGATTTACCTGTATTCAGTTTCTTAATGTATTAGGCTTAGACTTGCCTGTTTTGTTTTATTTTGCTTGGTGACCTACTTTGTTCTGTCTGTTACTACTTGGAACCACTTAAATCCTACTTGTTACACTTAATAAAATCACCTTGGTTTATTAATATACCCAGAATAAGTGATTAATGCCTGGGGGGGCAAACAGCTGGGCATCTCTCTCCATCAGTGTTATAGAGGGCAGACAATTTATGAGTTTACCCTGTATAAGCTTTATGCAGAGTAAAACGGATTCATTTGGGTTTGGATCCTGTTGGGAGCTGGGTGTCTGGGAGCTGGAGATAAGTAACCTGCTGATCAGTTTTCAGTTAAGTCTGCAGCTCTGGGGCGTGGACCAGACCTGGGTCTGTGTTGCAGAGGGGTAGCATGTCTGGCTCAACAAGGCTGGGCTCAGAGGTAATTCCAACAGTCCCAAGGGGGTCTCTGTGACCGAACCCGTCACACTCGTCTCACCAGGGCGTGGAACACCAGGGCCTTTACAGGGACCATAAGGTGGAAAAGAAACCTGCCCTCAAAGAGCTGCCAGGCTGGGGAGACTAAATAGACTGGGGAGTGGAGTACAGGCGGATGGGAAACCAGCATCTGTCCCCTGGGAGTAAAGGTGGCAGAAAGTGGCCAAAACACCTTAAGCAGCCCTGGGCGTTGCCCAGACCCCAACCGAGATTGGGGCCCCGTTGCGCCGGGCGCCGCCCAGACCCCAACCGAGAACAGGGCCCCATTGTGCTGGGTGCTGCCCAGACCCCGGCCGAGATCAGGGCCCCGTCGTGCCGGGCGCCGCCCAGACCCCGGCCGAGATCAGGGCCCCATCGCGCTGGGCGCCGCCCAGACCCCAACCAAAATCAGGGCCCCGTTGTGCCGAGCGCCGCCCAGACCCCGGCCGAGATCAGGGCCCCGTCGTGCCGGGCGCCGCCCAGACCCCGGCCGAGATCAGGGCCCCATCGCGCTGGGCGCCAGCCAGACCCCAGCCGAGATAAGGGCCCTGCCGCGCCGGGCGCTGGCCAGACCCCAGCAAAGATTAGGGCCCCGCCGTGCCAGGCGCAGCCCAGACCCCGGCTGAGATCAGGGCCCCGTCGCGCCGGGCCCTGGCCAGATCCCAGCCGAGATCAGGGCCCCATCGCGCCGGGCCCTGGCCAGACCCCAGCAAAGATTAGGGCCCCGCCGTGCCAGGCGCAGCCCAGACCCCGGCCGAGATCAGGGCCCCATCGTGCCGGGCGCCAGCGAGACCCCGGCCGAGATAAGGGCCCTGCCGCGCCGGGCGCTGGCCAGACCCCAGCCGAGATCAGGGCCCCATCGCGCCAGGCGCCGCCCAGACCCCGGCCGAGATCAGGGCCCCATCGCGCCGGGCCCTGGCCAGACCCCGGCCGAGATCAGGGCCCCATCGCGCCAGGCGCCGCCCAGACCCCGGCCGAGATCAGGGCCCCGTCGCGCCGGGCGCTGCCCAGACCCAGAGTGAGACGCAGCGCCTGCCTGCAGGAGCTCCCAGTCTCTCGCTATCCCTGTGTTACAGATTGGGCAGCTGAGCACCAGAGAGATGCAGGGACTTGCCCTTCGTCACCCAGCGGGGCCTGGGGCAGAGCTGGGATGGAGCCCGGGGGTCTAGACTCCCAGCCGGCGTTTTGACCCCAAGCTCCTCTCTGCCCGGCTTCGGTGACGGCGCAGGCTCCATCTCTGCATGGGGCGGGGGGCAGTTTGGGCGTGGGGGAGGGTGCCAGGGGGCAGCAGTCGAGCGTGGGTTGCAGTGGCTGGGTGTCTGCCCAGGGAGCCGAGCAGCCTGGGAGTTGGCGCGATGCCCTTTGTGCCTCCCCGTGCATCTTCCCAGCTCCATCGCTGGGTTTGACACCCCCCCACGCCTGCTCCGGCCCCCTGGGCGCTTCATCCCACCACTGCCATCGCGCGCCTGTCGCTGCCGATCTGCTCAGCGGGTGCAGGGGGACGGATCCTGCCCTGCTGAGAGCGCCCGGCTCTGCGCGTCAGTAACGACCGCACGGGCCGCGCCCAATCCCGGCAGAGCCCTGAGGCCGGAGGGTGGGATCCAGGACCCTTCCCCCAGCCCGCTAGGGTCTGCTGAGACCCCCTCCTCTTAACCACGCAGGGCTCTGTCAGACCCCCTCCCTTAGCCGCGCTGGGATCCATCAAGCCCCTGGGGGTGGGGGACCCGGCCCGGAGAGCGGGTGCCATTACCTCCCCTGAGGGTGGACACACCGAGTGCTCCCATTCTCCTGGCTGAGGCGCTGGCGGGGGGAGTCCGGGGGGGGCCAGTGCCCTGGCCCCCCCGTCACAGAGTCCCCGGGCCATGCTCTGGAACGGCTCCCTACGAAGCCAGGCAGGACTCTGGGGAAGTCTCCTCTCTGGGAGCAGCCTGTCTGCAGGACACAAAGCTCCCCCGGCTTCCACCTTCCTGGGTCTGACCTCGGAGCATTCAGCCTCCTCTGCCCCTCCGGGTGCTTCCCACAGTGAGTCCGCTCAGGTGGGGTCCTGGGGAAGCCAGAGCGTCCTGCCCCCCAACTCCGCAGTCAGACGGGACTCTCAGCCAGCCAGGGAAACAGAAGGTTTATTAGACGACAGGAACATGGTCTAACACAGAGCTTGTAGGTGCAGAGAACAGGACCCCTCAGCTGGGTCCGTTTTGGGGGGCAGTGAGCCAGACAACCACGTCTGCACTTCACTCCATGTCCCAGCCAGCCCCAAACTGAAACTCCCTCCAGCCCCTCCTCCTCTGGGCTTTGTCCCTGTCCCGGGCCAGGAGGGCACCGGATTCCTTTGTTCTCTAGCCCTTTAGCTCTCACCTTGCAGGGGGGAAGGGCCCAGGCCATCAGTGTCCAGGAAACAGGGTGTCGGCCATTTATGTTCACTGGCCCTTTGCTCTGCAACAATTACACCCCGTTATCCCACCACCTAGAGACTTAAGAAATGCCTAGGGGAAACTGAGGCACACCTACAGTATTCAGAGGAAACATTAAGAACAGTCCCACTTCATCACAGCCCCTTCCCCTCCAGCAGGGGCGTCACCGTGGGGAAGGAAGCCATCAGCAAGGGGAAAAGGCCCCATTGCTCCTTGAGGCTGCTCTGTTATTCGCTGGGGAATGGGGGGACTGTATTTGTAGCTCCCGGGAGCAAAGGGGGGTGCACAGCTAGAAGCAGAATAGAGCCCCTCACATGTCTCCCTGGCGCAGCTGTCCCCGCGCCCCTCCCTCAATGGCATGGCCAACGCTCAGTTTGCTGCTTCCCTGAACCCCATGGAGGGAGCTGGGGCATCGGGGAGGGGAGCTCTGCCCCCCAGAAACGCCCAGCACGAGGCCCCGGAACAGGGGAATCTCCAGCAGGAGCAGAGAGGTGGTTTGCCCTGTGTTTGGCCCTGGTGGGACGCTGCTGGGAGCCTGGGGCTGGTTCTGGGGCCCGCTGGTCAATCGGGGGGTCTGAGAAGAGCCGGGACAACGACTGACGGGTTCAGAAGCTCCTGGAGGTGACAGATGGCAGGAGCTCCGGCTGCTTAGCTGAGCACAGAAACGGTTCGGGGACGACTTGATCCCCGTCTGCAGCTGCCCAGGGGGAGCAAACGTTTCCTGGCCGGCTCGCCGGGGGAGGTCGAACGAGCTGCTGGCTGGACGTGAAAGCTGGACGCGTCCAGGCTGGAAATGGGATGTGCGTTTTAGTGGTCAGAGTAAATAGCCAGCGGAACAATTCCCGGGGGGCGGGGGGCGGATTCGCCAGCACTGGTGAAACCCCGATGGGCTGTTCTAACAGATCCGCTCCACAAACGAGTTCTGCCCCCAGCTCGGAGGGGCTTGGGATCTCGTGGTTAGAGCGGGGGGGGTGGGGCTGGGAGCTAGGGAGGGTGACCAGATGTCCCGATTTTATTGGGACAGTCCCAATATTCAGGGCTTTGTCTTATATAGACACATATTACCCCCCACACTCCAGCTGTCTGGTCACCCTAGAGCCAGGACTCCTGGGTTCTATTTCTGACTCAGGGAGGAGAGTAGGGCCTAGTGGGTTAGAACCGGGGTGTATGTGGCTGGGAGCCCAGGTTCATGCACAAGTTCCACCCCATGACTGTGCCTCAGTTTCCCCTGCCTGTACAGTGGGGGTAATAATCCTGGCAGTTTGCAAAGTGCCAAGTCCCTGCAGGCCCCATGGTGGGGAAGCACTACCTGACGCTCTATTAATCTATCAATCCCTTCCGGCCCCACACCATCTCGGTCGGGGTCTGATAGAGAGATATGCACAGCTGTTTGCTCCCCCAGGTATTAATTACTTACTCTGCGTTTATCAATAAACAAAAGTGATTTTATTAAGTATAAAAAGTAGGATTTAAGTGGTTCCAAGTAATAACAGACAGAACAAAGTAAGGTTTCAGAGTAGCAGCCGTGTTAGTCTGTATTCGCAAAAAGAAAAGGAGGACTTGTGACACTTTAGAGACTAACCAATTTATTTGAGCATAAGCTTTCGTGAGCTACCGCTCACTTCATCGGATGCATTCATTTTCCACTGAATGCATTCGATGAAGTGAGCTGTAGCTCACGAAAGCTTATGCTCAAATAAACTGGTTAGTCTCTAAGGTGCCACAAGTACTCCTTTTCTTAAAACAAAACAAGCAAATCTAAGCCTAATACATTTAAGAAACTGAATACAGGTAAATCTCACCCTCAGCGATGTTCCAATAAGCTTCTTTCACAGACTATACTCCTTCCTAGTCTGGGCCCAATCCTTCCCCCCCCCCCCCCCCCCCCCCCCCCCCGGTACAGTCCTTGTTGCTCCAGCTCAGGTGGTAACTAGGGGATTTCTCATGACTGGCAGCCCCCTTTGTTCTGTTCCACCCCCTTTTATAGCTTTGGCCCAAGGCGGAAATCCTTTGTCTTTCTGGGTTTCTACCCCCCCTTCTCACTGGAAAAGCACCAGGTTTAAGATGGATTCCAGTACCAGGTGACATGGTCACATGTCCTGTGAGACCCCCCCAAGCCTTCATTCTTCCTGGCCTGACTCACAGGAAGGCTTCCAAGTCAACAGAGCCATTTACACCCAATTGTCCTGGCTGCTGGGAGCCATCAAGATTCCAAGCCACCATTAATGGCCCGCACTTTGCATAATTACAACAGGCCCTCAGAGTTATATTTCATATTCCTAGTTTCAGATACAAGAGTGATACATTTATACAAATAGGATGCCCACACTCAGGAGATTATAAGCTTTGTAACGATACCTTCCAAGAGACCTTTTGCATGAAGCATATTCCAGTTACGTCGTATTCACATTCCAAGCATATATTTATAAAGCATATGGAGTGCAACGTCCCATCGGGTCCCGTCCCTCGTTCACTTCTAGCTGTGAGACGGGGCTAGAAACCTCGGGGCGAACCGGGCAAGCGGGTAACGTAGCGCGAGACACGTCGGTGGAATCTCTTCGTTCCCGCGTGCTGGGCTGGGTGCAGGATCTCTGGGCGACTCTCTGATGGCGGAGGGCAACTTAGATCATAAGGGCGTCTTCTGGGCTTAAAATCCATTAGACTGAGCAGGCCGACAGGGCTGTTTGCTGGGAGCTCTGTGGTGTGATGGGCGGTTGTTGCCATTGGTCACTGTCAGGCGTTTGGATCTTGCATTTATCAATTCATCGCCTGCAGCGAAGCCCTGGGGGCTGAGTCCTCGTTGCCCAGCCCCATGCGCTGCCATCGCACCAGTGCGAAGGGAGGGTGACGCTGGCAGCTCACGAGGGTGGCATTTTGCACTGAGACATGGAGAAGCAGAGCCCAAAGAGAAAGGCACAGATTTTAGTAGCTCATTATTAGGTGTATTACGGTAGCATGGAGAGACTCCAGCTTAGATCAGGGCCCCCTTGTGCCAGGCGCTGCACAGACCCTGCGCCGGAGAGTTTACAGTGTAAATTGATGGAGGGTGGGAGGGGAAGCGACTTGCCCCACATCATCCAGCGGGCCAAGGGGCAGAGCTGGGATAGAACCCGGGAGTCCTGGCTCCCAGCCCCCCCCCCGCTCTAGCCACTAGACTCCACTCCCCTCCCAGAGCCAGGAGAGAACCCAGGAGTCCCAGCTCCCAGTGGCCACACCACCCCCTGCAGCCCTGCTGTGCACCCCGCAGGATAATCTCTCTTGATCAGAAAACTCCACCTTCCTGGCAAGTCGGCATCTGCTGGGCAAATCCCCCCTTCCTTGGCTGCTGCTTAATGCCAGCGAAGTAACTAAGAAGTCAGGAGTGCACGTCCCGCACCAGGCCCTGGCCGGTCCCCGCTCGGGCCCAGATCTGCGCGCGGATTGGCGCACCCCAGGCTCGGAGGATGGGGCTGTGAGGAGGGACGAGCTGGTGGTCCCGGCTGGACGGGGCCGTGCACAGTTCTGAGCCAGCTGGTAGTCAGCTCTGTACAGATTACTCGTGCGTCGGGCCCAGCTCCTCTGCAGCGGCCCGTGAAGTCTCCTCTGGGGTTTGGCCTCTGCGTGCGGCGTTTTGGCTCCGTGCCGGGAGAGTCTCGGCTCCTTGGGGTTATGCTGAACCGTTAGGGTCGTGGCAGGCCCCAAAGCCCCGGTTGGGCTCAGGAATCCCTTGTGCCGGGGGCTGGCCAGGCTCAGAGGACAGACAGTCCCTGCCCCAGAGAATTCACCCCTGAGCGTGGGCAGCGTCGTCTGGGTGACTCGCACGTGTGCAAAGCCTTGGCAGGCGAGCAGGGGGCCTGTGCATGGTGGGCCGTGCGTGTGCAGCAGAGCCGGCCCCCCCCCCCCCCCCCGCGGCTCCGTGCGTGTGAACGCACACACCTGAGCAGCAGCGCTGTCCAACGGGCGATTGTGGGCGCAGCTTGGCCTGCTGCGGTCGCCCGCGTGCGACGTTTAGACACGCGGGATGGCCGGTACGTGGGCAGAAGCCAGGTGCGTGGAGCTGGGGTGCAGCGGTTGCCGGCGTGCCCAGGGGACAGCCTACCCGCACTGCACGTTGGCAGTGAATCGTGCGTGCAGCTTTCCCCGGTGCCGATCCCTCGTGCACACACTTGGTGCGTTGTCAGGTGCACGACGAGTGATCGGATGACGGGGGAAGACCCGTTCCTGGGGAGGCGGGGGGAGGGTTGTGTGCAGAGGGGGCACCGTGCAGGAACATTGAACATGATTGCACATGCACCAGTAACCATCGTGCTCTGGTTGCTGGAAGATGCTTGACACTGTTCACGCTGCTTAGAAAACAGCAGCCAGGCCGGCTGCCAGGCCCTGACCCAGCTCGAGGTTCCTGGGGCTGCCGGCTGGAGCGGGGTCTCCTCAAACCCCGGCCCGGAGCCTGTCACTTGCTGTCTTTTCTGGTAGACGCTAACGCTCCCCGATGGCCGACGGAGCAGCTGAGCTGGATAACATGGAGATCCAGTCGCAGAACAACAACACCCGCTGGGAGAACACGGACAACCAGGTCTGGGAGGACACCGCGGCCACCGCCAAGCTGTTTGAGTGTTCCCGCATCAAAGCACTCGCCGGTACGTCCGCAGGGGGCTGGGAGCCAGGACGCGGGTTCTCTCCCTGGCTCTGAGGGGGGAGTGGGGTCTAGTGGTTAGAGCGGGGGGCTGGGAGCCAGGACTCCTGGGTTCTCTCCCTGGCTCTGGGAGGGGAGTGGGGTCTAGTGGTTAGAGCCAGGGTGTGAGGGGGCTGGGAGCCAGGACTCCTGGGTTCTCTCCCTGGCCCTGGGAGGGGAGTGGGTCTAGTGGTTAGAGCGGGGGGCTGGGAGCCAGAACTCCTGGGTTCTCTCCCTGGCTCTGGGAGGGGAGTGGGGTCTAGTGGTTAGAGGGGGGGCTGGGAGCCAGGACTCCTGGGTTCTCTTCCCGGCTCTGGGAGGGGAGTGGGGTCTAGTGGTTAGAGCAGGGGGGCTGGGAGCCAGGACTCCTGGGTTCTGTCCCTGGCTCTGGGAAGGGAGTGGGGTCTAGTGGTTAGAGCAGGGGGGCTGGGAGCCAGGACTCCTGGGTTCTGTCCCTGGCTCTGGGAAGGGAGTGGGGTCTAGTGGTTAGAGCTGGGGGTGGTGCCAGGACTCCTGGGTTCTGTTCCCGGCACTGGAAGGGCAGTGGACTGTTGATTAAAGCGGGGGTGCAGTGGGGGGCCCTGCACACGTGGCTAGCCATCTCCACAGGCTGGGTGTGGGCAGGGCAGTGACCGTGCTGCGTTTGCCCCTGGCAGATGAGCGCGAGGCCGTGCAGAAGAAAACCTTCACCAAGTGGGTGAACTCGCACCTGGCCCGGGTGTCCTGCCGCATCAGCGACCTCTACGCCGACCTCCGCGACGGCTACATGCTGACCAAGCTGCTGGAGGTGCTGTCCGGGGAGCAGCTGGTGAGAACGCCTCGGCCGGCCCGGCGCTACGGGGGCTGGGGACTGGCTCTGCCCGGGGCAAAGGCCCCCAGCGGCAAAGAGCAGCGAGGCAGGGGACCCCCGGGGGCTGCCCCGCCAGAGTCTGCGCTGGGGCGCTCACTCTGCCCGCTGCAGCCGGTGCAGGGCAGAGCCGGGGCTGGCAGGACGCTGGCGCGGTGTCCCTAGCTGGCACGGACAGAGAAATCGCCCCCGGGAGTCAGCCGCAGATGGTGGGGTTGGGGGGTGCTTCTGTAAAGGGGATCTGGGATGGACCTGGCTCTGTACCCAGTACTCCTGTCCGTCCGTCCGCCCCCATACGTAGCCCCTTGTCTGCCAGGGCTCCTCCCTGTCCCTCCCTTCTGCCTGGGGCGGTCGTCCTGCACCCTCACCGTGCTATCCCAGTGCCCAGCTCCGGCTGTGCCGAGCACGGGTGGCCCCCCGGGTGGGGCCAGGGCCTGGCTGGGGCGGGGCCCCTCCTGGTGTCTCGGGGCGGTTTGCCTGGCCCAGGGCGAGGACGGGGCATTAGCCGAGAGCTCTCCCTGGCCGGGGGAGCCTGCGTGGCACGGGGAGCCGGAGGCACGGTGCTCAGGCCCCTCCCTGTGGCCCCCAGCCCAAGCCGACGCGCGGACGCATGCGGATCCACTCACTGGAGAACGTGGACAAGGCCCTGCAGTTCCTGAAGGAGCAGCGCGTGCACCTGGAGAACGTCGGCTCGCACGACATCGTGGACGGGAACCACCGCCTGACGCTGGGGCTCGTCTGGACCATCATCCTGCGGTTCCAGGTGGGAGGGGCCGGTGGGTGGCGCGAGGGGGCGGCGCTGGGGGGCGCTGTGCCGGGGGAGCGAGATGTGGGGCGCTCTGCCCTGCCGGCGGGGCTGGCGCCTGGTGCCATGGGGCAGTGACAGATCCCTGGGGACGGACCAGCCCCAGGGCAGGCCACTGCGCTTTGCCTCTCCCTGCCTCCCCCGCATGCCCCGCTCCGCTGTGCACTGTTACTCAGCCCCTGCTGTCCACCCCAGAGGTGGCTGCACCCCAACGGCGAAGTGATCTCCCTATAGATCGCAGGGCCCTGCCCCCGCCCAGCCAGGCGGGTGGCATAGGGCCAGACACACCCGCTGACCCCACACAGGGGTCCCCCCGGGCCGGGCATGGGGGCAGAGGTGGTGCAGCTGTCTCTGTTCTCCCAGGGCGCCGTCTTAAGGGGATTCCCCAGCAGGACATGTGGAGCAGGGGGAGGGGAGTGGCCAGTGGAACCCAGGTGTCCGGCGGGGGAGGGCTGAGTGTTTCCATGGCGCGTGTGTCAATCATCCTCCCCCTTCGCCCAGATCCAGGTGATTAAAATCGAGACGGAAGACAACAGGGAGACCCGCTCGGCCAAGGACGCACTGCTGCTCTGGTGCCAGATGAAGACGGCAGGGTGAGGGGCCCTGGAGCTGCCCGGGTGCCCCCACAGCTCCCAGCTGGCCTTCGCACGGCACGTCCCTCCTGGGGCAAGGGACATGCCCAGGGCCGTGACTCCTCACTTCCCTCCTGGCGCGGCCCAGGGAGCCGGGCCTGAGCCGGGCCTTGCTGTGCTCTCTGGCAGGGCGGGCTCTGCCTGGTGGTCCCTAGATCAGTGGGCATAGGGACCGGGCGTTCTCCGGGCGGGTGTAGGGACTGGGCTGGCTCAGGGACCGGGCATTTGTCACAGGGTCCCTGGGTGATGCTCTGGAACGGCTCCCTACGAAGCCAGGCAGGACTCTGGGGAAGTCTCCTCTCTGGGAGCAGCCTGTCTGCAGGACACACAGCTCCCCCGGCTCCACCTTCCTGGGTCTGACCCCGGAGCATTCAGCCTCCTCTGCCCCTCCGTGCGCTTCCCCCAGCCAGTCCGCCCAGGCGGGGTCCTGGGGGGGCCAGAGGGTCCTGCCCCCCAACTCCGCAGTCAGACGGGACTCTCAGCCAGCCAGGAAAACAGAAGGTTTATTCGATGACAGGAACATGGTCTAACACAGAGCTTGTAGGTGCAGAGAACAGGACCCCTCAGCTGGGTCCCTTTTGGGGGGCAGTGAGCCAGACAACCACGTCTGCCCTTCACTCCGTGTCCCAGCCAGCCCCAAACTGAAACTCCCTCTAGCCCCGCCCTGCTCTGGGCTTTGTCCCTTTCCCGGGCCAGGAGGGCACCTGATTCCTTTGTTCTCCAGCCCTTTAGCTCTCACCTTGCAGGGGGGAAGGGGCCAGGCCATCAGTGGCCAGGAAACAGGGTGTCGGCCATTCTCTGTGTCCAGACCCCTGCACACGCCTGCCCTCTAGGGCTCTGCAAGGATCATACACCCTTATCCCATCCCCTAGATACTTAAGAACTGCCTAGGGGAAACTGAGGCACCCCCACACTATTCAGAGGAAACATTAAGAACAGTCCTGCTTCATCACAGCATTCTCCGGGCAGGTGTAGGGACCAGGCGTGCGTAGGGACCAGGCATCCTCCGAGCAGGCGTAGGGACTGACTGTGTGTAGGGACTGGGCGTTCTCTGGGCGGGCATAGGGACCGGGCAGGCTCAGGGACTGGGCATAGGGACCGGGCAGGCTCAGGGACTGGGCATTCTCCGGGCAGGCATAGGGACCGGGCATTCTCCAGGCAGGCGTAGGGACCAAGCGGGCGTAGGGACGGGGCATTCTCCGGGCAGGCATAGGGACCGGGCAGGCTCAGGGACTGGGCATTCTCAGGGACTGGGCATTCTCCGGGCAGGCGTAGGGACTGGGCATTCTCCAGGCAGGCGTAGGGACCGGGCGGGCGTAGGGACGGGGCATTCTCCGGGCAGGCATAGGGACCGGGCGGGCGTAGGGACTGGGCATTCTCCAGGCGGGCGTAGGGACCAGGCGGGCAAAGGGACTGGGTGTTCTCTGGGCGCACAGCTGGGTTGCTTGGACCAAGGTGCGAGTTTAACCATGGGCGGATGGTCAGTTTTTGGGTTTGGCGGCCGGTTCTGGGTCTGGAACAGCTGGTGCCGGGAATCCCGGGCCGTATGCCCCCAGGGCAGTGGGTGCTGGGATCCCGGGCCATATCCCGCCAGTGCAGTGGGTGCCGGGATCCCGGGCCGTATCCCGCCAGTGCAGCGGGTGCTGGGATCCTGGGCCATATCCCGCCGGTGCAGTGGGTGCCGGGATCCCGGGCCGTATCCCCCCGGTGCAGCGGGTGCTGCGATCCCAGGCTGTATACCCCAGTGCAGCGGGTGCTGGGATCCTGGGCCGTATCCCCCAGTGCAGTGGGTGCTGGGATCCTGGGCCGTATCCCCCAGTGCAGCAGGTGCCGGGATCCCGGGCCGTATCCCCCCGGTGCAGCGGGTGCTGGGATCCCGGGCCGTATCCCCCAGTGCAGCGGGTGCTGGGATCCCGGGCCATATCCCCCCGGTGCAGCGGGTGCTGGGATCCCGGGCCATATCCCCCCGGTGCAGCGGGTGCTGGGATCCCAGGCTGTATACCCCAGTGCAGCGGGTGCTGGGATCCTGGGCCGTATCCCCCAGTGCAGCAGGTGCCAGGATCCTGGGCCGTATCCCCCCAGTGCAGCGGGTGCCGGGATCCTGGGCCATATCCCCCAGTGCAGCGGGTGCTGGGATCCCGGGCTGTATCCCCCCGGTGCAGCGGGTGCTGGGATCCCGGGCTGTATCCCTCCTGGCATCTGGGCTAGATGGAGGGTGGCTCTGATCGCCCCAGGCTGTCCCGAGGTTGCTGCGAGTCTGATGCCCCGAGCAGAGCCGTGGTGGGCCGGGCGGGCGGGTGGTCATTCTGCGCACGGTTGTATTGACTCTTTCCCTACCCCTCCTTTCGGACCCTCCTCCAGGTACCCGGAAGTGAATATCCAGAACTTCACCACCAGCTGGAGGGACGGGCTGGCCTTCAACGCCCTGATCCACCGGCACAGGTGTGCGGGCGGCTGCCTCCTGGCAGGCGGTGGGGGGCTGGGTGCTCCCCCCCTCCCCGGGGTCCGGATTCCAAAGTCTTTTGGGTTGTTTCTGATGCGCTGGCAGCTTCCCGGCTGGGGTCTGATTTTCTGGAATACATCAGGGCAAAAGAATGGAGAGTTCCCGGCTCGGGGAGGGGAGTGGGGTCTAGTGGTTAGAACAGGGGGGCTGGGAGCCAGGACTCCTGGGTTCTATCCCCAGCTCTGGGAGGGGAGTGGGGGCGGGTGGTTAGAGCAGGGGGAGGGGGCTGGGAGCCAGGACTCCTGGGTTCTCTCCCTGGCTCTGGGAGGGGAGTGGGGTCTGGTGGTTAGAGGGGGGGTGGGAGTCAGGATAAATGGCTCTACGCCAGGGGCCCATCCCGCTGCCCCTCATGTCCCACCGAAGCTCCATCAGGTGTTGTGTTGAATTCCCAGGCCGGAGATCGTCGACTTCAGCAAACTCACCAAATCCAACGCTACTTACAACCTGCAGCAGGCCTTCAACGTGGCCGAGCAGCAGCTGGGCCTGACCAAGCTGCTGGACCCGGAAGGTAACTCCCCGTCTCGGACGGAGCAGGGTCACACCACGCGGTGCAGCCACCTCTGGGGTGGAACAGCAGCTGGGGGTCGGAGACCCCTGACCGGCTGAGTGACCGTGGCCAAGCCCCTTCCCCTCCGCTCTGGGTCTGGTCACTCGGTGAGCCCCACAGCAGCCGGTGCTGGTTGGCTGAGAGCCCCGCTCACCACGCTCACTGGTATCGCTGTGTCGTGCCCTGTGCTCCCCCGTCGGCCTGTTGTCACTTGTCTTACACCCAGACTGGGGGCTCTCTGGGGAAGGGGCTGGGTTTGTACAGCGCCTAGCGCGGTGGGGGCTGGGTGCATGGCTGGGGCACCTGGGCACGCCCGTAGTACACCTAATAATAATAACGTGGCCTCCGGGGGCCTCGGTTCCCCGCCTGTGACCCAGGGAGACTAGCCTGGCCTGGCCGCCCCGGGGGCTGGGGGGTAAAATCAGTCCCGGTGGCGAGGTGCTCAGACCTGCAGGAACAGGCACCAGCTAAGTCACTCGCGCTGATCTCGGGCGCTCGGCCGGCAGATCTGACGTCTCTGCTGAGCGGTTCGGTTCTCCCCCCCGGCAGATGTGAACATGGAGAACCCGGACGAGAAGTCCATCATCACCTACGTGGTCTCTTTCTACCACTACTTCTCCAAAATGAAGGCCCTCGCAGTGGAGGGGAAGAGGATTGGGAAGGTGGGTGCCTGGGGGAGGCTGCCGGTGGGCTCTGGTCTCGCCAGTTACCTGTGGGTCCTGCTGGGGGACCGCAGAGGGCGCTGACCCGTTTGCAGGGCGACCGCGATTCCTGGTGGGATGTTAAACAAGGGCCAGTCCCTAATTTGCAATAACGCCCTCGGTTTGGCACGGGGGTATGGCTGTGTGTGGCTCCTGGCGCGCTGCAGCGTCGTATCATGGCGGACTGTAAAGAGCCCAGCTGAGATTGGGACCCCCTCTTGTGCCGGGGGCTGTGCAGACCCAAGATCGGGGCCCCACTGTGTCCCGGAGCAGTGGGGCTGAGATGCAGGGGGCAGTTTGCAGTCCTCAGAGCGATGGGCTCAGGCTCTCAGCAGACTCTGGCAGCGTCGCTGCGTTGCTCACACTCGGGTCACGTTTTGAGCTTTTCTTCCCGAGTGTGAGCTGGAAACCTGCTGGTTCTTTAGACACAAGGTGGGTGAGGTTGTATTTTTTATTGGACCGACTTCTGGCAGCTGAGCTCTGATGCAGTCACGTGGCCCCTGGAGCCTGTAGACGTGGGGTTTACATTTCCTGTGCCTCCGTCTGCCCCCGCGCTCCCTTTCGCTGAGTTACTTGGGCTTGACCCCGAGCCTACCTGGGAGCTGTCAGTGCCCGTAATGGGCCCAGCTCCCCTCGTGCGGCCAATCACACTAGTGCAAAGCGAGTGTGAAGTGCTGCCGAGTCAGAGAGCCCCTCCCCCGCACGTGGCACTAGTGCAAATGACCGTGCAGGGGGCAGGGTCCCATGGTGGGGCTGGGTTGAATTGTGTCTGGAGCCCCCTGCTGGTGGTTTAATTTATGACCTGGCGAGGGTATAACGGGGGGTCCGAGCTGACCCCAGAAGGGGCTGGCAGGCAGGGTGTTGTCTGGCCCAGCGAGGCCGGGGTGGAGCCGGGCGGGCACAGCTCCTGAGGCAGCAGCCTTTGCCGTTGGTTCTTGGTGGGCAGCAGGGGGCGCTCTCGGGGCGGCACCCAGGGAAGGCGCCAGCTGCTTCCCCCCCCGGCCCCCGCCGCCTTGCTGACGAGATCACTGCTGCCAGCTGGGCCCTGCCAGCTGCTCTTTTATGCCCATCTGAGCCGTTCCTTGGCAGCATCTTCATCTGCCCCGGGGCCGAGCTGCCCCTGCACAGGGCTGCTGCGGCGAAGGACCGCCAGGCTACGGAGAGACGCTGGGGGGAGGGCACCACACCGCACCCGGGCTGTCTGAACTGCCAGGGGAGCAGTGGGGGGCCAGGGGAAGCCAGCGGGGTACCCCTAGTCTCGGATGGCCAGCAGATACCTCCGCACAGCGGGCCACTCCCAGAGCGGCAGCATGGCCAACATGCTGTTCAGGGCAGCCCCCCCCAGCGACGGGTGCAGGCTCTCGGCAGACCCAGGCTGCGTCACTCACGCTCGGGGCAGATTGGGGGGATCAGATCCGAGAGGGGACTCCCAGCAACAGGCTCTCTGCAGACTCAGGCAGCGTTGCTGTGTTGCACCTCGGCCAAGTCACTGTCCCCTCTCTGGGCCCGTGTTTCATGGCTCGTCGTCCTGTTTCATAGGCACCGCAGCAGGGGGGCGAAGGACGGAGAGATTCCAAGGAGGGTGGAGGGGCCTGGTGGGTTTTCACAGGGAGGTTCGGCCAAGCACATGGGAACCAGGGGGATGGAAACGGAGCTGTCCGCACTGGGAAATACCCCGCCCTTGCCTGTCCGTGAGCTTGTTGGGGCATTCTGTGTCTGTGCAGCGCCTGGCACGACGGGGCCCTGATCTCGGCCAGGGTCTCTGCCGTGAAATGCATTTGCTTTGTTATAATTCGTGTTGCCGTTGGACCCCAGCCATAGCCCAGGGCCCCCCTGTGCCAGGCGCTGCACACACCCAGAACCCCCCGGGGTCACCACCCGCATGCAGAGGGGGTGCCAGGGCCGGGCTGCTCCGGCGATGGGAGAACCCATCTAGACTGGACTAGATCAGCCCTTGGGCTCTGCTGGTGCGATTGAAGCGGGGCCGCGGGATGCGGTTGGACCAGTATAAACGTGGCTAGTCCTTTCCATGTGCTGGTCTAAAGCCCCGATAGGCCGGGAGAGCCGCCTCCGCCCTGGGATTGCCGCAGGGTGACAGTCCCGCCCTGCCTGGCCTGGCTGCACCAGGGCGCATCCTGCAGGGTTGGGAGCCGACTGGCGTCTCCAGCAGACGGGGAGCAGCGGGCAGGAGCCGGGGCGCCCCGGTGCCTGGCGCAGGGCCCGTTTACTCCTGCGATGACCTCGCCCCACAGGTGCTGGACCAGGCGGTGGAGCTCGAGGCGCTCATGGAGCGGTACGAGCGGCTGGCGGCCGAGCTGCTGGCCTGGATCGAGCGCACTGTCGCCATCATCAGCAACCAGAAGTTCGCCAACTCCCTGGCCGGGGTGCAGCACCAGCTCCAGACCTTCACCACCTTCTGCACCCTGGAGAAGCCGGTCAAGTGAGCGGCTGCCCGCGACGCACGGGGCGATGGGGCGGGGGCCGGGCCACGCAGGCGGGGGCAGAATGCCAGGTGGTTCCCCCCCAGATTCTAACCGGTGCAGCTAACCTGGCTGGAGCCGCAGTGTAGACGCGGGTTTGGAAGTGGGGTCTCTATACCAACCGGCTGCAGGCGTCCTTGGGCTGAGAGTTTCCCGGGGCGTCCGGGCACGAGGTGCCCCTGGCCCCCCCCAGGAATCCCCCAGGGCAGATCGGGCCCCGGGAAGAGCCCGAACCACTCGGGAGTTGTTTGATCCATGGGAGAAGCCCTGGGCGGGGGGCGGTGAGACGGGGAGGCGATGGCTGGAGGGGGGCAGCCGAGGGGGGGCGTAATGCTTGGCCTGGCTCCCTCGGCAGGTTCCAGGAGAAGGGGAACCTGGAGGTCCTGCTCTTCAGCATCCAGAGCAAACTGCGTGGCCACAGCCGCAAACTGTACGTGCCCGGCGAGGGCCGCGGCATCTCGGACATCAACAAGGTGCAGCTGGGGGGGCCACGGGGGGCGGAGCTGGGGGGGATGGAGCCGTGCGGGGGAGCTGAGGGAGTGTGGGGGAGCTGTGGGGATCTATGGGGGAATGGGGCCATTCAGAGGGGTCAGGAGGTTCACACAGACCCATCCCCCTGTGGTCTCTCCCCCAGTGGTGCCCTGCACCAGGCCCTGTCTGCATCCACTGGGACTCGGGGCCTGTCCCGTGGGATCGGGGCCCCTCACAAGCTCTGGGCAGGATGGTACCCATAAGCCGCCCCTGGGCCAGTCCAGGCCCCCAGAGCGCTGAGAACCTGGGCTGGGGGCCGAGGGCTTCCTGGGCTCCAGGGACAGCCCGGGCCCCCCGAGGGAGCGCTGGCCCCCGGCCCTGACCCCTCTGAGCCCCGCGCTGCCCCCAGGCCTGGGCCCAGCTGGAGAAGGTGGAGCACGAGCGGGAGGTGTCGCTGCGCAACGAGCTCATCCGGCAGGAGAAGCTGGAGCTGCTGGCCCAGCGCTTCGACCACAAGGCCGGCATGCGGGAGGCCTGGCTCGGCGAGAACCAGCGGCTGGTGGCGCAGGTGAGATCCCACGCGGCTCCTCCCCAGCGTCCCGCGCAGTCCCCGGTCCGGGTTCCCGTAGCCCCGCCAGGGCCCACCCAGCCCCCCGGGGCCCACAGCCGAACCCAATGGCACCGGAGACAAACAGGACGCAAAGCAGCCCTGACCTTACTGCCCCACGGGCCCTACCTGTGTGGGGTCTAGTGATTAGAGCAGGGGTCTAGGAGCCAGGACTCCTGGGTTCTCTCCCTGGCTCTGGGAAAGGAGTGGGGTCTAGTGGTTAGTCCCGCTCTCACGGACAGACAGCCCCAGCGGCCCGGTCCCTCTCTCGTGCCCCGGCTGGCCCCTCACGGGATAAGAGGGAAGGTCCTCTCCTGGATCGGTGACTGGTTGAAAGACAGGAAACAAAGGGTAGGAATAAATGGTCAGTTTTCAGCATGGAGAGAGGTAAATAGCAGGGTCTCCCAGGGGTCCGTACTAGGACCAGTCCTTTCAACGTGTTCATAAACGATCTGGAAAAAGGGGTAAACCGTGAGGTGGCAAAATTTGCAGATGATACAAAACTACTCAAGATAGTGAAGTCCCAGGCAGGCTGTGAAGAGCTACAAAGGGACTCTCAAAACTGGGGGCCTGGGCCACAAAAGGGCTGATGAAACGCGGCGTTGATAAATGCAGTCATGCACATGGGGCAACATGATCCCAGCTACACATGGGCAATGGCGGGGTCCGAATTAGCTGTTACCACTCCAGAGAGATCTTGGAGCCACTGCGGACGGTTCTCTGGAAACATCCACTCAATGGGCAGCGGCAGCCAAAGAAGCGAACAGACCGCTGGGAACCATTAAGAGAGGGGCAGATAATAAGGCAGAAAATATCACGTTGCCTCGACATCAGGGGTCTCAAACACGCGGCCCGCGGGGTTCTTCCCTGTGGCCCGCCAAGCTCCTGCGGGGGCCCCCCCCCAGCGTGCCGCGGCCCTGGCCTACTTCCAGGCCAGGGGTGGGCAAACTACGGCCCTGGGCCGGATCCGGCCCCTCAGGGCTCTGGATCCGGCCCGCGGATTTGCCAGCCCCTTGGTGCTGAGGGCTCCGCACCGCCCCTGCAGCCCCGGGGGGAGGGGGAGCCGAGCACTCCGGGAGCTGCTCTTGCCTGTGGGTATCTGTGGGGCCGGGGCCGGGGCAGGCAGGGAGCCTACCCTGGCCCCGGCGCGCGCCCCTGCCTTCCCGGAGCCGCTCAAGGTAAGCGGTGCCAGGCCGGAACCCAAACCCCTCCTGCACCCCGCACCCCAACTCCCTGCCCTGAGACCCTGCTGCACCCCGCAGGCAGGGGCAGGGGTGGAGTGGGGGGCGGGGGCCCTCGGACCAACGTACGAGTCCTCATGTGGCCCTCCTGGTGATTCGAGTTTGAGACCCCCTGCTCTATGTCAATCCATGGGACGCCCACAGCTGGAATCCTGCGTGTGGATGTGGTCGCCCCATCTCAGAAAAGGTAGATTGGAATTGGAAAAGGTTCAGAAAAGGGCAACAACAATGATCGGGGGCTGGAATGGCTGCTGCATGGGGAGAGATGAATAAGACTGGGACTTTTCAGCTTAGAAAAGAGACGACTCGGGGGGATACGACAGAGGTCTGTAAAATCATGACCGGTGTGGGGAAAGTAGATAAGGGCGTGTTATTTACTTCTCGTAACACAAGAACTAGGGGTCACCCAATGCAATGAACAGGCAGGAGGTTTAAAACAAAGGCAGTATTTCTTCCCACAACGCACAGTCAACCTGGGGAACTCCTCGCCAGGGGATGTTGTGAAGGCCAAGACCATAACAGGGTTCAAAAGAGAACTAGATAAGTTCATGGAGGACAGGTCCATCAGTGGCTATTAGCCAGGATTGGCGGGATGGTGTCCCTGGGCTCTGTTTGCCAGGAGCTGGGAGTGGGCGACGGGATGGATCACTCGGTGATTCCCTGTTCCGTTCGTTCCCTCGCGGGGCCCTGGCACTGGCCGCTGCCGGAGGACAGGACACGGGGCGAGAGGGACCTTTGCTCTGAGCCGGTCTGGCCGCTCTTGTGTTCTCTCTCACGCCCCCGCCGCCCCCAGGACAACTTTGGCTACGACCTGCCGGCGGTGGAGGCGGCCATGAAGAAGCACGAGGCCATTGAGGCGGACGTCTCGTCCTATGAGGAGCGCATCCAGGTGGTGGCGGAGCTGGCGCTGGCCCTGGAGGCCGAGGGCTACTACGACGTGCGGCGCATCAGCGCCCAGAAGGGCAGCATCCTGCGCCAGTGGGGGCTGCTGACCGAGCTGGTGGAGGCCCGGCGGGCCCGTCTGGAGCAGAGCCTGGCTCTGCAGACCATCTTCCAGGACATGGTTTCCATGATCGGCTGGATGGAGGAGATGCAGGTGGGCAGGGAGCGGGGGGAAGCGGGGAGCCTGCTCATGGCCTGGAGGGGTTGGGCCCGGTTTAAACCAGTGCCCAGGACCCGGGGGAGCCAAGGCTCCTGTGTGGACTGGGGGGCCAAGTCCGCAGAGGCGGAGAGAGGCTGCTGTGGGCAGAGCTGCAGCGCGGGCCGGCAGCTGGGGCACCGGGCTGGGAACTGGGACCTTGGGCACGTCCCTCACCCTTGCTGGGCTCCCATTTCCCCCCACGGTCTGCTCAGATTGCGAGCTCGTGGGGCAGGCGCTGTCGGGGCCCCGATCCCAGCCTGTGTCTGGGCAGCGCCCGGCGCGCCGGGGCCCCGATCCCACCCTGTGTCTGGGCAGCGCCCGGCGCGCCGGGGCCCCGATCCCACCCTGTGTCTGGGCAGCGCCCGGCGCGCCGGGGCCCCGATCCCACCCTGTGTCTGGGCAGCGCCCGGCGCGCCGGGGCCCCGATCCCACCCTGTGTCTGGGCAGCGCCCGGCGCGCCGGGGCCCCGATCCCACCCTGTGTCTGGGCAGCGCCCGGCGCGCCGGGGCCCCGATCCCACCCTGTGTCTGCGCAGCGCCCGGCGCGCCGGGGCCCCGATCCCACCCTGTGTCTGCGCAGCGCCCGGCGCGCCGGGGCCCCGATCCCACCCTGTGTCTGCGCAGCGCCCGGCGCGCCGGGGCCCCGATCCCACCCTGTGTCTGCGCAGCGCCCGGCGCGCCGGGGCCCCGATCCCAGCCTGTGTCTGCGCAGCGCCCGGCGCGCCGGGGCCCCGATCCCAGCCTGTGTCTGAGCAGCGCCCGGCGCGCCGGGGCCCCGATCCCAGCCTGTGTCTGCGCAGCGCCCGGCGCGCCGGGGCCCCGATCCCACCCTGTGTCTGCGCAGCGCCCGGCGCGCCGGGGCCCCGATCCCACCCTGTGTCTGAGCAGCGCCCGGCGCGCCGGGGCCCCGATCCCACCGTGTGTCTGGGCAGCGCCCGGCGCGCCGGGGCCCCGATCCCACCCTGTGTCTGGGCAGCGCCTGGCGCGCCGGGGCCCCGATCCCACCCTGTGTCTGCGCAGCGCCCAGCGCGCCGGGGCCCCGATCCCACCCTGTGTCTGGGCAGCGCCCGGCGCGCCGGGGCCCCGATCCCACCCTGTGTCTGTGCAGCGCCGGGGCCCCGATCCCAGCCTGTGTCTGCGCAGCGCCTGGCGCGCCGGGGCCCCGATCCCACCCTGTGTCTGCGCAGCGCCGGGGCCCCGATCCCACCCTGTGTCTGTGCAGCGCCTGGCGCGCCGGGGCCCCGATCCCACCCTGTGTCTGTGCAGCGCCCGGCGCGCCGGGGCCCCGATCCCAGCCTGTGTCTGTGCAGCGCCCGGCGCGCTGGGGCCCCGATCCCACCCTGTGTCTGGGCAGCGCCCGGCGCGCTGGGGCCCCGATCCCAGCCTGTGTCTGCGCAGCGCCTGGCGCGCCGGGGCCCCGATCCCACCCTGTGTCTGCGCAGCGCCGGGGCCCCGATCCCACCCTGTGTCTGTGCAGCGCCTGGCGCGCCGGGGCCCCGATCCCACCCTGTGTCTGGGCAGCGCCCGGCGCGCCGGGGCCCCGATCCCAGCCTGTGTCTGTGCAGCGCCCGGCGCGCTGGGGCCCCGATCCCACCCTGTGTCTGGGCAGCGCCCGGCACGCCGGGGCCCCGATCCCACCCTGTGTCTGCGCAGCGCCCGGCGCGCCGGGGCCCCGATCCCAGCCTGTGTCTGTGCAGCGCCCGGCGCGCTGGGGCCCCGATCCCACCCTGTGTCTGGGCAGCGCCCGGCACGCCGGGGCCCCGATCCCACCCTGTGTCTGCGCAGCGCCCGGCGCGCCGGGGCCCCGATCCCAGCCTGTGTCTGGGCAGCGCCCGGCGCGCCGGGGCCCCGATCCCAGCCTGTGTCTGTGCAGCGCCCGGCGCGCCGGGGCCCCGATCCCACCCTGTGTCTGTGCAGCGCCCGGCGCGCCGGGGCCCCGATCCCAGCCTGTGTCTGGGCAGCGCCCGGCGCGCCGGGGCCCCGATCTCAGTTGGAGCCTCTGGGTGTGGCACTTGAACCCCCACTTCAGGGAGGCTAGCTCCCCGGCTCCTCCCCTTCCACCCAAGCCTCACCCCGCTAGGGTTGCCATCTTTCTAATCGCACAAAACCGAACACCCCTGCCCCACCCCTTCTCCGAGGCCCTGCCCCCACTTGCTCCATCCCCCACCCCCTCCGCCGCTCGCTCTCCCCCACCCTCGCTCACTTTCGCTGGGCTGGGGCAGGTTGTGGGGTGCGGGAGGGTGAGGGCTCCGGCTGGGGGTGCGGGCTCTGGGGTGGGGCCAGGGATGAGGGGTTTGGGGTGCGGGACGGGGCTCAGGGCTGGGGCAGGGGTTGGTTGTGGGGGGTTGCAGGGAGTGGGATCCGGGAGGAATTTGGGTGCAGGAGGGGACTCCGGGCTGGGGTGTGGAAGAGAGTTCGGGGTCCCAGCGGCACTTACTGCAGCTCCCAGGAAGTGGGTGCCAGGTCCTTGCAGCCCCCCGGCGTAGGGGAGCTGCGGAGCCGGCACTGGGGGCGGGGGCTGCGCGTGGGGCCTCCCTGGCTGCCCATGGGCCTAGGGGCTGCAGGGACCTGGCGGCCGGAGCCAGGGCAGGCGGGGAACCGGCCTTAGCCCCGGAGCCGCTGACCGGACTGTTACCAGCAGTGCTGACCGGAGCCTCCAGGATCCCTTTTCGACCGGATGTCTGGCAACCCGAACCCTTGTCTTGCGGCTTCGGCCCCCGCCCACCAGAGCCCCGAGCCCCCCGTGGCCAGAGGAGCCCCGGCCCGCCCACCCCAGCTGCCCTGAGCCCCGGCCCCGCCAGATGACCTGCCCTAGCCACGCCAGCCACCCCAAGCCCTGACCCACCTGCTGCTAGTCCCAGGCCACTGGCCAGCCTGACCCCTGGCCACCAGCCCGAGCACCGGCCTGACCCCCGGGCCGCTGGCCGGCCAGAGTCCCCCCATCAGGCCCCTGGAAGAAGAGAATCGTGCCAGGCCAGTAACTTCCTGTGGGCGTTACGATAGGGCCTCGGGGCCCCGTGGTGCCAGGTGCTGTACGTAACAGAGAGGCCGCCCCTGCCTGGGGTCGCTCGCAACTGGATGCCCGCCCGGCGGTGACGGCTTCGCCCGCCCTTGGTCCCGCCAGGCCCCGCTGCGGTCGAGGGAGGTGGGGAAGCACCTGCTGGAGGTGGAGGACCTGCTGCAGAAGCACACCCTGCTGGAGGCCGACGTGGCGGCCCAGAGCGAGCGGGTGCAGGCGCTCAACCAGGCCGCCCTGAAGTTCTGCGAGCTGGAGGGTAAGCGCGGGCTGGGGCGGGGTCCCCTGACCCCTGCGGCGGGGCCGGGCCGCGCTCTGCGCCGGTCCGAACGGCAGCTTATCCCAGCCACTGGTCCCCTCGCCAGGGCGCCCGGTGCCCGGACCTCGCTCAGGGGCGGAGCGTGGCTCCTGTAGCCGGCTGGGGCATCTCCTAGCCCGCGTCCGGCGGCAGACACCCTCTGCAGAGAACGTGCAGGCCCAGGTGGGCTGAGATGGAGGTGGGGGGCCTGGGAGCCAGGACTCCTGGGTTCTCTGGGTCTCTAGCCAACAGGCCAGGCCCGGGGACTGAGTGCCCAAGGCACCGTGGGAGAGATTCCTGTGCAAAGCCATGGGCACCCGGCTCCCGAACAAGATCTGGGGGCAGGCAGGCAATTTTCAGAACAGACGAGGGCTGTACTGGGGAGGGGAGTTAGGTCTAGTGGGTTAGAGCGGGGGGGGCTGGGGGCCAGGACTCCTGGGTTCCAGCCCAGCTCTGGGAGGGCAGTCAGACTGAGTGGTTAGAGCAGGGGGCCGAGAGCCAGGACCCTGGTGGCGAAGCTCTTTCCCCAGCAGCAATCAGCAGCTAAGAGCGGGGCCCAACGTCTCTCCTGCTCCCCTGCCCCAGGTTACCAGCCCTGCGACCCCCAGATCATCCGTAACCGCGTGACCCACGTGCAGACGTGCCTGGAGGAGCTGCGCCAGCAGGCGGCCCAGCGGCGCACGGAGCTGGAGGCCTCCCGCCAGCTGTGGGCCTTCTTCCAGGAGCTGGAGGAGGCGGAGGCCTGGGTGCGGGAGAAGGAGCAGATCCTGGCCTCCAAGCCGTGCGGCCGGGACCTGAGCAGCGTCCTGCAGCTGAGCGGGCAGCACAAGCTGATGCTGGGGGAGCTGGGTGGGCGCCGGGCCCTGCTGCACCAGGCCGTGAAGAAGGGGGAGCAGCTGCTGGCCACCCAGCGCCCCGGCACGGCCCAGCTGGAGGAGAAGCTGCGGGAAGTGCGGCAGTGCTGGAAGAAGCTGGAGGAGGTGACGGGGATGCACCAGCAGAAGCTGCAGGAGGGCTTGAGCTTCTACCAGTTCAGCGCGGAGACGGACGACCTGCTGGCCTGGCTGCAGGACACCTACCGCCTGGCCTCCAGCGACGACTTCGGGCACGACGAGTACTCCAGCCAGGCGCTGCTCCGCAAGCAGGCGGCCGTGGCCCAGGAGCTGGAGCAGCACCGGGCGCCCGTTCTGGCCCTGCGCGCCCAGCTGGCCCGCCTGGCCCCCCAGCACCACCAGGTGCTGGACGTGCAGATCCGCATCGTGGAGGTGGAGCAGCTCTACGGGGAGGTGGCCGAGGTGGCCGTGCTGCGGCACCAGTGGCTGCAGGACGCCCTGGCCGTGTACCGCATGTTCGGCGAGGTCCGGGCCTGCGAGGGCTGGCTGGACGAGAAGGAGCAGTGGCTCTCCGGGATGCAAGCGCCCCAGGAGCTGGAGGACGTGGAAGTGGTGAAGCACAGGTCTGGCCCGCGGGTCTGTTCCCTGCTGGGGCCTAGAGCCGGGGGGCTGGGAGCCAGGTCGCCTGGTTTCCATTCCCAGCTCTGGGAGGAAAGGCTGGGGGCCAGGACGCCTGGGTTCCATTTCTAGTTTTGGGGGGAAGAGGGGTCTAGTGGTTAGAGGGGGGGGAACTGGGGATGGGAACCAGGGCTCCTGGGTTCTATCCCAACTCTGGGAGAGGAGTGGGGCCTAGTGGCTAGAGCAGGGGGCTGGGAGCCAGGACGCCTGGGTTCCATTCCCAGCTCTGGAAGGAGGGGGGAAGGGTGGGGAGCCAGGACGCCGGGGTTCCGAATGCCCCGTACGATTCTGTTCTATCCACGAGCCCCTGTGCGCCTTGGGCAGGTTTGAGAGCCTGGACCAGGAGATGAGCAGCGTGATGGGGCGCATCCTGGACGTGAACGAGACGGTGCACCAGCTGGTGGAGGGCGGCCACCCCAGCGCGTCCGAGGTGCAGTCCTGTCGGGACCACCTGAACAGCAGGTACCTGCCCGTGGGGCCGGGGCAGGCTGCGCTCTGCGGGCCCTGGGGGAGGCTTCGGAAGGGGGGCCTCAGGATCAGAGGCGCGGCTGGGTTCAATTCCCGGCTCTCTGGGTCCCCGCGTTGTTATACAGACAAAACTGGACAGGATCGTTTCAGGGGACAAGACAAGATGTCACCTTTATTATAATAACACAATGTACACACACACACACAATGTACACTCCCACACCCACACAATGTACACACGCACACATGCACACACACACACACCCCAAATTTCTGCAGCTGCTAGATAGTTCCCAGTCCTGAATGTAGCTCGAGTTCGTGGCTTGTGGTGGCAAACTGGCCAGGAAAGCCGGGCACAAGGAAGGGCTGGGTCTCTGTCGGGCGTGCACCGATGCCCTTCCATGTTGGCAGCAGAATGTTACCCTCCAAAGTCTTCCATCTCACCCACCCTTTTTGCAGGCTTTAGTTTGAATCCAGAGTCTATAGGTCTTGCTGTGTCAGGCTGCCTCTGGGTCCGGTGTGATTGATCACCCGTCAATTGCAGACGTGACTTTCAGCCTGGGACCTGGCTTTGATGTTTCTTCAGTTGTACTTTTGTTCTTTTCTTTTGAGGGTGGACTCTTCTTACTTTGTCAGGGCTGTTGTCTGCATCTTCAGCCCTTGGTGTTTACACTTTATTTTATCAGGACCGGCTGGGGCTGGAGGTTGATTCCATCATCCATCCATCCCTCATTCCCACATTGAAACTACACTCATCAGATTACAGCTGGGTTTAGCGAAAATGAAGTGAGCGTTATACAGTGGAGTTTGGGAGAAGTTACAATGGAGTTTGGGTTACACCATGGACACGTGTAAGGAACGGCAAACAGGGAGCAGAAGTTCCCATGTTGAGGCCGTGCAAGTTTCAGTGATTTAAGCAGCAATTGGATTGAAAGTGAAACTCAATTAGCCAGTTCTTGGGGTACCTGGTTTTATGAATGGATGTAGTTTCATTCATAAAACTTTACTTATGAAGTTATATTAATAAAGCGAACAATTAAAACAATTTCATGGATCAGTTCTACGGCGTGCGTCTGGGCCGCGTCTGTAACACACGGCTAATGGCCCTGCCCATGCCTGGAGATCGACGGGCACCTGGCCTGGGGGCTCGGGGCTCGTCCGCTCTGTTCGCTGGGTAACCCGCTGCCCAGTTCCCTGGCCCAGAGACCACAGGGTCGGTGGGTGGGAGCCAGGAGCCTGCCAAGGGCCCGTGTGCAGCATGGGCTAGACCTGGGAGTGCCAGGCAGCTGAGACGGGGTCTGTCCGTCTGCCCGGGGACATGGTGCTGCTTGCGGGTGTATTGAACACCTCCAGCCGCCCTCCCGCCCGCCCGCTCCGTCTCCCTGGCGCACGGCTGGCTCCGGCCGGCTCCTTTTCCACAGGACTCAACGGGGCCATGTGTCTGGGTCCCAGCAGCATCGGGAACCGCTCCAACGGCTTTTCATGGGCCCCCTGAAGTGGGGCCTGCTTAGGGGTTCACACTGGCAGCTCTAGGGTCCCCGAGGGCGGGGGTAGGAGAGGAAACAGCTGTGGTCACGGGGCCCTTCCAGGGCTTCACCACCCTCCTAGTGAAATAGCGTTTCCTACCGAGACCTCCCCCACTGCAACGTGGGACCATTGCTCCTCGGTGGCTTGGGCTCCATCGGGAGGCGTCTCCTGAGGGGGCTGATTGGCAGAAATTGCCGAGCACTGAGGGTGGTGCCCTGGGCACCCAGCATCCCTGGCATGTCGGCCCCCGGCCCCTCGTGCTGGGCGCTGAACACGGAGGCTGCAGGAGTTGAGGTCGCTGGAAACGCAGAGCTGTGTCTCCTGCCGTTTGCCTGAGGCACGTGTAACGGCGCCCGCAGCCCCTGGCTGCCGTGCGGGGGTCCAGCTCTGGGCCTCAACACCACAGCCCCTTTGTCTGGGCTAATGGCCCCGGTCTGGTACCACAGAGGTGGCTCGGGACACAGCCACTAGAGGGAGACGGAGCCGTGCCGTGGCATGGAACGCACACGCACCCCCCCGCACCCCCTTTCCCGCACCCCCGTCCAGGAAACCGCGGTCCGGATCTGAAGCCCGCTGAGATCAAGCCACGGAGCAGAGCTGGGCGAACATTCCTCGTTCCCAAACCGGGTTTTACATGAAAATTGGCTTTAAAAAAAAAATCCAAAACCCCCCAGAAAACATTGTTTTGTCCAAAATTGTCTGTTTCAATGAAAAATGTTCTTGGAAAATGACCAAAGCAGTCGATTTTTTCCCGTTTTTATCCGCATTTGTTAACTGCCTCCGTCCTGTTCTCTCTGGCTTGGCATTTGACAATGACGCTGCACATTTACCAGCTCCCTGTCTACGGCCCCACCTCGGCTGTACTCGGCAAGCTGCCCGTCGGCCTGGGCACTCCTGGGAGGCAGGCAGTGCTATTACCCTGCCACAGCTGGGAAACTGAGGCACAGCACGACACAGACCACTACACGCTTACATCGGTGTGACGAGCTCACTCGGGGGTGTAGGAAATCCACCCCCTTGAGCCAGGCGGTTATGCCAACCGAAGCCCCAGGCTGACCAGCACCGTGTAGCTGGAAGGGCTTCTCCTGCGACCCAGCTCCTCTCTCGGGGAGGTGGATTAGCTCCACACCACGGCAAGACAGCCCAGCTCCTCGGCCCAGTGGGAGCAAAGCCCCGAAACAGTCTGAGCATCTGGGCCCCAGGGCGCCTGGAGCCGAGCAGGGAATTGCCCCGGGGTCTCCGAGGTCCCAGACGAGAGCCCTCACCACCGGGCCGGGCCGTCCTCCTTCCCCAGCCGGCTGCATCTCTGCCAGCCCCCAGCACGCAAAGCTTGTGGGTCAGGAGATTGGTTTGCGTATCATGGGATGTATTGTTTTCAGATGAATTCCTGTTGGGGTTCGTTTGCTGCCTGGTGTTTTTAGCCTTTCCCAGCTTTTCTCCACAGCCGCCGTGCTTGTACCGGCCTTGGCTCCGGGGGGGTTGTTTGGAAGGCGAGCCGAGCGTCTCCGGCGTGCGGGGAAGGGCCTGTGCCCCGTGGCCGTGCCCAAGCCGCTGATGGGCTTTTCTCTGTGTCTGGCGAGCCCAGGTGGAACCGGGTGGTGGAGCTGGTGGAGCAGAGGAAGGACCATCTCAGCTCCGTCCTGAGGATCCAGAACTACCTGCTGGAGTGCACCGAGATCAAGGCGCAGATCCGGGAGAAGCGCCGCGCCGTAGAGGCCAGCCAGTGCAGCACCGGCGACCTGGGTGGCGTCCTGGCCTTGCAGCGCAAGCTCTCCACCATGGAGGCTGCCCTGGTGGTGCTGGAACCCAAGCTCCTGGAGCTGCAGCAGGAGGGGGAAGCCTTGGCCACCTCCCACCCGGCCCATGCGCTGGCCGTCCTGCTGCACTTCGAGGAGATCAGCGAGGAGTGGGAGGCCTTGAAGAGCACCCTGCAGGGCTGCGAGGACTCGCTCTCCGTGGCCAGCCGGCTGCAGCAGTTCATCCAGGACCTGGACAACTTCCTGACCTGGCTGGTGAAGACTCAGGCAGCCGTGGCCTCGGAGGAACTTCCCAGCAACCTGGCGGGGGCGGAGCGGCTGCTGAGCCAGCACGTGGCCCTCAAGGAGGAGATCGACCGCTACGAGGAGGACTACACCACGATCCAGGAGGCCAGCGACCTGCTGGCCCTGGAAGAGGCCGACGTCCCCTTCCTCTCGCTCCAGCAGTGGCTGCAGAAGCTGGACGTGGGCTGGAACAAGCTGCTGCAGATGTGGGAGAGCCGGCGGGGGGCGCTGGTCCAGGCCCACGTCTTCCACCTGTTCCTGAGGGACGTGCAGCAGGCCGAGGCGTGTCTGTACAGCCAGGTAACGGGGCGGGGCTGCTCGGCCGGGGGCGTCGCCGCGGGGCATTGCAGGGCTAGTGCCCAGGGCGAACTGCTAGTTATAGCTGTGAACGATGAATGGCCTTTGTTAAGTATCAATGGCTTCTTATTAATTGAGATGATTGGCCAATTATTGCTAAATCCTGCAAGGTTATTAATATTTGGTAATTATTTGCTACGTATTAATTGCCATTGGCTAAGAGTTAATTTGCAGTGATTGCAGTTAGCTAAGTTACTTACTGAGCTTTACTATTAATCAGTGTTAAGTATTTGCTAATTATTAATTGATGTCTCTTTGGCTAGTTATTACTTCATATCAGTTGCTCATGTATTGTCTTTGCGAACTATTCGTATCTGCTAAGAATGAATTGCTAATTACTGATTTTTGGTAATTGGCTATTTCTAAATATTGTTAATTTATTGATCTTTGCTAACTATTTGGTATCTAAGTATTCATTGCTAATAATTAAATGGTATTTGATAATTATTGGATTTTGCCATGTATTAACTGCTAATAATTTTTGCTATTTGATAATTATTAATTGGTATATGCTAGATATTGCTCACTATTCATTAGCATTTGGTAATTAGCAATACATTTATTAGCAAAATTATCAAATACCAATGAGTAATTAATACTTAACAAATACCACTAGCTAGCTAATGGCATTACATAGAAAACAATACTGATCAAACCGCTCGTTATTCCTAAATATGAATGGCTAATTCATTGCTGGTCACTCATGATTCGTTGGTATTTGGCGTGCGTTACGGATGAGTCGCTCCCCGGGTTCCCAGATGGGCTCTAAAGCCCGATTACTCGCACCCCGGTGCCGGAGGAAGGCCGGAAGCCGCATTAGCTGGGTTCGAGTGGATGATTTGTCGGCCGGTTGTTGAGCTGGGACACGGATCATCAAACCGGCCCCTTAGTGCACGAAATCTGAGCAGGGTGGGCTCCTGCCCCAAGGGCCCTGTTCCCACCGCTCCCCACCACCCCCTTTCTGCCCAGCCCAGCGTATCCAGGACAGCAGGAAATGGAGCCCCAGGCTCTGTGGGGGGATTGGGAATAAACGCTGGCTAAAATGGGGGCTGAACCCTGTCGGAGGAGCAACCGGCAGCCCAGAAACTGGGGAGTCAGGGCCTGTAGTGAGGACCCAGTTCAGGAAAGCACTTGTGAGTTATGGTGAGCATTATGGGAGCACCCAGAGGCTACAACCGAGATCAGGGCCCCGTCGCACCGGGCGCTGCCCAGACCCCAGCCAAGATCAGGGCCCCGTCACGCCAGGCGCTTCCCAGACCCTGGCCAAGATCAGGGCCCCGTCGCACCGGGCGCTGCCCAGACCCCGGCCAAGATCAGGGCCCCGTCGCACCGGGCGCTGCCCAGACCCCGGCCAAGATCAGGGCCCCGTCGAGCTGGGCGCTGCCCAGACAGAGTGAGAGACCTGTGTTGTCCTAAAGAGCTTCCAGTCTAAATAGGCCAGGAGTGGGAGGGGAAACTGAGGCCCAGAGAGGGAAAGGACTTGCCCAAGGTCAGCCAGCAGGGCAGTGGCGGAGCTGAGCACAGAACCCAGGTCTCCTGACTCCCCTGAAAGAAGCTGCACAAGTCTGAGCCTGTGAGCAAGTCCCATTGACGGCCTGGGGGCTGCGTAAGGGCTCTGTGTGTCCTGCATCCCCCAGCCGTCAGCCGGCTCCCAGCCTCCCAGGAGCCGGGGGAAGAGGAGGCCCTAGCTGGAGCCAGTCGGGAGCAGTTATGTCAGTGCCCCGTGCCCTCGGCTCCCGCTCCAGGTGTCGCTCCGGGCAGGCCAGGCAGACGGTTACTGGGAGGAAGCTCTGCTCCGGGGTGGTTGCAGGGCCGGCTCCAACAGAGCTGGCTGCAGACAAGGCCAGGGGAATCCCTGCGGAGAGGGAGATGCTCTTCCAGGGCAGCGCCTGGGGCTGAGGGCATCAGCTGGGATCTAGGCTCGGGGACCCGCGCGGTTCTCTGCGGGTTCCCCGTCTCTGGCCCCCCTGCGGTGCCCAGCATGAGGGGCTTGACCCAAAGCCCACAGGCTTGGAGCCAGGCCCGAGCCCGGGGGAGCGGCTCTGCTCCTCCGGCCAGGCTGGCAACGTGGGAGCTGGCATTTGGCGCGGCCTGCGTCCAACTGACGCCAACGCAGAGCGACGGCTGCCAGGCGCCTCTGAGCGCAGCTGCCTGGCAGTGGGGCCGCTGTGCGCATGGCCCCAAACACGGCAGAGAAGGAAAGATGGGGAGGGATTTTCTATCCCTGGCTCGGGGAGTGGGTGGGGACTAGTGGTTAGAGCAGGGGTCTGGGAGCCAGGACTCCTGGGTTCTACCCCCAGGTCTGGGAGGGGATTGGGATCTAGTGGTTATACCGGGGAGAGGGGGATGCTGGGCGCAAGGACTCTCTTCCCAGCTTTATCCCGTGACCTGCTGGGTGACCCCAGGCACGTGGCTTCCCCCTCCGTGTCTCAGTTTCCCCCCACCACTGGGGGCTGGTGGGGGGAGTGTGTGGTTGGGGGGAGGTTTGCAGGCTGCCTAAGCGCTGAGTGTTAACCCCTGCCCTCCCGCTCCCCCCCCAGGAGTCCACCCTGGCCCACGCGGAGCTCCCCACCACGGTGGAGGCGGTGGAGAAGGCCATCAAGAAGCACAAGGATTTCGTAACCACCATGGAGCTGAGCATGCCGAAGACGACACTGGCCCTGCAGGCCGGGGAGAGCCTGGTGCGCCAGGGCAGCCCCTACAGCGAGCGCGCCCAGGAGGAGATGGCAGAGCTCAGAGCCAAGTAGGCCCCACGCAGCGCCTGGCACGTGCCCCTTCCCGGCCCGAGCCACCTGGCTGTCCCCTCCAGCTGGGCCGCAACTTCCCCAGGGGGCTGCTTCTGGGGGATTGCCCCCCCCGGGCCAAGTGCTGCTTAGCCCCCCCGTGACCCCGCCGGGCCCAGGCTCCGGTCAGCCCCTGTCCCACCCACACACCAGAGACCCGGGTTCAGTCCCCCACTGCTCCACCGTGACCTCTCACAAGCTCCCTGCGGGGTTCGGGACCAGAGCCCCTCGAAATCGGTGGGGGTCAGGTACGAGCGCCCCAGGCCCGGGTCTCTCCGTGTCCCCCGGGCAATGGGCAGAACAGTGCCACGTGGGCGGAGGGAGGAGACGTCCCTTCGGGACTGGGAGGTGCCCAGAGGCTGCGGTGATGGGGGTACAGATGCCCCGGTGGATCCAGGAGCCGGTTCCTGCGTGTGGGGGGTGCTGGGGAACCCTGACGTCCGAGATGAAAGGCCCTGGGCTGCCCGTGAAGTGCTTCTCTCCCCTCCATGCGGTGGGTTGGGTCGGCAGCTGCCACCCCCGCGTCTCCGTTCCCCTTGACCTCTCCAGGCCAGGTGTCCCTCCCGCTAATCTCCTTCCACCCTCGATTACAGTAGAATCGTCAGGATATTTATCCGCGCCCACCGGCTAGAGCCGCTTTTGTGGGGTGGGTTTGTAACGAATAACGAGGCACGGGGTTAATTGAATCGTTTGCCTTGGCCTGGGCATCGGTCGTCTGCTCATTCCAGCCGAGTTTGCTGCCCGCCTCTGCCCCGTCTCCTGGGCCGTCCCAAACCTCCTGTCTCGGCTGCCAGGAGAGGCTTAAAAACCAGGCCGCTTGGCCTCATTTGCTGGAATTATGCCCTAAAAAAGTGTGTGGCGAGGCTTGTGTCCCTCGATTTGGGGCCTGCCCTGGCCAAAGCGAGTGCGTGTGGATCCCGCGTTGACTTTGGGGCCCAGTGGGTAGGAGCTGGCTGGGGGTCAGGAGACCCAGCTCTGCCCGGGCACCGGCTGACCAGGGAGCTCTCGACCGCACTCGGTCGCTCAGTTTGCCCAGCTGTTAAATGGGGTCATACGCTCACCCTGCTTTGTATGGCGCTTGGAGGTCCCAGTGGTGGGCGCTGGGTACGAGCTGGGGCCGGTTTTTCTGTTTCTCGTGGGCTGGGTACAGCGGCCTGGCCTGGGTGATGGTGGTCCTGGCAGCGGTGGCTGTGGGAACGAAGGGACGCTGGCAGGCCCGGGGCCCAGTGATTCCGTTCCTAATGCTTTCGATTGGTCTGGTCCGTGCTGCGGCAGCGCAGAGGGTCCCCGGTCCTGAAGCAGGACCCCCTGTGCCAGGTGGTGCACAGACAGGTCAGAGCCCGTCTCCGCCCGCTCGGATGATTGTGGGTAATTCTCCAGAGTCCTCGCCGGGTGCTTTGCCCCGTTTCTTCCCGCCCTGCAGGAGGGCCGAGCCTGCCAGGGCCTGGGAGCTTCCTTCTTCAGGGCCTCCCATCCCGCGGCCTCTCCCCATGTCCCTGGGGCAGGCGGGGAGCTTGGGTTTGCCCCCCCAAAGTGTCTGGAGATAGTACAGCCAGAGCTGAAGCAGCTCTGGGGAAAGGCCCCGGGACTCCTGGCAAAGCCCTTCCCTGGAGATGTAGGACCCATCCCGGGCTCCTCTCAGGACTGATCCGAGCCCCTCGGAGAGGGCGATTGGCTCACAGCTGAGCCTGGATCCCATCGCCAGTCGATGCTCCGCAGGGCTTGGGCCACCCTCCCTCCCCGGCCTGTGGGTTCTGCCCAGCCCGGAGCAAATACCCTCTCTGGGGTCCTGCTTGGCTCCTTGGCTGTGTCTGGCCAGAGGGTGGTGCCAGCTTGGTATGGCCCTGGCAAGCCCGGGGAGCCTCGTGCCAGCCAGACAGTTCAGACCCCTGGTCAGGGTGAAACCCAGTCAAATCAGGGGAGGCTGGTGAGTAGGGCAGTGGGACAGGGAGTGGGGGTGTGACGAAGTGGGACTGTTCTTAATGTTTCCTCTGAATACTGTAGGGGTGCCTCAGTTTCCCCTATGCATTTCTTAAGTCTCTCGGTGGTGGGATAAGGGGGTGTAATTGTTCCAGAGCATGGCCCGGGGACTCCGTGACAGGGGGTCAGAACACCTGGATTATCTGCTGTTTCCCCCCCTCTTTGCCTCAGTTTCCCCATTGTCTGTTCAGACTGGGAGCTCTTTGGAGCAGGGACTGTCTCTGGTTCTGTCTGTGCAGTGCCTGGCACAACGTGGCCCTGATCTCCGCCGGGGTCTGGGCAGCGCTTGGCACCACGAGGCCCTGATCTTGGCTGGGTCTGGGCAGTGCCTGGCACGACAGGGCCCTGATCTTGGTCGGGGTCTGGGCAGCGCCCGGCACGACGGGGCCCTGATCTCGGCCGGGGTCTGGACAGCGCCTGGCACGACGGGGCCCTGATCTCGGTCGGGGTCTGGACAGCGCCTGGCTCGACGGGGCCCTGATCTCGGCCGGGGTCTGGGCCCTGATCTGGGTCTCTCGATGCTCCGGAAATGCAGTGACAGCCGGGCGCGTTTGGAGACAGGCGCTATGAAGGGCCGGTCTCCTGCTGGGTGTTTCCACCTCTGCTCCTGGGATCCCTCCGGCTGGAAGGCCCCGGCGAGGGGCGGAGCAGCGGGAACCGCAGGGAACTGAGCCAGCACCTTTCGTTTCTGCAGGAGCCACCGGAACTTCCAGCTGGCCCAGGAGCGGATGCAGCAGCTGAATGATCACTTGGGTCTGCAGCGTTTCTTGCAGAACTGTCACGAGGTGCGGCCCCGGCCCCGGCCCCGTGCGGCGGTGACGTGCGTCCTGCAGCCGGCGGCCCCACGCTCACGGCTTCCGCCTGCTGCTGGCATTTCCAGCGGGGCTCTGTTCCCATGGGCGCTTGGCTTTCCCATGGGCCAGGGCGCGCCAAGGAGCCAGGCTGCCCATGGGTGGGGCGAGCAGGGCACTGACCTCGGCGGGGCCCCGTTGGGTCAGCCAAGCAGAGCGGCGTTCTGCACCGCGTCCTTGCCGAGCTCCGGGAAGGAGCAGGGGGCGCCCTGGCTCCAGAGGGGCCCGCTTGGGATGCCTCAATGGGGGGGCTCAGCACTGGCTGGAGTCGGGGCGGACGCATGGGGGGAGTTGGACTCCTGGTCTCCAGACCTCTCCTCCCGAGCTGGACACTTGCATTGAGCAGCCCCGCAGCGCCAGCTGGGCCTGGAGACGGGGCGAACGCTCCGGGTGTGCCAAGGCTGGCGGGAACGTCAGGGTGCAGAACCGGGGCAGGGGGCTGGGAATCCCTGGCGGGAAATAGAGTCCAGCCAAGTCTCCCCACCAGCTCTGCCCGCAGCGCTGGCCTCGGGGGCATGGACAGAGCCTTCACTGAGCTGGGCTGGCTACATGGCAGCTCAGCCCCCGTCTGTCTCCTCATGGGTGGTGGAAGCGGCTGGGATGGCCAAAGCTCCCCAGCATGGCCGGGCCAGGGGGCTGCGGCTGGGGGACGGGCCCTGGCACTGTGGTGAGGGGTGCCAGGGGGCAGAGGGGCAGGATTGCTGAGGGGCTGGACGCAGACCTAGCGAGGGGCTGCCTGGCAGCCAGCGGGGCGTACGTGGGGATGGGGGACAGACGATGCAGTCAGGCGGAAGGGGAGCCCCATGCATCCAAGAGCTGAATTCAGCCCCAGCCGCTGATTATTTCAATAGCGAAATGTATTCGGGCTCCTGCCTCATTTGCGTGGCTAGCCCTGCCCCCACCCAGCACTGCCTCTAATTAGGGCAGCTGGTGCGTTTCCAGGCAGCGCGGGCGCTATGGTAATGAATTGTGCTGGGGGGAGAGGGACAGGCCCAGCGCATGGCGCTCCGCAATCTGCCCCCTTTCTCCGAGCTGGCTCCGGTGCTTGTGGGCGGCTCGGGGCCTGAGCCAGCCCTGGGCACAGCTGGGCATTGACGAGCAGCTGCGGTGCCCCCGACTTTCCTGCCGGGGCCCTTAGCTCAGGGCTGCCCACAGAGCACGTGAGTGTAGGCTGGGAGTGAGGGGCACCGGCAGAGCTGGGGGGCAGGCCTGGGCTAGCAGGGGCTGCGGGTCGGGAGTGAGGGGCACCGGCAGAGCTGGGGGGGCCCAGGGCTGGGCTAGCAGGGGGCTGCGGGTCGGGAGTGAGGGGCACCGGCAGAGCTGGGGGGGCCCAGGGCTGGGCTAGCAGGGCTGCGGGTCGGGAGTGAGGGGCACCGGCAGAGCTGGGGGGGCCCAGGGCTGGGCTACCAGGGGCTGCGGGTCGGGAGTGAGGGGCACCGGCAGAGCTGGGGGGGCCCAGGGCTGGGCTAGCAGGGGCTGCGGGTCGGGTGTGAGGGGCACCAGCAGAGCTGGGGGGAGGCGGAAGAGGAGGGCTGGAACAACAATGGGGCTGTGGAGTGACTGGGCCAGGGCCCCAGCTGGTGTAAACCAGCATAGCTGCATTAATGTAAATAGAATTGGGCCAATTTACACCAGCTGAGAATCTGGCCCACTCTTGGCTCCAGGGCAAGCACCCGGGACTTTGTGGGCCAGCCCCTCTGCGGGTGTCAGCCAGCCAGTGGTCCCAGCAGTGCGATGCTGATTTACACCAGCTGGGGGTTGGGCCCCTTGCCCCAGGCCCTGCTGCACAGCTGGAGACGGGACACACACACACCCCCGGCCCCTGCGCCAGGCGGCCCCGGCTCCCCCTTGCTGCAGCCAGCCCCACCCGCTGGGGACGGGTCACTCCCGTCTCCTGTCCAGTCCCGGCGCCGAGAGCAGCTGGCAGGTGAGGCCTGGCATGGCGAGGGGGTGACCGGGCCAGGGTTGAGTGTCACTGCGACCTCGTGGGCCAGGATTCGGCCCGGCTGCCCCCTCCCTGCCGTGCAGGGGGCCGGGGCCCCGCGCTGCGGGCTCTGGGACAGGTCGGTGGATTGACATGCAGGACGGGGCAGCAGGTATAACTAACCAGGGGGATTCTCCAGCCCTGCCCGCCTGGAAATGCTCAGAAAGCAGCTCTGGGCCCAGGGGTGCTGGCGAGAGGATCCCAACGGGCCCTTCTGGCCTGGGAAGCCGTGAATCTGCGGGGCTGCCAGTGCCCCGACGCAGGCAGATCCCGCTGCAGTGACCCGGGTTCTAGTTAACCCAGCGCCTGTTGGAGGGGGGCGCAGCCCAGGGTGCAGCTGCTGGGAGATCGGGCCGCGTAGCGCGTGGGGGGGGGCATCGCTGGGACATGGGCCCCTGCAGCCTGGGAGTCCTGGGATGCTGGAGGGGCCCTGGGATGCTGGACTCTGGGAAGGGCAGGCGGGTCTAGTGGTTAGAGCGGGAGGCTGGGAGCCAGGACGCCTGGGTTCTGTCCCTGGCTCTGCCCCAGCCTCCCTGTGTGGCTGGATCTCTTGGGGTCGGTGGCAGGAGAGGGGTGGGGTGTTTCGGGTCCATTTGTTTGGAAGACCTGGGGGAGCCATTGGCAGGGCCCAGAGAAGGTCACGGGCCGTCTCTCTCTGGGTCGCACCTGCAGCCTGACCCCCTCCACAGCTCCTCGGGGCACCAAAGGGAGGTGAATCCAGACCCTGGGGTGTCCAGAATTGTCCCCATAGCTTCCCCTCTACCTGTCTGTCCCTCTGTCTGTCCCCACACGGACCCGTCTGTCCATCCTCTGTCCACAGACCTACCCCCGTCCTTCCCCATAGCTACCCTGTCCGTCCGTCCCCACACCTGCCCCTCCGTCTGTCCCCATAGCTACCCTGTCCGTCCGTCCCCACACCTGCCCCTCCGTCTGTCCCCATAGCTACCCTGTCTGTCTGTCCCTCTGTCCGTCCCCACCCCGACCCCTCTGCCTGCCTGTCTCTGTTCTCACGTGGCCCCGGCCCCCCAGCTGAGCTGGGAGCCCCCCCCGCGCCCGGCTGATGCAAGGCGCCGTGCGGGGCCGGGCTCCCCTCCCCAGCGCAGCCGCTCGGCCCCGCATGACGCGCGGGGGGGACGCGGCGCGGGTGGCTGCGGCAGCGGGGGCTGAGCGGGGCGGGGCGCGGGGCGGGGACCCCGCGGCTCAGCCCCGCTCTGTGCCCGCAGCTGGCCGGCTGGATGAAGGAGAAGCGGCCCATGGCCGGGGACCAGGCGGCCAAGCCCCACCGGCGCTGGCTGCGGCACCGGGCGCTCCTGGCCGAGCTGGCGCAGAACCGCGAGTGGCTGCAGCAGATCGAGCAGGTGAGACGGGGAGCGGGAGCCTTCGCCCTTCCCGCGCGGGAGGGACCCCCCAAGTCCCGCAGCGCTCCCCCCGGGCTCAGCTCGTGCCCTGCCCCCAGGGAGCTGCGTTCCCCCCCCCCCGCTCCTGTCCATCCCTGGGGCGGGGGGTGCCCGGCCTGGCACGGTGCCCGGCCCTTGCCTTGCGCCCTCTGGGGCGGAAGGTCGGGGGTCCCTATGAGAACAGGCCCCGGCCCTGCCACCTGCCGTTCGCAGCATTGGCACCGGTGCCAGCCCGGGGGACGTGTCCCGGCCCGAGGCAGCCTGGCCCGGCCTGGGCGTCCGGGCTGGCATCTCTGCCACCAGCCTGCCGGCGTGTGCTCTGCAGAGAGGGGGAGGGGACGGCGGAGTTGGGGGGGCCTCACCCCCGCAGCCGCCTGCTCTCTCCGTGGGCTGCCACCGCGTGGACCCCGGCCTGCAGGCGTGGGCACCCGGGGCGGCCCTGCCGGAGGCCCCGAGACAGCTCACCGGGGGTAAAGCTGGACGGGACCAGACCTGGGGCCTGCGTCTCTGGAGCAGGGGGAACCCCCCACCCCAATAAACCCCCGACGTTAAATTGTCCTTCGGGGGCAACAGCGGGGGGAAGCGCTGCCTGCCGCTCGGACCAGCTCCTAAGCAGGTGTAAATGGGTGAAGCTGGAGCAGCTGGATGCCGGGCAAGGAGCAGACCCCAGGCTGGCACCGTCTGTGCCCTGAGTGGAGCCACGGCCCAGCGATCCGAAGTACCCGCCCGCCCGCCCGGATCACGCGGTGCCGGCCCGCGCCTGGCTTCGTGTTCGGTCAGCCCCGTGCCGGGCACAGAACCCCCGCGTGCCCCGCCGGGGGGCCCACAGCCCGGGGGTGGCGGGGGGGACCTGCGATCCCCCTCTCCCAGGGGGTGGGGGCATCAGACTAGCTCACACTGCGGGGCCGAGCCTGCTGTGCCCACAGCCTGGGGCCGGGGCCAGAGCCCCCCCAGCAGAGCCCAGCGCCAGGGAGAGGCAGGGGGCTCCGCGGCTCGCAGGGGTCAGGCCGCCCCCCGCCCCCGGAAAGGGTTGGATTCGGTGGGGGAACCATCTCCCCTCCGTCTGGCTCTGGGTGCTGCTGGGAGCAGGGGCTGGGGCCCAGGGGGTCGCACAAGGGATGCGACGATGCTTCGCACACGCAGAGGGCTGCGGGGCGGCCGGGAGCAGCGCTGCGGTGACCCTGCCTGCGTGGCCGGCCTGTGTCCTCCACCAACCTCCTTTGGTGCGAGGGAGCCCTGCGGGGGGGGGGGGGACCCTGGGGGGGCACAGAGACCTTTCCCAAGCAGAAGCGATGAGGCTGCTTATAAAATGTGTGTGCTGGGGGGGGGTGTAGTCGTGTCCCCCCCAGCTGCGTGTGTGTTTGTGGAGCCGTGTCCCCCCCAGCGGTGTGTGTGTATGTGTATCTGTGTCCCCCCCAGCTGTGTGTGTGTTTGTGGAGCCATGTCCCCCCCCAGCAGCGTGTGTGTTTGTGGAGCCGTGTCCCCTCCAGTGGTGTGTGTGTGTGTGTATCTGTGTCCCCCCAGCTGTGTGTGTGTTTCTGGAGCCTTGTCCCCCCCCGAGCTCTGTGTGCGCGTGGAGCCGTGTCCCCCCCTGAGCTGTGTGTGCACCTGTGGATCCGTGTCCCCCCCAGCTGTGTGTGTGCGCGTGGATCCGTGTCCCCCCCAGCTGTGTGTGTGCGTGTGGATCCGTGTCCCCCCCAGCTGTGTGTGTGCGCGTGGAGCTGTGTCCCCCCCCCAGTTCTGTGTGTGTGTAGCTGTGTGCCCCCCCAGGCACAATGGGGCCCTGATCTCCGTTGGGGTCTGAGCAGCACCCGGCGCCACGGGGCCCTGATCTCAGCGGATGTCTCTGGGCACTACTGTGATAGGCTGATGTACCGATGGGGACCAAGGGTGCCGGTGCCGGTGCCGGGTTCTGGCTGGGCGGGTGGTGGGGGCGGTTCCAGGTCTGCGCCTGCCTTGCCAAAGCGAGGACGGGCACAGGCAGGCGTCAGGAGCCGTCCCCGCAGCCCTGCAAGCCCCGCTGACGGGTTCTGGGCCCGAGGGGTGAAATCCTGCCCCACTGACCTCACTGGGGCCAGGATCCCAGCCCCCGCAGAGCTGCGGGGTCCCCGGCTGGGCCTGGGCGCCGGGCCTGGCTTTGCAGCAGAGGGTGAGTCTGGCGCTGAGCCTGCCCTCTGCCCGCACAGGAAGGCCGGCAGCTCATCGAGGAGAAGCCGGAGCTGGCCGGCTCGGTGCGGAAGCAGCTGGAGGAGATCCGGCAGTGCTGGGCAGAGCTCGAGAGCACGTCGCAGGCCAGGGCCCAGCAGCTCTTCGAGGCCAGCAAGGCGGAGCAGCTGGTGCAGAGCTACGCGGACCTGGACAAGAGGCTGGTGAACATGGAGGGGCAGCTGCAGGCTGTGGATGCTGGTGCCAGCCTGGCCACCGTCAACAACCAGCTGAAGAAACTCCAGGTAGGGCTGGGCGGGGCCCAGCTGGGAGGGGGCTGGACGTGTGATACCAAGCCCAGCACGTGGGGATGCTGCATGGAGGCCGTGTGAAGGGGTGGACTGGGCGTCCGGACTCCTGGGTTCTCTCCCAGCTCTGGGAACGGAGTGGGGTCTAGTGGTTAGAGCAGGGGATTGGGAGCCAGGACTCTGTGTTTGCAGTTGGCCAAGCCGTTTCTGCAGCCGTGGTGTCAGTCCCTGGAGTGGCTGGGAGGGGCCTGGCCCTGATTCCCAGTCACGTTCACACCCCTGTGAGGCCCGGTCTGGCTGCTGGTGTCGGGAGCCGACCTGTCACTGAGGACAGGCTGCCTAGGAGCAGATTGCCAAGCACCGCGCTGCTGGCGGATAACCCCAGTGAGGGGGACACTGGGGCAGCCCTTTGGATTCCGCACGTCTTGGCCCGTTGTGCTGGGAAGTGGGGGTGCAGTAGATCCCACCGCTACCACCAGTTGTCACAGAGTCCCCGGGCGATGCTCTGGAACTGCTCCCTATGAAGCCAGGCAGGACTCTGGGGAAGTCTCCTCTCCGGGAGCAGCCTGTCTGCAGGACACACAGCTCACCCGGCTCCACCTTCCTGGGTCTGACCTTGGAGCATTCAGCATCCTCGGCCCCTCCGTGTGCTTCCCACAGCGAGTCCGCCCAGGCGGGGCTCCTGGGGAAGCCAGAGGGTCCTGCCCCCCAACTCCGCAGTCAGACGGGACTCTCAGCCAGCCGGGAAAACAGAGGTTTATTAGACGACAGGAACATGGTCTAACACAGAGCTTGTAGGTGCAGAGAACAGGACCCCTCAGCCGGGTCCATTCTGGGGGGCAGTGAGCCAGACAACCACGTCTGCACTTCACTCCATGTCCCAGCCAGCCCCAAACTGAAACTCCCTCCAGCCCCTCCTCCTCTGGGCTTTGTCCCTCGGATTCCTTTGTTCTCCAACTCTTTAGCTCTCACCTTGCAGGGGGGAAGGGCCCAGGCCATCAGTTGCCAGGAGACAGAGTGTCGCCATTTATGTACCCTGGCCCTTTGCTCTGCAACAATCACACCCCCTTATCCCACCATCTAGAGACTTAAGAAATGCCTAGGGGAAACTGAGGCACCCCTACAGTATTCAGAGGAAATATTCAGAACAGTCCTGCTTTGTTACATCCCCAGAAGCTGGGGTCCGATGGTGGCCGTGGTCAGTCGCCGGGGCCTGTAATCCCGGGTTTGAGATCCATACCCGGCTGGGGAGCCCTGCTTCCTCCAGCCTAGCTCAGTTCACCCCGACCGCTCCCAGCCAGGTGCAGCTGCCCAGGAGTAACTAACTCGGTGTCGCAGACTCAGAAACGCTGGGCTGGATCCCCGGGGCCCCGAGTGATCCCAGGCCCCGCGCCGTGGCAGGCTGGCGTCTAACCTAACGAGGGCCCTGGCACCGGGGCGTGGGGGGGGACCTTCGCAGGCACAGCGATGTGCATACCAGGGAGACCGTCTCTTCGCTTCCATTGCCCCCGAGACGCAGGAAATGAGTCCCAGGTGGCTTTCCCCCAGCCGCCCCTGAGGCGGGATCGGGGCTCATTCGTCTCCGGAAGGAGAACAGCCTCCTGCGGGCCCGGGGCAGGAAGGGGGCTGCTCAGGGAAGCGCTGAAAGCCCCGGGCCTGATCCCTTCCCGCTGCCCCTCCGTGAAGACAGCACCACGAGGCGATTTCGCAGGGGCCGGCCGGAGCGGAGGGGCCAGATCCCAAGTGGGTGCAAATTAGCGCAGCTCCATGGGTCCCAACCACCGCTGCCTGCTGCCTGCCCCCTTCCCGGTCACGCCAGCGCAGGGGGCGTGGAAGGGAAGCATTTCACGCCCATCGTGCGCCGGTGGGGACGAGCAGATGGGAGTCAGGCCCCCAGGAGCTACAGGCTGGGGATCGGGCCCTGTTGGCTCCCGTGCAGGGACACAGCACCTGACGTGCCGGCCGTGGGTCCAAGTGGCCCTCACAGGGGCTCCTGTCTCCAGTTAGTGTCCCGGGCAGGGCCGGGGGTGGGCTGGGAGTCGAGTCCCATTGTCCAGCAAGAACGCGGCTCGTAAAGGTCGCGGTGAGAAGGGCCCCATGTGATCGTTCGCCGTCCTGCACCGTGCCCAGCCCGTGCCTCCCTCCAGCCCTCGGCCTTGCTGCCTCGCCCCCGACGCTCAGCCCCTGGCCCTCACCCCTCTGCTGTCTCTCTCTCTCGCAGACGATGGAGTCGCAGATGGAGGAGTGGTACAAAGAGGCCGGGCAGCTCCAGGCGCAGCTGGCCTCCCTGCCCCTGGAGCCGGCCAGCAAGGAGGCGGTGGACGAGAAGCAGAACGCAGTGGGGACACGGATTGTCCGCCTCATCGAGCCCCTGAAAGAGAGGAGGAGGATCCTGCTGGCTTCCAAGGAGGTGCATCAGGTCTGCCGTGACCTGGAGGACGAGATCGTAAGTTGGCGGTTGCCGGGGGGACGGGGGGCAGCTTCCCATCCCCTGCCCCAGTTCCAGGAGCTGGCCAGTGGCTCCCAGCAGGCAGGGACCCGGTTAGAGCCCCAGTCACCAGAAAGGCCAGGGATGGAGCGGGCTGGGGAGGTGGAGTTCCCGGCTGCCCAAGCAGTGTCGGGGCGGCCCCACACCTGCGAGGTGGGGCCCTGTGGGGCCGGGCACTGGTGCATTCTGAGATCGGCGGAACGCCGTGGATTTGCACACGCTGGGGGGCTGGCCCTGATAAATCCAGTGGAGTGACACCAGTTTACACCAATGGAGTGACATCGATTTCCACCGGGGGGGGATCTTGTTATGCTTATAAGAAAAACACACACCCCCCAGGATGGTCTTCCAGTTCCCAGTCCGGCGTAGCCCGAGTCAATCCAATGGCCAGGCAGACTGAGCGCGAGTGAGGAGCTGGGCTCTGTCGGTCGCGATCCGATGCGCCGAGGCTTTGCAGGACTCACCCCAGAGTCTTATGGCGAAACGCCCCAGGTTTATACTTGTAAATTCCCACTTTAGTCTGTGGACTTCGCAATGTTTCAGAGCAGCAGCCGTGTTAGTCTGTATCCGCAAAAAGAACAGGAGGACTTGTGGCACCTTAGAGACGAACAAATTTATTTGGGCATAAGCTTTCGTGAGCTACAGCTCACTTCATCGGATGCACTCAGTGGAAAATACAGTGGGGAGATTTATATACAGAGAACATGAAACAATGGGTGTTACCATACAGACTGTAACGAGAGTGATCAGGAAAGGTGAGCTATTACCAGCAGGAGAGCGGGGGTTGGGGTGGGGAAACGGACCTTTTGTAGTGATAATCAAGGTGGGCCATTTCCAGCAGTTGACAAGAACGTGTGAGGAACAGTGAGCGGGGGAATAAACATGGGGAAATAGTTTTACTTTGTGTAATGACCCATCCACTCCCAGTCTTTATTCAAGCCTAAGTTAATTGTATCCAGTTAACAAATTAATTCCAATTCAGCAGTCTCTCGTTGGAGTCTGTTTTTGAAGGTTTTTTTTGTTGAAGAATTGCCACTTTTAGGTCTGTAATCGAGTGACCAGAGAGAGTGAAGTGTTCTCCGACTGGTTTATGAATGTTATAATTCTTGACATCTGATTTGTGTCCATTTATTCTTTTACGTAGAGACTGTCCAGTTTGACCAATGTACATGGCAGAGGGGCATTGCTGGCACATGATGGCATCTATCACAGTGGTAGATGCGCAGGTGAACGAGCCTCTGATAGTGTGGCTGATGTGATTAGGCCCTGTGATGGTGTCCCCTGAATAGATATGTGGGCACAGTTGGCAACGGGCTTTGTTGCAAGGATAGGTTCCTGGGTTAGTGGTTCTGTTGTGTGGTGTGTGGTTGCTGGTGAGTATTTGCTTCGGGTTGGGGGGCTGTCTGTAAGCAAGGACTGGCCTGTCTCCCAGGATTTGTGAGAGTGATGGGTCATCCTTCAGGATAGGTTGTAGATCCTTGATGATGCGTTGGAGGGGTTTTAGTTGGGGGCTGAAGGTGACGGCTAGTGGCGTTCTTTTATTTTCTTTGTCGGGCCTGTCCTGTAGTAGGTAACTTCTGGGAACTCTTCTGGCTCTGTCAGTCTGTTTCTTCACTTCCGCAGGTGGGTATTGTAGTTTTAAGAGCCCTTGATAGAGATCTTGTAGGTGTTTGTCTCTGTCTGAGGGGTTGGAGCAAATGCGGTTGTATCGCAGAGCTTGGCTGTAGACGATGGATCGTGTGGTGTGGTCTGGGTGAAAGTTTAACTTTACAATGTCATTCTGTAATCTTTAGTCCTTAAATGGGGTTAATCTCAGGGTTTTCTGCTGTTCTCTCTTATTTGTTGTCTCGCCTTCGGGGGTGTTTGCCTCACCTCTGAGGTCGTCAGTGCTGCTAAACTCGTTTAGCATCAGCTACAGTGGGTGTTTTCTGATTGTTTCTCCAAGTCTCTCACGTCTTCTTGACCATCTGGACATCTGTGAGGCTTTCACACTCATCCTTAACCACGCACCCATCCTTTCCTCACCCCAAACAATTGTACAGAGACTTTCAGGCAGGAATCCATTTTAGGAAGGGTTATATGGTTACTAAAGGGATTACACAAGAACCTCACACAACTTGGTTTGCAGTGCAGATGAGAAACAAGACCTTATAGCAAACGCTGTCACGAACACTTCTCCTAAACCAAAGGTGACCAGAATCAGCCATGAGGACTGTTCTGCTCTGTTCCTGCCTTAACATCATTTCGGACACAGGCCGCCTGTCCGATGCATTAGTCCCAGCGACCCAGGGTCGTTCCTTCCTGCGGTCCAGTCACGATGGCCGGCAGAATACAATCAGCGTACATCGGTCCATTTTATACATGCTACATGGTTATCTTCTTCTTCTTTATCCTTCATTCTAAATTATACAAAATACAAACAATGAACCCCACGATTACAATCCGGCCCCAGTGACTCCAGTGCAGTGACACCGATTTACACCAGGCGGGCGGGGTCTGGTGCACAGGGTCTGATCCAGGCGCTGCCGTTCCCTCGGGTTTGCTTCATTCACACTGTGCCCCGGCCCCCTGGCCCGGCTTGGGCCCAGCCCTCGGTTTTCATGCCACGGCTCCTCTGCTCCGTCCCGTCTCCCTCCAGAGCTGGGTCCAGGACCGGCTGCCACTCGCCACCTTGAGAGATCCCGGGAGCAGTCTCCAGGCTGTGCAGCAGTTCATCAAGAAGAACCAGGTGGGTGCTTGGTCCTCGCCCAGCGCTGGGATCCTGCAGCAGGGCAGGCTGGGCGCCCGGATACCTGGGTTCTCTCCCCTGCGCTGGGAGAAGAGTGGGGGAAGCTGGGAGCCAGGACTCCAGGGTTCTCTCCCCTGCGCTGGGAGGGGAGTGGGGTCTAGTGGTTAGAGAGAGGGGCCGGGAGCCAGGACTCCTGGGTTCTCTCCCTGGCTCTGGGAGGGGAGTGGGGACTAGTGGTTAGAGCGGGGGGGGGGGGGAGAGGCTGGGTGCCCGGACACCTGGGTTCTCTCCCTTGTGCTGGGAGGGGAGTGGGGTCTAGTGGTTAGAGACAGGGGCCGGGAGCCAGGACTCCTGGGTTCTCTCCCTGGCTCTGGGAGGGGAGTGGGGACTAGTGGTTAGAGCTGGGGGGGGGAGAGGCTGGGTGCCCGGACACCTGGGTTCTCTCCCCTGCGCTGGGAGGGGAGTGGGGTCTAGTGGTTAGAGAGAGGGGCCGGGAGCCAGGACTCCTGGGTTCTCTCCCTGGCTCTGGGAGGGGAGTGGGGACTAGTGGTTAGAGACAGGGGCCGGGAGCCAGGACTCCTGGGTTCTCTCCCTGGCTCTGGGAGGGGAGTGGGGTCTAGTGGTTAGAGAGAGGGGCCGGTAGCCAGGACTCCTGGGTTCTCTCCCTGGCTCTGGGAGGGGAGTGGGGTCTAGTGGTTAGAGGGTGGGTGGTGGCTGGGAGCCAGGACTCCTGGGTTCTGTGCCTGGCTCTGTGTGACATTGGGGGGATCCGACCCCCGCCCTTCTCTGTGTCTTGGGCACTGACCCCCCTTGCTGGTGGCTGTTATGGGGCCCAGTGCCTTTGTGCAGTGTGCTGGGGGGCCCCAGCTGGCGGAGCGCCGTGCTGCCGAGACCCCCCCCGCCGCCCCCCGTATGTGTGACTGGGCGCCGCTGACCTGCCCCCCACGCCCCACACCAGAACCTGCGGCGGGAGCTGCAGACGCACCAGCCCCGGGTGGACGAGGTGCTGGCCCGGGCGGGCGCCCTCGCCTCCCTCAGGAGCCCCGAGGTGGACGGGGTGCGGCGGCTGCTGGAGAGGCTGCGGGAGCTGTGGGGGGCGCTGCGGGAGCAGACCGAGCAGCGCCAGCACCTGCTGGACGCCAGCTACCAGGCGGAGCAGTACCACTTCGACGCCGGCCAGGTGGAGGCCTGGCTCAGCGAGCAGGAGCTGCTGCTCATGAATGAGGAGAAGGGCAAGGTGAGGGGGGCCTAGGGGGCGCTGTGGGGCGGGGCGGGGGGCTCAGCAGGGGGCGCTCTCCCCTGGCCGGCAGGGCTGGCCCCAGGGCGGTGCTAGGGGGCGCTGTGGGGCAGGGGGCGGGGTGCGGGCAGCAGGGGGCGCTCTCCCCTGGCAGGCAGGGCTGGCACTAGGGGGCGCTGTGGGGCAGGGTGGGGGGCTCAGCAGGGGGCGCTCTCCCCTGGCCGGCGGGGCTGGCCCCAGGGCGGTGCTAGGGGGCGCTGTGGGGCAGGGAGCAGGGTGGGGGCAGCAGGGGGCGCTCTCCCCTGGCCGGCAGGGCTGGCCCCAGGGCGGCGCTAGGGGGCGCTGTGGGGCAGGGAGTGGGGTGGGGCAGCAGGGGGCGCTCTCCCTCAGCAGGCAGGGCTGGCCCCAGGGCGGTGCTAGGGGGCGCTGTGGGGCAGGGAGTGGGGTGGGGGCAGCAGGGCGTGTTCTCCCCTGGCAGGCAGGGCTGGCCCCAGGGCAGCACTAGGGGGTGCTGTGGGGCAGGGAGCAGGGCGTGGGGCTCAGCAGGGGGCGCTCTCCCTCAGCAGGCAGGGCTGGCCCCAGGGAGGCGCTAGGGGGTGCTGTGGGGCAGGGAGCGGGGTGGAGGCAGCAGGGGGCGCTCTCCCCTGGCAGGCAGGGCTGGCCCCAGGGCGGTGCTAGGGGGCGCTGTGGGGCAGGGGGCGGGGTGCGGGCAGCAGGGGGCGCTCTCCCCCGGCAGGCAGGGCTGGGCCCAGGGCAACACTAGGGGGCGCTGTGGGGCAGGGTGGGGGGCTCAGCGGGGGGCGCTCTCCCCTGGCAGGCAGGGCTGGCCTCGTGGGGCGCTAGGGGGTGCTGTGGGGCAGGAAGCAGGGTGGGGGGCTTGTCAGGGGGCGCTCTCCTCCGGCAGGCAGGGCTGGGCCCAGGGCAACACTAGGGGGCGCTGTGTGGCAGGGAGCGGGGTGGGGGCAGCAGGGCATGTTCTCCCCCGGCAGGCAGGGCTGGCCCCAGGGAGGCGCTAGGGGGTGCTGTGGGGCAGGGAGTGGGGTGGGGGCAGCAGGGGGCGCTCTCCCCTGGCAGGCAGGGCTGGCCTCGTGGGGCGCTAGGGGGTGCTGTGGGGCAGGAAGCAGGGTGGGGGGCTCGGCAGGGGGTGCTCTTCCCCGGCAGGCAGGGCTGGCCCAGGGCGGTGCTAGGGGGCGCTGTGGGGCAGGGAGCAGGGTGGGGGCAGCAGGGGGCGCTCTCCCCTGGCAGGCAGGGCTGGCCCCAGGGCGGTGCTAGGGGGCGCTGGGGGGCGGGGTGCGGGCAGCAGGGGGCGCTCTCCCCCGGCAGGCAGGGCTGGCCCAGGGCGGTGCTAGGGGGCGCTGTGGGGCAGGGGGCGGGGGGCGGGCAGCAGGGGGCGCTCTCCCCTGGGCTGTTTGGAGCCCCCGGAGCGGGAGCCGATGGCTGGGAGCGGCCTGGCAGGGCGGCCAGGTGACCCCCTCGCCCACCCCTGCGCGGCCGGCCCCGGCCCGGATCCCCCCGCTGACACCAGCGGCCTCTCCCGGCCCGCAGGACGAGCAGAGCACCCTGCAGCTGCTGAAGAAGCACCTGCTGCTGGAGCAGACGATTGAGAACTACGAGGAGACCATGGCCCAGCTGTCCCGCCAGTGCCGCGCCCTGCTGGAGCTGGGCCACCCCGACAGGTAGGTGGAGCCGCCCGCCCGCCCCTTGCCCCGCCCCGTCCCGCCCGCCTGCCCCGTCCCGCCCGCCCCCTGCCCCGCCCACCTGCCCCCCCCCCGTCCCGCCCGCCCCCTGCCCCGCCTCGCCGGGCGCGGTTCTCGGCACTGACCAGGGTGTGTCCTTGCCCAGCGAACAGATAAGTAGGCGGCAGTCTCGGGCTGACCGGCTCTACGTGTCTCTGAAGGGCCTGGCGGAGGAGCGCAAGGCCAGGCTGGAGCAGCAGTACTGGCTCTGCCAGCTCGGCCGCGAGGTGGACGACCTGGAGCACTGGATCGCCGAGAAGGAGGTGGTGGCCGGGTCACCGGAGCTGGGCCAGGACTTCGAGCACGTCACGGTGAGCGAGGCAGCCGCGGGCGGGCGCTGGGGGCGGGGCGGGCGGGGCCGCGCTGTGCCCTGTGCCCTTGCCCCAGCGCCCACAGGGCACAGGCCCCCCATCGCCCCCAGCGGCCCCAGGGCAACCCCCCCAGGGCACACGTCCCCCTGCCCCAGCGCCCCCAGGGCACACACCCCCCATCGCCCCCAGCGGCCCCAGGGCAACCCCCCCAGGGCACACGTCCCCCATCACCCCCAGAGGCCCCAGGGCACACGTCCCCCTGCCCCAACGCCCCCAGAGTACACGCCCCTGCCCCAGAGCCCCCAGGGCACACGTCCCCCATCACCCCCAGAGGCCCCAGGGCACACGTCCCCCTGCCCCAACGCCCCCAGAGTACACGCCCCTGCCCCAGAGCCCCCAGGGCACACGTCCCCCTGCCCCAGCGCCCCCAGGGCACACGCCGCCCATCGTCCCCAGCGGCCCCAGGACACACGCCCCCCATCGCCCCCAGCGGCCCCAGGGCACACATCCCCCTGCCCCAACGCCCCCAGGGTACACGCCCCTGCCCCAGCGCCCCCAAGGGTACACTCCCCCCATCGCCCCCAGCAGCCCCAGGGCACCCCACCCAGGGCACACATCCCCCTGCCCCAGCACCCCCAGGGCACACGCCCCCCATCGCCCCCAACAGCCCCAGGGCACATGTCCCCCTGCCCCAGCGCCCCCAGAGCAGATGCCCCCCATTGCCCCCAGCGGCCCCAGCACACACAGCCCCCGCCCCAGCGCCCCCAGGGCACACGCCCCCCTGTGTCCTGCCCTGGGCGACCCCATGACACATGACCCCCTGGGCCCCAGGGCTGACGCACTCCAGACTGGGCCGACTGGGCCACGTGGCCCCGGGGCCGGGTTCTCTGAGCCGGGCTGGGTGCTGGGTCCCTGCCGCGTCCTGTCCCACGGGCTCCGTGCTGCTCTCCACCTCCCCGGCTGGGGTCCCAGTGCTGGGCCCTAGGCCCGGGGCTGGTTTCTGTGCCATAGCCCGCGCGCTGCGTGCCGCCCTGCGGGCTCTGGCCACGCTCCGGGGCCCCGCCGCGGGCTCCGGGCCCTGGTCCGTGTATCGAGCGCTCACCCCCCCGTCCCGCCCCCAGCTGCTGCAGGAGAAGTTCACGGAGTTCGCCAGCGAGACGGGCAGCGTGGGGAACGAGCGGCTCTCGGCCGTGAACCAGATGGTGGACGAGCTGATCGACTACGGGCACGCGGACGCGGCCACCATCGCGGAGTGGAAGGACGGGCTGAACGAGGCCTGGGCCGACCTGCTGGAGCTGATGGAGACGCGGGCCCAGATGCTGGCCGCCTCCCACGAGCTGCACAAGTTCTTCAGCCGCTCCAAGGACCTGCTGGCCCAGATCGAGGAGAAGCAGCAGCGGCTGCCGGAGGTGGCGGCCCGCGAGTCCCGCAGCTCCGCCGGGGCCCTGCAGGGGGTGCTCAGCGCCTTCGAGCACGACGTGCAGGTGCTGGTGAGCCAGGTGAGGGGGCGAGGCAGGGAAGGGGCCTTCGGGGGGACAACCAGCCCCCGCGCCCCACCCGGAGGGGACGCCTCCCGGCCCCCAGCCAGGGTGCCCTGCGTAACCGGCCCCTGCGCCCCACCCCGGAGGGGACGCCTCACGGCCACGGGGCCCTGTGTAACCAGCCCCCGCACCCCACCCCGGAGGGGACGCCTTGCAGCCCCCGGCCACGGGGCCCTGTATAACCAGCCCCCGCGCCCCACCTGGAGGGGACGCCTCGCGGCCAGGGGGCCCTGCGTAACCAGCCCCCGCACCCCACCCCGGAGGGGACGCCTCGCGGCCAGGGGGCCCTGCGTAACCAGCCCCCGCGCCCCACCCGGAGGGGACGCCTCGCGGCCAGGGGGCCCTGCGTAACCAGCCCCCGTGCCCCACCCCGGAGGGGACGCCTCGCAGCCCCTGGCCACGGGGCCCTGTGTAACCAGTCCCCACGCCCCACCCCGGCGGGGACGCCTCGTGGCTCCCGGCCACGGGGCCCTGCATAACCAGCCCCTGCGGCCCACCCGGAGGGGACGCCTCGTGGCCACGGGGCCCTGCGTAACCAGCCCCTGTGCCCCACCCCGGAGGGGACGCCTCGCGGCCCCCGGCCACGGGGCCCTGCGTAACCAGTCCCCACGCCCCACCCAGAGGGGAAGCCTCGTGGCCCCCGGCCAAGGTGCCCTGCGTAACCAGCCCTCGCGCCCCACCCGGAGGGGACGCCTCGCAGCCCCCGGCCAGGGTGCCCTGCGTAACCAGCCCCCGCGCCCCACCCCAGAAGCAGCTGCATTGCAGTGCCAGGTGCAGTGATCCTTGTGCCCAGTGCACAGCCCCGGGCCGCTCCGCTCAGCCCCCGTGCCCCCGCAGGTGCGGCAGCTGCAGGAGGGGGCGGCCCAGCTGCGGACGGTGTACGCCGGGGAGAACGCTGATGCCATCGTCACCAAGGAGCAGGATGTGATGCGGGCGTGGAAGGAGCTGCTGAGCTCATGCGAGGCGTGCCGGCTGCAGATCACCACCACCACGGAGAAGATGCGCTTCACCAGCATGGTGCGCGACCTCATCTCCTGGATGGAAGGCATCATCTGCCAGATCAGCACCAGCGAGAAGCCCAGGTACCGGGGCCACCGGGGCTTGGCCTTGGGAGCCTCAGACGGCTCCGTGCGGCTCAGCCCTTGGCCTGCGGTAGCCAGACAGCCAGGCAGCCTTCTGCAGCATCCCTCGCTCCATCCCTCCATCCCTTGCTCCATCCCTCCATCCATCCCTCCATCCTGCAGCATCCCTCCATCCGTCGCTCCATCCCTCCGTCCTGCTGCATCCCTTGCTCCATCCCTCCATCCCTCGCTCCATCCCTCCATCCTGCAGCATCCCTCGCTCCATCCCTCCATCCCTCGCTCCATCCCTCCATCCTGCTGCATCCCTCGCTCCATCCCTCCATCCCTCTGTCCTGTAGCATTCCTCCATCCCTCGGTCCATCCCTCCATCCTGCTGCATCCCTCTCTCCATCCATCGCTCCATCCCTCCGTCCTGCTGCATCCGTCGCTCCATCCCTCGCTCCATCCCTCCATCCCTCGCTCCAGCCCTCCATCCCTCGCTCCATCCCTCTGTCCTGTAGCATTCCTCCATCCCTCGGTCCATCCCTCCATCCTGCAGCATCCCTCACTCCATCCCTCTGTCCTGTAGCATTCCTCCATCCCTCGCTCCATCCCTCCGTCCTGCTGCATCCCTCGCTCCATCCCTCCATCCCTCGGTCCATCCCTCCATCCCTCGCTCCATCTCTCCATCCTGCAGCATCCCTCCATCCGTTGCTCCATCCCTCCATCCTGCTGCATCCCTCGCTCCATCCCTCCGTCCTGCTGCATCCCTCGCTCCATTCCTCCATCCCTCTGTACCTCGCCCCATCCCTCCATCCTGCAGCAGCCAGCCAGCCAGCCCTCTCACCGTCACCAGCGCAGGCTCCTCACCCCCCCGCCGCGTGCCCTGGCCCTTCCGATGAGCCCTGTGAGGGACCCACGCCGGATGCCGTGGTTGAGCTCCCGGGGGCAGGAAGGGGGCAGAGAACCCAGGGTCCGGACTCTCCCCTCTGGGTGTCTGAGGAAGTGAGGAGGTTTGTCCAGGCCTGGCACCCTGGGGAGGACCCGGTGGGGACGGGGCTGGCTGGGGAGTCCCCCTGGCGCGGATCCGAGGGCAGGGTCGGGGCCCTGGAGCCCACGCGGCCGCTCTGGGGGCTCCTCTGCCCGGCCCTGCTCCTCCCCGGTAGCTAGGCCTGCCCCGTCTACCCCCAGGGATGTGTCCTCGGTGGAGGTGCTGATGAACTATCACCAGGGTCTGAAGAGCGAGATCGACGCCCGGAGCCAGAGCATCGCGGCCTGCGTGGAGCTGGGCAAGACCCTGGTGCTCAACAGAAGCCCCGCAGCCGAGGAGGTAACGCCGGCGCTGGTGGTCTGCCCCCGCCGGGGGGCCTGGGGGACGGGGCGAGGGGGCTGGGGCAGACTGTCTCCAGGGCGAGACGCGTCCCCAGCTTCCACCTTCCTGGGTCTGACCGGGGAGCCTCCAGCCGCCCCTGCCCCTCCGTGCGCTTCCCGCAGCGAGTCCGCCCAGGCGGGGTCCTGGGGGGGGCCAGAGGCCCTGCCCCCCAACCCCGCAGTCAGACGGGACTCTCGGCCAGCGGGGAAAACAGAAGGTTTATGAGTCGACCGGAGCACAGCGTCGGGCAGAACTTGTTAGCACAGAAATCAGTGACTTGTAGCCAACTCCACCTTGTGGGGAGGGGAGCCCAGAGCCAGGGCTCTGCCCTCCCTCTGCCCCCAAAGCCTGCCGAGACCAACTCGGTCCAGCTGCCTGGCCCCTGCCCTGCCCGGTCTCGCTTCCCAGGCCAGAGTCACCTGGTCGCATCCCCCTCCTGGGTCTCAGGTGACGAAGGGGCGGCCAGAGCATCCCTGCAGGCAGCTGGAGCAGCCCTCACAAAAGTCACAAAGGCTTATTCCCGCCACCTAGACACTGGTGCAGTACGCAGGGAAACTGAGGCACACACAGCTTTCCTGCAGAACAGTAAGGCTCACATACAACATAACAAGGTCACAGGCTGCAGGACTCCGGGGCAGTCCCGGGCCAGGGCACGGCTGGGCATCGCTCTGACGGCTTCCCTGGAGCTGGGCCTGTTTGCAGCAGCTGAGGTCTGGCCCGGTGGCTGCCTGCCCCGGACCCTCGGCCTACTGTCCCCACCTGCTCCCCGTGAGCTGCTGGTGGGGACGGAGCACCCCGAGAGCAGGCACTGACGGGCCCCGGGGCAGCGTGGGGAGAACTCGGTCTGTCCCCATCCAGGCCCCCTGCCCTCTGTGTACGGATCCTTCCCCTTCCATCCAGCCCCGAGGCTGTCCGTCCACACTCTTCCCCCTTTGTACAGCGGGCGAGAAGTCAGGGACTGGAGGGTTGTGCCCGGATCTGCCTAGCCAGTCCCTGCAGGTCCCCGATATCCGTCACACCGTCCCCACCTGGGCCTGTCTCTGCGGCTCTGTCTGGCTCATTGATCGAGCCCCCCTTGCGCCCCCCATTCAGCAAGAGAGTCACAGCGCCGCGGTGTGCATTCGCGCCCCCTCCTGCAGTGGGGCACAACTCCTGGGCTGGACCCCTCGCACTCTGGATTTCCCCAGCCTGGTGGTACCCGGGACCCTGCGCAGGGCGAGGGGCCAGCACCGCCGGGGGCCAGGATATGGGGTGCACAGACCCCTGGCAGACACACGCATCTCTCTGCAGATCAAGGGCCAGCTGGAGAAGCTGCTGGCCAAGAAGGAGGAGCTGACTGAGAAGTGGGACAAGCACTGGGAGTGGCTGCAGCAGAGTGAGTGCAAGGCACCCGCCCCCCAGGCTGGGACGGACCCTCTAATGAACCTGGGGGCGAGTGCTTCCAGTCGGGGTAGGGGGCAGCTGGGAGCAGGATGCCTGGGTTCTCTCCCCAGCTCTGGGAGAGGAGTGGGGTCTAGTGGTTAGAGCAGTGGGGGCTGGGAGCCAGGACCCCTGGGTTCTCTCCCCAGCTCTGGGAGGGGAGGGGGGGCTAGTGGTTAGAGCAGGGGAGGGAGGGAAGCCAGGACGCCTGGATTCTATCCTGGCTCTGGGCGGGGAGTGGGGACTAGTGGTTAGAGCGTGGGGGGGCTGGGAGCCAGGACTCCTGGGTTCTATCCCGGCTCTGGGAGGGGAGTGGGGGCTAGTGGTTAGAGCAGCGGGGGCTGGGAGCCAGGACCCTTGAGTTCTCTCCCCACCTCTGGGAGGGGAGTGGGGGCTAGTGGTTAGAGCGGGGGAGGGAGGGGAGCCAGGATGCCTGGGTTCTCTCCTCGGCTCTTAGTTGCCGTGTGCCCGGGGCGAGTCGTGCCAGTGTTCAGTGGCCCATCTGTGGACGGGCACGTGGAGACCGGCACCCCCCGGCGGTGCGGCTCCTGCCATTGGTGGTGGTATGTGGAGCCCCCGGACGGACCCCCCCGAGGGGAGAGCTGGGGCGGAGGGGGGTGCGGAGGGGCCACGTGCTCACCCCCCTCTCGCCCGCCCTCCCCAGTGCTGGAAGTGCACCAGTTTGCGCAGGAGGCCGTGGTGGCCGACGCCTGGCTCACGGCCCAGGAGCCCCTGCTGAAGAGCCACGACCTGGGCAGCAGCGTGGACGAGGTGGAGCAGCTGATCCGGCGCCACGAGGCCTTTCGCAAGGCGGCCTCCTCCTGGGAGGAGAGATTCAGCTCCCTGCGGCGCCTCACCACGGTACGGGGGGCAGCCCCCTCCGCCCCCTGGGCCCTGGGGGCAGGGAACAGCCACAGCGCAGGGCCTGGCCACGCCCCCAGCCTCCCCCAGCCACGCCCCTGATCCGCCCCCCTGGGGCCAGGGAACAGCCACAGCCCAGGGGTCTGGCCACGCCCCCAGCCTCCCCCAGCCACGCCCCCGATCCGCCCCCCCTGGGGGCAGGGAACAGCCACAGCGCAGGGCCTGGCCACGCCCCCAGCCTCCCCCAGCCACGCCCCCGATCCGCCCCTGGGGGCCCTGGGGGCAGGGAACAGCCACAGCCCAGGGGTCTGGCCACGCCCCCAGCCTCCCCCAGCCACGCCCCCGATCCGCCCCCCCTGGGGGCAGGGAACAGCCACAGCGCAGGGCCTGGCCACGCCCCCAGCCTCCCCCAGCCACGCCCCCGATCCGCCCCTGGGGGCCCTGGGGGCAGGGAACAGCCACAGCCCAGGGGTCTGGCCACGCCCCCAGCCTCCCCCAGCCACGCCCCCGATCCGCCCCCCTGGGGCCAGGGAACAGCCACAGCACAGGGCCTGGCCACGCCCCCAGCCTCCCCCGGCCACGCCCCCGATCCGCCCCCTGGGCCCTGGGGGCAGGGAACAGCCACAGCCCAGGGGTCTGGCCACGCCCCCATCCTCCCCCAGCCACGCCCCTGATCGGCCCCCCTGGGGGCAGGGAACAGCCACAGCGCAAGGGTCTGGCCACGCCCCCATCCTCCCCCAGCCACGCCCCCGATCTGCCCCCCTGGGGGCAGGGAACAGCCACAGCCCAGGGGTCTGGCCACGCCCCCATCCTCCCCCAGCCACGCCCCCGATCCGCCCCCCTGGGGGCAGGGAACAGCCACAGCCCAGGGGTCTGGCCACGCCCCCATCCTCCCCCAGCCACGCCCCCGATCCGCCCCCCTGGGGGCAGGGAACAGCCACAGCCCAGGGGTCTGGCCACGCCCCCATCCTCCCCCAGCCACGCCCCCGATCCGCCCCCCTGGGGGCAGGGAACAGCCACAGTGCAAGGGTCTGGCCACGCCCCCAGCCTCCCCCAGCCACGCCCCCGATCCGCCCCCCTGGGGGCAGGGAACAGCCACAGCGCAGGGCCTGGCCACGCCCCCAGCCTCCCCAGCCACGCCCCCGATCCGCCCCTGTGGGCCCTGGGGGCAGGGAACAGCCACACCGCAAGGGTCTGGCCACGCCCCCAGCCTCCCCCAGCCATGCCCCCGATCCGCCCCCCTGGGGGCAGGGAACAGCCACAGCGCAGGGCCTGGCCACGCCCCCAGCCTCCCCCAGCCACGCCCCCGATCCGCCCCCCATGGGCCCTGGGGGCAGGGAGCAGCCACAGCGCAGGGGCCTGGCCACACCCCCGATCCTCCCCTGGCCACGCCCCTGATCCGCCCCCATGAGCCCTGGGGGCAGGGAGCAGCCACAGCGCAGGGGCCTGGCCACACCCCCGATCCTCCCCTGGCCACGCCCCTGATCCGCCCCCCATGGGCCCTGGGGGCAGCAAGCAGTCACAGCGCAGGAGGCCTGGCCATGCCCCTGATCTGCCCTGGCTACACCCCGATCCACCCCCCATGAGCCCAGGGGGCAGGGAACAGTCACAGCATAGGGGGCTCTGGCCACGCCTCTGGTCCGCCCCCAGCCACACCCCGATCGACACCATATGGGGCAAGGAATTTCACCATCTCGGTGGCTGGAAATGGAACCCAGGAGTCCTGGCTCCAATCCCCCCTGTTCTAACTGCTAGCCCCTGCTCCCCTCCCAGAGCTGGGGAGAGAACCCAGGAGTCCTGGCTCCCAGCCCTGGGCTTTAACCAGAGCCCGTTTTCCCTGCAGCTAGAGAAGCTGAAGGCCGAGCAGAGCAAGCAGCCGGCCACGCCACTCCTGGGCCGCAAGTTCTTGGGGGAGCCCAGCGAGCCGGGCCCCAAGGGCCCCCCGCTGCTGCGCCAGGCCGAGGCAAAGCTGGAGCGTCAGGACCTGCTGCGGGGCCGGCCCCAGGCTCCGGCCCTGCCCAGCGGGGCCCCGGGCGAGCCCGCCGAGGCGCTGGAGCTCAAGGTGGCCTACGTGCGGCAGGAGATGAAGCCGGAGCGGCTGCAGCCCCGGCTCGACCGCGTGCAGGAGGGTCTGGCCACCAGCGCCGAGAGGCTGAGGGAGGCCAAGGCGGCCGCTGAGGAGAGGCTGGAGGCCAAGCCGAGCCAGCACCTGCAAGTGCCCGTGGCGGGCGCAGTGCTGGCAGAGCCGGGCCAGGTCAGCCGGGCTGAGATGCAGCCGGAGCCCAGCGAGCAGGAGACGCCCCGGCACGAGCAGCCGGAGAGGCGCCGGGAGCGCCGGGAGCGCCGGCTGGAGCGGCAGGAGTCCAGCGAGCAGGAGACGCCCCGGCACGAGCCCAAAGGGGGCGGGTGAGTGCCACGCTGCACACCCGGGGAGGCCCCCGCTGGCGTCTCTGGGCCCCTGGCACCCCAGAGAATGTCTTCCCGGAGGGGTGTTAGCTCACCGCTTGCCGGTGGGCCTGGGCGGCACCCCGAAGTCCAGGGGTTTGATCCAGCCAGCGTGTCACAGTTTGTTTTGAAATGTGCCCATGAAACATGTCACTGTCCTGGGGCCCGGGAGAGCGCGAACCGGGGCGGGACAAACCCCTGGACGGCTGGGGATCCCCGAGGCCCAGTGTTAGTAACCCCGGGTTAGGCGCTTGGCCGGCAGCCAGAACCACAGAGAGATTCAAACATAACCTGGTTTTATAGAAACTGAACCAAAAAGCAAGCTGGTTTCTCACTACAAGCCTGCTTTTCTTTTGCATCTCGCCTTGTCGCAGTGACGGTGCAAACACGAGCCGGGGGCTGGGGGATTGCGCACGCTGCATTCCCAGCAACCTGAAATAATCTGGTTCCGAAACCCATTGATGAATTAAACGTAAATAATTAAAATCAATCCCACCAAACGGGGCAGCCAGTGGATGTAAAAATAAAGCAATTCAATTCTCTAGAATTGAATTCGCCCGACGCGAACAGACCAGGGATGGAGGCTCGAGTCCACATTCCTGTCAGTATCCAACTTGGTTGCACATTTCGTGCTCGGGCTTTGTTCTCTTGCCCTGCGGCCCCCTGGGCTGTTCTCGTAACGTCTCTTCGAGGCTCAGACTTGAACCGTGGCTCGGGATTGCCAGTGTCCCTTGGCTGAGCGAGGCCAGCGGCCCCCTAGTCCGAGGCCAGTCTCGTGCTTTCGAACAAGACTGAGCGCCCCCGTTCGGCCTGGGAGCGGGGTCCAGCTGAGCCAGGCCTGGCTCCCCTGGGAACCTGAGACCACCACGAGGGCTTTCGACGTTGCTCAGCTGGGCCCACGCAGCGTCCCGCCGTTCTGCCCGGCGGCGTGATCTGTGTCGGGCTCATTTCTGCCTCAGCTGCCAAGCCGCAAACTCCTCGGGCAGCTTCTCTCTCTCTGGCGGGGAGGGATCAAACCCAGGCCGGTCTCTGCCAGCCAGTGCTCCCCCTGCTCCGCCGTGCCGTGCTCCCTGATCCCCGGGGTCCCAGCTGCCGCCCTCTGTGAGTTCTGCCGTTCCCAGGAGCGTCTGGCGGGCAGACCTGGCCACGCTGGCCTCCAACGCCCCAGCTGCACCAGAACCGATCCCCCTCCCTGCACGCCCCGTCTGCGCCCAAACCTACAAACCCCAGCACCGAAAACCCAGTTTCGATCTGTAGCCGTGTACTCCAGAGGAGGGAGATGAGCACGGCGCAGGGATGTGCGAGGAGGGGGACAGGGTGCTCGGGAGTGAGTCTCACCCCCAGCGCGGGACACCTGTCTGCATGGCCCCTGCATGCTGAGCGCGCTCCACCCGTCCCAGCTCTGTCCGGACCCCTCCCTGGGCCGGCGTGACCCCCTTTCCCAGAGCCCGACACCGCCGCGCGTCTCACCCTCTCTCCTCGCTGGCAGCAAAACCACCCTGGCGGACATTGTGGAGCAGCTGCAGGAGAAGGAGTCGACTGCCCAGGTGCCAGCCCCGGTAAGTGTCTCCCGCGGCGTCCGGTGGGACGAGTCGGAGGAGCCATGGCCCGTTGTCGCCAGCCGGGGATCTGGCCCCGGGTCTGCAGAGCTGGGTTAACCGCTCAGCTGCCTTGTCTGCTCCTGCCCGTTGCAGGGGAAAGCCCCTGCAGCCGGGTTCAGAAGGAAGCAGGGGTCCCCGACACCCCGTCTCGGGAGAGTGGCCAGCGGCCTGGCCCCAGGCGTCGCTCAGCGCTGTGGGGCCAGGACGTGAGCTAGAGCTGCCCCAGAGGACTGCGAAGGGGTCTTAGCGTCTCCTGGGCCCCCTGCCCGCCGCACAAGGGGACCCGGGATCAGGGCCAGAGCCTGTCTCCTGGGGGCAGGTGGGAGACGAGGGCTCTGCCCGTCCAGGGTCCAGCCCCGACCTGACGCTCTGTCTTTGCCCCGCCAGCCCCACGACTCCCCCACCCACCTGCCCAACAGCCTCGACCTGCTGCCCGAGAGGACGCCACGCCCGGACCGGCCGCGGGCCCGCGACAGGCCCAAGCCCAGGAGGAGGCCGCGGCCCAGGGACCCCAGCCAGCCCCCGGGGGAGAGCCGCAGGTCCCGCTCGGCACCGGCCCAGAGCAGCGCCCCGCCCCCCCCGCCCCCCACCCACACCGTCCATCTGGAAGGCTTCCTCTTCCGCAAGCACGAGCTGGAGGGGCCCAACAAGAAGGCCTCCAACAGGTGAGGGGCCGGGGCCGCGAGCGGGGGGCCCAGCGGGCTGGGGCTGCGGGGGAAGATCAGGGGACGGGAGCCGGTCCCCTGCCCTGGCCACTACTGAGCAGCCCCCCACCAGGGGGGCGGGCACCGGACTCCGGAGTCTGGGGTTCAGCTCCCAGCTCCGTCACTGACTCCCCGGGGTCCGGGCAGCACCCGGCACGACAGGGCCCCAATCTCGGCCGGGGTCTGGGCAGCGCCCGGCACAACGGGGCCCCAATCTCGGCCAGGGTCTGTGCAGCGCCCGGCGCAAGGGGGCCCCAATCTTGGTGGTGGTTTGGGCGGCACCCAGCATGATGGGGCCTGATCTCGGCCAGGGTCTGTGCAGCGCCCGGCGCAACGGGGCCCCAATCTTGGTGGTGATTTGGGCGGCACCCGGCATGACGGGGCCCTGATCTTGGGTGGGGTCTGGGCAGCGCCCGGCGCGACGGGGTCCTGATCTGGGCTGTTGCTCACCTCAGCCTCGTGGCAGTTCTTGTAATACAAGCTACGATAACGTCGTAACGATGCTGCCTCTGGTGGGACACAACTGAGAGTATCAATTCAGGACAAATTGCTCGGAGCAGGGTAGTCACGGCCCCAGACTGGGGTTTCTCCACCTCCAAGGCAAACCAAACCAGCCAGCCAGAGAGGACTCTGGTCTCACCCCCCTGGCGAACCACAAGTCACACAAGCAATTCCCGCAGACGCTCCAGTTTCCCAGTATCCCCACCAGCGCCACTCGTTATGGGGACAAAGGGTTATGAAAACCAACACCCCAGTAAAAGAACAAAGGTTCTCTCGATCCCAAAGGACCAAGCCCCAGACCCAGGTCAACGCTCACTTGGATCTTACCCCAAATACACACTTATAGCCAATTCTTACTAAACAAACTAACATTTATTAAAAAGGAAGAGAGAGAGTTGGGTGAAAGATCAGTGCACAGACAGACTTGAGTTCAGTTTCGTGAGGCCCAGATACAGAGCAGAGACGGTGAGTCTGTAGCTGCCAAAAGTCCTTTTAGAGAGTGTCCATATTCAGGGCGACTCCAGTCAGTGACTGGGGATCTCAACCCTGATGGCTCAGGGTTTCCCCTTCTTGGCAGATCTGAGATGAAGAAGGATCGTGTCCCGGGGTCTTTATACATTTCCAGCAGCCTTTTGGCCTGAGAAAACAACAGGCTTAACTTCCCTTCTCCCAAACATCCTGGCAATTAGCCCAGCGTGATTTATCCATTCCACAGCTCAGATACAGGTCACCACAACCTTCAAAGAGAGACAGACAATAAAACTAGTTCCCTCCAGTGTCCTCCTAAATGTTACTATTCCTGTTTTGATCTTTGAACCAAAGCCATGGCAATAGACACGACTTGTTTGCTGACTTCCCAAGCCCTGAGCTGACAGCCCCCTTCTCTCTAAAAGCCGGCTGCAGTTCACAGCTCTCCTCGTTTCCGTCTCTTCCCGACCTGCCTCTCAAGTTGGGCCCTGGGTCCGTCAGTCTGGGAGGCCATTAACCCTCTCGGGCCCTGTCCCCTGCCAGTGAGATGGTCTATCACACTCATAACGTGGAGGGCAGGATCCTGCCCTGGCCAGCTGAGCCGGGCTCCCCTGCAGGGGGTCTCCTCCTGGGGTCCCAGAAGCGCCCCCGGAGGTGCCATGGGGCCATGACCCCAGGCCTGCCCCGTATGGCTGGATGGGCAGGGGGGTCCCAGTCTGCCCTGCTCCATTGGGCTCGCTCTGTTTTGGTAGGTCCTGGGTAAACCTTTACTGTGTCCTGAGCAGAGGGGACCTGGGCTTCTATAAGGACGCCAAGGGGCAGGCGTCGGGCAGCACCCACGGCGGGGAGCCGCCGGTCATCCTGCACCAGGCCACCAGCCAGGTGGCCAGCGACTACAAGAAGAAGAAGAACGTCTTCAAGCTCAAGTGAGTCCAGCCGCCCCCGACCCCGGGTCAGAGACACTGGGCACCTGCCCCCCCCCGAGACATTGGGCACCCGCCCCCCCTCCCTCCCCCAGGTCAGAGACACCAGGCACCCGCCCCACCCCAGAGACACCAGGCCCTGGGGGGGCAGCAGCTGTGTGGGCAGGTGCTGCCCCAGGGGCTCAGGGGCTCTGTGCTGGGGGGCGAGTTGGGGTTGTGGGGCTGAAGCAGGGAAGCAACCATCATCCCTCTGTCGTCCGCCATCCAGGGCCTTTCCTGGAGCCCAGCCCTGGGCACCCCCTGCACGCAGCCCCCTGGGCTTCCACGTGGCGTCCTGATCAGCCAGGGAGCCAGCCCTGGGCCGACTGGGGGGGATCCTCTACCAGGCAGCCCCCCCCATAGCCCAGCGCTCCCCCCTCGCACGTCTCCCCCTCGCACGTCTCCCCCTCGCACGTCACCCCCCCAATCCCACACGACACTAACGCGCCACCTGCTTCCCCCAGGACTGGCGATGGGAACGAGTTCCTGCTGCAGGCCAAGGACGAGGTAGGACCCGGCCGGGGTCTCGCTCCTTGGGGCTGGCCAGGAGCTTCGCCGCAGGCTGAGGGGGGCGGGGGGTTCAGACGGCACAAGGGGGACCCGACCCCTGCCAGAGCTGGGGCAAGCCGCCAACTCTCACGTCTTCCGCGGCCCCTGAGTGCCGTTTCCAGGAGCGCCCGGCAGCGGGGCCAGGCCCCGGAGCCTTCACACCCCTTCCCCTCGCACTCGGGGCCCAGAGCCCGGCTGCCCTGCCGACGGGTGCGGCCGCAGCCAGGGGCCAGCAGGAGTCACTTGGGAGCCGCCAGCGGGGCAGGGCGTGGCCAGGCTCCGGCGGGGCGCCGCGGGTCGGCGGACGGGCAGCGCCGGTTCTCCCGGCCCTGACGCTGGGTGAAGTTCCCCTCGGCCTCCCTTGTGCCCCGGGCGGGGAGCCGAGCCCTGTCGCCGGGCCGCCTCGGAGCGATCCCCGTCGCGGCAGGGCGCACGGCACCGGGCAGGCTGGGTCCTGAGCCGCTCCCGCAAGCCAAGCTGCGACACTTTCGCCCGCTGGGGGGCCAGCCAGGCATGCCAGCCCCTGCCAGCTGGTGTACTGGGGGGCCAGGGCCAGGGTGGGTTCAGACAGCCCGATCCTCTGCCCCCCGCTCGTCCAGAGCAGCCTGCGCGAGGTGGGGGGCGCCGGCCGGGGGTTCACGCGGCTCTGGCCTCTCTGTCCTGCAGGAGGAGATGAAGAACTGGCTCCAGGCGCTGGCTGCGTCCACAGAGGAGCACGCCGAGATCGCCCGCTGGAGCCAGGCGCTGCTCACCACCTCCTCCACCGACGAGGGCAACCCCCGGCGGGAGAGCGACCGGCGGGCCAGCACGTCCGGCAGGAAGAAGTGAGGCGGCCCGGGGCAGCGTGCGGGGGGCTGAGAGCGGACCCCCACCGCCCCACGGGCTGCAGCGTTGTCCCTCCACGTCACGCACCGAGCCAGCCCCCTCCTGCGCACATCCCGGACAGCCCCTGGACCTGGGGGCCCCCCGCACGCCCCGCTGCAGGAAACCGCGCCCGAGCAGGGCCCCCGGGGAGAGGGGTGCCCTGAAACACACCCGTGAAGGGGTGCGAGGATGCGGGCAGCCCTGCCCGGGCGCTGGAGGGACGCTGGCACTATGTTCGCCGTTCGGTGCCTGGAGGAGTCCAGCTCGTGGCAGCAGGAGCCGCCGGCCGGCCCGGCTCCTCACCACGGGACGATATATGCAAAGCCGGCACCGGGCGGGGAAATCCACGGGACTCAGAGACTCTGTGCAGTGGGGAAGGGCCTCGGTGGTCGTTAGGCCTGGCCCAATTCATTTCCTCCCCTTGGGGGCATACAGGAGCCTCCCCCCCCGCACCCCAAGTCATCGTCCCTCTCCCTGCGTGGTGCAGGGGCTGGCGCGGGGCGGGCAGTTCTGTTCCCTCCCAAGGCTGGGAAGCCGCTTGGCGTCTCCGGGGCAGGGGAGGGGACGGGACGCTTTTCAGGTAGACGCTCCCAGGGGGTTTAAGCATTTTGGGTAATTCACATAAGGGAACTGGGCACCTGTCTCTCGCTGAGCCCGCTATGAACGTGGGCCCGTCGCACGGGGGGCGGGTTCTGAGCACAGGCAGCGCTGGGTTTCCACGGCTCTCGGGTGAGGGAAGGGGGCAGGGCTGGGGTCGGCCTTCGGGTCCATATAATGGTGTGCTGGCCCCTTAAGGCCCAGCATAGGCCCCTACGGCCCTCAGCCCAGGTTGGCACAGCCGGGGATCGTGGGGACAGGGCCTGGGTTCGAGGTATGGGTCCTTCCCAGCGTTCCTGGCTGTCCCAGCCTGTGTCAGGACCGGCGCGCCCTGCCCCGCTCTGGCCCATCGCTGGCCAGGATGGGTTCAGACAGCCCAATTCTCTGCCCCCCCGCTCGTCCAGAGCAGCCTGCGCGAGGTGGGGGGCGCCGGCCGGGGGTCCACGCGGCTTTCCGTTCTGCCACCACCTCTCCTCCATCTGACTGGCAGTGCCCACGGCTCCGGGTGGGGCAGGCGTTTGGAGAGGGAGTCCTGCCTCCCTGGCCTGGTCTGTCTCCCTGCAGCCCTGCACTTGGCATCTCGTCCTCTGGGGGAGCAGGCTCTCCTGACGCCCGCCTGGCACACCGGCCAGCGCAGCCACAGAGCCCCAGGCCCTGACGCCCCCCGAGGTATCTGAGACTCGCCCCGCACTGAGCCCCTGGTTCCATCTCCCACTTGTGCATGCCCTTGCACGCCAGCTCTTGTGAACACACGTCCATGCACGCTCACGTTTCAGCATCCCGGGCCTGCCCTGCCGTGTGGGTCAGCACAGCATCGGCAGTGCTTGGCCGGATCCCCCATCTCCTCCTGCAGAGCCAGGGGCCCGAGGTTTCCTGCCAGCTTTGGACAGGTCCTGCGGTTTCGTTGCCATCCTGGGAAGTCGGATGCGCGACTGGTCCGTCCCCGCGGCAGGGGCAGGGAGATCTCGGCCCCGGCGCTGCTCCCCTGGCCCTGTCCCGCCAGCCCGCAGGCGGAGCCGCATAGGGCCAGGTCTCTCGCAAACGGAGCTAGGCCCTGCTGCCAGCCTGGGCGCGGCGCTCGCCCCGCGGGCGGGGATGGCGGCTGGAGCATTTGCTCCGGACAGGGCACAGCGAGGGGTGGAGCTGCGGGGCCTGGGGGGCTCTGTACCCCCAGGGGCTGTTCAGCCCTCTGCCCCCTCGCCCACCCTGCATAGGCCGTGTTTGGGCCCCTGCCGAGCAAGGCTCCAGGCCCCTGGGCGCCATCTCCCCCGGCTCGCCCACCCCCAGTGTGCAGGGACGCGCTGCCCTGGCGCAGGGGGAAGGTCTCATGGTGGAGCAGCCCCAGAGGAGCTGTTCCTTTGTCGCATCCTCCGTGGTCCCTCTTCACGTCCCCCCAACCAGGTGCCCTTGCCCGGTGCCTTCAGGCCCCAGGAGATCCGGCTCGGGGGGCATCAGGGGGAATCCCGTCCCCTGGGGAGATCAGGACCGGCCCTTGCTTTGGCCCAGGCGAGAGTTCAGAGGTCCCGGCTGCTGTGGGCTGGGCTCCGGTGCCATTAACAAGCCATAGTACTGGCTCTGCACGTGTGTGACCGGCCTGGCCCCCCGCCGGGCATCGGGGTCCAGCGGGAAGAGCCGGGGGGGGGCTCTTCCAAGGTCGCACGAGGGGCACGTCTTTATGCAATAAACGGGCAGGCGGCCTAGTGTTGGGGGAGGCTCCGGGGCAGGGGGCAGCTGGTTCTTGGCCAAAACACCCCTGCCTGACCCGATCCTGCCCTGCCGCAGTCACTCGCAGCAGTGCAGAGCCGGGCTGGGGACCTGGCAGTGACTGTCAGGGGATCGGGCCCCTGGGCCGATTGCTTCGGGAATCCAGCTGCTGGCTGGGGCTCAGGACCCAGGGCCCTGGAAAGCAAAGCCCCAGGAAGCGTCAAGCCCAGAGTGGATCCAAGGAGCTGCCCCTGCAGGTCGCTGTGCTGGGACTAGACTCCCCCCCACACCCACACCCCGAGCCCAGACGGACACCGAAGAGACGCCCCATTGGGAATGGCCCAAGCTGTAGCTGGGTTCCCGGCCTTTCGAAGGGAGCCTGGGGCCGGGGCCAACGTGGGGGGCAGGGGGCGAAAGAGAGACGTGAAGTGGGCGACCATCTCGGGGGCTGGTTCTTCGGGCGGACATGAGCCGGAGTCACGCTTGGATCCGGGGGTCCAGTTCTCCAGCGCCCCGTGCTGCCGTTCAGGACCATTGCCCGCTAACGGCCCTCAAGGGGCAGCGTGCCGGGGCTCCCGGCTCCCAGAGCGTCCCCAAGCCTGCCGGTGCAGCGCCCAGCCACCCTCCAACCCACCCTCGGTTTTGTGTCACCCCCCAGCCCCGTTTTATACCCACCCGCAGCCAGCCCGAGATCGCACCGGGCCACAGCCAGCCCCCGCCTCCTTGCAACAACATGGGAGAGAGTCAAGACGAAGCCGCTTCCCTGGCCGGAGCATGCAGCCCCAGCCTCCCCTTGCGGCTCCGGGGGCCGGGGCCAGGGTGTAACTGCTCTAAACCATGTTTTTCCTCCTGTATAAAGAAAACCTTCCCGAGAACGAGTGCGTTTGCGGGCTGGGTTTGAGTTTATTTCGCCCGTGCTGGAAGGCCTTGGGCAGGGCCGTGTTTTGGACCGGCGAGCGGTTTGTGAAGATCGTACCAGCGAGGGCGTGAGAGGCGGCTCGGGCTGCGATGGGGCAGGGGCCGGACTCGGCTCCGTGGGAACCTGCCGCCATTTGGCACGCCCGGCACGGCACGGCGCGGTGCGGAGTCTCTGCAGCTCCCGGCCAGCTGCCCTGGCGAGGGGGGAAGGGGCTTCACGCTTTGTAGCCAACAGAGGGGACGGGCTGGCCGGAGAGTCTGGGGGCCAGTGAGCCGCCCGGTGCCGTTTGCTGGCAGGGGGCGCAGCCGGGAGCTGGGCTTGGGGGCGACTCCAGCCCCCTGCCCGGGGAGGGGGCCGAGGACTCGTCTCACAGCCCCAGGGCGACCCAGCGGGGGGGCTGACTAGAACCAAGGAGCAAATTCCCAAGGCCGGGGGCAGTGTTGGGGGTTGGGGGGGGCAGGGGACCTGCAGGGGGGTGGGGAGTGAAGGGGGGAAGGGATGGGGGAGGGGTGAGGACAGCTGAGGGGTGAGACTGAAGGGGGGGCAGCTGGAGGGAGGGGTAGGGCAGGGGGAAGAGAAGGGGAAGCAGTGGAGGGGGAGGGGTGGGGGCAGCTGGGGGGTGGGGTGGGGGGGAAGAGAAGGGGAAGTGGTGGATGGGGAGGGGTGGGGCAGCGAGGAAGGTTGGGGCAGCTGAGGGGAGGGGGGAAGAGAGGGAGGAGCAGGGAAGGGGGAGGGGTGGGGCAGCTGGGGGGAAGGGGGAAGAGAGGGAGGAGCGGGGGTGGGGGGGGCAGCTGGGGGGGCAGAGGGGAAGGGGGAGGGGTGGGGCAGTTGGGGTGGGGCAGAGGGGGGAGCGGAAAAGGGGGTGGGGTGGGGGCAGCTGGGGGGGGCAGAGGGGGTGGGGACAGAGGGGGGTGGGTCCCGCTGCCCCCCCCCGCGCCGGGACAGGCCCTGACCCCGCCCCCGGCCCGGCGGAGGCGGCGCCTCAGTAACCGGCCCCCCCCGGCTGCGGACTCTGCCCAGTGGGGGGGTCGCGGTGTCCCACGTGCCCCCCCCCGGGGTCAGAGCCGGTCACGGGGGCAGGAGCGGGTCAGGGGTCAAGCGGGTGGTACGGAAGGGGTCCACTTCCTCCCCTGCGGGGCCTGCCCCTTTAAGGGGTGGGGCGGAGGCGGAGCCGGCTTGGGGGGGGCGGGCCGGGGCGAGGCGGAGGCCAATGAGCGCGCGGGGTGGGCGGGCCCGGGGCGAGACGGGGGCCAATCAGTGTGCGGGATGGGCGGGCCCGGGGCGAGGCGGGGACCAATCAGGGCGCGGGATGGCCGGGCCCGGGGCGAGGCGGAGACCAATCAGGACGCGGGGTGGGCGGGCCCGGGGCGAGGCGGTGGCCAATCAGCGCGCGGGGTGGGCGTGTCCCCGGCGGGGCGGTGGCGGAAGCGGGGCGCGGGCGCGGACATGGCGGCGCCAGGCGGGAGCGCGCGGCCGGGCGCGGAGCTGATCCAGCTCAACGTGGGGGGCAAGAGGCGAGCGGGGACCGGGACCGCCCCGCCCCTCGCGACCCCTGGCCCCGCCCCCACGGGACCCCCCATCCACGGGATCCCCGCCCCCCCCTACACCCCCCGGGCCCCGCCCCGCTTCATTCCCCCCCCCCCCGGGCCGGGCCCCGCCCCGCCCCCTTTCACTCCCCCCCACCTGGGCCCCCCTTCAACCCCCCCGGGCCCCGCCCCGCTTCACCCACCCGGGCCCCGCCCCTTCAACCCCCCCGGGCCCCGCCCCTTCAACCCCCCCCCGCCGGGCCCCGCCCCACCCCCTTCACTCCCCCCGGGCCCCGCCTCCTTCACTCCCCCTCACGTGCTGGGCCCCGCCCCCTCGACACCCCCTTCACTCCCCCCCGCCGGTCCCTGTCCCCCTTCACTCCCCCCCACCTGGGCCCCACTTCACTCCCCCAGGGCCCCGCCCGCGCTTCACTCCCCCCCCCCAGGCCCCGCCCCGCTTCATTCCCCCCGGACCCTGCCCCCTTCACTCCCCCCCCCGGGCTCTGCCCCCCTTCACTCCCCCCCAGGGTGCCGTGGCCCCGCCCCCCCCACGTGCCTCACTCCCCCCCCACGTGCTGGGCCCCGCCCCCCCACGTTGCCTCACTCCCCCCCCACCGTGCCGGGCCCCGCCCCCCCACACCTGCCTCACTCCCCCCCCACGTGCTCCGTGTCCCCCTGACGCGCCGGCCGCTCGCTCACCGCGCCCCTTTGCGTTGCAGGTTCAGCACGTCCCGGCAGACCCTGACCTGGATCTCGGATTCGTTCTCTCAAGGTGACGGGCAGAGAAGCCGGGCCCGGCTGCTTGTCCCCGTGCGTGGGCGCGAAAGGCCCTAGCCCGGCCAGGCGGGGCACGGTGGCTTGGGGGCAGCCCGCCCTCGGCACAGCCGGCCCATCGCAGCCCTGGGCGTCTCTTGCTCTGGGTTTGGTACAAGGCACCTGCCCTGTTACCCTCCGCCCACCTGGGGCCAGGTTCCCTGGCGGCCCTGCCTCTCGTGTCGCCGATCCAGCGGCCGCAGGTGCAAACAGCCCCGCAGGGCCAGGCAGCCGCGGGCCGGCGCCGGGCAGGGCTGGGCAGGGCTCATGGGAACTCTCCTGTCGGCTGCTGGTTCCCCGGGACCGAGTTGGGTCCTGTGCCCCACCCCTGGCACCGAAGGCTAGCATGGCGCAGGGCCCCGGCGTGGGGGGCCCTCGTCAGGTCCTGCCCAGTCTGCTCCCCGGGGATCAGTCTGCTCTGAACCGATATAAGTGAAGGGTCCAGGGGGCAGCAAAACCTCAGCACCAACCCCCTGCCGGCAAAACCCTGGGGCCTGAATTAGCTGCTACCCCCCGGAGATCTGGGAGTCCGGAAACACCCGCTCAGTGCGCAGCAGCCGTCAGAAAAGCTCTCGTGGGAAAGGGAGAGAGAATAAAACTGAAAAAATGTCAGGTTGCCTCAGTGTAAATCCCTGGTACACCCCCTCTCGAACGCTGCCTGCAGATCTGGGGGCCCCATCGCAAACAGGATCTGTTGCAACTGGAAAAGTGCAGAAAAGGGCGACAATGATGATGCGGGGGATGAAATGGCCGCTGTGTGAGGAACTGCAAGAAGACCGGGACTTTTCATCTTAGAAAAGAGACGGCTAAGGAGGGATGTGATAGCGGGCTATAAAATCATGGCCAGTGTGCAGAAAGTAATAAGGACGTGTTATTGACTCCTTCCCACAACACAAGAACCAGAACGCAATGAAATTAGCAGGCAGCAGATTTAAAACAAACACAAGGAGGTCTTTCTTCACACAACGCACTGTCAACCTGTGGAAACTCCTTGCCAGGGGATGTTATGAAGGCCAAGACTATAACTGGGTTTCAAAAAAGTACTAGATAAATTCATGGCAGACAGGTCCATCAATGGCGTCCCTGGCCTCTGTTTGCCGGGAGCTGGGAATGGGCGACAGGGGATGGATCACTTGGTGATTCCCTGTTCTGTTCATTCCCTCTGGGGCACCTGGCACTGACCACGGTCGGCAGACAGGACCTTTGGGCTGACCCGGTCTGTTCTCTGCCCAAAGCGGAGCTGGTGATGCGGCGTCACAGCCCTGAGGTTATAGTGATTGGGGTTCTGTAATTGCCTTTTCCGCTCGGTCGGGGCCTGCGTGGCCCCCAGCCCGCAGGGTGGATAGCAGCAGTCACCTCTGTCTCTCTTTAAATTCCAGCCTCCTGAGTGGCCGGATCTCCACCCTGAAGGGATGAAACGGGAGCGGTGAGTTGCCCCCGGGGCTGCAGCGTGGGGAGCCGGGCTGCGGGAGCTGCGTGCCAGGTCGGCTGCATACCCAGCATTAAGGGTCCCTCCGTGGCACGAGGCATCTGGCAGCCCAGAGGTCACCTTGTCCGTGCAGAGCTCTCGAGTGCCTGCCAGGGGAGAGCGCCCCCCTGCTGAGCCCCCCGCCCCGCTCCCTGCCCCACAGCGCCTCCTAGCACCCCCCCGGGGCCTGCCCTGTCGAGGCCCCTGCCCCACTCCCTGCCCCACAGCGTCCCCTAGCGCCCCACAGCGTCCCCTAGCACCCCACGGAGGCCTGCCCTGCCTGCCAGGGAGAGAGTCCCCTGCTGAGCCCCCCATAGCGCCCCCAGCACCCCACGGGGCCCTGCCCTACCTGTGAGGGGAACCCCCTTGCCACCGAGGACTGGGGCACTGGTTTGTACGGTCACCAGCCGCGCTTTGGAGACCTGCCCGTGTGGCACTGCCCCAAGGCGAGCTTGGGCCCCGCTGGGCTCCCAGCCATGGGGCCGTAGGCTGAGACGCGCGGAGTGCGGCTCGTGGGGCACTGTGTGTGCTGCTCCTGATGGAGAGAGACGCCCCCTGACCCGCTCTCTGCCCCCCCAGATCTTCATCGACCGAGACCCCACCGTCTTTGCACCCATTCTCAACTTCCTGCGAACCAAGGAGCTCGACCCCAGGTATGGCACGGCACTGCGGGCGCTGACACCCTGGGCAGGGTGCAGGGAAAGCGTCTGACCCCCTGTGCCAGGGAGTCGAGGTGCACTGGGGCGTTCCTGGCTCCTCCTCCTCAGCAGCGGCCCCAGAATGGGGAAAGGGGCGTCTGCCCAGCCCATCAGGGCTGCAGGCAGCGTCCTGGGTCTGTGTGGCGCCTGGCCCTGTGGGTCGTTGCCTGAGCCCCTGGGGCAGTGGGGGGCTCCCACACATCCAGGGGGTGCGCCCCGAACCCGGGCAAATCTGGTGTTGCCTTGTGCTGCTCCAGTCCCGGCCTCTGTCCTGACCTAGCCTGTCGCTGTGTCTTTCCAGGGGCGTCAACATCTCCCTGCTGCTGCATGAAGCTGAGTTCTATGGGATCACCCCGCTGGGTACGGCACGGGGGGGGACGGGATCACCCCGCTGGGTACGGCGCGGGAGGGGACGGGGGGACGGGATCACCCCGCTGGGTACGGCACGGGGGGGGGACAGGGGGGACGGGATCACCCCGCTGGGTTACGGCACGGGGGGGACGGGATCACCCCGCTGGGAACGGCACAAGGGGGGACGGGGGGACGGGATCACCCCACTGGGAACGGCACAGGGGGGACGGGATCACCCCGCTGGGAACGGCACAGGGGGGATGGGGGGACGGGATCACCCCCGCTGGGTACGGCACAGGGGGGATGGGGGGACGGGATCACCCCGCTGGGTACGGCACAGGGGGGATGGGGGGACGGGATCACCCCGCTGGGTACGGCGCAGGAGGGCACGGGATCACCCCGCTGGGTACGGCGCGGGGGGGCGCGGAGGGGATGGGATCACCCCGCTGGGGTACGGCATCGGGGGGACGGGATCACCCCGCTGGATACGGCACGGGGGGGGGCACAGGTCGGGGGGGGGGGTCTGCAGCTCACCCCATGCCCTCTCCTGCCCAGTGCGTCGCCTGCAGCTGCGTGAGGAGCTTGACCGCTCGGCCTGCGGGAGCGTCCTCTTCAATGGCTACCTGCCCCCCCCAGGTGGGTGCTGCGCCCCGGGTAGAGTGACGGAGGGGCGGAGACTCGCTGGGCTGGGTGGGCGTGGGCGGAGACTGGCTGGGCGGGGCGGGGGGAGGGAATTGGGCGGGGCCGGGGCGGGGGGAGACGGGCTGGGCAGGGAGGGGAGGGGGCTGGGCGGGGGCGGGAGGACGGAGGGGTGGGGGGGGGGAGGGGCTGGGGCGGGAGGGG